>NC_064924.1:30595720-31236256 GCF_023897955.1 Schistocerca gregaria | reverse complement strand
TATACCATTTTCTGCTGCTGTTGATATTACCCGATACTCATATGACCAGAAATCCTTGCCTTCCTTCCACTTCACTTAACTGACCGCTACTATATCTAGATTGAGCTTTTGCATTTCCCTTTTCAGATTTTCTAGTTTCCCTACCACGTTCAAGCTTCTGACATTCCACACCCCGACTCGTAGAACATTATCCTTTCGTTGATTATTCAATCTTTTTCTTATGGTAATCTCCCCCATGGCAGTCCCCTCCTGGAGATCCGAATGGGGGACTATTCCGGAATCTTTTGCCAATGGATAGATCATCATGACACTTCTTCAACTACAGGCCACATGTCCTGTGGATACACGTTACGTGTCTTTAAAGCAGTGTTTTCCATTGCCTTCTGCATGTCGTTGATCATTGTTGATTCTTCCGCCTTTAGGGGCAATTTCCCACCCCTAGGACAAGAGAATGCCCTGAACCTCTATCCGCTTCTCCGCCCTCTTTGACAAGGCCGTTGGCAGAATGAGGCTGACTTCTTATGCCGGAAGTCTTCGGCCGCCAATGCTGATTATTATTTATCAAAATTTAGGCGGTGGCGGGGGATCGAACCCGGGACCGAAGCCGTTTTGATTATAAATCAAAGACACTACCCCTAGACCACTGATATTCAATATTTTATTAATTTCATTATTATTATTATGGGGGGTGGGTGTGGTTCTGAATGGAGCACTCAAATTCCAGTGGCAGCATTAGCAGTGGTAGCAGCAGCAAACGCCTTCGCCAGGACAGCTTACCGTGTAACTTAGTCGTTCAATTCATTCAACGTACCTGCGTGCCCTGTAATTTTAGTATCCCTCACATGAAGTATTTAGGCCATAGCCAGTACTGACATACATCGTTACTACCAAACTTTAAAATGGTTCGTGCTCTAATTTTTGTGTGTGGGGAAGTTTTATTCTATAACTGGTATAGCTGTACTTCTTTTTTCTACGCGGGGTAGCCGGGTGATCTGTGGCGCCTTGTTACAGTTAGCGCGGTTCTCTCCCCCCCCCCTTCCACCCCCTCCCCTCCTGCCCGACGGAGTTTCGAGCCTTCCCTGGGGCTTGGGTGTGTGTGGGTTGTCCTTAGCGTAAATTAGTTTAAGCTAGATTAAGTAGTGTGTAAGCTTAGTGACCGATGACTTCCGCAATTTGGTCCCATAGGACTTACCACAAATTTAAAGGTTTCCTTCTTTTTGTCTCTTGTCGTTGCAACAGTCATCGCTCATCTGCTGGCTCAGTTAGACCGCCAACTGGAGGCTGAAAGACTATTGCAGCAATAATAATCGAGCCACATTAGCAAGAACGTAAGTGCATTTTTTTTCTCTGTAAAATGTAGCTTTCAGAGAAAATACTTTCTTTTGCGTAATATACTCTGGTTCTAATGATGAGGGTGGGGAAGGTATATACACATACTTTTTATAACGTATTGCATTTAGTTGTGTTAGACATATTCTTTGCTTTTCAGATGTTTCTATGGACAATGAAGAAGGGGTATATGTCGAGACGGAATGTCGGGAGCCATCGATATAGTCCTGCAAGTAACATAATACGACTTTCAAATTCAGTGTGTCTGTTTCATGTATAAGTAATTTCGGTGAACGGAAAATGTGATTTGCTGTTTCTGTTTCAGTGAGATAAAGAATACGATTTTCTGTTAATATTCCATTGAGCTAAGGAATACGATTTTCACTACGATTTTCTGTGTATTTATATAACAGTTTCAAGAAATAATTATGTTCAATATCTTACTGTACTAGGCAGCGTCAGTGAGCAGGATAGATGACTTCAATTTGAGGGGAAAATACCGGAGTGCGTACATGAGATGGTGGCTGCTTAGGAAGCTGAAAGCCACTGCCAACTAGTCCTTTTGGATATAGAAGGAGGTAATACAGGATTGGGTGGGAGTATTACCAGAAGGCCCGACTCAACTGCTCAATCCTTCGAACCACAGTGTAAAAGCTGAATATAGTGCAATTGTCATCATTACAGGATATAATATTAATTCTGGAATGTTGTTATTTGTTCACAGTGTATATTTTCAAATCATCTTCAGCGCTGAAACTATTTAGTTCTTCTTTATTCGTATATTACAGAGGAACGACAGTCACCACCAACACCACAACAGCTAGCTGTGGCGTGGGTACGTGTTTGTGGGGGCAGCATGTGACGCCGTGCAAAGCACTGCTCGTGGCTGCACAAGGGGTGCAAGAAGCAGCTGCAGCTACCGCAGCGACAGCCTCCGCACCGTCGCATACCCTCTGGCGCCCACGGACAGTTCACACAGAGGAAGACAAACAGCAACGGGCTCGCACCCCTCAAGTCGTCGGTGGTCAAGGCTCCACCACGCAGCAGCAGCATCAGCGTGGGCAGCCCACTCTATCGCACAACCGCCGCCTCCTCCTACTCCATCTGAAGCTGGTTGCCTCGCCGGTTACAGTGCATGTGTGTGCCTACAGCGCAGGGGCCTCCTCCCTAACGCCATCATCCAATGAGTAGACGCGGTCGTTGGCTTCATCTCCCAGACATTGGTTTTTCGATAGAGTTAACGATAATGAACCTGTGGCTAGCGGAAGTTTCCTCTCCCATTCTTGTAATAAAGGACACCACATACGTACCACTGTTAGACCATTCAGTGATTGCTGACACCTTTGAGAAGCGAGTCTCGTTCAGAAGAAATGACAATCCCGCAGGTGTGTAAGGCGATCCTGTTGTGGAAACCGAAATCTTCGAGGCCGTCAATTATCCATGGTACCCCACTATTAAATGCAGGCAGTGCTGTCCATCGAACTGTCGCATCCCCGTTCCCCAAAGTTGCCTCCGGAATCGAAGAAACAAATATTCATTATCTGAGGGGGAATAATGGCATGATAACCAAGGACCACATCGATCAGTGAGTGGTTTCATGAATCCACATTGCGAGCTATAACGGCCCAGTTTTACAAGATGGAAGTTAGAGGATCAGCAAAAGCACCCAGCCGAATGCTACACCTGGAAATCTACACACATGACTACAATCCAATACGTGGAGCTACATGGTGCTTCCTAAAAATGTAGATGATAAGAAGGGATGTATTAATGTCCAAAATAAAAGATGAGGCTTGTTTTGCATGGTTACACCTGGCTTGCAAGAGACATCATAAGGTACATCTCGATATGGTAGATACTTTGACATTCATAAGTGTTATATCTTTAACGGTATCTAGTTCCCTGTCAAGTTCCAGGACATACCTAAATGTAACGGGAAAATACCGGAATAATAATTCACGTTTATGGTCTGGAGAAGACAAGTCAATCAGATGAGCAGGACAAACGTATATTCGTCGGACCCTTCTAGTTCTCAAAATTTTCTGGTGAGCGGCAGATGAATGACGGGAAAGGCAAAGATCAAGGACAAGTCCCGAGTGCTCTCCTCGCACTTGTCAAGGAATTTTTGTCTCAAGTATATTTGCTTAAGGCGTATGATTATTTTTCCTCAGAGAAGTTACTAGCAGTGCATCTAGCAGATTGAGCTTGCAAAGACCTGCTGCACGTTATAATGCCTACCAAGGCAGACAAATTCATTATCACCCGCAGGAACAATGCCCGTTTGTAGTGTACGACGACACTGAATGCCTCGTCGCTCCTGTGACTGTTGTCAAGGTGACCCTACATCCGATAAAATAAATAAATAAAATAAATAAAATATTTTATTTCTTACTTATTTTTATAGTGATTGGTTGTAATTAATATTTGCTTATCTGGAATTATTTGCCATCAGACGCTTGACAATGGCTTTTTCGTAAATGCAATGTTATTTGTAGTTGACCGTGAAATAAGACTCATATAATCGGACTTCGTATTTAAATCGTTGCCAAAGACTGCTGCGGTAGGTGCGGACTCAAAATCTAAATCTCAATATTAGAATAATTTGCCAGCCATGTCAATACGTCGTACAGAGGTGACTGTCTACTAAACATAAAAAAGTTTACACAGTTATTTAAATCAGATATATTCAGCGAATAAGCCTACAGTTACATAATTCAGCTTACTTTCATAAATATAAATTATTTACAGAATCGAGTGCCTAGTAAGATTGCAACTCGCAGTGTTCTTATATAACATCAAATATGGCGGTGTGCCAGTTAATAAAATATACTTCCTTCCCGCACCAGTTCTTGTGCTCGATCGCTTCTTCTTGAAGAAATATAAGAGTGTCATAATTGTATTTTGTTTTATCAGCGGCATAGCGCTGCAGTTCTGTGCCATAGGCTTTATTTTTTGTCAGAGATTAATTATTTAATTAAGATTTCGTGTTTCCGAGGAAACTCACGCACGGCATGCAAATGTGACTTTATATTGCTCTCTGAATTGCGAGGCGAAAGGAGACACCTGCAGGCGAGCAATTCACCTATAGGCACAAGAAAATCTAAGTTATCTACAACTATTTACATGACATACATTCCACAGTATATTATATACAATATTTCAATTACGCGCGTGCGCCGTAAAAGTTCTTATGTAGGCAAAATAGAGTGCGCGCATGCGCAGAAGCGTCTATGTGACTCCGGCACTGCCGTTATATCGTAAATTTAGATTACGCGGCACAGTATTGCAGTTCATATTGTTCGTGTGCTCGCGCGTTTCTTAGTAGTTGCGTAAAGAAAATATTCCCCCAGGATTACATATGAAGAGAACATTCTATGACAGGTAACTTAATTTTAAAATTACAATATTTGTTATAACACAATACAACTTTAGATTGTTGAATGTTCTTAGTTACATAGTATTGCATTGAAATTCTTCAAAGAAAAATGTCTTTTTGTTTCAGGTGCGTTGACCTACACACATAGTGTCGTTATTACAGTTTATATTCATCCGCTGCACAGTGAAGTTTCACAGGTTAGTGTCATCGTGGTAAAGTTTTTTGATCACAGTAACATCGCTGTATAACAACGTATTGGATACATAAGCACGTCCATTTCCTGTTTCCATTATAGTCGTTGTAATGCAGATCGTTGTGACAACAACAGATCGGACGTGACCCGTAGAGTAATTGGTCCATATGCAGTTCGTTTTCGATATTCCGTGGAAGCTTGGTTGCAGAACCTCGGACAGCACATAGATGACGTCTATCCTTGGACAGTTCAGGTAAGTTTGTCTGTCACATTTAGAGAACATTCCATTCCCTGAAGTTCCAACCGAAATTCTTCCACTCGTCGTGTTGTTTTCTGGACAGGCGCGTTGTGACCATTTAATCCAGTTTACATCTTGAAGTTAGATACTGTAGTAATGTCACTAGACGATTCACCAATTATGCACTTCACATTTTCAGTTTCTATTGCTAAATATAGCTCACTTAAATGTTTGTAGTTACTTATCAAAGAAATCGTTCATGGCGTTTACAGAGGTACGATGCATGATGAATATCGTTAACAGTTTCTTTCACATAGGTTTCTGCGTAGTTGCCGACTTAGTAATGTACGCTAATGTCCGTGAACAGAGGTTCACTATGCAATTTTTTTTAAGTTTTTCACGTTTTGGCACTCGTTATCGTTCAAATTTTCACATACTTACAGTTACACTATACATCATTAAAAAAAACAAAAACATAAGTAGTCATACATATACACGTCACATATTTTCTAAGCATAAACATAATAGAGTTACACATAAACATGTTTACATCATCATTACATAGCTATAAATTATTACATTATGTCACATTTGCTTACATGAATTGCAGATATTTACGTTTCCTTTAACGGTTTTGCTGGGATTTATTCTTTTTTTTTGTGATGTCATCTGAAATTAAGATACGTTAGACACAACGTTCATTACATCAGTAGGCAAGACCAGGCGTTTTCACTACTCAATAAATATTCAAAATAATAAGAGACTGAAAACTGTCAGATTCCTCGCGTTTTGTGCGTGTGTGTATAGTGTCTGTGTCGCCTTTGCTACTGGTAGATGCTTTTCTTGCTGAGAGATGGGCGTCTAATCTATTTCTCGAAGTAAAAGATCCTTTCACAGATGACGTCTGTCGGTTCGTCAGGTGTCATACCAAGTCAGTGGTACCTACAGTCACAAATGCTCCGTGAAAAATTAACATCATTCACTGCTACGTAACCATAAATTTTACCTTTCTTCTTGGTAATACTGCGGCGTTGAAAGAAAAGTTCTTCTGTCTTCAACTGTGTCACTGGTACAGCTGAAATGAAAATTTCTATACTAGTTATTACCTATGTTGTAGCAGTAGCAAACAGAGTTTTGCGAGTTGCTTAGCAATGTTTTCATGGGCATGACCTTATTTAGCATGAAATGCTCTAAGATCTCTGTGTGCGTACAGCCCAATAATTTTGTTCGTTCTAGGATGTTGTAACAGATACGCACCAGATGCGGTATGTTAACAATAATATAAGGTCCTTCACATAGCAGACTCCACTTAGCATTGAGTCGTTTGAGTGCTACAGATTTATGATGAGTACGAAGTAGTACAAGCATTCCTGCCTTGAATTTATGTTTTCATTTTATTATGTTTGTGCGATGTTTGTTTCGTGTGCCAGTGTAGTCAATACTTCTTTTATTGTCTGTTCAGGTGTGATTTCCTTGTCTGACAACTTAGGTACTGCTTCTATCCATTGATCGTTCTGTTTTCAATTGAACATGATCTCGTTAGGTGTGTAATTTGTATTGCAAATATTTAAGTTATTGTGTACGTCTTCGAAAAGACTTAGGTAGGACACCCAATTAGTATGTTTTGATGAAATATAGGTCCTCATGAATCGGGTTAGTTCTCGGAAAAGTCTCTCAGTCGCGTTACATTGTGGACTAAACCTTGAAATAAATATACTTTTAATGTTATTGTCCTTCAAGAAATTTCTCCGTCTGTACCCAGAGTAGTATGCTGCATTATCTGACAGAATTGCTTTAGGTTTTCCCACGTGCGTCAGGTAATCACTTGATAATCTTCTTATTATAGCATTTGCAGTGGCGGATTTTAAAGCATAAAGTTTTACATGTTTAGAAAAATATCGTAAAAAGCTAAGATATATTTGACACCTCCCGAGCTTGCTGGATGCGGTCTACTGATGTCAGTACACGGAATTAGCAGGGAGGTACATGGTAAAATAGAATGTAAATCTGTTTTTGTGGATAAATTCTGAGGTTTTGATTTTTGACATATGACACATGTTTTCAGTTCCCTGTAAATTTTTCTTCTCATATTGCTAAAATAACAGTATGTGCTTAGCTTTGCCAAACACTTTTTCGTCCCATAATGACCCCAAACTAAGTGTGTGTGCCAAATCAAATTACGTTCAGACTCTTTGGAAATGCATATACACCAGTTAGTAGCATTTGGATCTCCGATAAAATAATACATCATTGTGTATGTTATTATCTTATACCAGTGAGGATCAGATTTTTGTAATTTAGCCATGTTTCTGCACATATCAATATAATATTGGTGATACTGCTTGTCTTGCATTAAGAGAATCCTGTAATCATTTATATTTTCTAAGTCACTGTTGGTTTCATTCATACCTTGTGGAAGTCTAGACAAAGCGTCGGCAATGGTGTTGTCCTTACCTTTTATGTACTTAATTTCAAAAGAGTAGTTCTGAAGACTAACTGCCCATCGTGATAGTCTAGGATGTACAAGTTTACAAGTTAACAAAAGTGTCAGGGCCTGGTGATCGGTATAAATAAAATATATAATATAAAAAATATATAATATATAATGTAAAAAGCGTCGGCAATGGTGTTGTCCTTACCTTTTATGTACTTAATTTCAAAAGAGTAGTTCTGAAGACTAACTGCCCATCGTGATAGTCTAGGATGTACAAGTTTACAAGTTAACAAAAGTGTCAGGGCCTGGTGATCGGTATAAATAAAATATATAATATAAAAAATATATAATATATAATGTAAAAAGCGTCGGCAATGGTGTTGTCCTTACCTTTTATGTACTTAATTTCAAAAGAGTAGTTCTGAAGACTAACTGCCCATCGTGATAGTCTAGGATGTACAAGTTTACAAGTTAACAAAAGTGTCAGGGCCTGGTGATCGGTATAAATTACTGTATGTTTGCCCAATAAATAATAATTGAATTTCTTGAATGCCCAGGCTATGGAAAGTGTTTCTAACTCAGTAGTGGAGTATGTAGGCTCACATTCACTTAGAGTACGACTTGCAAAACCCATAATTTTTATCTGTACCTTTTCTTTATTCTTTACAACTTGAAATAAGCAACAGCCCAAGCCAGAACATGTAGCGTCACAAGTCATACAAAAATCTAAATGGAAGTCTGGATGGCTCAATACGTTTGCATTCACTAAAGCATGTTTAATTGTATTAAAGTCATTCTGGCACTGTTCCGACCAGATCCAAACTTGATTCTTTCTGAGTAGATTTAACAGATGTTTACTGTTCAAAAGTGGTTGTGGTTAAAAACGTCTGAAAAATGAACATAGCCCAAGGAATGATTTTAACTCCTTTTTTGTTCGAGGGCTAGGAAAGTTTCTGATAGCATCTAATTTACTGGGATCAGGACGTATGCCCTGTGAATTAATGATATGTCCTAAATATTTTATCTCACTGCAACAAAATTTTGATTTTCTAAGATTGGCTGTGACTCCAGCTTGTGCAAATTTTTCTAAAATTCTTTGAAGTGTGTCAATGTGTTCATTCCAAGACTGTGTAGCTATCAGTATATCATATACATAGTGTGTGACTGTCTCAACTAAATCATCGCCAAGCACGGTATCCAGGGCTGTAATGAATACTCCAGAACTGACATTCAATCCGAAGTGTAGAACACAAAACTGATAGGTTCGTCCCCGAACATAAATGCAGCATATTTCCGAGAATCAGGAGTGATGCCTACTTGCCAAACTGAATTAGATAGATCTATTGTGGAAAAATATTTTCATCTAGAAATTTCTGTAATTGCTCTTCTAAATTCTCGGGTTTTGTGTGAACCGATAAAATTATTTCATTTATTGCTCATGCGTCTAACACTATCCTAATGTTACCGTTTGGTTTTTTGACAACTAGTAGAGGACTACAGTAAGGTGAGGTGGATGGTTCGATGACTTTCCAGTCTAACATTTGTTTTAGTTCTTACCACACAGCAGGTCGTTGAGATAACGGTACGTTATATGTCTTGTGGTAGAAGATCTTGTGAAGCTTAACTTCAATTTTGTATACATAAGTGTTGATAACACCTAATCGTTTGGTAAAAACTTGTAAATATTTGGATAGCACTTCCTGTAGGTTCATACGTTCATGTACACTGAGAGCTGAAGCTTCATTTATCTTATGATCAATCAATGTTTTGAAGTCCATTAGCTCTGTGTCAGATGAGTGTGTGTGCGTTTCTTGAATGTCATTGTCAAGTACTAACTGAACCTTGTACCCTGTACAGTGTTTGTCATGCTTTATAGTTCCCCTGTTCAGGCATCTTTTTATAGAAATTAAAAGACAAAACGCTCACAGCTGCACCTGTATCTAAGATAATAGTAGTTGGAATCCCACCTAATTCACCAGTAGTAGTCGCTAAAACAATTTAATTTGTGTTTGAACGACGTTGTGTACTGTCTTGCAAAAGTTTATCTGATATATTCTCACTGTGGTTGTATCTTATAAATGAAACAGGTAGTTTTTGTTTACAATTATTAGGCATATCAATGTTTTGTTGTTAAATGGCGGTGTCAAGTAACTGATTAACATTGAAGTCGCCCCCCAAGAATTCTTCAGCCACGATCCGGGGCATAGAAGTGACTGTTTCTAGTTTGTTGTATTAGCATTTGTATTAGGTATTGACACAGATTGAGGTTGTGTATCCGGTGTCACTTCTATTATATTCACATTCGGATATTGCCTGTTGTGATCTCCAAACTTTTGCGGTTGTTGTTGCAGTTGCGCATTATGGCTTACCTGTCGGTCGTAAGGTATGCTCCAATTTTGTCCTGGTGGCTGCTGTGGTATAGCAGTGTTTGAATGAAAGTAGTGATCACTACGAATGCAGCCTTGATGCTGACTTGGCTCGTAGTTATTGTTTCTGTTTCTGTTTGTGTTTTTGTTGTTATATTTATATCCGTTGTTACCGTTGTTGTTGTTATTACCGCGGTGCCTTTTGTATGGATTACAGCATGAGGTGTTATTACTGTTGTAATTGTTGTTTGTATTGGAATATGCGTGTTGATTTTGATTTCCGTATTGAGACGGCATGTGAGTTTGCTGTTTTTTGCTGTACCGCGTATCCAACTGTCGGCGCGCCGGAATTGAATTGGCAACCCTGCATGTTTTGCATCCCACTAGTATAAACATTGTGGCTGCTGTTTTGCCGCGCGAAGCGCTGATCTAGTAACATGTCAACCGAATCTAAAGCTGTTAAAAAATAATCTGGATCGTCATCCGGAATATGTAAAAGTTTTTCTTTAATTTTGAAAGGCAATTTGGCCTTCAACGCACGGAGTATATCACGTGTTGCGACTGGTTCGTCCAAAAAATGTCCCGTGTTCAAGTATTTTTCAAAATATCTGCGTAAGTTACTATTTTTACTGTTAAAAGTTTCAGGTTCTAAAATTTGTCTTCTGAGTCGCTCCTGGAAGGATTGCGACCAGAATTTGCTCAGAAAGGCACGCTCAGACTCATTGTACGTGGTACATACGTCAGCTGGACTGTATGCCCAGTCAGCTGCATCGCCTTGGATGTAACCGACAATATATGAAATCTTTTTCCGGTCACTCCAAGTGCGTGGAAATGCATTACTAAAAGATTTAAGAAAAATCACCAGATGAATGGTTCGTTTTTCTGGGATAAAAATCTGAAATTGCCCGGGGTTTATGAAGCTTTCTTCTTCCTTTGCATTATGATATGGATTTGTTCCACTGTAATTACTGTAATGTTGAGATGGCGAGTAATTACGATAATGATGCTGTGGTTTACCATGATAATAGCTTGTGTTTGTGTTTGCACGACGTGGTATGTGCTGTTGTCGTGGTGTGTTTTGTTTTTGTGCGTTTGTTGTGTGCGGTATGTGTGCCTCATACTGGTATGTATATTGATTTCTGAACTGTACATTTTGGCTGATATTTTCGTTACATTCAGACTGTGGTTGATCGGTGAATTGTGTCATTGGTGCAGTGACAGACTGTACTGCGTCACTAATCAGCTGTTTGTTATTAGTGATGTATTGGGCTACGGAGTCGTACACAATTGTTGGTAAATTTTCACGTATGCATCTATCAAAGTGTTTGTCATTGTTCTCTACCCAATCACGAAAGTCTTTATTAATATTTTGAAAATGAGCTGTGGCATCAGACTGTAATCTGTCAGTCAGGTGTTGTTCAACATCGTCAAATTTATTCTGCATGTCAGTAATTCGTTTTTCAAGTTAGTCATGTACTGCAGGATATGTTTGCATTTGTCCAGTAAGAGCTTCACACGTGACATTAAGATTTTTTACTTGTGTCTCTAAAAGTGCTACGTCATTTGTAGTCTTTTCTTGTACCATATTAAGGTTGGAAAATTTCACACTGAGTTCAGTCATCTGTATGGTCAGTGTGGCATCTATAAGTTCCACACGTTTACATAAAGTGTCATTACATGTCTTGATTGTTATGAGATCAGATTTAATTTCGTCATTTTGTGTCTTTAAGGTTGCCATATTTTCTGCGTTTTGTTTTATTAGCATTTGCAACATGGTGGCAATGTTTCCTGTTTGCAAGGTCTCTCCCCCGCCGCGTCATTAGACGTGACGTCATGTATTGACATGGGCTCTGACTGAGACTTTGAAATTTGTGTGGTGGACGGCCTATTGTCAAAATTTCCGTTAACACTTGCGTCAATATTTGAGCATCACTACCGGTTGCTGTCGTAAAGTCATTTTCTAACATTTGTCTCTCGTCCGAGTCGGATTGTCTTTGCTGTTCCATCTTTGCGTATTGTTTTCTAGTTATGACCATGCTTCAAGAAAATAAAGTTTGACACTGGTTTTAAAATAAAATGCAGTTGAACATGAATCGCTCGTAGGAACAATGGCTGTTTGTTAATTTACAAATGTAAACTGAATAACGGATTATTCTTAATGGCTGAAGGCCGTGTTACAACGTATCGTACATATGTCGGCCATATTGTACACTCGTGTATTGGTATTGTTGCAGAAGTTATTGTTTAAGGAAATGCACTGAGAATGAAATTTATCACTGAAAACTGCTACGCGTGAAAGAAATACTACTGAAAAGCTAATGAAGTGAATTATGCGTCTTGTCAAGCCTGCCAATGCAAAGATGCTGCGTCTCACCTTATTTTGCTGGAAGCTTTATTGCGTCTTCCCCCCAATATTTTAGAATTGGAAAATATCTTCAGATTTGTGTTATTTCTCATATATTCAAGTCCAGGTCCAGAAACTTGATTTTTCACATGAAACAAAGAGAACAATGTAACAAATGACAAAATAACAAGTCCGACATGCAGTCGGAAATATAAAATAAATAAATAAATAAAATGAAATAAATAAAATAAAATATTTTATTTATTACTTATGTATTATAGTGATTGGTTGCAATTAATATTTGCTTATCTGGAACGTGGACGTTTAATTATTTGGCATCAGACGCTTGACAATGGCTTTTTCGTAAATGCAATGTAATTCGTAGTTGACCGTGAAATAAGACTCATATAATCGGACTTCGTATTTAAATCGTTTCCAAAGACTGCTGCGGTAGGTGCGGACTCAAAATCTAAATCTCAATATTAGAATAATTTGCCAGCCATGTCAATACGTCGTACAGAGGTGACTGTCTACTAAACATAAAAAAGTTTACACAGTTATTTAAATCAGATATATTCAGCGAATAAGCCTAGAGTTACATAATTCAACTTACTTTCATAAATATAAATTCTTTACAGAATCGAGTGCCCAGTAACATTGCAACTCGCAGTGTTCTTATATAACATCAAATATGGCGGTGTGCCAGTTATAAAAATATACGTGCTTCCCGCACCAGTTCTTCTGCTCGACCCCTTCTTCTTGAAGAAACATAAGAGTGTCATAATTGTATTTTGTTTTATCAGCGGCACAGCGCTGAAGTTCTGTGCCATAGGCTTTATTTACTTGTCAGAGATTAATTATTTAATTAAGATTTCGCGTTTCCGAGTAAACTCACTCACGGCATGCAAATGTGCCTTTATAATCCTCACATGCCACCTTCACAGAAAGACACGTACCATATGATTCAACTCTTGACCGTTACAAATATTATTTCAGGGATAATCCTGTGATTTGGCTACTTACAGAATTTGGCTGCACACAGAGTTTGAAAAAAATGCATAGGAGGCTGACAGGTTTTACAGAGACAACGATCCAATGATCATATAGAATAATCATGAAGATTTATACAATGAGGCGATTGACTCTCATATTTGTGGGCTGCTGTTACATAGAAAATTGTAGACATCTTGTAGTGACCACAGTAATCTTACGGGGGGGAGGGGGGAGTATGCGTGGCGCAGCTCACAATGCGTGCAATTGGAAGTACTGGTTAACAAGGCACACACCCGTTTCCTTCCATAATTTAAGAAGTATGATACTCACCTTCTTCTTGAGCTCATGCCTGATTTGTCCATGGAGAGATATCAGGTCAGAGTACTGCCTGAGAGCGACGAGAAAGATATTTCATTCTCCAAACGAATCACACCGAGAATTACACTCAGCTTCCTTGACATGCTACGCTTTACTCAGGTACCACTCCAGAAACTCGTTGAAACTCTGCATTGGGAGGACATGCATACTACTCGAGCTGCATTTCCCGATGAGAAAAAGTTTCAACTATGGTGGTGGTTTTCCCGTAGCAATATCTGGATGGTATGGCAAAATGCAACGAAATCAGGCTATCCGACATAACTGCATTCTACAGCGACCCTGCAGGTGATGCCATAACGGATGAAAAGTATGAACATGCTGCGAATGTCTAGCACGAAGTTAACATTACCTGTTTAGAAGAGTACGCATAGCTATAAATCGACAGAGAGGTGTACTTGCTTCTGGACGTTTTCGAGTAATTCTAGAGTCTATGTGTGGCCACATATTCTCTGGATCCCGCGTATTATTCCATGCACCTGGGTTGTCTTGTGATGCAATGCTCAAAAAACAAAGTTCAGCATAAAATTATTGACTGATGCTGATATGCTTCTTTTCTTTCAGCGAGGGATCCATGGTGAACTATGCCAGTGAGCGCATAGACACGCCAAAGCAAATAACCCACAAATGGGTATCTGTTTAATGCATATCTTGATTCGAGTTAGATCGTGTACTAGGATGTGAACAATTTATACGGGCACGCCATGCAGCAAACACTGATGATTGGTGAGATCTGATGGGCGCCCAAAGACGAATTGAAGGGTTTAGATGGAAAAATTAAGAGTTTGATGGCTAATTATGATGTAGGGAATGTGGTGGAGGCCAAACTTACATACCCTATTAGTTTGCATGATGTGCATACCGATTATCCACTCTGTCCAGAGCAAGTAAGTCCAGGAGGAGGCCCCAACCCAAAACTGATGACAACGCTGGGGAGTAAGAGAAGATACAGTATTCATTATGATAATCTCCAGTAGTATCACAGCTCTGGAATGGTTATAATGACCTGGACTACCTTCTTCAAGCAGTCCCCTGACTGAAAGAGGGTACTGATATGAATACGAAGCAGACAGCTTCCACAATGTGTGTCTTTGAGGAAGATATTTTAAATTAATGAATAATTCCATTTTAGTCAAAACAATGGAGAACTTGAGCGAATGGCCTGAAATTTTGCTTAGCAGAAAGTGGGATGGGCAGTATGTCTTAATAAAATACGTGGGGGAGTTAGAGAATAAGTTTCCGCTGTCGACTGTGGGCAGAGCTTAAATATGAAATGTAATGTGAATAAATGTATAAAAATCTGTCAAAATAACATTAAGCTTTGAGTTTCAGGTAAATTGTAAATCAATCAGAGGTATTTGAAATACATATTGATATGTCGGGAAACTGTGATCACAAATAGGACACAAAAGATAAATTTACGGTGAATGACTCACAACACTGTACACTACAAATATATTTCACAACCACACTAATTAAGTAGTAAAATGAGACAGGTATGGTCAAATGTTTAAAGAGAATTTTATTTGTGTTTACTGAATTGGAAATATATACCCCAAAAATGATACTGTGTTGCAGACAAACATGTATTTGGGTAATAACCATTATAAATTTAATGATCTACATATGAAAGTCTAAATAGGATATTTCTTTGTAGTCATCGTTTGCAGCTCTCCATCCAACTCACACAGACAGTGCTCGTGAATACTGCCTCAACCAGCCTGATCGAGCGAAGATGGGAGCCGGATATTTACTGTATATATTTACTGTATATTCTAATATAAGTCACATGAGTCAAATCAAGAATATTGGCTTCCTAATCAAGTAAAAATATCAATTTATTGATATATAGAAGTATTCTATGAAATGAATTCCAAATTTTGTCTGCTTGTCAGTGCGTAAATTAGATTTTAAATACATGCACCGGTTTTCGCATAAATTACTCTTTCAGCACGAGAAACATTACTTTCGGCAATGTTATTGTCAATGAATAAAAACAGTTAATTATCGACATATTTGTAATATCCTAACAATTTTCGTTCTTTACTGCTACCTCTGTTTTCGATTTAATTAATCTCGTAGCGAAATTTCAGATTTTTCATCACAGTACAGACATTCCAGTATAAAGTCCAAAAATGTTCATGTTTACCACAACTGTACGAGACCTATCCAGTGACAATTCGTTTATGAAAATTGATGTAGTCACCGAATTACTTTTCTGTAGTTCATACAGTTTATGAATAGTTTAAGTTAGAATAACTTAAAAACTATTCGTCGCACGAAGGGAGCACTTATACCCCCGTAACCCATATAAGTTTACCTTGACTTCTGTCGTACTGACTTTAAGATATCGTACTGGGTTCACGTTTTATTCGAACACATATGATTTACAGTCTTTAACAAGCGCTTTTTTCTCCCCAGCGGCTTTCCAGTACTGGGAAAACAGGCCACGTACTTTCCGAAGAGCTTTGTCGTCTGTTTAGCACTAGAATTCCTCAAACATGGTAACTGGTCCAATAGCAGAGCTCAGAGCACGCTTCCTTATAGTGGACGTGCTGCAAAGCTATTGCTACTGTCTTACAGGACACAGCCAACTCGGCTCGATAGCCTGTGTCCGCTCTCAAAGCTTATCGGACGCCTTCTGGGGCTGGACTTTCAGAATATCCGCACTTGCCCCCTACATTTACACAGTGACGTGTGTCATAATTAGCACCAAGCATAGTACCAAGTCCTCGTGCTGTTTGCCTAACTCGTTAAGTACAAACAACTTAAAGCAAACTTAAAACTAACTCCTGTAGCAGCGTGTACTACCCAAGTGTATCCTAACCACATATCAAAATGTCAGTGGTACTGTGCATACAAAAGCACAAATCTGTAAAAAAAACTGACAATTAAGTAGATCCTCAAAACTAGTGATGGTAATCTATAATTTTTCTGTATGAAATACAGTTTTGGAAACACAATAAACAAGACATAACTGAAAAGAAAACTACTGTGGGCGCAGCTCTACTGTTAAAAGTTAAATGAAGTTCGCTACCATACAGTCTCATTTTTTCTACTTCGTTTTAAGTTTAAAAAATTTGACCGTTTTTGGCCATGCACTTATCCCTGTGTGTAAACGAACTAACCAGATTCACTACACCTTTCGTAACCTTCTGATGAGGCAGCCACAGTCGTCATTCTGGTGAAGCTCTAGTCATAGGTGCCGTTTCAGACACACCTGCCACCCAGCTGACACGACACTAAAGCCATCCAATGATCTTTCTGCGGCTGATGATTGTCTAAAGACCAGGACCAATCGGACCAAAACGAACACCCTCTGTCATTCAGACTTGACACAATGAGTACTAAACTTCAAGACGAGGCTTGACACAAATAAGCAGATTCTAGTGCTTGCAAGGAAACTATGCTAAGCACAGACTTACCATTTCTGTTACAACAAAAACAGAAATGCCTAAGTCATTGCAACTGTGCTCCACCGGGACAAAGTCTCCCCCATCAAAACGAAACTATAATGTGGCATACTTAATACTCAGTGACTACTGACATCAAAAAGCATCAGCAAATAATCTAGCCCTTTTCTGAACAAAAATCCATATTTCCATTGCTGTTAATTATCATCTTAGTTTTAGCTTACTATCACAGAGTTAATAGAAACAATAAATAAAATACCGATCCACAGCAACGTATTAAACAATGCTGTACATGCAGGCAGTAAAATCATATTTGGTTACAGAAACCCAAACCAAAACATTTTCCTATGCAGAAATACGACCCTTGTAATATATTATAACAGTAACATGAAAGTATTATTAAGTTAGTCTGCTCTTCATTAGCTGCTGAAAATTTGGCGACCAGCTGGACACCCATGTACCAAGAATTATTTGGTGTTATTTCGTGTATGTCTGAAACCAAATCTTTTTCCACTCATTAGTACAACAGCGTATGCCAGTTACCAAAACAAGACATAAATCTAAACACAGTTCCATCTTACATTTCAATTAATACTCTTCTTTCCAAGATCAAATCAGCTACTTGATAATTGCTACGCCGTATTATAGCTATTGTCACAGAATTTAGAGACAACTATACCAATTTACTCTGAGTCAGCCAGTCAAAAATTCTTACATCTAACAACAAACTGATACTCCCCCACAATTAAACACAAATCCACAGATGAGCCAGACATTAATGACCATCTACGTAACAGACGCTATGTCCACTTTTGCCACTGTTGACAGTGGCGATCCATTGTGGTAAGAACGCAGTGAGACCTTGGTCTGGAGGGAGTTGCCACCACATCTCCGCACACAAATCACCTAAGTTGGAGCCTTGAGCAGCCGCTGGCGAAGTATCAGTGCAGCAGCAGCGCAGTAGCGAGTCGCAAATGTAGCTTTCATAGTTGTTTTGTAGTTTGACTCTTAATTTCTTTCCGAGTGTTTGTGTACATACATATTTAATTGCATAGAATCCTGGCGTATTTTCCTATTTGAGAGGAGTAATATTGCTTATTGATAGCCGTAGAGTATAATTACGGGGAGTCGTTAGATAATAGCAGAAGGATGGGTAGGGTGTGTCCGTGCTGTGTGCGGGCGCAGGAGGAACTGGCCGCGGTTCGCGAGCAGCTGAGCGTGCTATTGGCCGCGGTCAGCCGCCTTCAGGCTGCTGCCTCGAGGTGCAGCGGCGGGGGAGGGTCTGGCGCGTCGCTGGAGACACCTCAGGTGTCGCTTGCTGCGTCCGCTGACTCAGCCGCCGAGGCACCCGGCGCGTTGGGGCCGTCCTCACCTCAGGGTGAGTGGCGGACTGCAACGCCTTCGCGTCGCTCGAGGCCGGCTGGCGTCGCCCGTTCATCCTGTCAGTGGGCAGGTGGCCGCTCCTTCAGCAGGGCCCGAGCAGGCACGTGGGGGCAAAGGCATGCTGGTTATTGGGAGCTCCAACGTCAGGTGGCTGATGGAGCCCCTTAGGGAAATAGCGTGCGGGGCTGGAAAGAAGCCAACTTGCATTCGACTTGTCTGCCAGAGGGCCTCATCCGAGATGTGGAGGCGGCATTGCCTGTGGCTATCGAGCGGACGGAGTGTAGTCGTCTTCGAGTACTTGCTCACGTCGGCACCAATGATGCGTGTCGCTTGGGTTCTGAGGCGATCCTCAGCTCGTACAGGCGGCTGGCGGATTTGGTGAAGACCGCTGGTCTCGCTCGCGGGGTCCAAGCAGAGCTTTCTATTTGCAGCATCGCTCCCAGAGTGGATCGGGGTCCTTTAGTTTGGAGCAGAGTGGAGGGTCTCAACCAGAGTCTTTGTCGACTCTGACGGTCTTGGCTGCAGATTTCTAAATTTGCGCTATTGGGTGGGGAATTGTAGGCCGGCCCTAGATAGGTCAGGGTTGCAGTACACAAAGGAAGCGGCTACTCGGGTAGCAGCGTACGTGTGTCGTGCACATGGTTTTTTTAACGCTAGGCAGTAGTGAGAGGTGTCCTGATGAACACTCACCGGTCGACGTGCAGGTAGGGAAATCAGGACGCGCTCAGTGTAAAGACACTTCAGCTATCAAGATATTAGCAGTAAATTTTCAGTGTGTTCGGGATAAAGTTCCTGAATTTAGTGTCCTCCAGGAAGCGTGTGACGCGCAAATTATTCTCGTCACTGAGACCTGGCTGAACCCTGAGATAGGAAGTTCTGAAATATTTAGTGAGGGTTGGAACGTGTATCGGAAAGACCGATTAGACACCGTAGGAGGTTGTGTCCTCATTGCAAGTTGACAAAAATATTGTGTCTACTGACGTCGAAGTAGGTTGTGATTGTGAAGTTATCTGGACACGTTTGACAGGGCTAGGGGAAATAAAGTTAATTGTGGGGTGTTATTACCGGCCATCAGGTTCCACCGTGGCAGTTCTAGAACCATTCAAAGGGAGTTAACATTCTTCGATGAAAGCACCCGGATCATGCTATATTAGTCGGAGGCGACTTCAACCTACCTAGTATAGACTGAAGTGTCTATAGATTAATTACAGGTGGTAAAGACAAGCCGTCTTGTGAATTACTTTTGAACACATTATCCGAAAACTGTCTTGAGCAGCTAAATCGACAGCCAACGCGTAATGGAAATATTTTAGATCTGGTAGCCACGAACAGACCAAACCTCATCGTCGGTGTCAGTGTTGAGATGTTGTCATTACGACTGTGGTTACGAAAGTTAAAAAGTCGGTCAAGAAGGCTAGGAGAGTATTCTTACTAGAAAGAGCTAATAAGCAGTTGTTAGCATCCCACTTAGTAAATGAATCGACTTCATTTACTTCCGGTACGATGGTCGTGGAAGAATCATGGGTAAATTTTAAACACATTGTAAATCACGCTTTGGACAAGTATGTGCCGAAAATGTGGGTTACGGATGGAAAAGACCCACCGTGGTTTAACAGCGCAATTCGGAGAATGCTCAGGAAGCAAAGGCAGTTACACTCGCGGTGCAAGAAAGATCGGGAGAATGAGGACAGGCAAAAGTTAGTAGAGATGCGCGCTGCTGTAAAATGAGCGATGAGAGAAGCATTCAACCACTACCACCGTCATACCTTAGCAAAAGATCTTGCTGAAAACCCAAAGAAATTCTGATCTTACGTAAAATCGGTAAGCGGGTGGAAGGCTTCCATCCAGTCACTCACTGATCAGTCTGGCCTGACAACGGAAGACAGCAAAACGAAACCTGAAATTTAAAATTCAGCATTTGAGGAAGTCTTTTACAAAGGAGGATCGTACAAACATACCGCCGTTTGAGTCTCGTACAAATTCCCGTATGGAGGACATAGTGATAGACATCCCTGGTGTTGTGAAGCAGCTGCATGGGTTGAAAATAAATAAATCGCCAGGTCCTGATGGAATTCCAATTCGGTTCTACAGAGAGTACTCTACTGCATTGGCTCCTTCCTTAGGTTGCATTTATCCCGAATCTCTTTCTTGCCCAACGTAAAGTCCCGATCGACTGGAAAAAAGCGCACATGACGCCTGTATATAAGAAGGGTAGAAGGACGGATCCTCAAAATTACAGACCAATATGCTTATCATCGGTTTGTTGCAGGATTCTCGAACATATTCTCAGTTCGAATATAATGAATTTCCTAGAGACAAAGAAGTTTCTGTCCATGCATCAGCACGGCTTTAGAAAGCATCGCTCCTGTGAAACTCAACTCGCCCTTTTTTCACATGATATCTTGCGAACCATGGATGAAGGGTATCAGACTGATGCCATATTCCTTTATTTCCGGAAAGCGTTTGACTCGGTGCCCCACTGCAGACTGCTAACTAAGGTACAAGCATATGGGATTGGTTCCCAAGTATGTGAGCGGCTCGAAGACTTCTTAAGTAATAGAACCCAGCACGTTGTCCTCGATGGTGAGTGTTCATCGGAGGTGAGGGTATCATCTGGAGTGCCCCAGGGAAGTATGGTAGGTCCGCTGTTGTTTTCTATCTACATAAATGATCTTTTGTATAGGGTGGATAGCAATGAGCGGCTGTTTGCTGATGATGCGGGAAGGTGCCGTCGTTGAGTGACTGTAGGAGGATACAAGATGACTTGGACAGGATTTGTGATTGGTGTAAGGAATGGCAGCTAACTCTAAGTACAGATAAAAGTAAATTAATGCAGATGAATAGGAAAAACCGTAATGTTTGAATACTCCATTAGTAGTGTAGCGCGTGACACAGTCACGTCGATTAAATATTTGGGCGTAACATTGCTGAGTGATATGAAGTGAGACAAGCATGTAAAGGCAGTTGTGGGGAGGGCGGAAAGTCGTCTTCGGTTCATTGGTCGAATTTTGGGAAGATGTGGTTCATCTGTAAAGGAAACCGCTTATAAAACACTAATACGACCTATTCTTGAGTACTGCTCGAGCGTTCGGGATCCCTATTACGTCGGAATGAGGGAGGACACAGAATCAATTCAGAGGCGGGCTGCTAGACTTGTTAATGATAGGTTTGATCAGCACGCGATTGTTAGGGAAATGCTTCAGGAACTCGGGTGGGAGTCTGTGGAGGAAAGGAGGCGTTCTTTTCGTGACTCGCTACTGAGGAAATTTAGAGAACCAGCATTTGAGGCTGACTGCAGTACAATTTTAGTGGCGCCAACTTACATTTCGCGAAAAGACCACAAAGATAAGATAAGAGAGATTAGGGCTCGTACAGAGGCATATAGGCAGTCAGTTTTCCCTCTTTCTATTTGGGTGTGGAACAGGGAGATAAAATGCTAGTTGTGGTAGGAGGTACCCTCTTTCACGCACCGTATGGTGGATTGCGGAGTATGTATGTAGATGTAGATGTAGAAGTTCCGTGACTTCCAGGTGGGGGCGATGACCTCTGATACCATGTTCAATCAATTTGAGAAGTGTCCGATGGGGTTCAGATCTGGCGAGGTGAGAGGCCTCGCACATCAATTGGAATTCACCACCATGTTCCTGTAACCACTCCAACACGTTCCTGACGTTGTGATATGGCTTCTTATCTTGTTCAGAAATGCCTCTGCCTTCGGGAAACATGATCATCATGAAGGGCTGTACGCAGTCTGCAGCCAGTGCACGATACTCCTTGGCCGTCATGGTGCCTTGTATGAGCTCCGCCGAATCCGTGGATGCATACATGAATCTTCCCCAGAGTACAAACAAGCCGCCATCAGCTTGTATCCATCCGGCTGTACAGGTGTCAAGGTGCTGTTCCCTCGGAGAACGACTTGCCCTCACCCATCGTCATGATGTGCCAACGTCCAGTACCGAAGGTCATGTGCCCATTTCAGTCGGCGTTGCCGATGTCGTGGTTTTAACATTTGCACATGCACTGGTCATCGGTTGAAGAGGCCTATCTTTAGGACGGTTCGGTGCACTGTGTGCTTAGCATTGATGTCTGATGTTATTTCCGCCACAGTTCGCCTGTCTACCTAGCCTACGACGTCCGACATCTGTTGTGAGGGTGGCTACCAACCCCACCTTGTGTGGACGAGGATTCACATTGGTGTTGGAGAGACTCACCAGAGCACTCCTCGAGCACCCGTTAAGTCTTGCAGTTTCCGAAATGCTCGTATCGAGCTTCTGGACCACCGCTACCTGCTGTTGGTCAGACACAGATGAATCACGTGGCTGATACTACGTGCACCCTACACGTGTCTGACAAGCAGCCGCTCCTCGCCAGGTGACGCTGCTACTGCCTGTACGGGCTCATATCGATAGTAGACTGGTGGTCATAATGGTCTGGCTGATCTACGTACATCCGGAATTCAATATTACCCGTCCAAAAATCTTACCTCTAAAAGCAACGTATAACCTCCAGTTTAAAGTTATAATATCTGGACCACTGTTCTAAAGTATTGCACGCCCTTGATTTCAATGATACTCTTTTGTTAGTTAACATTTTCATGCAGAAATTATTTATTTGTTTGTTTTTTTTTTTTGGGGGGGGGGGGGGGGGAAGGGTGTTGCCTCGCGGTAATGCCAAGCAACAGTGTGATCTGATACTGCCAATTATTGACTCGGAAACTGTTCCTTGTTCAAAGAATTATTGGATTTTTTTGAATTTTCTTCCCACTGTGCTTGTGTGAATTTACCATCATGGTGAATACTCATAAACTGACGCCTACAAAGAAATATGTATCGAAAACATCTCTGAAATTGCAAAGACATTGAATTATTCGAGGTCGACTGTGAGTCGAAATCTTCAGAATGTGATGGCCAAAGGAAATATGAAAAATTTACCAAAAACGGGCGCCCACACGTTTTTTCGCCCGAGGAGAATACTTCGTCTCCTAAGCCGTAATGAAAGGAGTACCTCTCTAGTTGAACTAGCAAAAGAGTGGCATGAGGCAACGGGAGTTGATTCTAGCTCATAAGTTGTTAACAAACGAATCTGTGCAATGGGAATAAGCCCAGAGCCATTTATAACTGCTGAAATGAGGCAAACGAGGCTGTCATGGGCCAGACTGCACGTCAAATGGACAAAAGTGCACTGAAGAATTGTGACATTTTTAGTTGAAAGCCAACTCTCTATGATGAATGACAGACTACAGCTTGTCAGGTGTGAATCCAGTTAAAGGATACATTCTGACTGCCTTGTTAGAATCACAAAACAACCTTCATCGGTAATGGTGCGGGGAGCAGCGACGTGCCAGGTGTTGTAAGGCTGTACTTTGTACAGGGAACAATGAACACTGATCTGTTTGAAGCTGTGATTCAGTGTCCTCTGATGTTCATTGTACGTGATGCTTTCCGCGATGCGCACTGGATTTTCCAACACGATCTGGCTCCATGCTACACATAAAAATGTGAGTTTTCGTTATTTTATCTTTGTATTACAATTTCCGACGTTCCTGCTGTTACATATCGTCCAAATATGTCATTTCAGATATGTTCTGTCGTGACTGAATTGTGTATCAACTTCTATGGCTCGAAAATTCGACAGACCTTAATCCAATTAAGAATTTGGCGACATGGTGGGAATGGACTTCAGAAGAAGAAGCTAGCAACAAAACAAGAGGTGGCAGAGGTGATTTTCAAACTGTGCATTATGAAATTGACATCTGTACCATTAGAAAATTTACCGACACCTTGCCTGACAGCGTAATGGCTGTTGTAAGGGGAAAGAGGGTGCAACAAAATATTAAGACCATTTAAAGTGTGACTACTAAATAATGATAATGCACTTGCGATACACAATACTTTGCACTATGACCGAATAAAATGTAAATTTCATGAAAGTAATTGATATTTGAGTTGGATACAACCATAGATGTGGCATGTCATTGTGGAGGTGTGTATATACTGTTGCCATATTTTCTTGAATTAAAATACGTGTATTCGAAGCAATCTTGTCCTTCAATATAATGATCCTTCTCGTTTGTTGATCATCCTGCTGTAATCAATATTTCAAAAATTTCAGTAGGTCTGTTCCAAGTTTCTAAAAATTCTGTAGGAATATGCCGTACTTCGTATCAGTAGGGTATTACGGAAAGAGCCATTCTCCGTACAATGGCTGTTTGTACAGGCACAGTTCACTTACATTTCTGAGTGCTAGTGGCTTCTCCAAAAAAGCCTCTGAGCACTATGGGACTTGACATCTGAGTTCATCAGTCCCCTAGAACTTAGAGCTACTTAAACCTAACTATCCTTAGGACATCATACACATCCATGCCCGAGGCAGGATTCGAAACTGGGACCGTAGCGGTCACACGGTTCCAGACTGAAGCGCCTAGAACCCCACGGCCACTCCGGCCGGCGCAAGAGATCTTTCACGTGTCTAGCAATATGGGTGGAGCGCCATCCTGCATAAACATCGCCCGTTACAGCAGGTGCGATTCTGTAACATATCGGTGTACCTCTCACCCGTCACGGTAGCAGTTACATAAGCAGAATCATGCATTTCCTCGACGAAAATAGGCCCGATAACGGTAGACGTGGTAAATCAAACCCATACCGTGACTTTCCCGTTGTGCAATCTAGTTTCACGGCTGTTCTAGGAATTTTGGTAGCCCAAACTCTGCAGTTGTGGGCGTTGACAGACCCTCGGAGCGTGAAATGAGCTTCGTCGGTCCACAACACGTTACTCAACCAGTCGTCATCTTCCGCCATCTTTTGAAACGCCCACACCGCGAATGCCCTCCGCTTCACTAAGTCACCAGGTAACAGTTCATAATTCCGATGGATTTTGTACGGATAGCATTGGAGGGTACGCCTAAGTGCCAACCTAACAGTAGGGTATGGAATGCCGGTGCGACGTGCGACAGCACGAGCGCTGACTTGCCCGTGCATGGACGAACCCGATACAGTCTCCATTTCTTCCTGAACTGTCTCAGCAGCATTACGTCTTGTTCTCGGCAAGCCACTAGAGGTTCTATCGACTAAACAACCCGTGGCTTTGAACTTCGAAATCATTCTCGCCACAGCTGCATTTGTCAACGGTCCTTCGCCCGTTCGAATCTCCTTCCTATGGCGATAGGATCGTAACGCTGAACTAGCGCATTCCCCTTTCTGATAGTAGAGCTTCACTAAAAGCGCTTTTTCAGGTAACGTTAACATGCTGCGACTACTGGCGCATCTGATTCTCTCTCTCATTACAGCACCTTTTATACATGATTGTCATGCGCAGTCACTGACGTTTTGCTGTCCAGCGCCATCTGTAGGAAATTTTGTGAACTTCGTTTTTTTTTCGATTCTAATGAGATCCTATGTCATTCCAACCATGTGTGTTAATTTTTACCTCTCTATCTACATCATTCTGTGGTTTATTAAGTTATCAAATTTATACTGACAAATTGATCACCTGGTACTTCTTTTCATTCATCCACTTCATGTACATCATTTTGAACTCACTTCATTCCTCCTCTTCTATATCATTTACCTCTCCAGTGCTTGACAGGTGTGAAAGCGTACCAGCGTCTACATTATTGATCCCCGATATATATTCAATCATACTGGAATTTCTGAAGGATCAGAGACGACCACGTCAGTCTACAATCTCGCAGGTTACAGTCTTGCAAATACCTTAGGGCCTATCGTTACGCGAACTTCCAAGTTTACCTGAAATTTCAGAAAAACCGACACCAATACCAAAAGTTCTTTCTTTGGTATGTCATAAGCTCATTCATACTCTGACAGGACCCCACTGGCGAAGTATATACTCTGCTGTTTACCATTCACTACCTTTCTTTGGAACAGAGCAATACCTATTCTATAGTCTGACCTGTCTGTAGCAAAATAAAGGGATAATATAACACTTAGCTATTACGCAAACTACCCATAATTTTTTCAAAACCCCTATCACATCACAGAGGGATGTCTATACCCATGACAAAGTTTTTTCAGCAATTGTTACAGGTGAAGTGAATTACATCTTTAATCTCTTTTAAACATATGATAGAGACTCGCCATCCAGAGAAGAGACTTTAACTGCTTACGATCCCTTGATTTGGCACACACTGCTGTTGCTTTCATTTTCCTTCATTGGGTACCTCATTTTCTGACGACGACACATCACCTAAAAAATTTATTTCTGCTCTAACAAACTCACAATGTTTTAATTTGTGTGTCATTTCACCTTCATGTAAAGCTGTAAATACATACTGCAGCAGACAGTAACGTATCCTCCAAGGAGTCATAGCAATAAGTGTGTCATCACATAAATTAAGAGACTCTTGAGCTCATCTATGAATGTTGTTGTTGTAGTCTTCAGTCCTGTCCAGTCCAGTCCAGTCCAGTTTGATGCAGATCTTCATGCTAATCCTGTGCAAGCTTCTTTATCTCCCAGTACGTACTGAAGCCTACATCCTTCTGAATATGCTTTGTGTACTCGTCTCTTAGTCTCTCTCTACGATTTTTACCCTCCACGCTGCCTTCCAGTACTAAATTGATGATCCCTTGATGCCTCAGAACATGTCCTACCAACCGATCCCGTCTTCCAGTCAAGTTTTGCCACAAACTATTCTTCTCCCCAATTCTATTCAATACCTCCTCATTAGTTATGTGGTCTACCAATCTAATGTTCAGCATTCTTCTGTAGCAACACATTTCGAAAGCTTCTATTCTCTTCTTGTCTAAACTATTTATCGTCCATGTTTTACTTCCATACATGGCTACACTCCATACAAATACTTTCAAAAACGACTTCCTGACACCTAAATCTACACTCGATGTTAACAAATTTCTCTTCTTCAGAGACGTGTTCCTTGCCATTGACAGTCGACTTCGACCATCATCAGTTATTTTGCTGCCCAAATAGCAAAACTCCTTCACTATTTTAAGTGTCTCACTTCCTAATCTAATTCCCTCAGCATCACCCGACTTAATTGGACTATATTCCATTATCCTCGTTTTGCTTTTGTTAATGTTCATCTTATACCCTCCTTTCAAGACACTGTCCATTCCGTTAAACTGCTCTTCCAAGTTCTTTGCTGTGTCTGACAGAATTACAATGTCATCGGCGAACTACAAAGTTTTTATTTCTTCTCCATGGATTTTAATACCTACTCCGGACTTTTCTTTTGTTTCCTTTACTGCTTGCTCAATATACAGATTGAATAGCATCGGGCAGAGGCTACAACGCTGTATCACTCCCTTCCCAACCACTGCTTCCCTTTCATGTCCCTCGAAACATATAACTGCCATCTGGTTTCTGTACAAATTGTAAATAGCCTTTCGCTCCCTGTATTTTACAACTGCCACCTTCAGAATTTGAAAGAGAGTATTCCAGCCAACATTGTCATAAGCTTTCTCTAAGTCTACAAATGCTAGAAACGTAGGTTTGCCTTTCCTTAATCTTTCTTCTAAGATAAGTCGTAAGGTCAGTATTGCCTCACGTGTTCCATTATTTCTACGGAATCCAAACTGATCTTCCCCGAGGTCGGCTTCTACTAGTTTTTCCATTCGTCTGTAAAGAATTCGTGTTAGTATTTAGCAGCAGTGGCTTATTAAACTGATTGTTCGGTAATTTTCACATCTGTCAACACCTGGTTTCTTTGGGATTGGAATTATTATATTCTTCTTGAAGTCTGAGGGTATTTCGCCAGTTTCATACATCTTGCTCACCAGATGGTAGAGTTTTGTCAGGACTGGCTCTCCCAAGGCCGTCAGTAGTTCCAATGCAATGTTGTCTACTCCGGGGGCCTTGTTTCGACTCAGGTCTTTCAGTGCTTTGTCAAATTCTTCACGCAGTATCGTATCTCACATTTCATCTTCATCTACATCCTCTTCCATTTCCATAATATTGTCCTCAAGTACATCGCCCTTGTAGAGACCCTCTATATACTCCTTCCACCTTTCTGCTTTCCCTTCTTCGCTTAGAACTGGGTTTCCATCTGAGCTCTTGATGTTTATACAAGTGGTTCTCTCTTCTCCAAAGGTCTCTTTAATTTTCCTGTAGGCAGTATCTATTTACTCCTAGTGAGATAAGCCTCTACATCCTTACATTTGTCCTCTAGCCATCGCTACTTAGCCATTTTTCATTTCCTGTCGATCTCATTTTTGAGACGTTTGTATTCCTTTTTGCCTGCTTCATTTACTGCATTTTTATATATTCTCCTTTCATCAATTAAATTCAATATTTCTTCTGTTACCCAAGGATTTCTACTATCCCTCGTCTTTTTACCTACTTGATCCTCTGCTGCCTTCACTATTTCATCCCTCGAAGCTACCCATTCTTCTTCTACTGTATTTCTTTCTCCCATTCCTGTCAATTGTTCCCGTATGCTCTCCCTGAAACTCTGTACAACCTCTAGTTCTTTCAGGTTATCCAGATCCCATCTCCTGAAATTCCCACCTTTTTGCAGTTTCTTCAGTTTTAATCTACAGTTCATAACCAATCGATTGTGGTCATAGACCACATCTGCCCCTGGAAATGTCTTACAATTTAAAACCTGGTTCCTAAATCTCTGTCTTACCATTATATAATCTATCTGAAACCTTTTAGTATCTCCAGGATTCTTCCATGTATAAAACCTTCTTTCATGATTCTTGAACCAAGTGTTAGCTATGGTTAAGTTATGTTCTGTGCAAAATTCTACCAGGCGGCTTCCTCTTTCATTTCTTAGCCCCAATCCATATTTACCTACTACGTTTCCCTCTCTTCCTTTTCCAACTGTCGAATTCCAGTCACGCATGACTACTAAATTTTCGTCTCTCTTCACTACCTGAATAATTTCTTTTATCTCATCATACATTTCATCAATTTCTTCATCATCTGCAGAGCTAGTTGGCATATAAACTTGTACTACTGTAGTAGACGTGGGCTTCGTGTCTATCTTGGCCAGAATAATGCGTTCACTGTGCTGTTTGTAGTAGCTTACTCGCACTACTATTTTTTTTATTCATTATTAAACCTACTCCTGCATTATCCCTATTTTCTTTTGTATTTATAAACCTGTATTCACCGGACCAAAAGTCTTCTTCCTCCTAGAACCGAACTTCATTAATTCCCACTATATCTAACTTTACCCTATCCATTTCTCTTTAATTTTTCTAACCTACCTGCCCGATTAAGGGATCTGACATTCCACGCTCCGATCCGTAGAACGCCATTCTTTCTCCTGATAACGACGTCCTCCTGTGTAGTACCCGCCCGAAGATCGGAATGGGAGACTATTTTACCTCCGGAATATTTTACGCAAGAGGATTCCATCATCATTTAATCATACAGTAAAGCTGCATGCCCTTGGGAAAAATTACGGCTGTACTTTCCCCTTGCTTTCAGCCGTTCACAGTACTAGCACAGCAAGGCCGTTTTGGTAGTGTTACAAGGCCAGATAAGTCAGTCATCCAGGCTGTTGCCCCTGCAACTACCGAAAAAGCTGCTGCCCCTCTTTAGTAAGCACACGTTTGTCTGGCCTCTCAACAGATACCCCTCCGTTGTGGTTGCACCTACGGTATGGCTATCTGTGTCGATGATCACGCAAGCCTCCCCACAAGCGGCAAGGTCCATGTGCATGGGGGGGGGGGGGGGGGGGGAGGGCATCTATGAATACATACTGAAAAGTCACCCAGTTTGGGGACTATATAAATGATTGAGAAAGTAAGAAAAATTTAGTTTACTAACAACGTTTATTTTCCCAAAACAAAAACAGACATAAATTATGCTAAGCAAGTTGTTGAGTGAATACCGTAACCAACTAACAGATGGGTTAACACTACAATGGACAAGGATCCAGGGTGGCAGAAGTGAATCAAATGCTCTGGCTCTAAAAATGAGTATAACGCAATCTGAATTGATCTGACGCAGAGCAGACTTTGATAGATCAAATCTACTGCAGTTTCACTACGTAGACGCCGCAGAGAATAAGTGCCGATTGAGATCTGTGCACCCTGACATTCCTGGAGCGGCAGTACATTACCCTGTTTACTTCGCGCGGCGATGCAACTTGCAGCTGGCAAGATGTGTGTGGTGTAGATGAGACGTGAGGCGACACCTGTGAATCGACCACGCCCATGAGAGAAATGCAAAAATATCACTGTCTAGTGATCAGGTAGATGGATCGCAATTAACTCTCTACTAGAGCCATGAAATCACGGTAGATTTCAGTGTGTGACACACCCGTTTGCTGGTTGTGCCAAGGACTAATTTGGCTCATTTATACGAGAGAGCACACAAGGATACCAAACATCAAGGCTGGTATACCAAAACAGAATAAGTTTGTCTCGGCAAACGAGTCAATCTCAGGACAGGTCCCAGCACCAACCACACATGCCAGAGAATCAGCCAGAAGTGATCTTCAGACCAAAGTCCAGCACCCGAGTGCCTCGCACCTCAGTAGAAGAAAATCCTTTTTCATGCAAAGTGTACTGGTGACACCATCTTCACACTGTCTTGAGCCAATCACAAGTCTCTAGAGGCAATAAATCTCCGCTTCCCCACGACAGCACAAACTCATGTCGAACCAGGGCAAGAGTTAAGAAACCTGCATCTCTGGGAGAAAAGGAAACCGCCAGTTATTGGCTTTTTTAAGTTTTCGTGGAGGGAAAAATGATTTTCGACGAAGTCGTGTTGCTGCCCACTTCAACAAGCAAAAAAATGCAATCTTAAATGTCTTTATTTAATTCACGTCTGCCTTGGAGCATGTTAGTCGTAGCTATGAGGTGTAATATTCTCCAAACGTTTCACAGAGGCCAGATTTTTTTTTACGACCGAGATGGCTGGGGAAGTGGTTCACTGGCCTACTTGCACTATCGGCCAACACAAAAACAGGTGAATTTTTAGTAAGAATGGCTCTGCACACAATCCCCAGTTTATGACTCAACTGTGTAGATGCGTTCCTTTAGTCCGTCGCTCCCAGTCAAGGCTTTCTCTGGCGCCACAGCAAGTAGCTCAGTATTGTTCTGGTGGAGGTCGGTCTCGACAAGGGACTGCCCTGTCTGCCCTGTACAGCTGTGAGCATCTCCAGCAACATTTGCTGAGGGATGGGTATGCCACCAATTGTTTTCAACTCCCAACATGCCGCTTCTACAAGCTAAGAACTATAAAGATACCTCATGCTTTTAGCACCCTAACGGGCTCCACCAACATCTCCTCAGAACATTAACCTTCTAGAGTGTCGCTCAAGGTGTGTCAGGTTATAATAAAATCTTTAATAATTTTCCGTAAGTGGAATATAGGTGAGAGAGTAACTTGTTCTCGCTCAGTGCTTAAAAGCCCTTATAAATACAGCAACTGATATGAACCGACCAAATGGGATTACTTTGTGCTGTTATGCCGAATCCTCAAAGATAAATGCAGTCTATTTCCTGCTCTCTGCCGTTAAGGGGACCTGCCAGAAGCCAACAGTGAGGTCCATACTCATAATTAAATTTACGTTTTTAAACGCCTGAATTAATTCGTTCATGTTCTCTAGACTCTTACAGATATTATTATTTTATTGAAATTGCTAGCATTCAAGAGCAGGCGTACACACTTGTTCCTCGTTTTGACAACAGCTATTGGGTTACTGTACTCACTTCTGCATCTTTCAGTTACTCTTCAGTCCAACATATGCTGTAATTTTATTCTAACGACCTCCCTTTTTGTCATTGCAATGGCATATTTCCCAAACTTTAAAGGTTCATGTGGCTTCACTCTGAGAGTATAAATTTTTCACCTTCACTGGCCTCTCTGTCTCTACATAATAGGTGACATAATTCTGACTTTTCACTGTCGTCGGTACTCTTGTTACTATTCAGTTTCCTTCTTACTTCTTCCTCCACCTCCACTTCATCCATTATACATTGACCCACATGCAATTTTACTACTAAATTATCTTCATTTATTGTACCTTTGAATTTTACTGTGTTCATGCCTCCTCCAACCTTCAGTTCCGACACCTGATGTTTACAGTTAAATATGTGCCGTATGCTCACACATAAAAATCAATGCCAAGCACTATATTTATGCTTAACTTCTGAATTACGAAGAATGCATTACCAAACAATTCACCGCCAATGTCTCTATGTAAAATAACTTCCTGGTTCACTACAGTTTTTAACTCTCACCCCTCTGACTGGAAATTCAGTTGCCTTATCACTCCTCAAATAAAATAATTTCTGCTATTCCAATAAGGGAACTTCCAATCTCTGCCAAAGCAACCTTACATATTTTTCCCAGTTTAATATTAATTATTGGCTGTACCTCTCATTGTATTCACGCTTTTATTCTGTCTCAGCTAAAAGGTCCTTCTCTATTTTATTCATACAATCATGCTTCTTTGTACACACCTCACTTCAACTATATGGGTCTATCACACTATATGGCTCTATCTATCTGCAAATATTAATTTAAAGGCATGTCGAAATTCAGTATTCCCTACACTCCTCGTCCCTAGCGTCCTGGCAAAACTAAATTTTTATTTCTCCCATGTTTGTGGATACACTTTCTGAAAATATTTTGCGTAATCCATGCTGTAGCTTGCATCACACTTGCTTTCATCTTTCTCTATCCTCTCTGTATTTAATTCATGTCGCTCACACACATATAGTGTTGGTCATTATAAATCAAGAAGTTCTGGTTTTCATTACCTTCGCCCCTTTTTCCACTGCGTGAAAGATTATTATCATATTATTATTATTCCACATCCTGCCTTTTCCCGTCATGAACACGGACTCTCCCTTAAATGCATGAAATTCACCATCTCCCTCATACATTTCTGTAAGAGCTTCATAGTATACCTTATCCTTCTCACTTCACTCTCCTAACTGCTTAATATAATCATTTTTGCGAAGTGTCCAATCAAAGGAACACTCCCTTTAGTTCTCCCATGGTACAACAAATAAAGGTGGCTGCCCAACTTCATTCGCACAAATGTCAGGAGCACTAACTGCATTACGTCCCATTGGATTGGATACAGCTTCTACAGCAAAGACATTATTTACAGATCCATCCTGCAAATCACAACCACTCTCCACATGATCTTCAGAGACAGGGCCCACTGCTTGCTCATAAAGATCATTTTATGCAGGAATCTCTGACTGCTCACAAATACCCTCATCTATATTTCTAAAGTGGGTACTCTCAGGTGCACCTCCATTCACAAAAGTAGTATGTTCAAACACTATAGCCTCAATACTATTACCACCATCCACAATACTACCAGCTCATACACTATGGCCTCAACATTAATAACACTACCATCCACTGTAACTGATTCAACTGCACCCAAATCAATATTATTACTATTGACATTCGCATACCCATGTTGAACATCACAGCAGCCTGAGCCATGCATGGATCGTGTTCGTGCCATCTCTTCTTTAACATCCTGTTTTTGCCATAATGCCACCTCGTTACGTTAGTGTCAATTACTTGTGTCTCTAAGTTGCTGCTTTGCCTGCCCATGAGTGGCAGCAGCAGCGCTTATCGATATAAGCCCTGCTGTATTATATTTGCTGGACTGCTGTTACTTCTTGGTCGTCATGTGTGGAGCTGTGACTTGGATGGTGCCAGCAGTTAGTTCGGGCCTGGCAGTGTCTGAGTTCCCACCCGGTAGCAGTGAGGTCCGGACCGCCATGACTAGCCCGGGGCTTGCCGACATACATCATTGGATTGGATTTTGGTTGGTCGTCGGCCGGTCGTCTTGCCGGATGATGTGTATCTGGTTTGCGATCGCTTCTGGGTTGCCTGTGCGTGTAGACTCGTGATTTGTCCCTGTTGTTGACAGTCACTGCCGTTAGCATTGTCCATTTCTTCATGAAAGTGTTCATGAAACTGTGTGTAGTTTGTATGATTTCGACTGACAAGTTATCTTAAATGTGGTCGGCGTACTGGCTCTGAGCAGTCGGTCGGTTGGTGTGGATCAGCCAGGAAACCTCCAAGTGGCACAGTGGGCCGGGTATGCTGGCGGTCTCTAGTGCTGGAGTGTGTGGGAGATGTTCGCTCACGGACCGAGGACATCTAAGTTGAGTGGTGATTTAGTTACTGAAGCCAGACTGTTCACTTTGTGCCGTTGGTTTTCATGGGCAAGAGCGATTGTTGGAGGTGGCGAAAGTTTGGCCACCATCCAGTGAAGTTTAACTGTATTTTGGTTATTTGAAGTCCAAGTGCACTAGTGGAATTTTCTGCCTTGTGGCCGTTAGCATTCCAGTTACCTGCCCTGGCCGCTGACGTAAAATTCAGGCAGTGCCCTTCCCTCAGCGTGTTGTCTCTGTCTAACAAGTGTGTTTAGTTTTGACAGCTTATGCATACTTGGTTGTGGACAGCTACTCCTTTTACGTACTGCCTGTGGAGTGACTTGTGCACTGGTCGGGTGGTAAGCAAGTCGTCTAGTCGTTGGGTCCGTTGACTGTCTCTTGGTTGGGTTGCTGGCGGATCGGATATAGTTGGCCTGACTGCCTGTGTCACCTGAGCGAACTTTAATATGTCAAGTGCAGACCGACCCCCGGAAACTTCTGAGCGCCGCTGGCTGTACTGACTTTTCTTATTGGCGTTTGATTGTGTATTTTAATGGCTTATAGCCGATGATTTGAATATGTATGCTTTTAGTTGGGTTTTTAATATGGACCTTCAGCGGCTTTAAAATTAAAAGGTCCTTGCTTGTTAAGTCTTGCATTGTTTGGGCCTTCAGCCTCATTTAAAATGTTTTTTGGATAAAGCTTAGGACCTTCTGCTTTTTTAAAATTTATTGTAGTTGTGTTTTTGAATAATGGGCCTTCAACCGCTTTAAAATTTATTACTTGTTAAATCTTAGATTCTTTGGGCCTTCAGATTGTGTAAAATATTGTTTAAAGATAGTGCTTTTGGCCTTCTGCCTACTAAAAATTACTTAAGTTGTTTTAAGTCATCGGCCTTCAGCCGTTTTTTTTTTTTTTTAATTAAAGTTCTTGTCTTTCAAGTATCAGACTGTATGGGACCTTCAGACTGAGTGAAGACAAGGCCTTCTGCCTTGTGCTTTTATTTTAATTAATGTTACCTGCAGTCTTAAATGTGGTCTTCAGTCAAGTTATAGAACTTACGTGATGCCTTCTGCCTTGTGAATATTCTCTTCTGAGTCTAGATTTTAAGTTAATGGCTTTCAGCCGTTTTTGAATTTAAGTGGTACTGCCCTTAAGCCATAAAATAGTGTGGCCTACTCAACCGATAAATAAGTTCAAAAATTTTTGTTGTATTGTTTCGACTACAAGTTAAAGTTACATGTGTTGAGTGTAACTGACAGCCCCCTTTTTGGTCCGCTTCCACAATCCCAACTACCTTTTCTGTCCTGCGGATTTAAGCAGGGCGTTTGACATTCACTCTATCACGTCGCACATCTGATCCTGATTCATTCAATACTGAGGTCAAACTTACTTCAGTAGTTACCACACTAGCAACCCATTCAACGAAAAATCCGAGATATTAATATCTCATTTATTACTTCTAGATACTCCAAGATTTCTCGTTCTATTTCCATTTCTTTTATCATACTCCATACATCAACCCCAAACAAATTTTCAGTATCCAGAGCCGCAATCATTCCATAAAATCTTTCTTATCATTCCGTCTCTTGGTCCTACTCCTTGCACTATTTCTTTTCCAAAGGTCGACACTATTTGGGGCAACTACTAGTTTCCTGAACTATGTCCCTGTTATCCTCTGTTATTCTGCTCCCACCTCTTAGTTAAACTTTCTTGCACGGGCCTTGGTCCTATACAGTTGTCACTATTCCATGAACCCGTTTGAAACCTACTCTAATCGCTAAACATCCCCATTTCGTCTCCAACTTTCACCCATTTTACTCTGTGTAATTCTGCTGGCTATTTCCTCAGTTCCTGTTACCCCTATTATAATGTTGCTCCCTCTGACTCCTTGCATGATTTCCCCCCCCCCCCCCAAAAAAAAACATTGTCTATCAGATAGTGCCTGAACCATCCTTTCAACAGAATCTAGAAACTCTTCAGTAGAATCAGTGGGACAATGTGTGAATTCCCACTGCAGATTTTCTGCCAATATCCTCCTCAGAGTAGAGATCTCAGTGACCTTTGCGTACCGGAGTTTAGAAAATCATGTGGCAACATATTTTACTTGGGTTCAGTATATATGCAAAAGCAATTTTTCCAATGCTTCAAATGAAACAAACTGATCAGCACATTGATTTGGCCATAAATGAGCAGAATCTTATAACTATGTTTTCACTAATTAAATTTTTGAAATCGAAGTGGATGTGTACAGAATGAAGTAAATTACTACCAAATACAAAACACGGAAAATAGATACTTTAGATACTATCGAACGTTTTTGCTTCTACGGAAAACTTTACTTCCCCGACAAAATGTCCCATTTCGCTTTCCACTTCACAATTAGAAATGCAAGCAGTTTCATTATGACTACCAAAGTACAGCCAGAACCCTGGTACCGCGCGCCGCGGAATTTGGATCCGCGCCAGACTTCATGGACGTCGAAGACCCCTACAGGTCTCTACACCATCGCGCTGTAAGCTGTGGCGGCTACCGCCTCCTGGCCCGCTTTTAGTGCGAGGGCGCCACAGTGAAATACAGTGGTCCCAGCGGCCAATAGCGGCGCCCCCGATATCGTACTTAAGCGCCTGCCTCTTGCTCAGCCAGCGCCTCCATCCGATAACTCCTCCTATCGTCCTATCTGTCTCACTCTTGGAATCCATCCTTTCCCAGCGCATCCATCACCACCATCGCCAAAACCACCTCCTCCCCGACACCCGATGTGGCTTTCGACCTTCCTTCTCTGCCGATGACCAACTCCTCCGCCTCACACATCTCCTCTCCCTCCAGCTTAACTCCCGTTGCTCCGTCATTTTTGTCTCCCTTGACCTCGAAAAGACCTACGACCGTGTCTGGTATCCCGGTCTCCTGTTTAAACTCCAGACCTATGACCTGCATCCTTCTGATGGTCTCCTTCCTCTCCCACCGCCCCTCCTATATTACCATCCATAATGCCAATTCCCACACATTCTAACCCTCTGCAGGTGTGCCCCAGGGCTCTGTCCTCTCCCCTCTTCTCTACCTCCTGTACACGGCCGACATGCCCCTCCCCCCCCCCCCCCTCCCAGTACACCAGAGAAGGCAATATGCCGATGACACCGCATTCCTCACCCTCGTTCCTACCCTCCAACGGTCCCAACGCCTTCTCCAGAATCACCTTGACCTTTTAGCCGCTTGGTGTAACCAGTAGCCCCTGAAAATCAATCCTTCCAAGACCCAGGCAATCATCGTAGGTCATACCATTCACTCTTTCCTGCTCGTGGATTCCTCCCTTACCGTCTGCGCCCGTCCTGTCCGCCTCACCCCCACCCTCACCTACCTTGTAATCACCATTGACTGTCACCTCACCTGGGTCCCTCATCTCTGCTCCATCCAATCCAAAACCCCACAACCGCCTCCAACTCCTAAACTCCTCTCTGGCCAGACATGGGGTTGCACCCCTCTACCATCCTCCATACCTACAAATCCTTAATCCATCCCATCCTCTGTTATGCCGGGTTCCCTCCCTGCCTTCCATACTCTTTTTTTCACACCACCCCTCTCTCTGCCCCTTTCTCTCCCCTTGCATTTCCGTCCTCTGCCTTTTCCCATTCCCTCTTGCATCTGCCCTACCCCTCTCCCCCCTTATGAGTCCTCTCTCTCCTTTGGTTCCCCCCCTTTTCATTTTTTCCTCTCCTCCCTCCTTGTTTTCCCCCTCCTCCAGGTCCCTCCCCCCATCTGCCCTTGGCTAGGGAGTGTCATCTCTGTGCCGACATTTTTGTGCAGTATTTTACAGTTAGTGGTTTACAGTGAGTGTTCCGTGTAGTGTGTCTTTTGGCAAGTGTTGCGAACGGCCATCATACTGTCGCTGGGTGTGATTTTTTATCTCTTTAATTGTCTGTCTACTATGTTACTTGTCTGATTCAAATGGCTCTGAGCACTGTGGGACTTAACAGCTATGGCCATCAGTCCCCTAGAACTTAAAACTACTTAACCTTAACTAACCTAAGGACATTCACACAACACCCAGCCATCACGAGGCAGAGAAAGTTCCTGACCCCGTCGGGAATCGAACCCGGGAACCCAAGCGTGGGAAGCGAGAACGCTGCCGCACGACCACGAGATGCGGGCCTTGTCTGATTCCTGTGTATTTTGTTAATATTGCCAACCCCTTTGCTTTCTTATTTAACTTGCCGGAATTTTCCGCCATTTTACACTTTAAGTCACCGTTTTATCGCCTGTTTTTCTTGTTTCTTTTCTTCTTCCGTTTTTTAAAAAGTCTGCCAGCCCGCCCCCTACGGGGGGAATTAAAATTCAATAAAGGAAAAAAAAAGCTCAGCCAAGCAGTCTAATCTCGCATACCTCTGTTAACACATCGCCTCGCGTTAGACAGCTTACTTACTTGTTCTGTGTACGAGTGGACGTATTTGTTAGGTTTCCTTGTGACTCCGTTGTTCGATCTTGTTGTTTTTGGTTCTGTTCTTCGTTGGTCGTGTCCGTCCTCTCCCGTTGTGATGTTGTTCACGGGCCTCCCCGCAGGTCCTGCCGCGTTTCCCGTCATTTCTACCCTGTGACCGTCCCGGTCGCAGTTACAACAAGAACAGAGCTGAACACGTACACAATGAGTACAGTTATTTGTACGAACATCGAATGTTGTAGAGTGCTGATATTTGCATGCAAACACCGAATATCCAGAAATAACAGTGATTACATGTATCGGAATTGTTCGTGAAACGGTAGGTACTAATAACTGCTAGTTAGCAGGTTTGAACTGTCGATCCACAGAACTGCTGTGTTCTAACACAGGATAGGGGAAAGACAGGGTCTTTGAGGTCAGTCTGCAATTTCCGAACAATGAGGAGCAAATCCGGAAAGAAAAATTTCCAGAGAAGGCAGGCTGATGACAGAGACCAGCGCTAAACACTGTCACAGGACACCTACGAGACGCGCGGATTGTGTGACTCGGCAGGGTGCTCGTAGTAGGAGACTCGTGGAGCTCAGAGGGTCCAATTAGCACTACTTATTAACGATCAGACTTGCCGCTGCACTGAAGGCTAATTCCAAACATTAGAAAAGGCAAAGGAGGAAATTGGTTGCACAGCAGAAGTCAGTGCCTAAACCCACGGTGTTGAACGCTAGCAGAACTAGATGACACTAGCAGCACGCCAAGTACAGACACGCGAGCCTCACTCCACGTGAGGAAGGCAGACGTCTCGCAGCTCACAGGGGCTTGTCACTGGGCACACGGAGCTGGCGTACCGACGACCTCACTGAGAACTCGGGTTGTTAAAGAACTGTGCCGGGCAGCACTTATCGACCCATCACCCCAAAGGACTGTAACCAGCTTTGGTCAATCTGACGAGTCGCACCCCATCTTCAGAGCACCCCGGGCCAATCAGAGTAAGATTCGTACCCCTTTCCTACTTGGTGGGTAGGGTTGCTTCTGGATTTTCATTAATAATCTCCAAGTTTGTTAGCAACAACTTTCAGCTTTAATCTAAACGTCATTCCACTCTTATTATGGCTGGCAAGAGCAGTGTTTTGCGTCACTTGGCCACCCCCTCAGTCCTTTCGTGATTTGGGACTGCTGTAGCAGCACTCTGTCCTCTGTAAACACATTGGCGTTGCAGTTCTCAGGAACAAGTTTCAAGCTTGCTGCCCTGCTAAGACGTTTTTTCGTGGAGCGTTTAGGTGGTAGACGTCATCACTTATTTCTCTGAAATGAAACTTCTCGCTTGGGACAGCCGACCGGAGCGTCTACAATTTTCAGGGCTCTTGTGTCACTATTTGGCTCCGGTAACGTAAATGATAACATTTTTGTCTGCTCTCTACATTGTGTCCCTGACTTCCGATCTTGGAGTGTCCTTCATGGCTTTCAAAAGTCTTAAGCATAACAGCGTACAAGTCATTATGTCGTCAGTCTATGACAGAACCTCGGCAGCCAGCGGCGCTAATCGCTACATCACTCTCCGTGCACCACTGCTGTCCGCGTCACTGAAGACACAGCGACGAACCGCTTTACAAGCGCTCACTGGAGCCGATTACAAAGCACCAGACCATGCCTTCGTGGCAACGGTCGTCTGTATTACGACTCTAACAGATCCTTGCATTCTGGTCGTTTTCTTACATCACTTCTCGATCGTCGAGTGGGTCTTCAGTTTCCTTGAAACTCCCATCGTCCAACTGCGTCTCTAGACTGTACACATGTCAATCAAAACATTATGACCGGTGCCCACTGCTACGTTGGATGCCGCCTGGTGCCGCTGCGGTCACGTGACCCGGTAACGAAAAGCATGTAAGTGGGGCAGACACGGATGGTCCATAATTCTAGCGAAGATACGGGCTGCAAATGGAGAAATCCATTGAGATAAGGGACGTTAACAAAGGCTAGATTATTACTACGTACCTCGAAAACGGCGATGCTGGTCAAGTGCTACTGTCCTGAGCATCTAAGGAAAGAGGTAGAAGGACAGTGAAATTACCGTTGGACGTGCACGACACATCACAGAATATGAGGTTCAGAAGCTTGTTTCGTTCTGTAAAATAGGGTAGATGGTGATCTGTGGCATCTGCGTCCAAAGAGAACAATGCTGATCCATGAACAAGTGTTTCGGAGCACACCATTAAGCCTACATTGCTGAACAAGGAGCTCTGCAACAGATCACCCGTAGGTGTTCACGTGTTGATCCAGCGGCACCGTCAATTGCAATTGCAGTGGGCAAAGGAGCTTAGGGATTCGTCCGTAAATCCATGGAAACGTGTCGGCTCTTCGGGTGAATCACATTTTTGCTACACTAGGTATCCACAAACGCCGTCAGCGAGGAAAATGCCGTCTAGAAACATGCAGCGCTTCTCTGACGCAGGCTGGTGGAAGCAGTATTATGTCATGCGAGACATTCTCCTGCAATTGCTTGGGACTTGTGGAAGTAATTAGAAACACACTGACACCCGCAAGCGACATACATACCTTCATGTTTGATGTCTGCCCCAACGGCGACGTTGTCTTTCGGCAGTATAATTGCCACAAACCATGCTACTGTGGCTTGGGGAGCATTACAAGGAACTTATGTTGAGGTGTCGGCGACTAAAATCAGTTGACGTAAATGCTATCGAACCCATCTTGGTCGCTATCGGGCGCCATCAGCGCGTACGCAGATGAGAAGTCCGTTAATTACGCGAATTGCACGACCTGGCCTTAGACATGTAATGCCACATATTCCACAAACTTGCGACAAACTGTCTGATCCCTGATATGCTGGATCAGTGATGTATTTCGTGCCAAAGACGGACTAACAAGCAATTGAGCAGGTCGTCATAATGTTTTGTCTCATCATTGTCTAGGCGTTCTGAGCATAGAAGACGTTTCTGAGTTTTTGTCTTGATGAAGAGTCGTCGTCGTTACTTGCTTTGTGACGTCCGAGAAGCGGCAAAAGGTAGGATACGGACTAAGAAGAGATTTAGTAGTTTCTCCGATAGTCCCGCTTTCTGCAGAGGCGTAAAATATACAGCAAGTCTCCTGGTCGATATACAACTGCCTGTGCGTGGCGTTACAGCGTTCTCGGTCTTTCTCCAGTGAGTCCAGGGTCCATATGACAGCCAGCCTCCCCGCTTCTTCTGTCATGGTGATGAGGTGTTCCACGTAGTCATCGTGAATGTCGTCGGGCTGAAAGGGGAAATGGAAACAACAATGTGGAGGGCACTGTGAGCTTCATCGAGGTGTTGTATGGAAATTACCCAACGGGCAGTATTTTATCTCACTCTGTCTAGTCGTCATAAACGTAGATCGAGAGCACAATTTGCTACGATGTGACAAATTTATGTTTTATTAGCAATCTCCCCTGATGACTGATTCTATATTAGGAATCGGCTGAAGTCTTGAATCAACCACATCTAAGGCTGAACCATCTATTTGAAATCTCTGCAAACTGTTACACCAGGTTTTTCTATGACATAGAAATGAGTACATTGAATTTTAAGTTAATTGAGTTGATCCCACAAAAAGATTCTGCGTCCCAGTTTGATGGCCAAGTTAATCAATCCTAACTGTTCGCCATATGTGTTTCCTTTTCGCACGGCACCTCTCGAAGAAAGCTATGAAAAATGATGAAATTTTGTAAAAGGGAAAATAAGACCTAGTAGCAAATTTAAAAATTTGTAAACCATCAGTTTCACCGTGAGAGCTAGAAGGGCTATGATTTTGAAACTGGGTTAGACTACGTTCTTAAGTAATGGTGGACATTAATCGTCAGTATGCAGACACTGTAAATAATAGTAGGCATTCGTAGATGTAAACTTCGAATGTAGTTAGAGATGGACTCCGTGCGTTTATAGACATTTACGTGTATGTTAAAAGTACATTTGTTGTACATATCATGGAAAAATCTTCAGAGATGACTGCAAAACATACAGAAACTATGAATTTCGTACAGAAATTACGGTGACATGCTATATGGTTAAAGATACTGTTGTGAAATGATCATGTTTTAGAAAGCTGGCAACTGAAAAGCTGATAGTCGAATTTTGATTTATCGACATAGAAAATAATATCCCAACAAACAGTGGCGAGTCTGTGACTGTGAACTATCTAGTCTGGAAGATGTTGCTCGAATGACTGTCAAATGGCAGTACGCTATAATCACCCATCGGGTGCGAACTCAGAGTTGAATAATACAATGAGAGCAATCTCTGTTTCTTATAATCTAACATATTTTGTAATTGCTGTAAATTTTATCAAAACAAAAACCATCTTGTGACTCAACTGATTGGAATGTGAAATGTTATTTCGACTGTAGGACCTATAAAAGTTCCCTGTCTTGTAGCGCACATATGATTGAAGTTCTATACTCATTACGAGTCCGCCGTTTAATCATACAACGACAAAGTTTACGGTTCGCCTTAGCGCAAAATTTGGATGGATTGCAGTGCTGTTATGTGGCTGCTGTTAAATTCCATTAATTTCTTAGCACCTCTAAGCTGACAAGAGGCGATATGGCGGCTGCTGGAGCGGTGGGCCTCGTTTATCCTTCTGAATAATGCAGGGATTCCAGGGAGGCGCAGGCGCGTCCAAGTGGAGGGGATGGGGCACGTGAGACCACGGCATGGGGCGCCGAAGTGGCGGGGCTGCGGATCACTCCGTCTGGCGACAGGATTTACTTTTCTGTACTAGATCACCTCTGGATCGCACTTATAATTTGCAGAAATCATACACACTAACGCGTCTTGACTAAAGTCACCTTCAGAAATTAAAAAGAAAAGGCAAAGTTGTCGAATCACAGTTGCGCGGCACGTTCTACATACAGAGAAATAATCTTACGCCATGTAGATATATGGCGGTACCAATTTATTTACCGTCTGTAGAACACACTACCTGATCACCTTGATTTCTTGTTCAGGTGCGAAACATATGGCACCCCAGGAAGGACAGTAACAACTCTAAAAAAAGCTATAGTTAAGAAAAATTGACTACAAGAACTGAACTACATATCTATATTACTGTTGTATAAAATACAGAGTGGACCATTTAATCCATAACAGGGAATAAATCTGGATGTGCATGAGGCGTAGCAAAATGATTTAGGTAAAAGTTATACATTGCAAAGAAGGTCACCAATTGTTACTAACTGCCGTGACCTTGAACGTGATTCGCAAGGTGATTTGGAGGTTCTGGTGATTTTTGTTTTGTTTAAATGGGAATCCTAATATTTGACCTAAAATTTCAAAAGAGCAGCAAGGTTCAGTCAAGGTCAAATAAGCAAATGTGATTTTAGTTCTAGTAGGGATTAATTCGGAAGAGAGGAGGGATACAGCAAAATATAGTGTTAGCTGCAGATTGGAAGATGGATAAGGGAACGTATCATTACCAATAATCATGATTTTAAAGGTAATTATCGAAGGTAATTCAAGGTTGAGTTTTGTTTCGTGGAAACCCTTTTCTGTGACGTCGGATCTGGAAAAAGCGAACGAAGATTTGAACTTAAGTCTTAAGTAATGTGTTTATTGGCAAAAATAAGAACATCACAGCACATAAATGTTGTGGCATTTGCAAGACAGAACAAACATAAATAAAACGCAGATAATTGATTTACAAGTCGCTGACTGCGTCCACTCGCCCCTCAGTCCTCGTAATGCCCCTTCCAGTTTCTGTCTAACACTCTTTTTGCTCTTTACCTGCCTTGTTCTAAATTAATCCCTACTATAACTATAATATATTTGCTTATTTGACCTTCATTAAACTAGCCATTACCTTGAGTAATGTATCATTTTATAAGTAAAATTTGCTACTATTTTCAAATCCGAATCAAATATTAGGGTTCCCATTTTAAAAAATCACTTTATCCTCCAAGTCACCTTGAAAACCGCGTGAAGGTCACAGCCATTAGTAGCAATGCTTGGCCCTCTCTGCCACCTACAATTTTGAGCTAAAACTGCTGTATCTCATCTCCATCCAGAGCTATTCTCAATTATGGACTGACATAGCCCAACCTGTATTATGGAATTTACTGCCAAAAACTTTTACTTGAAATTAAGAGGAAGACTACACTATTAGCGTATAAGTTGTGTACAAGTCATAAAATTAATTTTTCTCAAGTGTTACATTTCGGAGTTGTGTCACTGTACTTGTCGTTGTGTTCATGAAAAAGTTTACATAAACCTATATTACCAGCAGTTAGGCTGAGCGAAATGAGGAACAATAAATTCAAAATGGACACACCTGTATCACTTGTTGTACGTAACACTATTCAGCTGCTTTCGACTCACTGGCCTTGGATGTACATCTTGTACGGACCATTACAAGTAGCTCTTTATTCAAGAAACACTGGAATTGCGCTTACACCTGTGCGTCTGGATCCTAGTCGCCGCGTGACGTTCCTGCCCCACAAGCAAGTAGAGGCACGCATGTACGCTGCGAGTCTTTTCCTCAACATCTGCGTGCAAGTGTTTTCATTCACACCTGTGTTTCCCCTGGCGCCTCTAATTCCCTTATGGGCCAAGCTACAGCCGCACAGTGACTAACCGCAAGACGCACAGGTGTAAAGTCAGCTTAAGACTGCACTTCAGCATGCCTAATGTTACTGTCTGAGTCTTCGACTGTTTTAAAATAATGTAATTTCTAATGCCTTCTATTCATTAATTCTCAGTATCATCTGACTATGTCGACTCTAAATAATACCATTCATTATTCATTGACACAATTACAGTGACTTGATGTGGACGTATACCAGAAGCGTTTTCTGGTCGACTAGGTTATTTTACACTAGAAACCCAGAACAACACTTAGTAGTAATAAAAATCTTGAAAACAGAAACCACTAATACGGCGATTACTCTATGTAAAAGATATGTTTACAGAGGTATTACGATTGTCTATTACACAAATGTATAACTCATTATACGTAATGATCAACATTTAATATTGAAACTTCCTGGCAGGAATATTGTTCCCAGAGTTCATTCTGGAAACATATCCTAGGGTGTGGCTACGCCATGTCTCCGCATTATCCTTTTTTCAGGAGTGCTAGTTCCGCGAAGTATGCAGGAGAGCTTCGGTGAAGTTTGGAAGGTAGGTGTTGTGGTTGGCAGGAGAGCCAACCGTGTTAGTAAAGGAGGCCGAAATGCACGCGTTGTAGCTCATGCAGGCTGGCGTGAGGTCTGGAACATGACAAGGGAATTAGAATTGAGAAAAACGGACGTAGCTTGTGAAATACTTAACTTTAATCCATTAATGGTGAACGTCGCTCTTGACGATACATGATTCTCACAATATCAATAGAAATTGACCATGGCGCCTTGCTAGGTCGTAGCAAATAACGTAGCTGAAGGCTATGCTAACTACAGTCTCGGCAAATGAGAGCGTAGAAGTCAGTGAACCATCGCTAGCAAAGTCGGCTGTACAACTGTGGCGAGTGCTAGGAAGTCTCTCTAGACCTGCCGTGTGGCGGCGCTAGGTCTGCAATCACTGATAGTGGCGACACGCGGGTCCGACGTATACTACCGGATCGCGGCTGTTTTAAAGGCTACCACCTAGCAAGTGTGGTGTCTGGCGGTGACACCACATTCCTCCCCCGCAAATCAGCGTACGGTTGTGGTATAAGGCTTCCGCCCGCCGTGGGGAGGACCGCATGTTGACGTATGCGACGAGGTGGGGAGCCTAACAACAGGCGAGGCTGTGCCACCCGCACCCTGCCATTCGGACCGCGGGAAGCTAGGAAACACCTGAAAACCTGCTCCAGGGTGCACGCCAACATGCGGTGTATGCGCCCGTAGAGAGACAGGAGGGGCCGAAGGGTCGACCTCCATCGGGCCGGGGCACCCGACGGGCGAAGACGACATATGATCCGGAGCGGGCAAGAGTTCCATGTCGGAGGACAACTGGTCACGGGAAGCGATCGGCGGCGCGTTACCCAGGGAGGCGCCCGGCGGTTGCAGCGACGCGTCCACTGCGGCCGTCGCTGGTGGGAGAACAGGTGGCGGCGGCGGTGGCGGCGGCGCGTCGCCATGGGGCAAAATGGAAAGCAGCGTCGGTAACACCTGGGGCTGAGGCGAGCCAGTAGATGGGTCCCCGGGACGCTGACCGGACGTCACCGTCGCTGAAAGCAGACGGCGAGCGGCAGATCCCGTGCGACGGCAGAGGCGCAGCTGATTGAGATGTCGACGCACCTCACCAGAGGCTCCCAAAACCAGATACATAGCGCTGCCTAGGCAGCGAAGAATGCGCCCCTCGAGCCAACGCCGTGAACCTCGATAATGGCGATAGTAGACAACTTCGTCTGGAGCAAACGCAGTTGTCTGCTGCTGCACAGGAACCTGATGCGGCGGATGTACCAAAGACATCAAGGTTCTATGAGGGCGACCGTGGAGCAACTCAGCCGCCGAGCGACCATCGCGCGGCTGAAATTCTGCGGACATGAATTGTGAGCCATTGCCGGAGACAATAGTCTGTGTAAGACCTTCAATGCAAAAGATAGCGGATAACGCTTGGATGGTGGCAGATGACGTCATGGAAGACATCCGGACAACAAAAGGTAAATTACGGAATGAATCTACCACAACCAACCATCGAGCATTCCAGTATAACCAGAAAAATCGATGTGTAAGCGTTGCCAAGGGGAAGTGGCTTGTGGCGATGCAAAGAATTTCCGCGGTGGTGCTCATTGTTGTTTGTTGTTCGGCACACACCATGCAAGAACAATACATATGCGTAATGGCGGCATCTATTCCGAACCAAGTACAGTGCTGACGAGCAAGTTGTTTCGTTCTCACTATACCCCAATGTCCCTGGTGGAGAATCTGTAAGACAGAGGACTGTAACGAACGTGGTACCACGACCCTGGACTGATCATTATCAGAACGCAACAGAAAAACACCACGCCGAACAAAAAGTCTCCCCTTTTGAGCAAAAAATCGGCGAACCACCGGGTTCCCGATCCGTGAGTTTGACAAGGGCCATTGCGTAGCAACAAAACGCAGAACGGGAGCAAGGACAGGGTCGGCAGCTGTGGCTGTAGCTACACGACGAAAATCAATCGGAAACGATTCGACCACGTCATCGGTTTCCGCATCAATGAACATGCAAGGAAGTTCGGAGGAATCGAATGCCCTACCCTCAGCAACAGGCAAGCGGGACAGCGCATCTTCGTTTCCGTGCTTAGCAGTGGACCGATACAAGATATCGTAGCGGTACTGCGAGAGGAAAATAGACCAGCGAATGAATTTCTGCGCTGTACGTGGAGGTACAGGCTTGGTCGGATGAAAAAGCGATGTCAAAGGTTTGTGGTCTGTGATTCTGGTAAAGTGACGACCATACAAGAAATCATGAACCTTTGTAACACCAAATACGAGAGCCAATGATTCTTTCTCGATCTGTGAATAATTTCTTTGCGCAGACGAGAGCAATTTGGACGCAAAGGCAATAGGGCGATCGTCTGATCCATCTTTGTGCGCAAGCACAGCACCGATCCCGAAATACGATGCATCCACCAACAACAAGAGGGGCTTCTGGGGATCGAATGGCGTAAGGCAAGTATTGGAAAGCAACGCCGATTTCAACTGGCCAAAGGCGCGTTCGCATTCCGTCGTCCAGACGAACGGAACACCCTTACGGCGTAAGCGATGAAGCGGAGCTGAAATGGAAGAGTCATGCGGCACATATTTATTGTAATACGTAATTTTTCCCAGAACACTCTGTAGTTGCTTCAAATTCCGCGGCGAAGGCAAGTCTTGTATGGCACCAAGGTGCATTGGACTGGGATATATGCCTTGGCCATTGAGTACATGTCCCAAGTATGGTAAGTCTCGAGCAAAAAACACACATTTGTCCTTCCGCAAGCGAAGACCATTTTGTCGCAAGACCGGAAATAATGTTCTGAGATTGGCCAAACGTTCTTCTTCCGTCTTTCCGGAGATCACAATATCGTCCAGATAATTTGCTGCAGTAGGGACCGATGCACAAACAGTTTGTAGATATTGCTGAAACAATGAAGGGCCGGGAGCACACCCGAATGGCAGTCGTTTGAATTGATACAACCAAGATGCGTGTTAACCTCCAAAACGCGCTGGGATTCTTCGTCCACCGGTATTCGCAAGTACGCATCTGCTAGGTCCAACTTCGAAAAATACTTACCCGCGAACAGTTTGTCAAAAAGTTCTTCCGGGCGGGGTAAAAGAAAATTTGCAATCACTAGTTGTGGATTCACTGTTTTCTTGAAGTCCACACAAAGTCTCAATTTTCCGGAAGGTTTTGGCAAAATTACTAAGGGTGATGCCCAGAGAGAAGCCTGCACACGTTCAATTACACCTTGTGATTCCAATTCGTGTAATGTTTTTGCGACCTCATCACGCAATGCGTGGGGAACATTGCGTGCTCTGAAAAATTTCGGTTGCGCGTTTACTTTCAGTTCCAAATGTGTTTTATAGTTCTTAGCGCAACGGAGGTCCGGTGGAAAAATGTCTGCAAATTCTTCACATAGACGAGAAACACTGTCTGAAGGCACAGTCTGGTTCACTGATAGGACCTTATTTACTATAGACAAGTTAAACAACTGAAATAAATCTAAACCAAACAAGTTCACTGCAGAAGAAGAACGAAGGACGTAAAATGACACAAGTTTTGTTTGTCCTTTGTATGTTGCAAGAAGGCTGCACAGACCTAGCACAGGAATATCTTGACCGGAATAACTACTTAATTTATAATTTGCGGTACGCAACGGAGGTGTGCCCAGCAGTTTGTAAGTGTCTCGATTGATCAGTGAAACTGCAGCACCGGTATCGAGTTGGAATGGTATCACTTTGCCGTCAATGTCCAAGTCTACAAAAAGTTTATTGTCCTGCTGACGACAAGAGCGACTGTTTCGTGCATCGTGAACTGACACTGGTACATAATCACTTGCGACTTGACAGGATTTCCGGCGATGTCGACGCACACTATTTGTGGGACAAACACAGTCACTGTTAGAGAGAGTGGCACTGGGCGGAGTGGAATAAACTACATGAATTTCCATGGGCGAAGTTTCGCGAGCCTGAGGATCCTTGGTTCGATTCCGATTCCGACGCGAAGCAAAGGGCCTGGAACCGTCTTGAGCTTCCGATCTGACTTTTTTCTGGCAAACACTCTGAACATGTCCTTTTTTATTACAATAAAAGCAAGTAGCGTGGCGTGACGGGCAATTGTCACGCGGGCATGATTTGATCACTGCATTTGCTTGCCTGCGCGGCACAGGTGGCTGAGAGCCTCGCGGTGGCGGCGCGGCCGGGCGCGAGGGCTGTTTACTGCTCCGTGCAGCTCGCCCGGCGGGCCGGTGAACCTGACACACTGCTGGCGAAGTTTCAAATGATTCCTGAGCAAAGTCAAGTGTGTCCTGCCGATCCAATATGTCCATCACTTGTTGAAGGGAGGGATTTACTAGTTTCAAAATCTGTTCCCTTATACCAACATCAGAAACGTACTGTGAAATTGCATCACGTACCATAGTATCCGAATAAGGGAGTCCACACTCAAAAGCACAATCCCTAGTAAGGCCTTGTTAGGTTGCAACCCACTCCCGATTAGTCTGACCTGACGTACGTTTTGTACGAAAGAAGGTATACCTTTTCGCAACTACATAGACTGATTCTTTGGAATATGCATCTGATGCAGAGAAACTTTCTTCATAGGACAGAGGTGCTACGTCGCGTCGGGGAAATAATTTGACTATCACACGGTACGTGGTCACGCCGACAGAAGACAATAAATAATGCTGCCGCTCGTTACCTTGAATTCTGTACGCGGCGAGATGGAATCCAAATTGGCGTGACCACTCCGTCCAGCTTTCCAGTGCAGCATTAAAAGGTCGAAAAGTGGGTGCAACAGCGTGTTGTGGCTGCGTTAGCGGTGAAGAGGCCGCTGCCGCATCGTTTTGCATCGCACGTTGACCCTGGACGAGCTGTCCAAGGGCATCCTGTTGATTCTGTAAGCGATAAAAGTCGGACAGTACATCTGGAGATTGTGGCTAAGCCATTACACAAGTAAATCAGGGCAATTTAGATAAGAACTCGGTTTTGCCTCGTCGCCAATGTTGTGGTTGGCAGGAGAGCCAACCGTGTTAGTAAAGGAGGCCGAAATGCACGCGTTTTAGCTCACGCATGCTGGCGTGAGGTCTGGAACATGACGAGGGAATTATAATTGAGAAAAACGGACGTAGCTGGTTGAATACTTAACTTTAATCCATTAATGGAGAACGTCGCTCTTTATGGTACATGATTCACAATATCAATAGTACGGATACTGGCGCCTTGCTAGGTCGTAGCAAATAACGTAGCTGAAGGCTATGCTAACTATCGTCTCGGCAAATGACAGCGTAGAAGTCAGTGAACCATCGCTAGCAAAGTCGGCTGTACAACTGGGGCGAGTGCTAGGAAGTCTCTCTAGACCTGCCGTGTGGCGGCGCTCGGTCTGCAATCACTGATAGTGGCGACACGCGGGCCCGACGTATACTACCGGACCGCGGCCGATTTAAAGGCTACCACCTAGCAAGTGTGGTGTCTGGCGGTGACTCCACAGTAAGAGACGAGGTACAGGCGGAATGAAAGCTGTGAGGACGGGACGTGAATCGTCCTTGGGTAGCTCAGTTGGTAGAGCACTTGCCTACGAAAGGCAAAGGTCCCGAGTTCGAATCTCGTCCGGCACACAGTTTTAATCTGCCAGGAAGTTTCATTAAATATTGTCTTTACAATAGTAGCAGTCAGTAAAAATACTCACTAGAACTAAAATTTCACATATTAACTTTACTAACTAGAGATCAATCATACACGCAAATAAAAATGTAAATGTAACACGAAAACTTTCACTAAATAAATTTCGTGCTTCAAGCATATTCTGCCAAATACTCCAGACTTCAACTGTGCTAATCCTTATAAGCGACTCTTCCGGAACGTTAGCTTGTGGTCAACACGTTACTAGTAGCACGTAATCTGTCGTTTAGAGTAAAAGTTTCTTTCAGCAGCACAGCCCTTTCAACTATTATTTCGTTCCTTTGCTGTCTATGACTCCATAGTACCAGGTGTTCAAGTAGTGGCATTTAGGTGTCCTTCATGTTGTATCCAAGCGAAATACAGGCATTAGTTTAACAAATGGCAACTGACTTTACAAAGCTACAATAATTTACGAAACATCTGTACGAAACGATGTACGCGGCGTGGGGTGAACGTCCCTGAGACCCACCGTTCCGTCGCGCTGGTGCAGCCCCGCAGTGAACACAGCCCGCTGTGCCAGCACCTCTTGTCCGCGTCCTCCAGTGGGCCGACGACACCGTCGTTCCAGCCCTCTGCCTTCCCTCCAGAAAGGGAATCGGTCCCTCCAGGTGCAACCAGTATCTTCTCAAGATAAAAGCTTTCGAAACACCAAAAAATCATACTAAGGTGCACCACAAACGTTTATACTCTAATGCTTTTATTCCAATCATTTATGACGGTTCCGTCCAGTCATCTAGCCTCCTGGCAACGACCTAGTCGATTAATTCTGCAAACACCAGAACCAAATATGACGGAACAACTCTCCGAAGAGACTCATAAAAGGCCTTTAACAAGACAATCACTAGTGACAACTTTCTGCAATATCGAAGGCTTGTTGTTGTTGTCGTGGTCTTCAGTCCTGAGACTGGTTTGATGCAGCTCTCCATGCTACTCTGTCCTGTGCAAGCTTCTTCATCTCCCAGTACCTACTGCAACCTACATCCTTCTGAATCTGCTTAGTGTAGTCATCTCTTGGTCTCCCTCTACGATTTTTACCTTCCACGCTGCACTCCAATACTAAATTGGTGATCCCGTCATGCCTCAGGACATGTCCTACCAACCGATCCCTTCTTCTGGTCAAGTTGTGCCACAAACTTCTCTTCTCCCCAATTATATTCAATACTTTCTCATTAGTTACGTGATCTACCCATCTAATCATCAGCATTCTTCTGTAGCACCACATTTCGAAAGCTTCTATTCTCTTCTTGTCCAAACTATTTATCGTCCATGTTTCACTTCCATACATGGCTACACTCCATACAAATACTTTCAGAAATGACTTCCTCACACTTAAATCTATACTCGATGTTAACATATTTCTCTTCTTCAGAAACGCTTTCCTTGCCATTGCCATTTACATTTTATATCCTCTCTACTTCGACCATCATCAGTTATTTTGCTCCCCAAATAGCAAAACTCCTTTACTACTTTAAGTGTCTCGTTTCCTAATCTAATTCCCTCAGCATCACCCGATTTAATTCGACTACATTCCATTATCCTCGTTTTGCTTTTGTTGATGTACATCTTATATCCTCCTTTCAAGACACTATCCATTCCATTCAACAACTCTTCCAAGTCCTTCGCTGTTTCTGACAGAATTACGATGTCATCGGCGAACCTCAAAGTTTTTATTTCTTCTCCATGGATTTTAATACCTACTCCAAAATTTTCTTTTGTTTTATTTTACTGCTTGCTCAATATACAGATTGAATAACATCGGGGAGAGACTACAACTCCCTTCCCAACCACTGCTTCCCTTTCATGTCCCTCGACTCTTATAACTGCCATCTGGCTTCTGAACAAATTGTAAATAGCCTTTCGCTCCCTGTATTTTACCCCTGCCACCTTCATAATTTGAAAGACAGTATTCCAGTCAACACTGTCAAAAGCTTTCTCTAAGTCTACAAATGCTAGAAACGTGGGTTTGCCCTTCCTTAATCTAGCTTCTAAGATAAGTCGTAGGGTCAGTATTGCCTCACGTGTTCTAACATTTCTACGGAATCCACACAGATCTTCCCCGAGGTCGGCTTCTACTAGTTTTTCCTTTCGTCTGTAAAGAATTTGAGTTAGTATTTTGCAGCTGTGACTTATTAAATTGATAGTTCGGAATTTTCACATCTGTCAACACCTGCTTTCTTTGGGATTGGAATTATTATATTCTTCTTGAAGTCTGGGGATATTTAGCCTGTCTCACACATCTTGCTCTCCAGATGGTAGAGTTTTGTCAGGACTGGCTCTCCCAAGACTGTCAGTAGTTCCAATGGAATGTTGTCTACTCCCGGGGCCTTGTTTCGACTCAGGTCTTTCAGTGCTCAGTCAAACTCTTCACGCAGTATCGTAATTCCCATTTCATCGTCATCTACATCCTCTTCCATTTCCATAATATTGTCCTCAAGATCGAAGGCTTATCTGTAAATAAAGAAATTTTATTATATGCCATGTACAAACGAAACAGCTGTGATGGTTTAGTGTTACAAGAAACACACAGAGCACCAACTAGCCATAGGCCAAAAATACAGGGCATGAAATTAGTTCTTGAGAGACCACACGAAAGGTACGGAAGTGCTATATTTGTGAAACCGAACTTAGACGTATGCTCCTGTGCTCTGACCTGCGAAGAAAATATAGAAATTTTGACTACTGAGCTACATTCATGTACTGTAACATCCGTGTACAAACGACCCAGTGCGAGGTTCAAATTTACGGAGCCTAGAAATGTCCATTCAAAAAACATTAAAGTTGTACTAGGAGATTTTAACTGTCACGGTCTAGCATGGTGATATAAAGAGACAAATGACGATGGCGAAATGCTGGAGATCTGGGAAGACCAGGCTAAACTGAAATTGATGCATGACCAAAAGTTACCTGCCTCATTTAACAGCGGATGATGGAAACGAGGATATAATCCAGATAACATCTTTGTCTCCGAAAAGGTATCCGTGCAAACTGTAAGGCAAATCGAGGACCCAATTCCAAGATCGCAACACATAGCAATAACTTGCTGCATTACTGCAGTAATTAAATCAGATGTAATGCCCTTTAAGAGACGCTTCAATTTCAAAAAAGCTATTTGGGAACTTTCCACAGAGGACCTTGATAAGGAGATCTTGGAAATTAAACCAGAGATACAATCATATGAAACTTTTATAGACCTTGTCAAGAAAATCTCTGGACGGCGCATACCTAGAGGGCGCCGCACCCAGTATATCGCTGGACTCAATGGTAGCAGCAAGAAAGCTCTGAAAAAGTATGAAGAACTGTACAATAAGGACCCCTTCTCAGAGGAAACGATCCAGGCAGGTGAGGTACTGATGTCGGGTATCTCTAAAGAGAGAAAGGAAAAGTGGTGTCACCTCCTACAAGAGACGGACATGAAGCACAGCAGTAGGAAGGCATGGAAACTGCTCAAAAGTGTCAACAACGACCCAACAGAACCACAACCAAGTTGCAGTATAGTTACACCTGATCAGATGGCTCACCAACTACTCATGAACGGAAAAACTAAAAGGAAGATCAGGAATGGCAAAATTAAAAGAAAATTGAACGAGGAGATTAGCTTCCTGGCTCCCCCTTTCTTCATTGAGGAGCTACAAGATGCCATCAACGATTTGAAAAACAATAAGGCCGCTGGCCTCGACGATCTGAGATCGGAGCAAATTGATTATTTTTGGACCGGGAGTACAAGCATGGATCTTAGAGCTAATGAATAATTGTATTACAACAATGCAAATTCCTAAACTGTGAAGGAAAGCTCGGGTTATTGCGTTACTAAAACCAGGGAAAGACCCAGCTGAAGCTAAAAATTTCCGGCCTGTCTCACTGCTTTGTCATTTATTTAAAGTGCTGGAGCGAATGATCCTCAGACGCATAGATAATTATGTGGACAAAACCCTCATTAACGAACAAGCTGGATTTCGACCATGAAAATCATGCTGTGGCCTAATCCTTAATCTCACACAGTACATCGAAGACGGCTATCTGAGAGGAGAAGTAACTGGGGTCGCATTCCTGGATCTCAGTGCTGCATACCCGATTCATATGCGCCGAAAACAAAGTGTCCGGCTGAAATCCCGCAGGAGTTTCATTGAAACTACTGAAGAGCTCGCCACCAAGCCCGTCGCAAGGCGGCTATCTCTTTGGGAAGAAATGGTGCCACATTCCACAAGGAACTACTTGAGGAGGGATCTGCAGGATTTCAACTACCTTTTACAACTTGGAGGTCATTAAACCGGCTGCGCACTGGAGTAACTGGGTGTAAATCAAACCTATTTAAATGGGGTTACTGTGATAGTGATAGGTGTGAATGCGGAGCAATACATTACTTGGACCACCTACTGGTTTGCCCAGATTGTCTATAACACGCACTAAAGACGATATTTTGAAAGTCAATGACAAAGCAAACTACGTTGTTAATTACTGGGAAGGGAAGATATAACTGGTGCATCCGGATACGGAAGAAGAAGAAAACTAGCCTCGGCCCTAAGCTAACACGCAAACAACACCTAGTATTAATATAACAGCAAACCCATGGTAGAGTAAAACTACTACCGGGTAGAACTCTGGGATTCGCGTTCCTCCACCATCCTCTGCGCCTACGAAGCCTTCATCCGTCCCTTTCGGTACCCGGCAATGTACCCTAGATGTCTGCTCCACAACAACTATTACTGTTTACAATCCATGAATCCCATATACTCCACTTGGTTTTCCTCCTGTGTTGAATCTTCCCTTTGAGCCGTGGTAAAAAAATTGCTGTTTTGAAGAGCGCGTTGTATCAGGCAGTCGCCCTCCGTTTCTGGCGGTGGCGCCGGTTTGGTGCCTGCCTCTGGTGAGAAAGCGGAAAGGTTGGCTGTTCACGTCCATTTGAGGGGCGCTGTCAGCTCGACAGGGGTCAGTCGGAGTGACGATAGGTCAGTCTCGCGTCACCAGTTGCTCGTCAGTCTCTCGTTTGCATTTGTGCGTCAGTGAGTGTCTGTCTGTCACCGGAATGCTTGTATGTCTGTCGTTTGGATCAAACTTTAAAGCCAGAAAATGAAAGTCTTGCCACTCCGCCAGTAACAGAACTCAACTAGTGGTCGCACGGTCGGGGCTGAGTTCCTGCATCTGAGTTACGCCGCCATTCTGCTCGAGTTGCTCGGGCAACGGTTATTGGCGGTTGGATCGGTCGGTTGGTCGGTCGCGCACTGAGACACGAGATGACTTGTCCGCCTTGAGCGTCGGCACATGTGAGGTCTCCACGTGAGTCCAGTGGGTAGCGCCGTATAGAAAGGGGTTGACACGAGAGCAACAGGAGTGAAACCACGACATCGGGCTGGCCGGGGCGAGCTGCGATGCCGTGAGACGGGAGATCGGCACGCCTTCCTGCGTCCGTTGAAGCTTCTAGCAACGAACGGTTCGGGAGAGCGTTAGGGGTGCTGCGCCAGGTCTTCGCCAGAAATTGCAGTTTATTAGAAGTTAAGTGATTGGAGATATGTTGTTTCATTTACTTGTTAAATACTATTTCTTTTCTTGGTGAGGTCACCAGCCGCTTTCTTTTGGGGTCGTCCCACCATTCTTCTCCGTTAGCCCACCCGCGAGGAGGTGGTTATCTGAGAATTGGTTGGTGCATTTTTCCATTGTGGAGTTGGGGAGGTTTAGAGCAATGTGCGGTTCCTGTTGTTTAGAAATGCCCCGCTGTCAATCTGCCATACGTTAATAGCTGCCTCTGTCATGTTTGTCGGATTCGGTGTTAAGGAATTTATTGCTTAAAGGCCGAATTCTTGAAATATGTTTTTATCTTGCCTATCATCTTGCGAGGTGGTATATGTGTAATGTAGAGCATGTTGTACATTTTATGTAAGTCTGTATTTTACGGGTTTTATTTAAATAGTCATTTTAGGTTATAAGGTTGCCACACTTCCACCGTAAGACTCCTTAAAAAAATTGCACTTTCGGTGGCAAATAATTTGAGCATTCTCTAATGAAAACTGGTTGTGCTTCGGTGTCAGTGATGGCCATGTTAGAGGCCTGTAACCAACAGGATAGCTGCGCACTAGACTCACGGGGCCTACGCCTTGAGCCATGGTCTGGGGTTCGATTTCGTATGACAGCAAGAGCACACTCGTGATTATCCCAAGCACCTTGACTGCAAAGCTGTTGGTCAGACTGGCGATTCGACCTGCTGTACTGGCATTCATGAAGAGCATTCCAGAAAGTGTTTTCCAACAGAATAACGCTCTCCCACATACCGCTGTTGCCACCCAACATACTCTACAGAGTGTATTCCATTTCTTTACTCTACATTAATTATTCTTTGGTGCTGCGTTTTTTTCCGTCAGTATATTGTTACATAGTATATTATTGTACATATTAGGAGTACATGATTACATACCAGTCGCCCAGCGACTGAGGTTACAGGACTCCTGACTCTACTCGATTATCCTGTTGTTACCCAAAGTTAACGTTTATTGTTCCCATTCTATGAACGATACTTCGTTTTTATTCAGTATAGTTTCATGGGGATTTAATTCATTAAATGAAGTGAATCATAACGCTTGAACACAATTAACTATGCCCTACTGTTATTTTCCGAAGTTTCACATTGCAACATGATGCTATAAGCGACTCGTCAACATCGTCGAGCTCCAGCCAAAGACTCTACTCGCGTACAGATCAATAGTGCGCTGAAACAACGATCCTGCTGTCGAAACCCAGTTGCCCATAATCCAGAGTCAAGGGCCCACATAAAATTCCCAAAACGTATCGATTTCTAATCGTCAACACCCTCTGCGAAAATAGTGAAACGCAAACGATGGATATCTTGGACCTAGTGTTTTTCTGCCGGTACTGTCATGATTCTTCAACCGAGGAATATCTGCTTCATCCAGTTCCTAAAGGTCTTGAGTTTGCACGTTGTGGGCATCCATGACATAATTTTCCACACACTTATATTCAAACATGTTTATTTTAAGCTATTAGATTAGCAAACACTCTTCTTGTGTTAATTATGATGGAGGATTACGGTATGAATTAAGAAAAATCCTACTCTGAAAATCCCCTGATAAGTTCTGTTTTATCTCTACTTGGACAAACAGCACAATGCCATCGTCTTACTCGTTTCCACTAGCAATCAGCGTTCCTCATATTATTACGTAAGTTTCTCATTGAGACAATCGAGCCCAAAAGTGCAGAGACATTCGTAGAGAATGGGGTCTACCCTTTCAACGAAATAGTCGGAGCGGGAAATTATAGATTAATGTAGTAGGAACGCTATAGAGTTTCTGGACTAAAAAGCAGGTTCTGCCAACCTACAAAAAAATCCCTAACTACTTGCGTTGCCTACATCCAGAGACAAGGCCGCCAATCGTATGCATGACGTCTTTAAGAAGGCACAATCCAAAACGTCGCAAGATCATGGTGCTGGAAAATTTATAAATACAAGATAGCAATAATGGGAAACTCAAAAATACAAGATGGTAGAACTAGCCCGATATGTCTTATAACCCCTCCCCTCATCTCTTCAGTCAATCGCAGTGTAGTCTTTAGGTAGGCTTGTAAATGAAGCTGCCAATGGCAGGGCGGTGTTTTGAAAGGCGTAACATGAGGCTCCCAGTCAGGAAGTATCCGCAACTGAGAAATTATGGAAACTTCATTTGACGTGAGGGAAACTGTTTCCTAATTCTAAAAACCAACAAGTAAAAAATAAAAAACAAATACGTAATTCCATTTGAATTACGTAAAGACGGTGTTACTCGAAAAATTATCCAATCTTCCCTGTCGAGGAAGATGCTTACTCTTCACTTCATTTGATGATACGTTTAAAGTTATTTGCCTCTGAACTGCGTAAACTGGCAGCATCACACTCACTATCCCTCTCATTCTCCCTCTCTCTCTATCTCTCTCTCTCTTTCTCTCTATCTCTCTCTCTCTCTCTCTCTCTCTCTCTCTCTCTCTCTCTCTCTCTCTCTCTCTCTCCTCTCTCTCTCTCTCTCTCTGTCTCCGTGACACACACACACACACACACACACACACACACACACACACACACACACACACACACAAATGCAAAAAGTTACACATCTATGAGTACTACTGCCTTGTCACTTAATTTCAATCTCACATATGTACACTTGTACCCTTGACATCAAAAAGTTATTATAATATTTCCATATTTGCCTCATAAACAGAATAATCAGTAAATTTCATCTCTCTGATTTACACAAAACAGTAACTTCCGTCTGCTCCCTCGCCCTCACTCTTCTTTTATTTAATGCCTATTTTAATGAACCGAAGTCATTATGACATTTCACAGGGTGAAGGAAAGCGAACAAAATGCAAAATAAAATATACTATAGATAAAAAAAAATTAATTTTTTTAAATATTCATACGATAAGTCACAGTTACCATTGATTTGCTCACAAATTGTCTTTAATTGTATAATATCACTCAGTGGAAACATATGAATTTAATACACACTGAACTTCATATGCAACACTCTTTAGAATATCATCTATTGTAAATAATAGATTATTACAGTTTGAGTAAATATTTGAGGTATCTCCGCTAGACAAACACGTTTGGACTGCTGCATCTGCCTTGAAAAAATCGAAATGACACTGAACTGCATTTTGTGGCCAAAGTGTATATATAATGATTAATATTGCCTTACTGCGAAGATCAAGGGGCTTCTTATACTGAAACGGAAACAGTTCAGTGTAATAAATACATTCTCACTTATCACATTCTTCAAAAGGAACAAATTGTTATGCAAAGCTTGTTCTGTTAACTGACTGTACTATTTTCACAGTCACTTCTAGAACAGCGTTTAGACTATATCCAAAACCAATAGCTGTAAGTGAGAATGAAACGCTCTTGCGAAACAGTCTCAGAGAGACAGCAGTTTCCTTTTAGAGACTGAATGTTGATATTTCTTACAGCTCGACTATGTGATAATTTATGAATAGGAGTAACAGCCATTTTTATGTACGTCTCACTCAGCTAGGCACATATGAACAATACACTCCTGGAAATTGAAATAAGAACGCCGTGAATTCATTGTCCCAGGAAGGGGAAACTTTATTGACACATTCCTGGGGTCAGATACATCACATGATCACACTGACAGAACCACAGGCACATAGACACAGGCAACAGAGCATGCACAATGTCGGCACTAGTACAGTGTATATCCACCTTTCGCAGCAATGCAGGCTGCTATTCTCCCAGCTGGATGTAGTCCTGTGGAACGGCTTGCCATGCCATTTCCACCTGGCGCCTCAGTTGGACCAGCGTTCGTGCTGGACGTGCAGACCGCGTGAGACGACGCTTCATCCAGTCCCAAACATGCTCAATGGGGGACAGATCCGGAGATCTTGCTGGCCAGGGTAGTTGACTTACACCTTCTAGAGCACGTTGGGTGGCACGGGATACATGCGGACGTGCATTGTCCTGTTGGAACAGCAAGTTCCCTTGCCGGTCTAGGAATGGTAGAACGATAGGTTCCATGACGGTTTGGATGTACCGTGCACTATTCAGTGTCCCCTCGACAATCACCAGAGGTGTACGGCCAGTGTAGGAGATCGCTCCCCACACCATGATGCCGGGTGTTGGCCCTGTGTGCCTCGGTCGTATGCAGTCCTGATTGTGGCGCTCACCTGCACGGCGCCAAACACGCATACGACCATCATTGGCACCAAGGCAGAAGCGACTCTCATCGCTGAAGACGACACGTCTCCATTCGTCCCTCCATTCACGCCTGTCGCGACACCACTGGAGGCGGGCTGCACGATGTTGGGGCGTGAGCGGAAGACGGCCTAACGGTGTGCGGGACCGTAGCCCAGCTTCATGGAGACGGTTGCGAATGGTCCTCGCCGATACCCCAGGAGCAACAGTGTCCCTAATTTGCTGGGAAGTGGCGGTGCGGTCCCCTGCGGCACTGCGTAGGATCCTACGGTCTTGGCGTGCATCCGTGCGTCGCTGCGGTCCGGTCCCAGGTCGACGGGCACGTGCACCTTCCGCCGACCACTGGCGACAATATCGATGTACTGTGGAGACCTCACGCCTCACGTGTTGAGCAATTGGGCGGTACGTCCACCCGGCCTCCCGCATGCCCACTATACACCCTCGCTCAAAGTCCGTCAACTGCACATACGGTTCACGTCCACGCTTTCGCGGCATGCTACCAGTGTTAAAGACTGCGATGGAGCTCCGTATGCCACGGCAAACTGGCTGACACTGACGGCGGCGGTGCACAAATGCTGCGCAGCTAGCGCCATTCGACGGCCAACACCGCGGTTCCTGGTGTGTCCGCTGTGCCGTGCGTGTGATCATTGCTTGTATAGCCCTCTTGCAGTGTCCGGAGCAAGTATGGTGGGTCTGACACACCGGTGTCAATGTGTTCTTTTTTCCATTTCCAGGAGTGTATATGTTAGTTCGTTTCACAATTCTGGACGTCCGCTGTGTCCATGTTGCTCAGTCTTCCGTGACGGATCACACGTGCAGTGCCACTGTTGAGAAACTCAAGTTAACCATCACTAACACTCATGAATATGGCAGGTGCACTTTGCAGTCTGTCACATGAAAGAACACAGTCGCTCCAAATCTGATACTTACGCACTTCGTGGTCAAAATTCGACGGCACTCTCGTTTCTGCAACATCAATGTATTGCAGTGCATATAGTGCTCCTGCCCTCCCGCTAATGCTACTACATGTGCAAGCAAAAGAAGTTGTGCTTTCTTGTATTACAGGAGGTAATTGGTAAGTCAAAAATAAATTTTATTAACAGAAGTAGTAAGGACTACATGTGAGTTGATGAGTGCGACGTCCTCTGTGATGCAGCAATAATGACACGCTGTTTGTCTTCTGCTTTTATAACACACTACCATGCTGAGTCAACAAGTTCTAACCAGTTCTTAGAGACAAAAACACGCAGTTGGTCATGATGTTCTATCTTGACGATACAGGCATCATACTTCGTTTTCAACGTTTCCAAGCCACGTGATCTCGGTAGTTTACATGTTTTGAGATACGCATTATCCACGAAACGAAATCTTAAATCCGCATTTATATCCTTACATTTCGAACAACAAGAAACAGATATGTACATTCAAGGAAATCAAATACAGGCACTGTGGTCGTTATGCATCTCCATTCTGCATGGGTTGCATCAGTTGACCACAACTTTGGAGTAAGAGTATTTTAACTACCGGTAGCTGAGCCACACCTGATACATGTAGCCATCATCACACGTGTCAAAACAGTTGCCAGGAGCCACCGACCTATCGTTTCCCAGAAGATCAAGGTAAAATATATGCCTATCAGACCACTGCTGCACTCTGTAAGCATCAAGGAGGTCACGTAATACTGGCCTACATTTTCAGTTCCCCTCTGAAATCGGACGTGACCCCTCGTCATTCCTCCCCAGAACACAATGCATGTTGCTCGAAATGCAAAATACCATACGATAATTATGCAACCTGTTTTCAGATCGGGAGAATGCACTTTTGCAGGAGTCTTTCAGCTAATGGAAAGTTGTCATACACAACTTCCCATTCTGCAATTTAGCCTTCCACATTATCATCATGTGGATTATTCTCTGCCTCTTTTGGCTGGCTCATGTTCCAGTAAAGCTGTAACACTGGACATTAACATGAGGTGTGTCCACTCTTTCGCTTTATTATAGCTTGATCTTTGCTGGTGAGATTTTCGTTCAGGGTCCTGTACGTATGTGGAGGAACAGCAGCACATTCGCCGACAAGAGTCGAAACCAGAGAAGGTTTGAAACAGGTCTGGAGCAAAGGCGACGTCCTAAGCCACCCAAAAGGTATTCCAGCAGTTTTATCTCGGGGCTTTATGGAGGGAGACTAGTCTATTCCAGGAATGTTACTGTCCACAAAACAATGACTCACAGGCCGGCCGGAGTGGCCGAGCGGTTCTAGGCCCTTCAGTCTGGAACCGCGCGATCGCTACGGTCGCAGGTTCGAATCCTGCCTCGAGCATGGATGTGTGTGATGTCCTTAGGTTAGTTAGGTTTAAGTAGTTCTAAGTTCTAGGTGACTGATGACCACAGATGTTAAGTCCTATGGCGCTCAGAGTCATTTGAACCATGACTCACAGGCGTTGCTTTAAGACAAGTTGTATTGTCATGTTCATAGGAGCAACCACTGTCTGCAAAATGATGATTTACACTACGCATTTCACAGAGCTGTAAAATGTGTTCATTTCTTTCCAGACGCAGATTTTCTTACGGAAAGTGAGGAGGCCACAGAAAACACTTCCAGACAGTAGCACCACCCTCTGCTCCGTTCTCCACGCGTGGGAGGGAACGTACTCCATCGGATTGCATCACTCGAAATCACTCGTTTTCAACAATACAATGTCCAGTGACGTAGCTGTTTAAACCACTTGAAGCGTCGCTTAGAATTCACTACAGAAATAGGTCTGATGAGGATATGCTGAACTATATACGTATAGCCATTGTATATAGGGACTGATGGCAACACTTTGGAACTCACATATGATTGGTGGTGCAGATTACATGTGATTATATACAGCCAATCTCCATAACAACGACGGTTCTGCCATCGGTCAAAGAACTCTGTCGGGTCCTACTTGAGCTGTGGATCCTCCTCCTTTGTTTTGGGTTCTCATGACCTACAGTTCATTTGGGTTGCTCTAATTCACTTTATTTTACAAGTCGCAAGGTACTTTCCGACCATACGTCTGCTCTACGAGCCTCCTACATTTCTTTCTGTCGAGTGGACCGTATGCCCATTCGATGTTGATGTTATTCCTAGCAACCACCCAGATGTTATCACGCCATCTCATTCTATATCCTCCTCTCCCTTCCGTTCCATCTACTGTGCTGCCTAATGTTATTTTAAGTAATCTATCTTCCATCATTCTTGCTATAATGCCTGTCCAGTTCAAACATTTCTTCGTTAGGACATCGATGATGTAAGAGTGTTTTTACAGCTCTTATGATTGTTCATTCCATCTTTCTTGTATTCCATGTTATTTTCATCATATACCGGTCCAAACATTTTTCTTATTATACTGACAGATTTTTCTCATATTTCTTTCTAAATATTAATGCTTCATATCCGTGTAATGTTACTGCTGTAATAGTGCGGATATCAACTGCGTTTTTTTAAACAGGAACCCCTATTTTTTATTACATATTCGTGTGGTACGTTTTAGTTGGGCCACTTTTTTCGCTTTGTGACAGAAGGCGCTGTAATAGCCACAAACATATGGCTCACAATTTTAGACGAACAGTTGGTAACTGGTAGGTTTTTTAAATTAAAATACAGAGCGTAGGTACATTTGAACATTTTATTTCGGTTGTTCCAATGTGATTCATATACCTTTGTGAACTTATCATTTCTGAGAACGCATGCTGTTACAGCGTGATTACCTGTAAATACCACATTAATGCGATAAATGCTCAAAATGATATCCGCCAACCTCGATGCATTTGGCAATACGTGTAACGACAGGTATGGCGCTTCGACGACCATGTCCACCTGTCACGAAATATGCTATTCAATACCGCTTCAACAGCACGCGAGCTATGTGCGGACATCCGTCATGTTTGAAGTACATCGCCATTCTGTCATGCAGTGAAACATCTTGCAGTAACATTGGAAGATCATTACGTAGGAAATCAGCATACATTGCACCATTTAGATACACATCGATCATACATTAACCAGCGAAGGTCGCTGATCTTCCACTTGCCGCAGCCATCGTGGATTTTCCGGTGCCCAATAGTGCATATTATGCCGGTTTACGTTACCACTGTTGGTGAACGACGCTTCGTTGCTAAATAAAAAGCGTGCAAAAAATCTGTCATCATTACGTAATTTCTCTTGTGCCCAGTGGCTGAAATGTACACGACGTTCAAAGTCGTCGCCATGCAATTCCTGGTGCATAGAAATATGGTACGGGTGCAATCGATGTTGATGTAGCATTCTCAACACCGAAGTTTTTGTGATTTCCGATTCTCGCGCAATTTATCTGCTACTGATGTGCGGATTAGCTGCGACAGCTGCTAAAACTTGGACATCATAATTTGATGCAGGTCGTGGATGACGTTTTACATGTAGCTGAACACTTCCTGTTTCCTTAAATAACGTAAATATCCGGCGAACGATCCGGACGCTTGGGTGATGTCGTCCGGGATACCGAGCAGCGTACATAGCACACGCCTGTTGGGCATTTTGATCACAATAGTCATACATCAACACGATATCGGCCTTTTCCACAATTGATGAACGGTCCATTTTAACACTGGTAATGTATCACGAAGCAAATATCGTCCGCACTGGTGGAATGTTACGTGATACCACGTACTTATACACTTGTGACTATTACAGCGCCATCTATCACAAAGCGAAAAAAGTGGTGCAACTAAAACATTCATATTTCTTTACGTACTACACGAACATGTAATAAAAAATTGGGGTTCCTGTTTAAAAAAAACGAAGTTGATATCCGTTTAACCTTTGGCAGCGCCATCTAGCGGGCCAACCGTAGGGCCATCTGGTTTCCCCCTTGAGGCTAGACAAGTTTCGTTCTTTGTAGTTTTTTCGTTTGACGCTTATTTCGTGAGATATTTGGCCCGGTCGCGAGCAATGGACCACCCTGTATAATCGTCCTATCGTTGTTACTCAAAGGACTTCCGAAGTACTAGAAAGGGTCAGCCGAATCGAAACTTTGCCAATCTGCAGCTAATGGCACATGGGTTTGGACTTTTTTACTTATGAGCAGATAGTATGTCTTTCGTTAATTAACAAGTAATCCTGATTTCTTAGCGACTTTGTAATAATTGTGCATGATTCTGACTAATCGTGTTTCGAAAATACATATTAATGTTACATCATCTATGTATGCTTCACTTGGACTCGTGGCGGGTTAGTATTACTGAATTTTTGATTGATCTTCTCTCAGACGAGGTTAAACGATATAGATGAAATTTTATCCCTTGTTCAGTCCAGCGAACGCTTCAAAACGTTCCGTTTCTTCTGTAAGCGTCTTTATATAACATTAAGTTTCGTCTCTGCAGATTTTAATTAATATGATTGACTTTGACGATATTTCAAATGCCCCTTATTATATTTAGTTGTGGTTCTCGATGTATGCTTTGGTAGGTATTTTTCAAATCCAAAACGGTTAAAATGTCACTGATTTGTTCTCGAGTTACATTGAAAGACTCTTCCACGTCCGAGGTCACTGAGCTCTCTTGCCCAGGCCATTCTGTTGTCACTGCCTGTCATCGACAATACGTTATTTGCCACCTTTTTTTCCTGGTGGATGGATCACGGAATTTAATTCAAACAAACTATTTAAAGAACGAAATGCCAAACAAAGAAATAGAACAAAAAAGATTTCCGTGATTCGTGCATTCTCTCATACCTTCAAAAAGCAGAAGGTGTCATAATATAAAGTCTTTATGCCTAAAGCATTTCATTCACACAGATATCAAGCTTCCTTGGGAGATAGCTCTGTGTTACGTTGGCAGCCTATTGCTGCACACAGTCATGTTGTAGTAAAGCATTTTGTGTTTTCGTGACACATTTGCGGAGAGTAGAAAACGAGCAGCAGTGTTTTGAAAATCTTTGGAGGCTGCGTTCGCTTTGATGCATTTTGCTGCGATATCCGTAAAGGCCGGTTCCCACAAGGGCTGCCGCACGTCAAAACCGCGCGCCATGGGCGTGGTTGCCATGGAAATGGCGTCAGCGGCACGGCGCGGCGGGCGCTGCGTCGCGGTTTGACCATGTCGAACCGCTTCCGCTGCTGCGTGCCGCGCTCCAGGTGCGCGCCGCCAATCACAGAACGCGCTGAGCGTGACGTCAGGTACGGAACCCCGGGCCACACGAACTTTCGCCAAACCGCTGGCGCGGACGCGGCGGCAGCTATGAAATACTTATCATCCGATTAGAAGGAAACTATTCGGTAGAAAAATTTGATTCTTGGGCATGTTACAGCCTGATTGATATCTTCTCTCGATAAAGGACCGAATTTCTTTTCATTATTCGTCGTGGTTACTTGCTGTATCGCATTTACATAAATCTTTACACGAAATTTTAATGTGTGTGCAGAGGTAAAAACACATTGCGTGGACTTTGCGTGCAGTTCATTTTAGGTAATACATTATTGCGTATGAAATTTACTCACCATATCGAAATGGTTTTTAAAGCTGAGAGCAGAACGATAGCTATCACCGTTCGCGAGATATTGAATGATATGTCGGCGGACGAGCTGTGCTGTGACCGCGCGCAGGTTGCTCGCGACGCACCCGGTACTTCGTCCTGCTCGTCGTAAACCATGTGGTTGTATCAGCTGCAAATTTCGTAAATGTTTCAAGAAATCGAAAAGTGTTTTTTTTTACAAATGGTAACTTGTAAAAAGTCATGTATTTCGTCACATGGTAAATATCCTATCTGTTTATCTACCGAGATATGAAAGAAACTACAGTTTCTCGGAAGGGATAGATGCATTTTTTTAAACGGCATTTAATATCATGTGGATTGAGAAGGTAAACCGAGACTAATTTACTGGTATGTCATAAGATGTAATTTGCTAAGTATCTACAGCTATTGATTATTTCCTTTGGAAGTAACTAACGTTTTTTTCTTTATCCAGTGAACTTTATTGGTTGAAGACGCTTTTCGCCTTTTACTTTAAGGCATCTTCGGTGGAATCTAGAATGATTCAATTTTGTTTTGATATGTGATACTTGCAGATTATTAAACAGTTCACACCATTTTTTTTTTACGTGAATAACTAATTACTTACAGTGAGTCGAGTTTTTGGCGGACATCTGCGTTTCCCCTCACCTCGTCACATGCTGGAGGTTGAACTAAAACTTAGATTATGGAATATAAGCATATTTTCATGTGTTTTTTTCCATCTGTCACTAGACATTTCACCGAAAAAACTGATTTGAAGTCGTAACCATAGTGTGTTCACCTCATGTCCCTTCCTGTTTGGTTTTTTGATGTACATGTTGCCAACCTAAAGAATTATATCCTGAAAACTAATGTTTGTTTATTTCTGTTCTCTTTATATCTGTATGTGTGGGTGGCTAGACAGTGATAGTTATAGACAGTTGAAAGTGAGTGCAGTAGTTGTCAGACAGTGGTTGAATGTTTGGTGTTCAGCTGATTTCAGTTTTGGTTTAAACGTTTTGTGGAGGAGTGCATGGAAGAGTAAATTCACTGCTTACATTAATAGATAAAATAGTAGAATAGTATTTCAACAGATGATTATTATCATAATACTATCACCCAACCCCTTTGTCCTCACACTTTGACGCCTCATAATATGTCCTGTCAAATTACCTCTCTTGTAGTCAAAGTTGTGCCATAATTTCCTCTTCCTCCTCTATTTAATTCCGTACCTCTTGTTTAGTTACACGATCCTCATATCTAATGTTCAGCATTGTTATTGATCACTACATTTTGAAAGCATTCATTGTCTTCTTGACAGAACTGTTTATCGCCCACATTTCCCTTACATACAAGGCTGCACTCAACATAAATAGCGTTGTAAAATAGTATGCAACCATTACAATTTATATTCGATGTGAACAAAATTTCTTTTTCGGAACGCTTTTCTTGCTATTGATAGTCTTCATTTTATATCCTCTCCACTTCTGCCTTCTCAATTTCTGTTTCCGTTTCAAGTCATTGAAGTCTCAGAACTGCAGTTTGGTTTCTGTACTAGTTGTAGATAATCTTGTGTCCTGTGTTTTATCGATGACACCTCCAAAGATTCAAAGAATGTTTTAATTAATATTGTCAAAACCTTTCTCTAAACACGCAAATGCTATAAACAGTTTCACAGGTCTTCAGTTGGTCTACTTAGCTAAGTGGTAGGATCAGTATTTCCTTGCGTGTTCAGACATTTCACAGGAATCTAACATTGTGCTTATGTTACTTCGTACAACCCCTCCCCTCTCTCCTCTCTACATATTCCTTCCACTTTCTAGCCCTCTCTGATTTGCTTAGTTCTGGCTTGCCAAGTGAGTTCTTGAGAGTTGCTTCTCCTTTGAGCAAAGTTTTCTTTCTTCTTTCTCATTTTCGTTCTCATTTTCATTGCGATTTTGGACTTTCTGTCAACGTCATGTTTAGACATTTCTATTTCCCATGGCCTACTTTGTTTGCTGCATTTTTATATTTTTCCGTCTTGTCATATTTCAAATATCACGTTTTATCTATCGATTTCTACTGCACCTTTTTGCCGTTCACATACTCTGATGCATTCACCACTTCTTCTCTCAAAGATATTCATTCGTGTTCTAGCGGATTCCTTCCTCTGTTTCAGTCAGTCGTTGCATTACGGTAACTTTAAGATTATCGAAAAACTATGGGTCTTGACTTATTCAAGTTCCATCTCCTTAATTTGCTACCATTTATTGTCTCTTTAGTTGTAAACTGCAGCTCATAACCAATAAATTATTGTATATTTGCGTCTGCAACGGGAAAAGCCTTACAATTTAAAATCTGGTTTCGAAAACTCTGTTCCAAATATATATTATTCTCTGGCGACTCTTAAGCAAGGCGCTGGCGATGATTACATCATGCACTGTGGGAAATTCTATCAGGTGGCTTCCACTTTCATCCCTTCCTCCTAGCCTTTGTGTTCTTACTGTTTTCGTGTACCTGCTACCGTATCACATTTTAAATTTTTGCTCCCTTAACTATCGGAAAAATTTCTTTTATCGTACATTGTTTCAATGTGTTAGGAAATAGTGAACAATCATGAACGGTAGTCATGTAATTTGTTTATGGTGAAATGAGAAATCATGAATAATGAAATATGTGAGAGTACATTGTACAGAAAATGAAAAATTGGTATGTCTTCACCCATCTTCGTATTTCATTGATGTAGTTGTAAGATATATTTAATCAAACTCGCCGAGCGTTTCAGTGGGTCCCGGCCCGGGTCGTACCTCAGTGGCTGTCGGTCATTGGCTACCGCTAGCGTCTGCCGCTTCCAAATGGGAACGCCAATGCCGTGAGCCGCCGTGTCAAAGCGGAAAACGCTTGCCGCTGCCGTTGCCGCACGCCGCGCTGCCGCGCTCTTGTGGGAACCGGCCTTGACACAACACGTACGGCATGCTGCGTAACGCCTCCTCCTGCTTGTTTGGGCAAAGACAGTGGCAGCCCGAAATGCGGCTGTGCGTGACATTACACACCTATCGGAGTGTCTGGGGCTCACGGGACTGTGGCACCAAGAGAGGCAATTCCACCGTGAAATAATACGTAATTGTTGCTCAAAAATCAACACATGTAAGAGTGCAACGCATCTCTGTAGACAACGAAACATGCATATGAGTTCCTTGAACGTACAATGATCACCCACTGGCCTACTATAGATATAAACCCGTCCAGGAGATAGCACCTTCACCTGGGGAGACATGACTGCTAGTCAGACAAACGTATCAGGGATCGTGCTGTCCTTGTATCGAATGGGAAGCAGCACTCTATCTGACTGAGGCCAAACCGTGATCCTTAAGGCTCGGCACGAGCATTTCGGAAACTCCACAACTTGCTGGGCTTTCAAGCAGTGGTGAAACCACGGTGGTGTTGAGCGACCACCCCTCATTACAGTTGCAGCACGTCGTAGGCCAGGCAGACTAGTGAAACAGAACAGGCGGCGAGCTATGGCAGAACTAGCATCAGACTTAAAGTCTGGGCATGGTACAAGTGTGTTTGAACACACAGTCCACCGAGTCCACCAAACACTCACACTGGTTGCAGACGACATACATGCCGCCATGGCGGTCATACTTCCCGACGGCAGTGATATTTTTCAACAAGGTAATGCGCCATGTCACAAGGTCAGGAACGTCATGGAGTGGCTCATGGAACACAGCAGCCAGTTCCAATTCATGTGCTGGCCCCCAGTCTGCAAGACGTCATCCCGATTCAACACATCTGGGGTGTGATTAAAAGTGACCTCAGAGCTCATCACCCTCTTCCTCGGAATTTAAAGAAATTGGGTGACTTGTGTGTGCAGACTTGCTGCCAGTTCCCTTCGAGTGACCTACCACAGCCTCATCGCTTCCAAGCACCGATGCGTCGCAGCTGTGTGTCTTACCGGCTATTAGGTAGGTGGTCATAAGTTGCCGGCTCATAGGTGTACATATCTGTTTCCTTCTGAGATGTGGAAGCGGGAAATGATGTTTCATAGAGGTTGAGAGATAAAGCAAACGTGTAAGCATGTCACATTACGTGCGGAGAAGAAATATGATGCATATGTCCACAAGTTTGTATCTGTCGTGTTTTTTGTTTTGTTTTAACTTCTTTGTTTAACTTCTAGGAAGTGGAGGGAGCTTGTTGACTAGACATTTTATTTACATCACACAAAAGATTCCATGAATGTGCATGTGCAGACTGTTTTCTCCCACCACTTGATCTTGCAGGAAGGGTCGGTACTACTTGGAAGTATTCCGAACCATTTGACTGACTCAGCAGGAGATGAGCTACAAATGTGGGGCATCCACAGGTAAGGTATTCAGGTCATGTCATCATACCTGTTGAGCTTTTTTAACGCTGTTTGCTTTCAAGATGTTTGCTGCCAATAAATATAAGTCGGATACATATACATTATCAGTAACTATGTGACGCCTTCTACCTACTGATTATTTGCTGTAACTTACGCATGCTTTTGCCTAATTTATTATTACAGTTCCTGCAAACAGCTGAGGAGAAAGACGTGACTGTTGTGTCTAACGGATGATGCGGCTAAACATAACGAAATTTACGACCCATGACTACTCTCTAAAAAAATATGAACCTTAGATTTTTCTTTATTGATTCTATTTCTCCTTCCAGGAACGTTTCTGCTTATGCAGGTTGTACACAGGCTTTCGTTCAGACATTTATTATAGCTGTTTCACAGTTGCATTTTTTCCGGCAGTCTGCAGTCTATGGACAGCTTGCCATACCTATTAATGCAATCAAATTCATCTACTTGCTGCTTTCCACTCATAACTGCACAATCGACAAGGGTTTGTCATTATTACCTGATCAAGTGCCAGTCGAATAAGTGCAGCGGGTAGTACCTGATCATAAGAAGGTTGACGAAGACCATTTATGGAGAAGGCACTCTGCAGGTTGAACTTCGCATGCAACATTGACTCTGAGACGGACGAAGCAGTGTTCTAAATATATAATTAGATATAAAAAAAAACATGTACCATCAGTGTTTATAGTTTAGAATGAGTTTCCGTGCAATCAATTTTTAAGAATCGGATGTGTACTGGTGTAATAACCAACCATAAGCGATTCGAAATAATATCTTGATCTCTCACTATTACCATCAACGCAGTAAGGTAGGTGAATATGCCTGTTAAGAAAAATACTTCACTTTTCTGTGAATTCCTACTCTCCAAAATCACGTGCGGGTAGAGACACGTATATGACCAAAAACTACGTTCCTCTATCGCTGTTGATGCCATCGGTGAATGGTATTCAACCAATGTCACATACCAGCTTTTAAAGAAACTGGAACCCTTCCAAGGAATTATGTAAATTATGAGTCTTGTGTTGACATTAATAAAACTGAAGAATTTTATGTGGGAAAGCACAAATAATCGCCAAAACAGCTGCACAGGAATATGGCGTCATAAATGTTCTATCAAAAAATTTGATTATTGTTTCACACTGGTTAATTTACCATGTTTGAATCTAGCAAATGACCACGTGAACTATGTGTTTAAATAAACAATGTAATCGTTTAATTTCCTACCAAATTGAATGGTGTCCTAATATTTGAGAAAAACAATGAAATCCTGTCTGTTAATGCATTAGCAACGCAGTATTCTGATGAGTGGATGGGTATAGGAGGGTGTTAATGTGCTAAGGGAAAACAGTAGGCACACACTGAAGTCATGAAGTTAAACATTACATAAGAGGCGTGATGGTTTATTTCAGGAAAAAGTGGTGGAAGTCAGGCCTAGATAAGCCGCCACAACTCAATGGGCTGTGTTGTAACCGCGACAGGAACAGTCGCAGGATTGAAGTGACGGAAAACGTGGAGGGACCCGCGGAGCGGCCCGCGTGCTACAACACAAAGGGGAAAGGATGGACACGACCAATGAAAGACCTTACGACGACAACAACTACAACAACGAAACAACGTTGTCAAGAAAACCTAACTAGACAACCACGTCCACTCCTAAAGAAAACACGAAAGTTAATACGCTGTCTAAGGAGAGGTGATATGTCGTAAGACGTAAGCAAGGGTAGACTCACTGGCTGAGCTTTTTTTTCCTTTATTGTGATTTCATCCCCCTGCCCTATATGTGCAGGGGAGGACTGTCAGCGTCACAATCCGCCGCTCTTCAGCCGAGTGACACTACAACTAAAACATGAATAAAATGATACATACATAAGGAGATAAAAAAGGGGAACATAAAACAGAGTAAGGGGAGAAAATGGAGGTAAAATATACACTGACATGGAGACGTTCATGGGGTGACAGTTAAAAAAAAGAACAAGAAAGTTAAAAAACACAATTGGCGATTCTTGAAACACAGAGAAGACAGTGAATGCGCAGGCACAGGTTAAAAGTCGGCCACAGTAGTAAAAACACTCCGGAGCAACACACTTAAAACCCACTTGGAGCACATACGACGAACAATAAAAACTGCCAGGTGGGACCTTCCGAGGGAAAAGGTCAGAGAGTATGGAAAAGGAGGGGAGAGCAAGGGGCAGCTGGGGAAGCAGGGGGATGAAAAGACGAGGGGCATCAGTGGGTTCACAAAGAGGCAGGAGACACGTGGGGGGGGGGGAGAGGAAGAGGGAAGAGAGGGCAGGAGGGAGCGCAGAGACACTGGAAGGAGGCACAAGAGATGGAGTGGGAGTAGGATGGGGAAGCTGCTCAGCAGAAAAGAGGGGGAGGAAAGGGAGCCCAGAGGAGGAGGCAGGAAGAAGGGGTTAGAGTTGGTAGGAAGGGTAGATGTCAGGGAGAAGCTCATCATCCGGGAGGGCTAGACGGTGGAAGTTGTGTTGGGAAAGGAGATGGAGAGTGTGGAGATGGAGAGAGGGTGGGACACAACAGTAAAGGCGCAGCAAACTGTTGGGTGTTAAGAAGATGGGAGAAACCAGGGGGTGAGGGGGATCAAGGTGGCGGAGAATATAGAGTGTGCGGATGTGTTCAAGGAGAAGGAGAAGGTGGGGGGAGGGTATGAGGTTGTAGAGGATGCGCGTGGGGGGGGCGGAAGGCTTGTGCGGAAGGCGAGGCGGAGCGCATGGCGTTTGAGGATTTGGAGGGCTTGATAGAACCGAGGAGGGGCAGAAATCCAAGTGACACTGGCATAACAGAGGATGGGGCAGATCAAGGATTTGTAGGTGTGAAGGATGGTGGAAGGATGCAGAACCCACCTCCGGCCGGACAGGAGTTTCAGAAGGCGGAGGCAGTTGTAAGCTTTGTTTTGGATGGTAAGGAGATGGGGAGTCCAGGTGAGGTGGCGGTCAAGTGTGAAGCCAAGGTATTTGAGGGTAGGAGTGAGGTGGGTAGGACGGTCATAAATGGTGAAGTAGAAATCATGTTGGTGGAAGGTGGTGCGGCCTATGATGATCGCCAGGGTCTTGGAGGGTTTAACACGGAGGAACCACTGGTTGCACCAAGCGGTGAATTGGTCAAGGTGTGTTTAGAGGGTACGTTGGGACCATTGAAGGGTAGGATAAAGGGCTAGGAAGGCGGTGTCATCTGTGAACTGGAGAAGATGAACAGGAGGGGGAGGTTTGGGCATATCAGCAGTGTACAGGAGATAGAGGAGAGGGGAAAGTACAGAACCTTGGGACACGCCAGCAGAAGGGTAGAAAGTACGGGAGTTGTAATTGTGGATAGTCACATAGGATTGACGATGGGGGAGGAAGGAAGCAACGAGATGGACGAAGTTGATGGGGAGAGCATAGGTCTGAAGTTTGAAGAGGAGCCCGGGATGCCAGACATGGTCATAGGCGTTCTGGAGATCAAGGGAAAAAAAGATAGCAGAGCGACAGGAGTTTAGTTGGAGGGCATGAAGATTGGTAAAGTTAAGGAGCTGGTCGTCGGTGGAGAAGGAAGGCCGGAAGCCACATTGGGTAAGAGGGAGGAGGCGGTGCTGGTTAAGGTGGTGGTGAATACGGCGAGAGAGGAGGGCCTCGAAGACCTTACTGAACATGGAGGTGAGGCAGATTGGACGATAGGAAGAGGTATCAGAGGGGGGTTTGTTAGGTTTAGGGAACAGCAGGACACGGAAAGTCTTCCGCAGGTCGGGGTAAAATCCAGTGGAGAGGAGGACATTGTAGAGGGTAGCAAGGACAGACAGGAAGGATGGAGGGGATTCCTTGAGGTGACGGTAGGTGACGCCATCATGACCAGGGGCGGTGTTGCGTTTGGAGCGGAGGACAAGTGTGGTGTCTTGTGCGGTGATGGGAGTGTTGAATATCGGAGGGGGGCAACCGATCCAAGTAGTGGAAGCTAGGGGCGAATGGGGGGACAGAGGTGTCAGTGCGGTCAAGGACGGTGGGGAAGAGGGAGTAATCAAAATGGGGATCATCAGGAATGGAGAAGACCTCAGATAGGTGGGAAGCAAAATGGTTAGCGTTACTGAGGTTGTCAGGAAAGGATAGATCGTCATGGAGGATGGGGTATTGCGGGGTGGGATGGCTACCAGTAAGGTGGTGGAAGGCTGACCAGTACTTGGAGGAGTAGACAGGGAGGGTGGAGTTGAGGCGTGTGCATGTCTGGCGCCAGTCCCGGCGTTTCTTTGCTTTAAGGAGGGTCCGGATATGACGCTGTAAGTGACTGGCTGAGCGAGAGGCAGGCGCTTAAGTACTCGATCGGGTACGCCGCTTTGGCCGCTGGAACCACGTGTTCCACTGTGGCGCACTCGCTAAAGCGAGGAGGCGCGCGCCGCCACAGCTTACGGCGCGATGGTGCACACACCTCTAGGGGCCTTCGACGCCCATGACGTCTGGCGGGGATTCAAATTCAGCGGCGCGCGCTACCAAAGGCTGCTGCCCAAGAGAGCAGGAGAGGAGAGCAGCTACTCGGGCCGGAATCTGCCAGCACAAGATAACGGACGGCGTGTCCCCGTCCGGCGGCTGGCTGTGGCTCCACCATCACGGAACAACCTCCCTATTGGACAACCAAATTGTAGACGCACGGTTCGGTAACGTTATCTCATCAGCAACACGTGAGCTTCAAAAATGGCTCTGAGTACTATGGGACTTGACTGCAGAGGTCATCAGTCCCCTCGAACTACTTAAACCTAACTAACCTAAGGACATCACACACATCCAAGCCCGAGGCAGGATTCGAAACTGCGACCGTAGTGATCGCGTGGTTCCAGACCGCAGCGCCTAGAACCGCTCGGCCACACCGGCCTGCACGTGAGTTTAGCTGGTGATGGTTCAACACCTGAGTTTCGAAATGGTTCTCTCCGGTTTAATGCAACGTGACGAGCTAAAACTAGTTGCCACGCAGAAGGCACTGGCGAACATCAATTGAAATTTAAAAAATTAAATTTTTATAATACTACATCCATTCCCCCATTGTACAACTGTGATTGCCTGGAGATGAGTGGTGGAGGTGGAAAGGAGGAGGAGGATGTGAGGGGCACAACGGGCGTAATTCTGCCTTAGCGTATTTTTTTCAATTTTTTCATCACCTCCATGTTACATTTTTAAACTCCCTATAGCTGCCGCCTTGTATTTATAAATTTCCTGCCTGCACCATAATAGATACCACCATTTTGGTGATGCTATGTGCAGCCGTGTTATGTAGCCACTCCAGATATCCTGTTGATTTTATATTACAGAGGTGATAAAAGGTTTTTGTATAATGAACATCACAATACAGTACCTTTACTCAGCCAAGTTTTGTACTTTGCATCACTGTATGGCCACAATATACACACTGATGGCAACCTCACTTTTCCATGGAGGTACACTAAAGGAGATATCAAACTCTGGCCACTCGTTACACCACACAGACATTCTGGAAACTGACTGAACGCAACGTCTTCTCGCTTCGTTAACAATTGAGTATTTACACGTTAAGTCTAGAGCAATATATTAGACAGAACAAAATTTTAAAATCAAGCAGTAATAATTTTACGAATTTTTGTAGATTGATTTAAAAGTAAACAGTATATTTATTTTACATATTGATTCCCTGTTAAAGTTACTGGAGTGGTTACTTTCATTCTGTTGTATTCTTTGTCTTTCTCATGCTTATGAGACATATCATGCCTAACTACTTTTACAAGCTTTAATGTTACATCACTTAGGTGCATGTAAGTGTTGAAACCAGAATGTGCCTTTATAATATTACAAATCAAATCTTCGCCAAAAATATACTAATTTCACTGCTTGGATAGTAGTATGAAACGATCAATGTGCTAGATTTCGTAATTCTCAAGGTCCAAAATGAGTTTCATAAAAAATATCCTAACTGAAGTTAGTATCTCTATTTCGTCGCAATTGCCTATATATATTAAGTTCTATAATCCCTATTCAATTAGTCAAAATTTTAGAAAACAAAATACAGATGCAGCTGCTCCATTCATATCACAATCAGTGAAATAGGGGTCGTTCAGGCTAAGTTGAGTTAACTGAGCTCCAAAAGTCCTGTAGGATCACTGAGAGAATTATTTGTGTTATGGAATCACCTCGTGTGACTCCTTTTTAGATTCTGAATTTTTGGTAATCCTGATTACGTCTATAAGAAGCTGCAGCATTGATGTACGTATCATTCAGCGTAATAACAATTCTTCAGTCACTGCATCACTTCTCAAATACAGTATGCACAGGTACTGTAAAAACTGTGTCAATGGTTTCCTTGAAGTCTATAGATACGGAACAGATTTGGTAATTTATATTTATTGCTTCTTTCTATAGATACTTCATTGTGACACAAAAGTTTAGAAGGGACTGTTGACTGACTGAAATGTTTCCTGTATGGTTAGATGATAATTTTAGGGGATATGTTGCGATTATGGGAAGGAGACTTATGAGTCTGTAACATTTTTTCCAGTCATCCTGATTCCTCCGAATACGCGTGGTTAAAAAATTGTTCCAGTTTTGTAGATCATTTTCATTTCACAATTTCACAATTTCCAAGTTATTCACAGGATTTCATTTTTTCCAACGCCTCTTATTTGTTTTAAGGCACCATCATTTCCCGTCTCCAACCCTTGTTTCATGTGTGTAATGGCTTTGCATGTAGCGCTAGTCCTGGATTCTTATTACTGTCATTAATAACTGTCTATGATTCTAGTTAATTTCTTGATTTGTACAAACATCTAAGAAAAGCATGGATAGCGACCCTCTGTTATTATATCATTTACTGTTACATCTCCAATGTTGTCTGTTGAAATCTGATTCCTGCAAAGCGAGAAACTCTATTTCACTTTCTTCAAGCTTTTACTGAATTCAGTTGTTTGTCTTACCAAATTATCGTTGTATCTTCTCCCATGCTGTTAAGAATAGGTTTGCGTCGTTATCCACTCTCTGCACCCCTGTATTTATCTGCTATTATTGTCGTGGTCTCGACATGGGATGTTTACTGGAGGACACTGTGTCTCAATTCATACCAGAACGAGGGATTTCGGAATTGTGAAGCGTGACTATTTTCACATAACATTAGAAACCACAGTGCCTTTACTCATTAAGTGTCGCTCTATACAAAATTCTGCCAGGTAGCTCCTCTTTCATTCCTTTCTCCAAGTCAGCATTCACCTACTACTTCACCTTCTGTTCCTTTTCCTACTATCGGATTCCAGTCCCCCCTTCACAATTACGTGTTCGTGTCCTCTAAGTATCTGAATAATGTCTGTTATTATACCTTTCTTCTACTTCTTCACCATCTGCAGAGCTATTTGGCATATAACCTTGTACTACTGCGGTAGGTGTGGGCTTTGTGTCTATCTGAGCTACGATAATGCGCTCACTATGCCATTCATAATGGCTTACCCATATTCACGTTTTCTAATTTATTATTAAATTCATTTCTGTATTACCCTCATTTGATTTTGTACATATAACTCTGGATTCATCTGAGAGAAATCCTGTTCCTCTTGCCACCAAACTCCGCTAATTCCAACTATATCAACACATCAATTTCCATTTCTAAATTTTCCAACCTACCTATCAGATTAACGGATCTAATATTCCACGCTCCGATCCGTAGAACGCCAGTTTTGTTCCACCTAATAACGACATCCTCCTGAGCAGTCCCTACGCAAAGATCTGTATGGCGAACTGTCTTAAATCGGGAGTATTTTACCCAACCATATATTGTAGCTGCATGCCCACGGGAAAAATTACGGTTATAGTTTCCTCTTGCTTTCAGCCGTTCGCATACCAACACGGCCAGGCCGGTTTTGTTGATGTTACAAGGCTAGATGAGTCAATCATCCTGACTGTTGCACCTGCAATTTCTGAAATGGCTGTTATCCCTCATCAGCAACCACACATCTGCCTGGTTCGTCAAAAGAGACCCCTCCGTTATGGTTGCACCTATGGTACGGCTATCTGTGTATCTGAGGCGCAAAAACCACCCACAGACGGCAAGGTCGATGTTTTATGGGGCTACTTATTCCCAATTATTGGTGTTGTTACAAATGACACAGACCTAACGAAAGCCATGTGAATAACAGCAGTTTGCAGTCAGATGACTCACTACAAGCTTTATTGCATGCATAAAAAATCTAAAACATACATCAGCATCTCTGTTCACGTCATTAAATGCATAAAGTTTCTATTCCGTCTGTGCAGTTGCATTTGCGTAGATTATGTCTCCCGTAAATAAAAACCTTCAACCAATTATACCACCACAAAACATCCACACAGAACAATTATCTTATTAAGAAAGGAAGGGAAGGAAGGAAAAAATAAGGTGTTTTTTATTATGAAAAATATTGCTTCGACAACGCAACATGTAGAGATCGTAAACACACAACAAGGACGATAACAATGAGAGAGGAAAGGCAATATCAGAGTCTATATATCAGAAAAATCGATTTAACATACGGTACTGTGACCCCCGTCACACTTTGAAAATACAAATTAAATATGTTCGCACCTGAATTACCTGTTTAACTCATTAAAATACGTGTTTATCGTACTATGAACAAGAACGTCATGAAAATTCCATTATGTACGCCTTGCACGCAGAAAGACCATCATAATAAGCATAATGTGTAACGCACTCTATAGGAGGGTTGAACTACACTAGTGTTAGTGATAAACAACATACCGATTCTGCTGACAAGGTGCTCTCAAACGATATCGTTCTAAAGTTCACGTATATAGCACTTTAGCAAGCCTGACAGCTTCAGTCACAATAATGACATTTACACTGGGGGCGATCTGAATACTGTTTGCGGATTTCCAAATAAGACCTGTACGTCACAGTCTGAACGTTGTTGTTTATTACTCACACACTCAGTGTAGCACTTAAAACATCATTAAGTTCTCTGAACTGCATACGTGAACTTATTTACAAAAAAGAGACATGTATTGTGCTTTACAAAAGAAACATATTACTTTGTGAACTATCAGCGAAACATTTAAAATTTCAAATTACTACTTGCTTATACTGTCTTAATTAATTTGAATGAATAATCTGACTGCAGATGTAAGGTTTTCATCGCTGTGTGAAGTGGTTTAACGATAAATAATAGGCTTCCATGGTGGACGTTGAAAGGAAGTCCACGACCGCTGCGAATTTAATTTCACAAGGATTTTAGAGCTCTCCATAAAAGCCGCTCGTGAGCCCAGAACAACTAAACCGACCGAACTCGTAATCCGGCTGCACTCCGCCTTGCTTGTGCCAGGAAATGAAAAGCTGACTAGAGGAAAGCACACAGAATCCGCATTATCATGTTTAAACCATGAGTGTGATCCGTCACTTCATCTAGATTGTTTTAGAGTTAAGTATAATCAGCATTTCATGTATGCGCAGCAGTTAAATTGCTGTCAAAAAGGAACAAAACATCACATAACAGTCTACGGCCATCACTGCTCTGCATATTCTGTGATATTAGCTCTTATAAGAGAGAACGTAGACATATTGTCACTGATGGCGTCATCAATGAAGCATGTCCTTTAACCCCCCCTCCCCCCACCCACATCCCACAGAGCCCCCATCCACACCCACACCCACCCCCACATCTACAGGTGGAGAGATGTTGGGGTGCGTGGCCCAACTAGCCACTCACACCTAGATAGCACATCCATTCGAATTTGTTGTCACATCACGCAACTCTTACGGTGCGTGCATTACATCAGCCGCCTCCATAGGATTTGTAAATGGCGACAGGCATCATAAATACAGCAATCCATTGAATTGTCACTTCTGTTTTATGGTGAAATAAACGAATAACATATCTTTTTGGTGTTACGACTCTGTGTCACATGGACATAAGCTCTTGATCGACTGAAAGAAAAGAATTATATTTTGTTGTTATTCTGCCCCCGGAAAGGGCGTTGTACGTTCTTCAAAACTGAACAGCCAACCAGAGCTACGAATGTAGACATATGCTTGTATGAATCAACTTTATGACAATTCGCACAATACATTTTACACTTATTTTGCAGTACACTAAGTGTAGATGAGCAGTGTGGCTTAGACACAGGGATCTTTGGGTGACAAGCCATTGGGCCTTCTGTTTAAGATTTTCACTTATGACCATTTGTTAGATGTCTCAGAAAACAGTTTTCCAATTTGGTACTTCAACAACACAAACAAAGATTTAATTTGACGAAATCATTAATGCAGCCGCTGCAGTTATAACTTTTGACTTAGTGAAATAGTAAAATTCCTCAGAAATCTTTGAACGTTTGGTACCAGTAAAATTTTCAGTTCATATGGAACAATTGAACATCTGAATTTTCGTTACACACCATTGAATATTAGAGAGAAAAGAATTGTATCAGCAAATGAGTTGGTTAAAAATGTTTTGCAAACTTTTATTTCAATAAATAACAGACTGGCTGGATTCAAAAACAACTACTAGTTTACCCAGCTTGGTTTCCAAAATTCAGCACCTTAACCTTGATAATCTGGCAAGACCTGAACACTTTCACTCAAATACATGATATGCAGTACCATTTTACGTTGAGAGCCACTAATGAAAATGGATGGAGGCTTGTGGCAGTGGCATAAGAGACTGAAGTCACATGCATAAAAAATACGCCAGTGAGCGACACCCTGCATTACGGTACAGGCACACACAAGTTAACCTCAGTAACGAAGAAAACCACAATAAATTACAAAGGCAATCGTATAGCAAAGTTTTTATTTTATTTTTTATTTTATTTTATTTCATTTTTACATTGCTCTCAATGATAGGTGCATTAACTGTAAATCATTTCAGTGGTATCAGTTTGAAAAACAGTAATGCACAATTTAATACCGAGATAACGGAAAGGCCGCAATGACTGGCTTCATAATAGTGAAACTGGAAAATGAGTCATTAAGTCGGCTCATTTTAAATGCGGCCTGAGTACCTTATTTGCTTAAGCAAATTTAAACATCAATATCACCCAAGGCCGACCGTGTAGTTTTTGCTCAAAGTTTTCGAAACACGATCTTCAAGACATCACTGGAAATAGTGTATGTTGGCAGTGCAACTAAATAAGCCGTATCAACATTGTCTCGGTTGGAAGCAGGAAACCTAGCTGATGCTCACCCGTTACGGCTCAGAGAAACCCGTGAAGCTCACGGTGGTCAGGTCGGCGCGGTCTTCACTCCCAGGCCCCCTGGGCTGCTGTGTACTGAGTGCGCTTACCCGGCTACGACGGCCACAGCTCCTTCCCTCTCGGCCGATGGCTCCAGCTCTCGCTGCCCTGTCCAGGGGGCTGACGTGTCCAGCTCGCGCCCTCTCTCTCTCCCTGCTGGCTTCTGCTGTAGTACAGATTCCTGACCACCGCTTGCGCAGAGGTTAAGAAGGCACTTTCATGCCGCGCGTACCCTCTGACCACAGTCAGGCAGTCCAAACACTGTCAGCGGCACTGACAATCTATAGCTCGGCGACGACCGTATCATATATTAAAACTCGCTGCAAAGATGCAGTTCTGACATGTAGCAGTACTATCCGAGTAATTATTACGTTAAGTTATTCTCATTTCTGCTGTAGACCTGAAACCACCACACATTTCTGACAAGCAGTGCAGTTTTGAACCAGCAGACCAATTTTCGTCTTTCTTGTGAATCAGACGCAGGCACAAAACGTTTGAGTGCAGAAATCGCACATTGCAAAAATGCTGATGGTGATTTAAAGCCATCTAACCGTCTTTAAACACGTATCCTGCTTGGTAAAATCCAAACCCTTCAGTCGCAAACCTTAAGAGGGAGATACTATATGTGACATTGATTCTATCTGACATAACTCATTTACAGCTTTCCAAAGGTGTCAACAACAACGGTTTAAGAAATACATTTCTGATTACAGTTCCGTAATTGTATGTTTACGTCATCGCCCATAAAATTATCATCAGCGGTGGTACATGTATCAGACGAAATAGCGGCGTCTTACGAGACTAATAATCTATTCCCTTCTTATTTATCATATTTCAACACGAAAAACAGCCACCAGTGCTATACCACAGTGCATTTCAACATAAGAAAAAGTCATCAGACCACAACACACCATTTATTTAACAGCGACCAGAAGTCAGCGAGGGTGTTTCAAAAAATACTCGACAATATTACTGGAGAGTGTTTCAGATATGACCACCATAGAATATCTCCATAGTGATCCGTATTGCAGGGCAGAAGTCGCACAGGTTCACAAAACTGAATGTTTAAAGTTACTTGGGAGAAGCACGCCTTCGTTCTCTAATTCTATAATTGTTTCATATACAAGTGGAATAGAAAAGCAACCAACTAGCAGTGATATAAGATTTGTTGTATGTAGGCTTATTGTCCATCAAGAATATAATAGAGCACGACAACATCAAAGGTTATAACACCACACACAACACGCACAACAACCGTCACATCGCATCTCCCATTGCAGATGAACTGTAAGGGTGTTTGTACAGGGAAATACGGTATAATAGTTCATATAGTTATTTCGGAAGCACTGCAGAGTGATGAATAGGACTCATGCAAAAAGAAGAGAATGACCTTATTTTTTTACCGATGGCGAATCATTACGCTCTATTCGCAAAGTACCCAATGTATATTAACAAAATATGGATGCCGTATCAAAAAATATGTAATAATAAGCAATATTTTGCTTTCACAAGTTGCAATACGTTTTTTCGATTACGTGCATATATGCACATATGACTTCTTTGGCACTGATCCAATATAAATTACAAAATTTTGGAAAGGTTTGAATATGCTACTCCAGGCGGGTGTAAAATGAATGTGACAGCTAAAATGAAGATTTGGCCCTGTCTGACTACCCCCTGTGATCTTAGGATCTCTTAATGATGATATCTCCTCCTACTTGTTTTTCAACACATAAATTACAACATAAACATAAATGGATGATTAAGGAAACTAGTAACTACAAAATGATAAATGCTGTTTCAGATTATACACTTACTGTAGATTAAAAGAACTTTAATTTTCAACTGTTTGTATGTGAATGCCCATTGGACACATATACAGTAGATAAAATTACCTTGCGTCATCTACCTACCAAACTCTAGAAGACACTACTTTCAAAGATGATCTACAGTGGCCTGCAACCTCAGTGGGAATAAAATTTACGTGATTATAGCTGTTTGACTTTATAGCTCTAATAAGCCGAAGCAATTAGCAATACTACTGTATGTACTGCATCCGGTACGTCGGAGTGATGGTTCTCGTACACGTCTGCGACGTTGGAAGGACCCCAGCCACAAAATAAAACTCTTTCAAACACTAGGACGGCAGAAGGCGGTCCTCTGACTATTATAACCTAATACTGTCTTCTCCTCTTTGTGTTCTACAGACAAGAATCGCCAATTCCCAGCCACAAAGACAGAGTTCAGATAACGTCTCAACGTGAGTATAGGCAGAAGCAGTGCTCTCAATCAATGAATCATGCGTACTCAGCAACAACTACCAACTCAGAGACTAAGTTCAGAATCGTATAAGTTCGCAACAGTAGAGTGCCTCACCGTTCTAAATATAAAATCTCCTGAGACCAAAGACAGCAAGTCCGTCTGTAACAACAAAATTTGATACCGAGTGACCGTGCAACATGAGCGCTCAAATGGAGGATCTCTTCTCTCCACTGCTGGCTACCCAGCAAAGTTCGTTCCCCTCCCCCGTAACTCAGAAGGTGAATCATAATCGCGAAACCACAGAATATTCTCCCTCTCTACACATTCTTCCAAACGCCCACCAACCATATTTTAGTCTTTTGTTGTCCAGTGCGGAACGTTTGTGAGGAAATACCTACACTAATACAATGGTATGGTTCTCAGAGTAAAAAATTGTCGGAAATCAAGCAGCCTGTGATTTCCGAGGAAACGTTTCCCCGTTCCTCTCTGCTGCATCCAAGATTTTCAGAGTTTCCGGAGTATTATCCAGTCATCCTTCCGGCCCCACTACAAAACCGGCCAGCTGCTGCTGTAGTGGTTCCGCTCTCAGGTGCCCAGACCGTCCGTGTTGACACTTCCTGAGTGAAGCTGGACCAACACACCTGTGCGGGCTTTTCCACCCAGGGCTTGAGCAATGCCTGCCGTTACATTTCCACTGGCATTCCAACCTCTATTAGTAGAGACAATCATTAAATACGCCGCTTTCATAATAAAGACACTCCGTCTCTTTGATGCCTATAGTATCAAATTATACCTAATTTCAGTTGTAAATCATGGCAAAGTATGTAGATGAGCGCTAGTAAGGTGCAAAATTATAGTTATTTTACAAGGTGTTCAACTCATCTAAGGAAGCGACTACTATCACGGGCGCATCATTCCATGGGCCAGTATCTGCATCACAATAGGCAAAATCCCATGCAAGTAATGTGTAATCTGTATCAAAGTCTCCTCAAAACTGTACTTTCTGTGTCCTCTTATTAGAGAAAGCGAGTAGTGTATTCATGATTTAAGGTTTCTTACATATACTTCAAAATCCAAGACGAGAGCGTCTCCTGTGGTAAATTCTTGTTACCATATATACGGTATGATGTATGCCCTACACCATACGATGATTTACAATCATGCATAAATGGAATTTTATGTATCAAAGAGGTGACCCACACACAAACTGTTTGTGGCAGGGAGGTAGGGAGAGCAGCTCCCAGTGCACATCACTCCACCCCAGACCTGCCTCATAATCCTGCAACTGTGTTCTGTTGCAGTGCTACAGTATACCGTTTGGCGTATATATTGTACAACCCCACAGCCAGTTTACTGTAACACTTGCACCCTCACATTGACGATTTAAAACGGAAATTGGGTTGCCATTCAACACTCAAGGATCCATGACGACTTTTCAGAGAATGCGTAACGCCTCTACCTTCGACATATGGAACAAATCCTGGAAGTCATTTAGCTTTTTTCGATGCACCAGTGCCAGTTTATTGTAACACTTGCACCCTTGCGCCATACTATCCATATCTAAGGATGGCGCACACAGGGAGTGTCCTCTCTCTCCATCCCTGCAAAAAATCTTATTTGTGGTTCACGTTTTGGGTACATATAATGAAACGTCCTCTTGGAAAAATTATGAATTACAGTCCTGGTAACCCTCGTACGTTATTTGATTTTCAAATAGCTGAGCAAAACTGATGGTACCCAGACATTTCTCTCTTTACTTAAGCTGATCATCACTAAACTGACACACAATTTTTTTTTTTAGCCCAACGCAATCTGACTTTCCACAATCCCTACAAAAGAATGGCCCTGACTAACCAAAACCTATAGCTTTCATGAATGATTGACCTAACAAAAATCTTCGTTATTCGAACTACTGCAATACAGCGAGAGCCAAAATTGCCAGCTAAATGAAAGATTCTAACTACTGAAGGTTTTAACTACTGATAGGCATAGTTAGCAAATGAAAGATTTTGATAGAGAACAAACAATGTATTTACCTTAAGTGTCCAAAAGTCATAATATATATATCGGTTCATAACTTCCAGTCTTACAAATTTGCTCTTTCTGACGGACAAACGTCCAGATCGTCCGCTTTCAAAACTCTGCCACCTCTCTCCCCACATCCACCACTGCTGGCGGCGCACCTCCAGCTGCCCAACGCTGCGCGCTGTTCACATCCAACTGCCCAACGCTACAATCGCGAATATTCCAACAATGTCAACCAGCCACAGACTGTACACAGCACATTCAGTGATTTTCATACAGAGCGATACGTGGCGTTACCAACATAAAAACCTAAACAGCCTACTTACAATAATTCCAATTATACATGCCAGTAAGTCATCATATAGATGGTTTAGGGCATACATAAGATGGGTGGATATGTGACGAACTATCTACCACAGCAGATGCTGTCATCCTGGATTTTGAAGTATATGTAACCAGCCGTAAATTATGAAGACACATTTCAATTTGTCTAAGAAGAAGATGAAGCATATTAAATGCAGTTTACAGAAGAAGGAGAGTGTGAGATTGTTTACAAAGCAAGTGCTTGAGCTTTTGTCTATGGTGCTGTATGTACTGGCCCATAGGAAGAGGCAGCCTATGAATGAAGCTGCTGCCAAAGATGTGTCAAAAACGTGTCCAGAATTTTGAGGCCTATATTGGATGAATGCCATAGGAGTCACATATGGAGTAAATTTCATACTCTTTCCATTCCCCCATATCCCCACTCTTTCTGCCCATGTCCTCCCCCTCCACTGCTGTGTCTATCTGTCTCTCATTATCTTGCTCCAATTTCTCTTTCCACGCTATCACCCCAGTACCAATAGCGATTAACTGATTCTTATCCTTACAGGATTTCATTACACGTATGAGTAGTATGCGTATAGAGTTAGGTTGAAACGAATGTAATGGTTGAGGAGCAGATTTTTGTCTGTGGCTTTGCCCACATACTCACGTCACAAATATTTAACGCATTTTACACATATTAGCACACATATTTCACTTGCATTTCTAGCGATTGTCATCCTGAAGCTTCGTTTTCACAGTGCCAAATGCTTATGGCATCACATATTTTGAACTACATGTCGTGTAATTATATAGTTTTGCAAGTGCTTGCAGTGGTGTGTGTGGACGCTGTCTGCGAAATATTGTTCTGAATGGAGTTTACTTTTGATTTTATTTATTTAACGCAGGGAGGAAAAACAACAGTGGTCTTAGCCCGCTAGAAACTAAATTTATTTTGCAGTTTCGTTCCCTGTGATTCTAGTAAAGCTAACAGCTACCATTAAGAATTTGTAGGAGACCCTTTACCAGTTCCTAATTGGACACAATATTTTCAGTATCTACCGAACTGAATATCCTGTTGCGACTGGGTGGGTTTGGTCGTTTCGTCCTTTCGTCTCCGTACTCTCTCTCAGTAACCTCCTACTAACGGTTAGCCTCCCTCTATATTTCTTCTTTCCGACGTCCCTTCACTCTGCACTAGTAGATACACGGTAGGCAGTGCAAAGCAGCGTCGATGAAACCACTACCTAATACCTACCCTACAAAGGCCGCGTAACTCAAGTTTCAAATCTTTTCCTGTAAGTTCATATTCAAAAATTTCGGGCGTTCGGAGGATATAGTTCAATTTCAGTAACCATTTGAAAATTCTACTGAAACGGCTTTTTATTCTTCATAAAGCACATGAAATGACTATCGGGTGCGTATTTAATAAGGCAAATGCTCAGTCATTCCAAGTTCACAATCTATACAACATATTCTCACACGAAAAAGCAGCCAGAATTTCTCCAAATCCAACACGATTAAATTTGCGATCTAACATTCACCGACCAACCACTATTAGGGAGTTGAACATTCGGTCGTTTCAGTGGTCCTCTATGTCAGAAGTGCTCGCCAAAATATTCCATGAATAACACGGAATATGCCACGCAGAATTGTCTCTACGACTAAATGATTACACACTTTTAAACTTCAACTAAGTTATTCAGGAACATCAGACATTCATCAAAACGTTCGTGACTTAAGCCGCCTTAGTCACGACACGTTTTAAACTCACTAGTTCTTCATTTTACATATTGTTTTCTCGGTGACATCTAACGCGGTGTTCCTCGGAAGCAGCTTAACGACTGGGTACCTCGATCTCCTCTCCTTTCTGCCTGTCTACCTGCACGATGGAACCGCTTCATTCTGATTTGCTATTGATCTGAATGGCCAATCAGAATGATCCTTCCAGATCATTCTCGAAGCAAAACTAGTGTTAGCCAACCAATAATTAGATAGTCATTGACGTCATTAAAACTTTAGTTTTTAATACATTGTTAATAAAATAGGACGATATGCAAAATATTCTTTAAATTAATATAGAAACTTTTTCCGCCTCAGACTTTTATTCTGGCTGCTCTCTTACAAAAGCAAGCACACATCGACATACGTCATCAGCATCGTGGTTGTAACAGAGTTTTCCTATGTTTCAATTTTATAAGGCTTTAATAAAATTACATTAAGTTTTAGCAAATGTCCCGCATACACTCTCTCATTCATTCCATGTATTCACAAAAAAATTAGAAGGAAATAATAATTTTGAATGATTTTTGCACTACATAACGTAGAGTAATTAAAGTTTTGAAACGAAAATTTCATTGAAGTGACTTTATATACTGTGAGTTTTGTTAGGACTTCAGATGATAATAAAAGATATTTGGTTGTTGTTCCTAACGGAGGTTTGAAACGTCTCAGTTTTAGGAGAGTTAAGTAAATTTCCCAGTCTCCGTAACTATAATAGATAAAAATCTGAAATTTTGACAGTATCCCTTCCTTAATATCAAAAGATTGCATACCAAGTTTGAACAAAATTGAATGATAACTACTATGGTTTATTTAGATTCGTAGGGGGTATGAATTTGCGTACTGACTAATTGTTACTTGAGACCTTTCTCACGGCTGGTAGCGTCAGCTGCCCTGAGTAGCGAAGAAAAAACGTACCCATCGTGAAGCCACCTTACTCCATCGAATGTTACCTCGTAGTAACTTGCTATGTTACACTGTTTTTTCCGTCCATATCTTCTCAGTGGAAGATTAGATGTGGCGCAGTTTTATCCTCCTCACGACATACTCTACATTTAGGGGCTACTTCCTCTATATATATCGCGTCTAGTTGCTTCGTAAAGTTCCCATGGACAGTCACACGCCTTACATTAGTTTAATACGTTTCTTGTTGAAATTCAGGATTATAGAACTTCTCTAGAAACGTGGCTATTATATGTTTTTGTTTTTGGTTCGTAGTCCAATATTCTATGTACTACCTCCTGATCCACCTACTAAGTTTTGATTTTACCAATGCCTTAGCGATGGTTAGAAAATGTTCAGGTCCTGTCAGCTTATGCATCGCTACTTTGACCAGGGACCCACAGCAGGTTCACCCTGTTGCTTTCTTCTAGTCACCCAGGGGCTTTACGGCATACTGCAACGATCTTAGATCTCGTTACAGGACTGATACAGATTTCAGAGCTGCTTGGCTATCTGAACAAATGTAGATACAGCTATCCTTGTAGAATCTTGGCAAATTCTGCCCTGTGCACGGTCTAACAGTGTGGAGTAGAGTGGCGAGCTTGTCTACAGAAACTGCTCTCTGTAGCCTAGGCTGTACTTCAAGTACTTCAAGGCCCGAGTATTTTCATCTCTTTTCGACCTGACAGTAAACCGGATGACGCCCCCTGGATGGTGTCGCACTTCGCTCTTCCACTGTTCTTGTCTTCCAGTTGTTACAACTAAAGGTTTATTGAAGCAGGTGGGAGTTGTGGAATGGTTATCTGTCATTTCGCCGATTATTCACAATTTAACACACTCTAGCTAGGGCATGTGCGACAGCTCCATTTATTGAACCAGGACCTCTCCTAACCATCTCTAACGTGATGGTAAAATCAGTACTACATAACTGGGTCAGAAAGTAGTATGTACAAGATTCGACTACGAAATGATGAATAGAGCTATTTCCTAAAAGGTGAAGAGCTTTCTCCATCCTCCCTAACAAGTCGCTGATGTGCTGTTTCACATGATTTTCCTGGCTGATATGTGTGTTGGCTTACATGTACACGTACCTCAGTTAACATTTTCTCCCTAACATACACATTAAGTAGTTTTTCTAATGTCTTTAGAAGAAATGAGGAGGACAGACTGATCAGTCTTATATCCTTAGCCTTCATCTGAACAATTCTCACAGGCTTCAAAATGAAAACAAAACTTGTTGTTCCCCAACCATTAGGGATGATTCTTGTTCTAAACGGTCTTTATAAGAATCTAATTAAACACTCTCCTGTTTTTTGCAGTACATCTGGAAAGACTCCTTCTCTTCTCTTGGAAGACTTCAATGGTTTGAAAAATCACACTGCTGACGGAATTTTCGAGAGAACATTTCATTCTCTGGCAGATCCGCCGTTTTCCCTTTGATTAGCTGTAAACCTGTGCCTGTCATGAACTGACTCCTGGTCTGTGTTGTCTGCCAGAAAGCACTGAGGGAAGCGAGCCTTGAGAGGCACATAAAGCGTCTCACATGCTAACCATATATATCCAGCATCCTCCTTCCTTAGAGCACCTAATGGATTAGTTGGTATTCTAGTGAGGATTTTATGAAGTCTAGCTCAAGTAGCTGTATCTTCCACTTCCTCACTGAATACCTTCCAGAAAGATAGACTTGTTTGCTAGATCGCAAGGTTAGGTTTTCCCAGGGCTTCCTGAAATTTTACCTACTTTCCCTCCTTCCTCGGAACTTTGAAGAGTCTTCTTACCTGCTTTCTTTACACTCCCAGATTGTTGTTCTGCCAAGGTAAATTTCTGTTTGTACACTTCTTGGTGACTGGACAGTTTTCGAAATATGAGATCGTAATGGCAGATGTCACTGCGTCTCCCATTACCTCAAAACCTTCTGGCTTTCTTATTTAAGTTCTAACTTCAGATCACTTTAAGGACTTTCCTGTATGAGTCTCAGTCTGTTTTCCCAGGTTTTCCTATAGGTCGTGGAATTTTTGTCACTCATTTCAACCTTAAAAATGGATCAAATGGCTCTGAGCACTATGGGACTCAACTGCTGTGGTCATTAGTCCCCTAGAAATTAAAACTACTTAAACCTAACTAACCTAAGGACATCACACACATCCATGCCCGAGGCAGGATTCGAACCTGCGGCCGTAGTAGTCCCACGGTTCCCGACTGCGCGCCTAGAACCGCGAGACCACCGTTGCCGGCTTTAAACCTCAGACTTAATACAGATGTAGCCAGATGAAGATAGCCCCGTCAATATATATGATGATGTTTCACCTAACTACCCATTGTAGCGACAGATCTACTTGTTATAGTAAAAATTCGGGTAAGTGCTGATCTATGCTGTTGGCGTCGCTGCTTTCCCACACCGGGCTGTAGGCATTTGCATCACAACCAACCAACAGTTGTTCATTCTGCTGTGAGCAGCTAACTACCAGTCTGCTGACTTCCTGGACTGCAGTAGTGCCATCCTCACAAGGAGGGTAATCTAAGGCCAACACAATTTCCCTTGTGTTTCATCTTGATGGTCATTAAGTCCCTGCAACGGAAGTCCACCGCTGACGTGTATGAAATTCCATTAAAAATAAACGCAAGTTCTAGAAGTCTTTGAATTGCTAACATATATCAACCTATCTCAAGTTCCTCCAAGGCCTCAAACGACCCCTCTGTATAAACAGAGTTTCTGGATCAGGACCCCGTCCATCCGTCTTCTCAGACGACTCAGGGCGGCAGTTACCACTTTATTGTGTTCCAAGTTTATATGAAACGCTTGAAGCCTTAAACTTGGAGCCTTGGTCGCTTCTGATGTCTTTGATTATCCTGACGTGCGAGAGCCCTAAGTACAATTTGAGGTACTGTTCTCGTACTGCCGCTCGCACCACAAAGGTTTGACCATTCGGCACAAACGTTTTGTTGATTACCCTCCAATCGTCTGTCGAGACCTTCTCGTTCTGCGCTGTTATTTTCCCGAACAGAGTCTGTAGAGGAGAATTCTTCAGAAGTTTTGGTACTCAGATTCATGCCTTTGGGGTCCTGAAGAGCTCAGCTGCTGTCTTGACTTGCAGCTTCAACTCCTCCCATGAAGATATCTTGGGTACCATATCCTTAAGCCACTTCACCGTTTCCTATTACTTCACAGACAAATATAAGAACACCTTTATCCAGATAGACACTACTAAATTTGGGTACTCCCCAGTTTTCTCGAAGAGAGCCATCTCAACAAACTCCCTCCACTATGAAGTTGGTCAGCTGATGACTTTTGGATAACCGCCATCCAGAAAACCTAGACTGCAATGCTACGGGTTTATTTATCTGTTTTACTGCTTCTTCTTCATCTGGATCCGTTTCTGGTGAGGACTGAGAGTGCTAGACACCTGTTCTTTGTCTTAAAGCTACGAGTTGTCTGACCACTCGCTCCACTCTGATACAGTCCGTTTTAGGTTGTCTGAGTTTAAAGACCTTCTAGTTCGCTCTGTTTATGTTTAAGAAGGCATTACTTACCTTTCTTTACTTTTTTCCTTAGAGATGTTTCCTCTCTGACTCTTTGAGCCTCAGACAAGTATTTGAATTTGACCTGGTAAACTTCTCACTAACATTGCCAGATCCAATTGCACTAACAACTTCCATCGGTTCCAACTCCGGTGCTTGTATATTTCAGATCTCATCGAGTCACTCAGTTTTTGTTTTGCTTTCCGTATTCTCCATTTCGATCGCAGGAAAGCTAGAAATCTCTTCGTTCGATACTACGAAACACAATGCCTTGCGAGGTTAATTATCCCTGAGGCTCCGGTGATGACTCACATTCACCAAGTGCCTCGCATCCGTCGGCACGGATCGCGTTAAACACTGGGATGGACATCTTCGGAATTGGGAAATGGCTAGGGGAATGGATGTGGGGGTGGTTCATCCGCGGAAGCATGTCCGGCATGGGAGAACCTGCGAATAGCTACGCTACAGCCGGCATAGCCTTCAGCTGCTCGCGAATACGTGAGCCTCTCCTCGCTCACGGATACATACTTCGGCAAGGCAGTGCTCCCCGGAGAGGGGCGAAATGAGTTTGCAGTAAAGAAATAATACAACAAAACGTCATGCAGCATGCGGCAGTTCTTCGTATACTTGTTTATGACCTCGTATCTCCTTAAATATGTACCTTGAGTGACATATTTTTGCAAGTGCATTCAGTGTCATATGTGGATACTATCTGCAAAATTTGTTGGGGATAGTATTATTATTAAATAAGCATTGAATTAAAATGTCATGCCTAATGCTTCAATTGTATTCTATGAACAGTGAAAATGTAGTAAGAGATAAACTTCTTCCGGCACTCCATTTTGTGGTGGGTGTGAGCGATGACTATAGCCCTGGGCTACGCTTCTCTTCCACCCCCACCTCTTTGAGTTGTAGGTGGCTCTTCCCCCAGTGTAGTTCTTCCCTGCCAGTAAGTAATGTGTGTTTAAGTTTGACTGAAATCGATCCATTGGTTTATAAGTACATGTGGGACATATATACATACATCCACTTTTATAATATGAACGATTTACCAACGTGAGTAATACGTCTTTCATCAGTGTATCATGTACGTCATGTTCAGATTTGATGAAAAACATGAGTTCCCGGTCCAACTCGGAGCAAAATTCGTGACCTTGAGGCTATTAAGAAGTAGTTAAAGCATTAAGCAAAGCTTCGTAATAACACTGGTGCCAGGAACTCAAGCCCATGGAACAATGTCTAAACAACACTTTATTAGTAAAAATGTAATTTGAACCATGACCAAGCCACCGGTAGTTGTAAACGCCAAGTATAGTTAATATCGCAGTACGATCCCTTGTCATGAACGTTGAACATCGTTTTTTCCTTATATGCAAACTAAGCCCAGCTTTTTGCTGGATTAAAATGGTTGATGGCGTCTCGCCAATGTACAGATGTCTCTGGTAAGCATCGTGAAGCACATTTTCTCCTAGACAGTTGTGACTTCAGTTACAGGACACACAGACGCAGCCAGCCCGAACAAGTGCCACCCCGACGTGAGGCGGAGCGGAAAACGTCTATTTGCACTGTCGCAAACTTTTTATTTTCCTGCAGAATGAATTTTTTCGAAGGTCCCAAGTTTGGTCCTTGTCCGGCACAGAGTTTTAATCTCCCAGGAAATTATAATTTTTTCCCCACTGGAATTTTATATGGCAGTTTGACATACACTCCTGGAAATGGAAAAAAAGAACACATTGACACCGGTGTGTCAGACCCACCATACTTGCTCCGGACACTGCGAGAGGGCTGCACAAGCAATGATCACACGCACGGCACAGCGGACACACCAGGAACCGCGGTTTTGGCCGTCGAATGGCGCTAGCTGCGCAGCATTTGCGCACCGCCACCGTCAGTGTCAGCCAGTTTGCCGTGGCATACGGAGCTCCATCGCAGTCTTTAACACTGGTAGCATGCCGCGACAGCGTGGACGTGAACCGTATGTGCAGTTGACGGACTTTGAGCGAGGGCGTATAGTGGGCATGCGGGAGGCCGGGTGGACGTACCGCCGAATTGCTCAACACGTGGGGCGTGAGGTCTCCACAGTACATCGATGTTGTCGCCAGTGGTCGGCGGAAGGTGCACGTGCCCGTCGACCTGGGACCGGACCGCAGCGACGCACGGATGCACGCCAAGACTGTAGGATCCTACGCAGTGCCGTAGGGGAACGCACCGCCACTTCCCAGCAAATTAGGGACACTGTTGCTTCTGGGGTATCGGCGAGGACCATTCGCAACCGTCTCCATGAAGCTGGGCTACGGTCCCGCACACCGTTAGGCTGTCTTCTGCTCACGCCCCAACATCGTGCAGCCCGCCTCCAGTGGTGTCGCGACAGGCGTAAATGGAGGGACGAATGGAGACGTGTCGTCTTCAGCGATGAGAGTCGCTTCTGCCTTGGTGCCAATGATGGTCGTATGCATGTTTGGCGCCGTGCAGGTGAGCGCCACAATCAGGACTGCATACGACCGAGGCACACAGGGACAACGCCCGGCATCATGGTGTGGGGAGCGATCTCCTACACTGGCCGTACACCTCTGGTGATCGTCGAGGGGACATTGAATAGTGCACGGTACATCCAAACCATCATCGAAGCCATCGTTCTACCATTCCTAGACCGGCAAGGGAACTTGCTGTTCCAACAGGACAATGCACGTCCGCATGTATCCCGTGCCACCCAACGTGCTCTAGAAGGTGTAAGTCAACTATCCTGGTCAGCAAGATCTCCGAATCTGTCCCCCATTGAGCATGTTTGGGACTGGATGAAGCGTCGTCTCACGCGGTCTGCCCGTCCAGCACGAACGCTGTCGAACTGAGGCGCCAGGTGGAAATGGCATGGCAAGCCGTTCCACAGGACTACATCCAGCATCTCTACGATCGTCTCCATGGGAGAATAGCAGCCAGTATTGCTGCGAAAGGTGGATATACACTGTACTAGTGCCGACATTGTGCATGCTCTGTTGCCTGTGTCTATGTGCCTGTGGTTCTGTCAGTGTGATCATGTGATGTATCTGACCCCAGGAATGTGTCAATAAAGTTTCCCCTTCCTGGGACAATGAATTCACGGTGTTCTTATTTCAATTTCCAGGAGTGTAGTAGTCCCATGTATGTCTAGTCCTAAATTCGATACTACCGTGTGTATTAACACGACAAGATTAACGAGAAGTATTAGTAATACGACAGTAGGATGTGAGCAGCGCAAAAAAACTTTCCACCCGACGTGAGTGCACATTATAATCTTGTTGAGCTGAATTTCTTAGGGATGACTTCATCTAAATACTGCAAAAACGAAATTTCAGATATTTACAGAACACCAGAGAAAGTGAGCTTGAGGATGTACAGCAGAGATATCACGTTATAAGTAGTGTTCGTAGAAACAGAAGGCCAAAGTAAAAAACAAATTTTAACTATGTATGTTACTACTTGAGTGTAAGATATTATCATCTTCAATCGATATCTCAGTGTCCATTCGCAATTTATTGTCAGTAAAACGTTGATTAAGCTTACCGTTTCAATATAAGCCGGTGTTTTAGCTGCTATAATTTCCGTTATTTTGTTTTTAGTTGTTCGCTTCTAGTAGTTCATAGAAATTCATTATCGTGCTCTCAGCAGATTTGTTTTCTCTATTCATCCACACTGTATCGCAGTGTCATTTTCATTCTGTAGTTACTGACGTTCGTTAACATTCCAAGCCTAGGGGGCGTGTTAATTATTCTTCTGCCCTTCTTTCTGGTGCACAAAACACTTTTTATAATTATGATTTGACGCTGGAAAACGTGACATAATACCACACACATTTCAGCTGTCGAGTTGTCTAGAGTAGGTTCACACGTTTCAGTGGCATTACTGCAGTTTGGATGCTAATTCATGTGGTACTATAATAGGTTATAGTCATGACTGAGAGGAGAAAGATCCATCATATACTTGGAACGAGTGAGACCAAATGGATGGGACAGAACTAAATATTGCAGATTGGTGGGTACGAATTACACTCGCATGGTCACAAGAAAGGGGTGAAGAATGGAATGGGCCTTTTGTATCAAAAGGACGTTGACCCCATTACAGATATAACCTTTTTAAGTGAAAGGATAATTAAAACCAGCCATCCTGAACATGGGAAACAATAGTTCTACTATACTCCAAGTATACCCGCCTCAGCAATGGCACAGTGAGGATGGAAAAGTTAGATTCGTTGAGGAATAGTAAGGCCAAATAAGAGATGATAACGCAATTATAATATGGGATTTTAAGGTTCGAATCGGCATTGATAGAAAGGGATTTGAGGAAGTGATGGGACCTTTTGGGTATGGAGAAAGAAATGTTGAGGGTGTAGAAACACTAATTATTTGGACAAGTTCAAATGGTTCAAATGGATCTGAGCACTATGCGAATTAACTTCTGAGGTCATCAGTCCCCTAGAACTTAGAACTACTTAACCCTAACTAACCTACGGACATCACACACAACCATGGCACAGGCAGGACTCGAACCTGCGACCTTAGCGGTCGTGCAGTTCCAGACTGAAGGGCCTAGAACCGCTCGGCCACACCGGCCAGCTATCTGGACAAACAATAATCTTTTAGTAAAGAATACATACTAGATTGTCATAAGATTTCTAGAAACGGCTACAATGATTAATCTACCACGGTTATCGACTATGTCTTAACAGAAAGATTGATTGGAGGAAAAGCGAGGAACACCAATGTCATACCAAGTGAGTGTTTGGATCACAGGTTACTAATAGCTGATCTAAATTATAAAATTGAAAGAGTGACTGTTTTAGAAGGAATGCCTAAAATAAAGAATGGAAGTTGACAGAAGATGAAAGTGAGAATAGTTTCCAAAAGTCAGTAGAATAAAAATTGACAAGAACTGGGACTGTAGTGTGGACGAAGAATTAAGCCTGTGTAGAACATCAACACTCAATGGTATTACGCATATATGTGGAACTAAAGAGTAAAAGATACGGATAAAGAACAGAATGTAGCAAGGAAAAACGTGGAGATTGGTAAAAGAGATCACAAGGAAGGGGGGGTGCACAAAGATGGGCACAACCCCACAACATTGGATCAGGAACATCTACAGAAGAAACTCTTAGCAAAGAGAGCTGTGGAAAAAGAGAAGGAGAAGAATTGGGAAATATGTGCCCAGAAATCAAAGGAAGATAGAAGCAGACCAAAAAACTATCACATATTTTGTTGAAAAGTAAAGGATTTGACATGGAAGATATAAAACCGATTGAAACAGAACATGGGTGTATCATCAGCCACATGGTAGGCATCAGGGAAATGAAGAACTAGTTTGAAATCTTACTGACACTGAAGTAAAGGAAGAAGAGCATCCAATTTCTTGGGTAAAAACTAAAAATGCCCTGAAAGAGACGAAAGCTGGGAAGGCGACAGGAGTAGATGAGCTTGACAGTGGATGTAAAAGGCAGCTAGGATCCAAATAATACAATGGTTACATCGAATGTGTGAGGCGTTATCGAAAAAGAACAAAGTGCCAGATGACTGGAAAAAGGAAATTATAACGCCATTCTTAACAAAAGAAGTAAAAAGAAGGGAACCATCTGCCAAGGAGGCACTGCTACCATACTGCCTTACGATTGTTGTTGTTGTGGTCTTCAGTCCTGAGACTGGTTTGATGCAGCTCTCCATGCTACTCTATCCTGTGCAAGCTTCTTCATCTCCCAGTACCTACTGCAACTTACATTCTTCTGAATCTGCTTAGTGTAGTCATCTCTCGGCCTTTCAGAAATGACTTCCTGACACGTAAATCTAAACTCGATGTTAACAAATTTCTCTTCTTCAGAAACGCTTTCCTTGCCATTGCCAGTCTACATTTTATATCCTCTCAACTTCAACCATCATCAGTTATTTTGCTCCCCAAATAACAAAACTCCTATACTACTTTAAGTGTCTAATTTCCTAATCTAACTCCCTCAGCATCACCCGACTTAGTTCGACTACATTCCATTACTCTCGTTTTGCTTTTGTTGATGTTCATTATACCCTCCTTTCAAGACACTATCCATTCCGTTCAACTGCTCTTCCAAGTCATTTGCTGTCTCTGACAGAATTACTATGTCATCGGCGAACCTCAAAGTTTTTATTTTTTCTCCATGGATTTTAATACCTACTCCGAATTTTTCTTTTGTTTCCTTCAATGCTTGCTCACTATACAGATTGAATAACATAGGGGAGAAACTACAATCCTGTCTCACTCCTTTCCCAACCACTGCTTCCCTTTCATGTCGCTCGACTCTTATAACTGCCATCTGGTTTCTGTACAAATTGTAAATAGCCTTTCGCTCCCTGTATTTTACCCCTGCCACCTTCAGAATTTGAGAGAGAGTATTCCAGTCAACATTGTCAAAAGCTTTCTCTTAGTCTACAAATGCTACAAACGTAGGTTTGCCTTTCCTTAATCTTTCTTCTGAGATAAGTCGTAGGGTCAGTATTGCCTCACGTGTTTCAACATTTCTACGGAATTCGAACTGATCTTCCGCGAGGTCGGCTTCTACTAGTTTTTCCATTCGTCTGTAAAGAATTCGCGTTAGTTATTTGCAGCTGTGACTTATTAAACTGATAGTTCGGTAATTTTCACATCTGTCAACACCTACTTTATTTGGGATTGGAATCATTATATTCTTCTTGCTCACCAGATGGTAGAGCTTTCTCAGGACTGGCTCTCCCAAGGCCGTCAGTAGTTCCAATGGAATGTTGACTACTCCGGGGGTCTTGTTTCGACTCATGCCTTTCAGTGCTCTGTCAAACTCTCCATGCAGTATCGTATCACCCATTTCATCTTCATCTACATCCTCTTCCATTTCCATAATATTATCCTCAAGTACATCGCCCTTGTATAGACCCTCTATATACTCCTTCCACCTTTCTGCTTTCCCTTCTTTTCTAAGAACTGGGTTTTCATCTGAGCTCTTGATATTGATACAAGTGGATATCATTTCTCCAAAGGTCTCTTTAATTTTCCTGGAGGCAGTATCTATATTGCCCCTAGTGAGATAAGCCTCTAAATCCTTACATTTTTCCTCTAGCTATCCCTGCTTAGCCATTTTCGCTTCCTGTCGACCTCATGTTTCAGACGTTTGTATTCCTTTTTGCTACTTCATTTGCTGCATTTTTATATTTTCTCCTTTCATCAATTAAATTCAATATTTCTTCTGTTGCCCAAGGGTTTCTAATAGCCCTCGTCTTTTTACCTACTTGATCCTCTGCTGCCTTCACTACTTCATCCCTCAGAGCTACCCAATCTTCTTCTACTGTATTTCTTTCCCCCATTCCTGTCAATTGTTCCCTTATGCTCTCCCTATAACTCTGTACAACCTGTGGTTTAATAAATTTATCCAGGTCCCATTTCCTTAAATTCCCAACTGTTGGCGGTTTCTTCAGTTTTAATCTACAGTTCATAACCAATAGATTGTGGTCAGAGTCCACATCTGCCCCTGGAAATATCTTACAACTTAAAACCTGGTTCCGAAATCTCTGTCTTACCATTGCATCATCTATCTGATACGTTCTAGTATCTCCTGGATTCTTCCATGTATACATCCTTCTCTTACGATTAAGTGTTTGCTACGATTAAGTTATGCTCTGTGCAAAATTCTACCAGGCGGATTCCTCTTTCAATACTTCCCTCCAATCCATATTCACCTACTACGTTTGCTTCTCTTTCGTTTCGTACTCTCGAATTCCAGTCACCTATGACTATTAAATTTTCGTCTCCCTTCACTTCCTGAATAATTTCTTTTATCTCATTATACATTTCATCAATTTCTTCATCATGTGCAGAGCTAGTTGGCATATAAACTTGTACTTCTGTGGTAGGTATGGGTTTTGTATCTATCTTGGCCATAATAATGCGTTCAGTATGCTGTTTGTAGTAGCTTACCCACACTCCTATTTTTTTTATTCGTTATTAAACCTACTCCAGCATTACCCCTATTTGACTTTGTATTTCACCTGACCAAAAGTCTTGTTCCTCCTGCCACTGAACTTCACTAATTCCGTTTTACTGATATTGGTTGGGTGCACTGGTCCCAGATATTCTGTTGCATTATATACTGTTTTTCAGGACGTCTATATTAAAATCACCAGCAACCACCAGTTCTTTGTTTTTTTCTAAACTTTAGATGAGATAATAAATCTTTAATCCCTTTTATATCCTATCCATTTCCCTTTTTAAATTTTCTAACCTACCAGCCCGATTAAGGGATCTGACATTCTACGCTCCGATCTGTAGAACGCCAGTTTTCTTTCTCCTGTATCGCCGAGGCACGCAAGCCTCCCCACCAACGACAAGGTGCATGGTTCATGGGGGTTATTAAAGATTTTTTCAAATTATAGATGAGATAATATATTATAAAAGATATTAATGATTTATTATCTCATCTAAAATTTAAAAAAAACCGAAGTGCTAGTGGTTACTGGTGATTTTAATATAGACATCCTGAAAAACGGTAAATAATGCTATGGAATATCTGAGACCAGTGGACCCAATTAATCTTAGTAAAACGGAATTGACACTTACTTCACTGAAAGAAATAGAACCCATCATAAAGTCCTTAAAATCAAAGCGTTCTAGTGGTTATAATAACATATCAACAACGTTAATAAAAGAGTGTTCATGTGAGCTTAGTTATATCTTAAGTTATTTGTGTAATCAATCACTTATCACAGGAACATTCCTGGACTGTCTTAAATATGCTGAAGCTATACCTCTCCACAGGAAAGGGGACAAAGGAATACCATCAAATTACAAATGTTCAAGCACCTTAGTGAAAATAATGTACTGTCAAAGCCACAGTTTGGGTTTCATAAGGGTTCTGATATTGAGAAGGCTATTTACACTTACAGTGAAAGTGTCCTTTATTCATTAGACAACAAATTAAAGTCAACTGGCCAATTCTGTTACCTGTCAAAAGCTTTTGACTGTGTGAATCACAGCATTCTTTTAAGTAAATTAAAATATTATGGCATCACTGGTAGTGCTGCAAAGTGGTATCAGTCATATCTTACTAACAGAAAACAAAGGGTTTCATTAGGTAACACCTCAGCAGTAGGCAAGCAGACATCATCTGAATGGGAAGAAATTACATGTGGTGTTCCCCAAGGTTTCATACTAGGTCCAATACTTTTTCTTGTGTATATTAATGATGTATCATCTGTTACATTACCAGATTCCAAGTTTGTCTTATTTGCAGATGACATTATTAAGTGGTTCTTAGCCAGTGCACTGTCATTAAACTTTGAAAAGACCCACTATATGCAGTTTAGAACTACCAAGACATTTTCTTCTAGTATGATGACATGGAAATAGGAGAGGTTGAGAGCGTATAATTAAAATTCTTGGGATTACCACTTGATAATAAATTCAGTTGGGAGCGACTTACTAATGAACTACTAAAGCTCCTAAACAAGTCAGTATTTGCAATGCGAGTGATGTGAGACATAGGAGACATAAACATAGAAAAATGGGAAATTTTTTTCTTATTTTCACTCCATTGTGTCATATGGTATCATATTTTGGGATAACTCCACAAAACAAGAAAAAATTTTAAGAGTACAGAAACATATAATAAGAATAATGTGTAATGTAAATCCCAGAACATCATCTCAAAACCTCTTCTAAGAAATGGGCATAAAATCCTCAGCTTCTCAGTGCATTTATTCCTTAATGAAGATTGTTGTAAATAGTGTATCAATTTTTCCAACTAAGTGCTTAGTACACAGTATAAGTACTAGAAATAAGAACAATATTCTAAAGATGGCAGGGGTGAAATAGAGGGAGCGAAAGGCTATTTACAATTTGTACAGAAACCAGATGGCAGTTATAAGAGTCTAGGGACATGAAAGGGAAGCAGTGGTTGGGAAGGGAGTGAGACAGGGTTGTAGCCTCTCTCCGATGGTATTCACTCTGTATATTGAGCAAGCAGTAAAGGAAACAAAAGAAAAATTCGGAGTAGGAATTAAAATCCATGGAGAAGAAATAATAACTTCAGGTTCGCAGATGACATTGTAATTCTGTCACAGACAGCAAAGGACTTGGAATAGCAGTTGAACAAATGGACAGTGTCTTGAAAGGAGGATATAAGATGAACATCAACAAAAGCAAAACGTGAATAATGGAATGTAGTCGAATTAAGTCGAGTGATGCTGAGGGAATTATATTACGAAATGAGACACTTAAACTAGTAAAGGAGTTTTGCTATTTGGGGAGAAAAATAACTGATGATGCTCGAAGTAGAGAGGGTGTAAAATGTAGACTGGCAACGGCAAGGAAAGAGTTTCTGAAATAGAGACATTTGTTAACATCGAGTATAAATTTAAGTGTCACGAAGTCGTTTCTGAAAGTATTTGTTTGGAGTGTAGCCATGTATGGAAGTGATAGATGGACGATAAATAGTTTGGACAAGAAGAGAATAGAAGCTTTCGAAATGTGGTGCTACAGAAGAATGCTGAGGAATAGATAGGTAGATCACATAACTAATGAGGATGTATTGAACAGAACTGGGGAGAAGAGGAGTTTGTGGCACAACTGGACTGGACGACGGGATCGGTTGGTAGGACATGTTCTGAGGCATCAAGGGATCATATATTTAGTACTGGAGGGCAGCGTGGAGGGTAAAAATCGTAGAGGGAGACTAAGAGACGAGTACACTAAGCATATTCAGGAGGATGTAGGCTGTAGTACGTACTGGGAGATGAAGAAGCTTGAACAGGATTAGCATGGAGAGCTGCATCAAACCAGTCTCAGGACTGAAGACCACAACAACAATACTAAAGATTGAAAATCACTTAACCTTGCTCAGAAAGGATTCCAGTATTCAGCAACGCATATTTTCAATAAGTTACCAGCTACCATTAAAAGTTTTATTTCAGACAAGGCATAATTTAAATATATTTTAAAAGAATTTTTGGTGACAAACTCCTTCCATTCCATCCACGAATTTCTCAACAAGTGCAGTAGGCTATTGTAATGAAAATTTATTATACTTTAATTTTTGATAATTCTTTGGTTGTATCAGCCAAGTGCCTACTATGTGAATGATGGAGGAATGGAAAGCAGATGTAAGTCTTAAGTCTGTAAATAGTGGGTGTTTAATTTTAAATCTTGTGTATAATTTGAGTTCTCTTAACTGAGGATCATTGAAATGAATAATTTACTTTAATTTTTGATAATACTTGGTTGTAATAGCCAAGTAAGCAACTACTTTGTGAATGATGGATTTAATGTAAGCAGATGTAAGTATTAAACCTGTAAATATTAACAGTTTAATTTTAATTCATGTACATAATTTTATTGTTTATTGACAGGACCATTAAAATTTATGACACTCAAATTTTTCTAATTACGCTTTCGTAATGTGTTTATCTGCCATATTCCACACTCAGGAAGATCCACTCTTTTGGGGGTCTATGGAATGAATAATTAATCTAATCTAATCTAATGGAATCTTTTTATCCGTCCCAAAACAGGAACCACCTAAAAAGGCGATTCACTGCTATGGGAAACATGCAGGTCCTCTTAACAGTAATGAACAAAGAGCTCCGTCATAGCTCTTCACTCGTAACGCTTCATAACATCGACAAAACATTTCCAGACTTATTGAAGCATTTAAAGGCTATGAAATGCGTTTATTAAACAAGCTAGATATTTAACTCTAACTCCAAAGAGTTCGAAACATATGACACTTCAGTACAAAAGTTACAACAATGCATTTTGAGAAAATTTTTTGATCATCTTGCTACATGTGTGACATAACGAGAGAATAGTAATTTACAGTTGGCTGTATCTTTCCTTCTAGTATTCATTGCTTTATTATTCTCTTGCACGTATCATTCTACAACTCAATTAAGATGATATTCACCTTTGAGAAATGTCCACACTTAACAAGACAATGAAGGACGTCTATTAAACACATTAGATATTTAAGTCCAGGTCTTAAGATATCGAAACATTTAGTATAAACGTGTTCAAATTTAGTTATAACTATACATTTCGAGAAATTCGACATAAAAATTTTCCAGCATCATGGTGGAATAAAGTACTAAACTTTCAACAGACACATAAGCCTTGGATTCCGCCGATAGCGCTACTTGAAATTTCATCTTTTCGGCTGTACACTTTTCCTAAATAGTAAAATTCTTCTATTATCATCTGAAGACTTCGTAAACCATTTGTATCAGCGCTTACGAAGCTACGCTAATTGTAAGAAACAATAGAGTTAGTAACAGCAACGTAGAATTTCTCGTATATAACACTCACCATGGAAAATCAAGAAGCTTGCAGACTCAGAGGTAGATGCAACATGTCATTGACCGCATGATAAGTGTTGAAAAAACCCTCACATCCAGTATGGTTGTAAAAAAAATTAAAAAATACTGGCCTTCTCTCATCCAGAATATTTTCTAAAGCGTTCAGAGCTCTAAGTGCATTCTCTGCAGCTAAAATATCTGCTGAATGCACGAGCTCTTAGTCCACATAATGACTCCAGATGCAGAGGCTGAATTCGATATCATCCAGCGTGTATTCCAAATAGCATCATTACTCATAGTATGAATTCTCTCTCTGTAAATCAATAAATTATCAAAGACTCATGTCTCTTCGAGGTTTTGGACCATCTGGCTAATTCAGCTTTAAGTCGTCAGGGGTGCTAGTGGGCTCACCCCAAGAAACTAAACGCCCATTGGTTAGCGTCTTGGTGATGTGGGAGTATGCTTGGCATCTTACTTAATCCCCAGCATGTGTCCCCCTTATTTCGATACAGTCAACCATTCCGTCTGTCTGCGTTTTGCCATTATCATGAAGAGATGTTCAGCTAACTGCAGCGGTGTGGGGAAGCACCCTCACCTGAACGAGGTCCCACCTAAGGTATTACTCTGGTATGTGTGTTATTTAGATGCTCTCGGAAGGGGGAATCTGACGCTGTCAGCTCAAAACCGTGAGTATGAAATTTGTTTTGTGTTTTCGTAAAATCTCGAGTGTGCGATAATACCGTAATATAACGTATACTTTATTGTTGGTACTGTAGATGAATCAGATAAATTAGACCATAATTTTCTTATTCGCTAGGGGACGAGCCATCTCTCCTGTGTAAGATTCAGTTCCATTGATATGTAAACACATTTTATTTCTGTGCATATATTTTCTCTAATTGTGTTTTTTTTACACGTTATTTGGATCGCCTCAATGTTTTAAGTGCCTAATTTCAGCATCATGCACTTATACATGCACCGTTTGCGGCCTATGGGGACTTCGATCCCAAAATTCATGACAAAGAGCTGGCTGCCGTGACTGAGCCGTGGGCTGGGAACGAACAAGGACACAATTATTATAGATTTCATATCATTATTATTCAGACTTCCATATCAGTCTATTTATAATTATTTATAACGCAATGCTTATTTTTTCTTCACAGAGGTTTAGCCTCAGATGGTCGAAGAGCATGTCAGGGTAGGATGCACTGTCATTAGAAACCCAGTATGACGAGCTGAGCCATGCTTCACTCTTACCACTGTGAAGCTATCGGCCAAGGTTCAACCCACCAAGACCTGCGCATCATGCAGCCAGCTATCACGAGATCCCCACCCCCATTCTGTCTCGTCCTTGGTCGCCCGTGGAGTTGGCGGGTAGTTGTATCAGACTACTGCCAATGCCTCAGCAATTGGTTGTGGTGGACTGGCCAATCCAGGGGTGAGTCTGCAGCCTCAAGCCAGCATTACCCACTACACCCCATCCACAGCTGGGCCCAGCTGCTCCCACTGGCCTGACACCAGCACCTCGCCCCTGGCTCCACCCACCCACCACCACCACCAGGTACAGTAGACTGCATCACCAGTTCAATCTCATATTAGTATTAGTATTAGTATTTGTACTGGTAGTAATGATAGTGTACCCATGGTTAGTGCAAGTTCATCCATTTAGTGAAGGGCATCAGGTCAATGATACCATACTGGAGTTAGAGTATTCAGTGATTGTAGACGCTTTTGAGGAACGAATGTCTTTCACCAGGATTGAGAAACCAGCAGGAGGGTCTCGTGGCACTGTTGATGTTCTAAGGGCGTGCCTTCCTGTCATGGAAATGGAACCTGAAGGTAGTCAATGATCCGCAGTACCCAGCCATTAAGCACAGTGCAGTGCCTTGCATCGAATTTCACACTTCCAAAACTGTAGTCTGGTGTTGAAGAGACACCTCTTCTCTATCTTTATGGTGGAAATGGTGTGATAATGCGGAGTACATCACGAGTGGTTTCGTAAATCCACCTTGAGTGCTACACTGGACCAGCTTTCCGAGATGGAAGTCAGAGGGTCAGCTAAAGCACTCAGTCGATTACTACACTTGGACACCCAAACACATTTCTACAATCCAGTAAATGGAGGGTCAAGTTATATCAAGCTCGCTATAGATATAGCTAACAACAGGGCATGAATTAATGTCGAAAATACGAACTATCAGGCTCATTTTGCATGGTCAATCCTTGCTTGTGAAAGAAAGTACGTTTGAAGGGATCATCCTGAGCGTCGGAGTACATACGATGTAGGTGATAATATTCATGGGTGTCATAACTTTGACGGTATAGAGTTCCCCGTCAAAATCCAGGACATACCTAAATTTGAGGCACTGAATACAGGCATATCGGTTCACGTTTATGACCTGGAGAAGAAGAGCAAGACAAGCATATTGTCATCGGGCCCCTCCATTTCTCAAAATTTTCCAGTGAGCGTGAGCTACATGTAAACATGTTGTTCTTCTCTGAAGTTGATAATTATCAGTATGTTTGGGTCAAAGACATGTCCCGACTCCTTTCCTCTCAAATATCAACAAAATGTCATGTAAAACATATTTGCTTAAGGTGTCTCAATTATTTCCTCTCAGACAAGTTATTAGTAGCACATCAAAGGAAACGGTACATGTTATTATGCCTACTGAGGTAAACAACTTAATAAAGTTCCAGAATTCTGACCATGAGAAGTGATGCCCATTTGTAGTGTACGCCGACTTTGAATGCCTCCTCAAGCCTGTGACCCACGGTGAAGGTGACCCTACAACCTCACACACCACCTTTACAGAAAAACGCAAATCATATGTGGCAGCGTACCAAATTGTATCGTCAAATCATTCCAGTCTTAACCACTTTTGTCGGGGATAATCCTGTGGTTTGGCTTCTCACAGAGATCGAGAAATTTTCTTTGGAAGTTGATAAGCTTTACAATGGCACATTCTCATGACCAAATCGAAGGAGAATGAAGATTTGTATACAGATGTTACTGACTGTCATATTTTCGGGATGCTACTAGATAGAAAAGTGGAAACTCCTTGTAGGTACCAATGTCCTCTTACGGGAAAGTTCCGTGGCCCAGCTCACAATGCATACAATTTGAAGTACCAGCTATCTGGACACATACCCGTTCTCTTCCGCAATTTAAGTGGGTATGACGCTCAGTTTCTAGTTGAGCACTTGGCTGATTTCGGTTGGGAGAAAAGTCAGGTCAGTTTCCTACCTGACAGCATTGAGAAATACATTTCATTCTCCAAACGAGTGACTCCAAGAATTATGCCCCGCTTCCTTGACACGCCATGTTTTATGGAGGCACCACTCCAGAAACTCATTGAACTCTACCTCGGGGGGATATGCATATTACTCAAGCTGCATTTGCTTATGAGGGAAACTTTCAACTTGTGGCTCTGAAGGGCGTTTTCCGATATGAGTATGTGGATAGTATGGCGATACTCAACAAAACCAGAGATAAATGCATTCTCTAGCAAACCTTACAGGCGATGCCATTATGGATGCGGAGTATGAGCATGCCATGAATGTCTGGAGGGAATTCAATATTTCAATTTTAGGAGAGTATGCACAGCTTCATGTGGTCACAGACGTGGCCTTGCTTGCGGATGTTTTAGAGAAATTCCAGCGTCTATGCATGACCACACATTCTTTGGATACTGCCTTTTATTACACATCACCTGTATTGTCTTGGGACGCAATGCTCAAGAAAACGAAGTGTAGCATTAAATTATTGGCTGATGCTGACATGCTTCTTTTATTTGAGCAAGGTATCCACAGGGGATTTTGCCAATGTGTCCACAGGCACACGAAGGTAAATAGCCCATAGGTGGGTGACAGGTTCAACGCAGCCCTTGATTCGAGTTACATAATGTACCTGAATGTGAATAACTCATACGGGCACGCCATGCAGCCACACTGCCAATTGGTGAGTTTCAATGTCTGCTCAAAGATGAGTGCAAGGCATTGGCTGGAAAGATCATGGAGGGAGGGGGGGGGGGGGCATGGCAGCTGATTCTGAACTACAGTAGGAGGCGGGACTCACATACCCTGTTAGTTTGCACGGTGTGCACACTGATTTGCCACTGTGTCCAGAGCAACTAGTTCTGCGAGGAGTCTCCATGCCAGAACTGATGACGACACTAGAGGATAAGCGGAGGTACATTATTCATTATAGGTATGGAGCAGGTTAGAAGCATGCGGGCTACCTCCTTCGACCAGTCCCCCTGGCTGAAGGAGTATGTTGATTTGAATACGAGACAGAGAGCTTCTGCAATGTGTGACTTTGAAAAAGATTTTTATAAATTAATGAAGAATTCAGTTTTCGGTAAAATAATGTAGGGTTTGAGGGAACAATGGGAAATTTCGATTAGAACCGAATGGAATGGTGTTATGGCGTAAGAAAATGCATTGCCAGACCAAATTTTAAGCGGGTCACCATATTCAATAAGAAATTTGATTCTGTGGAGATGGTGAAGAGTGCAGTAGAGTTTACGAAACCTATTTATGTAGGGATGTTCAAACTAGACCTATCCAAACTCCACATGTACCGCTTTCATTATCAGTTAGCAAAAACTCATTTTGCACATCCTAAATTACTTTATATGGATAGAAATAGCTTCATCTATTGGTGAAGAACTGCGATCCGTGTGAATTAATCAGGTGCCATGGTAATGTATTGGACACATCCTCATACAAGGCCGATAATCCTTATGGTATTATTCCACAGAACAAGAAGGTTATTGGCCTTATAAAGGATGAGGTGAATGTATTGCTGATTGTGAAGATTGTAGGTTTACACTCAAAAATGTATGCGTATCACACATTGGAAGTTGACACCCAGAAGTAGGCTAAGCATGTGCGTCATGTGCCATCGAGAGCCCTCTCTGTCGAAGACCATTTGCAGTGCCTGTGCAGCAGCGTTCACGGTGCTGCAAGGCAGCCCCCACGTATGGTACAGCAGACCAGTATTCGATCGAAAGGACATGAGGTGTACACTGTGCTGCAGTCTAAAATCTGTTTGTCAATTCATCACGACGAAAAGGTTGTTTGTGATGATGGGATTGAAACTCTCCGATAATCAGTTGTAGTGAGAGAAGTAGTTGGGGACTCTGATTGAGTGTGTGTGTGAAAGAGAGAGACTGTCCACAGAGTATGACCCTTTTATCATAGTGTAACTACTTTCTGTGTGCGTGCGTCCATGTGTGGTGTGTGTGTGTGTGTGTGTGTGTGTGTGTGTGTGTGTGTGTGTGTGTCGTGTAACGACGTTTGTGGGATTGGTTGGTAGCACATGTTCTGAGGCATCAAGGGATTACCAAGTTACTATTGGAGGGCAGTGTGGAGGGTAAAAATCGTAGAGGGAGACCAAGCGATGAATACACTAAGCAGATTCAGAAGGCTGTAGGTTGCAGTAGGTACTGGGAGATGAAGCTTGCACAGGATAGAGTCGCATGGGGAGCTGCATGAAACGTCTCTGGACTGAGGACCACAACAACAACAAAAGAGATGGAGGATGTGTGAAAAAGAAAGAATAAAAAAAGAAGAAAGTTTATATTTGTATATTCATACCATGTGTGTGTGTGTGTGTGTGTGTGTGTGTGTGTGTGTGTGTGTGTGTGAAAGAAATAAAAAGCATAAACAAAAAAATAAAGCAAAAAAATTATATATTGATTTATTTGTTGATAGGCAAAGTTTCTATTTACAGCACGCACATGGTGCGTGTATAGTTTTTCACCTGCCACTAGCCATCCAAGTCAGGATAGTTTTTATGTGTAAACATAGCTCACAGGCCTTCAGAATTGTTATTCCAAAAACCTTTGCTATTGTGGACTGTTGAAATTTTATTCTAAGTGAGCAGAGTCCGTCAGAAATATTGTAAAATCTATGCTACTGGGGCTGTGGAATTTAGTTGTAGTAGTAGTAAAGAAAGTATCTCCGCATTAGTTTTTAGCGTAGATTTATAAAAAAAAAGTCCCACCAGTATTACTGTTGTAGTGTGTAAGTTAAAATTATTCCTGCATTTGAAAAGCAGAGTCAATTTGTACCTCAAGAATATTATATTTTACCTCAAAAACTCGATTGTACCTTAATAACTATATTATATTTGTGTGAACTGAATACACCAAGAAAAAAATTACTCAAATAAGTCTGTGTTGTTGTTATTTACAAAATCCCTATCCCCTATTGCATTACGTGTATTATAAATGCTGTGTATGTCTCAAATGACGTTAGTTTTGCTGAAGATGAGTGCTATTAAGGACGTGAAATTTAAGAACCAAGATTACAAAATATATTTAATGATTGCGTGGGACGCCTATCGCGCTGCACATATAGGTTTTTGGGAACCGGCGGCGCGTGATCGTGTCCGCTTCCTGAGACATGTAGCTAACATGGCTGAAATTATATTTTCTGTTCTTGAACAAATCCACAGACAAAAAATCTGGGCAAAGCTACGTGCTTTGTAAGTAGGAGCTAGATAGAAAGAAAAACACAGAAGGTGAGTTAGAAAATTCATTTATTTTCAATAATCCAACTTGTTGTTTTACATTTACATAAGCAGACACAAGACTATTTTCATACATCTTCTTCTCGAGCGTATGAAGAGGAGGGCGCCCGTAGGATTCCAGGTCTCGAATAGATGCAAACTTGAAGTTATCTGCATCCATGATATCCCCTACTCGCCTTGGACGTAGATGATGGTCTCAGGATGATCGAAGATTTGAAGTGAAGTCACCTTTCTTTATAATGCATACCAGTATCGTCCCAGTGGTGTCCATGAAAGAAACGTGATAGCCCTTTGCACTTCTCCTTGTCTTAACGCACTTCACATCCTTGAAAGGTGCGACACTTGCTGCGAATGTTTCTATTATTCCATCACTCTGTGTGAAGGTTATTATTGCACAGTCTTTAATTATGAATCGCTTATGTTCGTAGTAATAGAACCCTTGAACGTCAGCTACGAGTCTTACACCCTGGGGCAGCATCGTGGACTGTGCTGGGGCTAGCAGAGGATCTATTAACTTATACCAATCGCTGTAACACACCTGTGAGTGGACAGTAGTTAACAACACGATCTTGCAGAACTAGAGCATACGCTGCAGTGTGATTGAGACCTGGTGGTCAAGGAAGACAGGATTCGGTTATGATTGTGGACGGTGCCGTAATCAGTTATTATTGGTTGGCTTTTCTTCTAATCACACACAATTTATTTAAAATCAACAGCAAATTAAAACAGTGACAATAATTTAAAAACTGTTTCATGGCTGAAGGCCTTAAAGGCAATAAATTAAGAATTGTTAAAGTTGTTGCAACTTTCAAGCTACAGTTACTAAAATATATTGAAAACAAATCACCAAGGTCTTAAAGATAAACTGCCAGAATACAAATGCCACATTAGAATTTTAACGCCAAGAATGGCAATTATTTAAAAAAAATGTAACATCATACTTTCAACAGCAAAGCAATATCAAACTTTAATTTAAAAGACAGGCAACTGATCACCAAACTCGTGCCGGCTACTGTGACACAGTGGTTCTAGGTGCTTCAGTCCGGAATCACGCGGCTGCTACGGTCTCAGGTAAAAATCCTGCCTCAGGCTTGGATGTGTGTGCTATCCTTAGGTTAGTTAGGTTTAAGTAGTTCTAAGTCTGGGAGACTGATGACCTCAGATGTTACGTCCCATAGTGCTTAGAGCAATTTGAACCATTTGAACCAAAGAGGTTAGACAAAATGATAATAAACTTGGTAGCACTACCTTTTAAACTTGCTGAAACATCATGAATGGCAATTATATTAAAAAGCATACAATGAAACAGCAAATATAATAAGAAGGTTAATTCAGAAGGACAAGCAACTGATCATCAAACAAGTGGGATAAATTATGGTAACTTGGTAATACAATAATAAAATAATAACACAATAATAAAACACAAGGGCTAGTCACAGACGGTGCTTCAGGAATTGACCTTTGAGTAGGTCAGTGTAAAACACTCTTGCGAGCGAGGAGAAAGGCAGCCAAGAGTTGCATTCACTGGACAAGATGGTAACTGAGACTAGTGATGGTCTAACGAATGACTAAATTATAATCTGCTAAAGCTACCTAACGTCCGATAACCAATGCAACGATGGAACACCACGCCAAAGACGGAACCAGCAGTCAGCACTACGTCCTCAGAATGCTGTGTTTAGACAGTCCGAAACGAGAAAGGAACCACTACTACCAGAGTAGAAGAAACCCCAACCGACCTACAAATCAAGGAAAGTGTCAAAACTAAACGCCTTAGCGGTCAGCAGCGGCAAGGCGAGGAAACGTACACTGCCCTTAGATACGCTAACCTCCAGGGCAGGTCCCTGGGCGTTAGCGGCCACCAGACAGGAAAAATACCGCTGGTTGAAATTAACAAATCGTTACAATAGAATGCAGTAATTAATTACAAGAAGTTGAGAAAAGCTAGTTAGATCCGGCTTCCCCAAGCACTCCACTCGCTGCCCTTCGTCTCAGCGACACTGCGAGCAGCAACGCGAACCCAAGTAACTGGAGAAATGCGAGGTCTCAAAATGTTGGAGGTTTCACTGCTACCATTGAAACCCACTTAACTTAATCTTGTTGGACCCGGTCGACGACTAGGTTGTGTACCCTCACGATCACAGCCGTTCCATCCGACAGTTGCTGTGTGCCACCAGCGGTCACGGCGTTTTCCCGCACTGCCCTCTTTGCTCCTCCAGAGTCCCCAACCAAACTGCCCACTCACACGACCCGGAAGGAGAACATCACCCCAAAGATAGGGTCACTGTTACTACATATCGATCACGCCGCTGCTGCCACTAGTGGACAGGCAACGCTTGCGAAACCAGGTGGCGCAAGTCAACACAAGAAGAATACAAACAACAGCAACCATACCAACAAATCGATACAGTCCGGCCTCCAACAGAGGACGGAAACCTACAACAGCACCAACGCGAACCGCAGCACAGCTCAGTGATCTGAGAAGTTTGTTGAAGATTCAGATTCAATCCGCATCTGTACACAATACTGATCTAATTATCTGATTTTCTTTTGAGCAGTCAGTCAGATTATTGGTTCCAACTTCTAGAAATTCAGTGGACTGATTAGACATCCCTTATTTTCAACTCCTTCATACTAAGACTCACGGAATCTAGCATGCATGTCAAATGCTAGACTGTATACATTGGTGTCCCACTGTAGGTGGAAATTCTTGTATGGATAATATTCCGCATTGAAGTAGACTCTGGCATTACTTAACTTGCAGTTGTCAAATTCACTCGAGTCTTTTGATACATTCCCTCGCCTTTGAGTTTGAAATGGAAGTATGATGAATCGAGGTGCCTCCAATTGAAATGATGTTTTAGTAGCCCATGTGTGTGTTGATGCTGTAGGTAAGACATGGATATTCGAAAACCTCCCATGACCGGATACTTAGCGGTAGAGAAGTGGCGGCATCCACAACTTGTGAAAATTCAAGCGTTCCTCGCAGCAACACTCATGTGAAGCATTTTCCATACTACACTATTAATTTTGATTTCGACGTCCTCTGCCTCTCTTTGAGTGTATGAATTGGCATCAGCTGCACTCCACACCAAAATAAGTTCCTCTTTGGTGTTCATAACAATTCCCTGCATATCCTCAAAGTAACCCATAAAAATTTTTAGAGGCATCCAAGCAGTGAATCGACTGTATCCGACATCTGGTGCGTCTATGAACCAGCCCGCATTTTCCAAGCTGTTCGAATTGGAGCTTGAGGCTAAAACGAACGTCTTAAAGGTTGATGATAACCCGACACTGCGTGCGAGGGCGATTCCTTTTCCATTAAGTTCATAACGGATCTCTTGAAACAGGAATGCCGGAGCATTACGTGGCAGCTTCGAGAGTTTTAGCGCAGCGCCATCAGTTTTAAATGGCATTCCAGTTGTAAGAAGCTATTGCAACGTAATGTTAAAGCGTCCTGGTGTTGAATAACATTCCAAATTCGTAATTTTTGATAAATGTGGTTGATGCGTAGGGCTTATGTGAGTGGAATTCGTGACGTATAATTCGATCATCTTACTCGACTGACTTTGTTACGTTAAGTGACCTCATCGCACGGACTGAGACCAATTGAAATAACGAATTCCCAATTAAGGCTTGTTATCATCTTGCACTTATGTGACTATGAGCTCTGTGTGCTAGCTTCATACCATATCCCCATCATGTCTTACATGCAGACCTACAATGATTTCTTCACCCCAAAACTCGATTATTCTGATCCACAATACGTAGCTCAAGGTAGTCCAATGTCGCCGGAAGGTATATCTCGTTTGTGGGAGTCTGTACTATCTTTTATCCGGTTCCAACAGTAGGGAAGAATCCGTAAATAGAGTGAATCAAAATATCGTTGAGATATGCGTTTGTAGCTATATTACACTCAACGTGGGTTGTGCTGACTGGTAGTATGTCCACAGCCTGATCTGATGTGTAAAATTTACTGGAATCCTTCACAAAAACATGGTCTTTCGCAAAACCTAGTAGTGAAGCTTCCGAATCGTTCTGTATAAATCGATTGTCGTCTTCTCTGTTCGTATTTCAGTTTTAAGTGTATTGATGTTTGCAGGTAGTTCAATTCCTTTTCCAGAGTGTTTTAAGACTTCGTTTAAATCACCAATGTCGTAAGGACCAGGTTGTATTTCTAGAATCTCCTTCTGACCGTCAGTTTCCAGATGCAGTTTATTGTTGGCCTTTGTGATATTTGGGATGCTGTTATACATCTCCAAAGCAATCAGCGAAATACTTCAATCACCAGAACTTGAATCGATCGGGAGAAAGTAATTTGGACGTAATACAGATGCTCGTTCTTTTAACGTCAGAATGTACGACATCGCATCTAAACCTCAACTCTATGATGGCTGTTATATACATCAACTGTCTTGGATGCTAGGCATGCGCTTATCTTTGGTGTAGCTTTACATGCTGTTTCAACAAGGACGTGAGGAGGAACATGATGCAGAGACGTCCACACAATTATGTGTTAAAGCCTCGATATCGCTGAAAATTGTACAAGACTCGTCTTTTGCTGGTGAAGTATCGTTGCAATTTTTCAGGTGGCTGTAAATCTCCAAATGGATGAAAATAATAAACTGTATTTGCACTTCTCTCGACATATAAGGCCAAATGGGTTCCTGGACCGCCTGCAGCATCTAAATTCACAATTCCGCATTCATTACTTTGCCATATTGTTTTCGGTAATGTATCTCGCATAAAGACACCACGGAATCCTGGAATGTGGAATTTTTCATTAACAACCTTAAGGAGATCTTTATTTGTAAGCGCTCGATCAGGTGCAATAGCTAACGAGCTATATATATATATATATATATATATATATATATATATATATATATATATATATATATATATATATAGGGTGTTTCAAAAATGACCGGTATATTTGAAACGGCAATAAAAACTAAACGAGCAGCGATAGGAATACACCGTTTGTTGCAATATGCTTGGGACAACAGTACATTTTCGGGCGGACAAACTTTCGAAATTACAGTAGTTGCAATTTTCAACAACAAATGGCGCTACAAGTGATGTGAAAGATATAGAAGACAACGCAGTCTGTGGCTGCACCATTCTGTACGTCGTCTTTCTGCTGTAAGCGTGTGCTGTTCACAACGTGGTTTATTCCTTAGAACAGAGGATTTTTCTGGTGTTGGAATTCCACCGCCTAGAACACAGTGTTGTTGCAACAAGACGAAGTTTTCAACGGAGGTTTAATGTAACTAAAGGACCGAAAAGCGATACAATAAAGGATCTGTTTGAAAAATTTCAACGGACTGGAAACGTGACGGATGAACGTGCTGGAAAGGTAGGGCGACTGCGTACGGCAACCACAGAAGGCAACGCGCAGCTAGTGCAGCAGGTGATCCAACAGCGGCTTCGGGTTTCCGTTCGCCGTGTTGCAGCTGCGGTCCAAATGACGCCAACGTCCACGTATCGTCTCATGCGCCAAAGTTTACACCTTTATCCATACAAAATTCAAACGCGGCAACCCCTCAGCGCCGCTACCATTGCTGCACGAGAGACATTCGCTAACGATATAGTGCACAGGATTGATAACAGCAATATGCATGTGGGCAGCATTTGGTTTACTGACGAAGCTTATTTTTCCCTGGACGGCTTCGTCAATAAACAGAACTGGCGCATATGGGGACCGAAAAGCCCCATGTTGCAGTTCCATTGTGCCTGCATCCTCAAAAAGTACTGGTCTGGGCCGCCATTTCTTCCAAAGGAATCATTGGCCCATTTTTCAGATCCGAAACGATTACTGCATCACGCTATCTGGACATTCTTCGTGAATTTGTGGCGGTACAAACTGCCTTAGACGACACTGCGAACACCTCGTGCTTTATGCAAGATGGTGCCCAGCCACATCGCACGGCCGACGTCTTTAATTTCCTGAATGAATATTTCGATGATCGTGTGATTGCTTTGGGCTATCCGAAACATACAGGAGGCGGCGTGGATTGGCCTCCCTATTCGCCAGACATGAACCCCTGTGAATTCTTTCTGTGGGGACACTTGAAAGACCAGGTGTACAGCCAGAATCCAGAAACAATTGAACAGCTGAAGCAGTACATCTCATCTGCATGTGAAGCCATTCCGCCAGACACGTTGTCAAAGGTTTCGGGTAATTTCATTCAGGGACTACGTCATATTATTGCTACGCATGGTGGATATGTGGAAAATATCGTACTATAGAGTTTCCCAGACCGCAGCGCCATCTGTTGTTGACAATTGTAACTAATGTAATTTCGAAAGTTTGTCTGCCTGAAAATGTACTGTTGTCCCAAGCATATTGCAACAAACGGTGTATTTCTATCGCTGCTCGTTTAGTTTGTATTGCCGTTTCAAATATACCGGTCATTTTTGAAACACCCTGTATATACAGAGAGAGAGAGAGAGAGAGAGAGAGAGAGAGAGAGAGAGAGAGAGGCCCAGTCCTTTCTTGTACTGTTTCAGTACAGACCCTTTCCAATGGCTGCAGCTTTCATGACACGATTCTCTCCTCCTCTCGTTGTGCTTGGGCGTTTTGGGCATTCTTGACTCTTTGTGCTATAGCTGCACCCCTCCTGTGAGAGAGGCGATTGCTGTTAGAGCCGCAATGTCTGGAACGAGGAACGGTATAATCCCGCCTGATGTCCTGGGTAAAGGTACAACGCGAGGTGGTTTAATCGTTCCCTTCTTGTTGTTATTCTTCTTCTTCTTCTTCTTATTCATCATTGCATGCTTAGCTACACACATCGATGTGAGAATGCAGCTTTTCAGGCGGTCTGATTTCTTCTTCTTCTTCCCCAAAGCGGGCCGAGCTGCTTTCATAATTCGTTTGAACTTCGTCACTCCAAAGCCTGAATTAGGCTTTTACCGCGCATTGTTTTATCAACAATGAATGCACTCACACTTTAACCTGTACAAATATCTTTTCTTCGCCTTATTTCATTGGCTCGGACAGCTAAAATTCTTCCTGCACTTTGACGTGCTGGGAGATCTTTACTTGCGGCGTAGGCTAGGTCGTGCTCCAGACAGGCTTCGTCGAGTAAGTTAATACTTCTAGCGCCACGTGCCAAGAGTTTATAAAGCCTTGTTCCTGGTACACAGAAGCCGTATCCCGGAATGTGTAATTCAACTGGTAATTTGTCGAGAATATCACGCCCGCCTCTTATTATGGTGTGTCTCCTATCATGCATTGTACGCTACCGGGGTGGCTGAGAACTAATAATCCCGTTATATACTAATTCGTCTGCATCAATCCAGCTGTTTTCTGATGAAGGAAAACCAACCATTTAACTTGCGCTCTATTCCCACGACGTCTTATTACACGTTCGATGATGAATACATCTGGTACAAAGCTCTTCTGTAGTTTCTCCGTGTAAAAGCATCTTAGAATTTCTTCACGCTTGCTATCGTACTTTGCAGACTGTGAATGTTTCAGCTGACTAGTTTGATACGTACGATTTCTCAAATGCAGTCTTGTACTTTGAAATACGTACTAAGTCACCTACATTAAACCTTTATTTGCGTGAATCCAGCATATTAATGCTTAAATATACTAATCCGATGTGTGAATTGTCACGAAAATCAATCAGTCTCATTTTTATTGTATTATGTTTGGTTCGCTTATAATGTGCTACTATCTGCGGTAGGATATCCGACCACTTGTACGAGCTAATAATATTAAATCGCTTCCACATTAGAGCTTTCAATGTTCTGTTCAAATGCCCCACTATACTCGCTTACAGGTGGGTAAACGTTGAGTACTGGTGTACTCCGTGCCGCTCCACCGCAGTCTCCAAATGTCCATTGTAAAACTCTCCACCATGATCGGTTTGCAGGTTGTCCGGACATCATTCGTTCCTGTTTGCATCAAACGCTCGACACCGCAGCATCTCTCCCTGTCTTTGTTTTCACAGGTATTGCCCTTGCGAATTTAGAGTATGTATCAATGGCCCTTAAAATATTCTTGAAACCTTTATTCTCATGGTTGTATAGACCCATATCCACAAGATCCGCGTGCCAAAAGTCATCCAGTTCTTTAATCATCACGTGGCTGTGAGGGTATGTTCTGCGTGCTGGTTTGTACTGTTCCTGAAACACTGTTTTCATACTTGCTGTTGTGTAATTATTCGATGATTCCTCTTTCTCTAAATTCTGAAATTATTGAGATAACCTCATTCTAAAGCGCTGTATTGCCCGCTGCAGGTCTATGTATTAGTTAATATGCCTCATCGTAATATATATACTGGGGGGGGGGGGGGGGGGGGCAGTACTGCTTGCTGAACGTCAAGACGTTCACCAATGGTTTGGCGTTGCTCATTCAGTAAAGGTTGAAGAATGCCAGTATCTTTAGAGTTTTGTTTGCTTTTCAACGTTCCGTCTGCATTCTTATATACTTAAGTCAATTGCACTATTTCTCCATACGCTCTGCGATCACCGGCAGAGTGTATTAAGTTTTTTGACGCTCTTAGACAGATGAGTTTTACTAATCCAGGTGTTGTTTTAAACTCTTTATCCCCGATCCATATTGTGCTATGGGTTAAACTTATAGACTGAGAGCCAGGCATGCACGGTTTCTCCTTGTTGACATCGAAAGTTCTCTCTATCCTACTCGTATACTGCTTAGTGAAGTCAGCAACTGGATCGTTCTCAACATGGCCATCATCTCGTGATGCCAGCTTTCTGATAGAATCGGTAACGGGTTTAAATGTCTCTCTTAGTGTTTGCTCCCGCTCCAAATGCCCCATCGTCAACAGACGTAATTTCTCTCGAACAGCTTCACACGCCTGAATGGGTTTATGCTTAGTCGACATCTTGACGCATACTAATCTTAGCTCTGTATTTCGCGAGGCTTTATATATGCTTTCTTCTTCTTCTTCTTCTTCTTCTTCTTCTTCTTCTTCTTTCCCGGATCCTCCTACCCCTCCTCCTCAATAATAAGAACATCAGCTTCTATTCTCTCCTCAATTGTGCTAATTCTTTTCTCTAGCCGTTGTCGATCATGTACAAGAAGCTTTCTGATTGTCCTTTAATTCCCTTACAGCCTTACCGAATATGTTAAGTCTTCCCTCAATAATTTGAAACATCATATCAGTATACTTGAGAGCATTTTGTCTATGTAAACCTGAGCTCCCGACGTGCGTTCGAATTTGTCCATGGTGTAGAGTATACCGGCGCATTCACCTCTTTTGTACGATTATATAGGGAGAAACTCCTGGAAGTTCCAACTGTACCTACCATCATTCAGTTTTCAAGTTTTGTCAATAACGAAAAACCGGTACTGTGAATGATTCCAACAATCTCTACATACCTTTACAAATTCATTGTACGACATGTCAGTTCCCACATGAGCCTGGAAATGTGTTGTAACTTGAGATTATCTTGTTTGAATGCTATAATGAGTTTGGCGTTAGCCCTGACCAACTGCTTTGGGATCCTGCAATATGTTTGTCTCATATAAAATACGTCAACACCCATATGACGACCAAAACAGGAATATCTACGGATCTGGTACTGCTTTTCAACACAGACATCGCCAAATATGAAGACAGTGTTTGGCTTCTACTTCAGGTGGAGGTATGTATTCACTGTCACTGAATCCCCTGTATGTTACACCATTTACGCCATTTAATATTCTTTGCAGTAACTGATACCTAATTTGAAATAGTGTTTTTGAGAATATGTATACACGCTCTGAACGAACTGCATCAACGTCTGTTGGCAGAGCCATGAGAAGATTTGTCTTGCCACAGTTTGAGGGGCCTACAATTATAGATCGTATGCTGTCGGGAAGGAGCACTCTATTCTTCATAGTTTTCTTCTCCCGATCTTCATCATCGCATGACCCGTAACCTACAACAACGCCCTTGTAGCGAGGGTGCTTCACCCAGCCTGCCATTATACCTACTGTGTTAATCCTGGCGTGCAATAGGCTTTTATATAAAAAAGAAAATGTGCGTAATCACATGTGACATAATATGCAGGGTCATTTTGTCTAGAGAAATAACACAAACGCAAATTTGAGATGATAAATGTTGTGTTGAGAGGAAGAGCCAACACCGTGTTACTAAAGGAGGCCGAAGTGCACGTGTTTTAGCTCAAGCAGGCTGGCGTGAGGAGGGAAGAACTCTACTGACGTGAGATATGGAACATGACCAGCAATTAGAATTCAGAAAGCGGACGTAATTAGTTTGATACTTAACTTTATCCATTAGTGATAAACGTCGCTCCTGACGGTACATGATTCACAATATTATCTGTTCAGATTATAGTAACTGGATATGGCGCCTTGGTAGGTCGTAGCAAATGCCGTAGCTGAAGGCTATGCTAAACTGTCGTCTCTGCAAATGAGAACGTATGTAGACAGTGAACAATCGCTAGCAAAGTTGGCTCTACACCTGGGGCGAGTGTTAGGAAGTCTCTCTAGACCTGCCGTGTGGCGGCGCTCGGTTTGCAATCACTGATAGTTGCGATACGCGGGTCCGACGTATACTAACGGACCGCGGCCGATTTGAAGGTTACCACCTATCAAGTGTGGTGCCTGGCGGTGACACCACAACAACTACATTTCTTTATTCACCTTTGACAATTGTACATAGCATTATCACCATAAAAAATCACTTGTTTCTTTGTGTTTAATTGGTGCAACAGCAGTGCAGTATTTGGAAAATAGCTGCTTCTTATATCACTCAAATTCTGCACGTATATCCTGTAATGTTATCGGTGCATTGCAATAGCCTGGTATTCCATCGGTAATTTTAATTTCAACATTTTCCACACCTATTCAACGAATAGAGAGAGACTTCGGCACTGCACTTATACAGGTACTAAAACAGTGCTTTATATCTTCTATGTGAATGCTACATGTGGACAGTGTGTACGATGGAGCCCAGTACGTTGTTGCACCCTGGACAGTGATGAGTGGCACACACAATGCAGCCTCATTATCCTCATCCAGCTTGCTGAGAAGCTGCGTAACAGGATCCGCCGATGCCCCAGGTGCAGATCCAGGCAGGCTGGAACCTGTCGACCTCGACAGCTTCAGTCGACGGGCCAGTCTCCCTCTCGTGCCAACTATAGGGAGTGCACAGCTGGTTGTCTGCTGCGGCGGCATTCATCTGCTGCCTGTGCGAGCGCCGAGAGTGACAATGTTCAGGCAGAGAGGGAAAGTGGAGTTGAAACTCTCATTCAAGTGAGCACGAGAATAAGCCAAATGCGGCGTAGAAAAAAAATTTCTGGCCAACAAAACTCTGCAGCAGACGATTAATTGTAGTTGCTCTAGGTGGGTCATATTGAGACAGTATGGTTATGTAATTTCCTCTTTTGACAGACGGTCCTTTCAAATTAAGGGTTATGAATCCTAAATAAATTATGAATAATCCTCCTCGATTGCGAAAATTCCCGGTGTTTACCCAGGTTTCAACGTGGATAACCACGCCTTCTTCAGAATAAAATAAAAAACAACTGGCCTAAATGGGCATAGTCAATTTCTAAAAAGGAAACCTGGGTAAACACAGGGAAATTTCGCAATCGAGGCGGATTATTCATAATTTATTTAGATAATTACGACTGCTGACGCGCTGCAATGCTGAAAGTTCTTGTTATGAATCGTAGTTAGTCACATAGATCTAGTCTTTACAAGACCTTTTAAAGGATACTTATGTTCTCTGAAGAGAAATTATTTGTAAATAATTTTTCTGGGAGTGGTAAAAACCACCACTGGATCATGGTTCCACCTTGTTCTATGTTTAAAATTTACGTCCATCTCAAGTAAAAAACAAAAATTAGTAGAAAGACTCGATAATGTTGGAAGGTGCAATCGCCATCCCCGAATTGCTCTTCAACGTTACGAATCAAGGAGGTGTTTAAAACATCAATGTGGGCCTGTGTTGTGATAGTGTCACGCAAAACAACAAGAGGTGCCACACCCCTCCATGAAAAACACGTCTACACCATAACACCACCACCCTTATTGGCACTACACACGCTGGAAGATGACGTTCACCGGGCATTCGCCATATCCACACCCTGCCATCGGATCGCCACATTCTGTACCGTGATTCGTCACTCCACACAACGTTTCCTCAACGTTTCAATCGCCTAATGTTTACGCTCTTACACCAAGCGAGGCCTCGTTTGGCATTTACTGGCGTGATGTGTAGATTATGAGCAGCTGCTTGACCATGAAATCCAAGTTTTCTCACTTCCCGCCTAACTGTCATAGTACTTACAGTGGATCCTTATGCAGTTTGAAATTCCTGTGTGATGGTCTGGATAGATGTCTGACTATTATACATTATGACCCTCTTCAACTGTCGGCGGTCTCTGTCAGTCAACAGAAAAAGTAGGCCTATACGCTTTTGTGCCGTAGGTGACCCTTCACGTTTCCACTTTATTCACAACATCGGGAACAGTGGACCTAGGGATGTTTGCCGGCCGCTGTGGCCGAGTGGTTCTAGGCGCTTCAGTCCGGACCCGCCACTGCTACGATCGCAGGTTCGAATCCTGCCTCGGGCATGGATGTGCGTATGTCCTTAGGTTAGTAAGGTTTAAGCAGTTCTAAGTTCTAGGGGACTGATGACCTCAGATGTTAAGTCTCATAGTGCTCAGAGCCATTTGAACCTAGGGATGTTTAGGAGAGTGGACATCTCTTGTACAGACGTATGCCACAAGTGACACCCAATCACCTAAGTCAGTGACTTCCGCGGCGCGCCCCATTCTGCTCTCTCACGATGTCTGGTAACTACTGAGGTTGCTGATATAGAATACCTGGCAGCAGGTGGCAGCACAATGCACTTAAAGTGAAAAACGTATGTTTTTGGGCGTCCAGAATACTTGTGATCACACAGGGTATGTAATAAAATAGAACACCTGCAGCCGTCCTTTCCATCTTATTTATTATATAGCTAAGAGTTTTTCGTAGATTCTAACAACGATGTTGTGTCTTTAACCATCAACACAACATCGTTGTTACAGTCTACAGAAAACAATTCGTAGGTGTTAGCCACTGATGGAATCGTCTGTACGATTGGAGTTAACACCCTCAGCATCAGTTAAGGCCTGAATCACCTAAACTGGCAGCTATGTAATACATAACACCAGGAAGACGGCTGCAGGTCTTCTATGTTTTTACGTAGAAACATAAGGCCCATAGCTTAATGTACTTGATACCCGAAGTTAGTATGCGCTCTTTCATAGAATAAATGAATCATACATTTATGTTCCGCCCTCGACGATAAGTTGAGGAAACAGAAACAAAAACCCCTTCACATAAGCGGTTACGTTATACTGAAGACTTTGGTGAAACATTCTTAGACTGGAGAGAATACTGTTATTTGATGATTACCCCCTACACAAAAACGATTGAGTCTGAATTACTCTTACTCCGCAGTTTACACAGGTTCACTTGAATTTTGTGTGCTTACTCTGGCCATTTGGTTACTTGTATTCTTCCTGCATATGTAACAACTTGCTTTCCTAGCTGAATCTGCATTTGGAATAATTCTGATTATTTCTAGTTTTCACCCAAGGATGTCTTCCATAATGTAAATCACAGGTAACCGGGGTCATTTAAAGTCCTTGCATTTTTATGGATCATTGACGGTGGCTCTAGCGCCATATATCTTTTTGTAGAGTAGTGGAATTATAATATAGGTGTAGGTGAGTTTTCTTTTCTGCCGCTACTACTTCTGCACTTTATCGGCTTTTCCTTTGTGATGCATGAGAAAACCGTTGTTGGAGGCTTCTTAGTGTAGATCTGTAAATGCAAAGTAGGAGAAATACAGCTTTCTATCTGCTGTCGCCTTAAGTTGTTGGAGTATGAATTTTCTATTGGATTAAAGTGTCCCAAACCTAGTAAATTTGCAGTCTGCCTACAAAATACCACGAACTCCACATAAGTATAGAAACGATCAGTTGTGATGTTGTAGCCTGCATCCTGCAGAGGCTCCACCAGTCTCTTCACAGCCTCGAAGGCGCCCCGTTGACAGGCAGGTCTGCTGTCTTCTGCAGCACACACTTCCACTTTTATTGTATCGTCCAGCTGCACTACTGACAATTATAACAAATATACAGTGTTTCACACGATTGTCTGTGATCAAAAATTGAAAGAGAAAAAGACCCCCGAAAAGACCTAGAATTTGATCAGTTGTATTGTGAGGTGCATATCTCATGTACCTGGGGAGTATTCTGTTCAATTCTTCAAATAATTCACGCACCGGCATAAATTCGTAACTTAGACATGTTTCTACCCTGGTGCCCTTATGATCAAAACAAATGATTTTCGACAGTGGATTAGCTCTTGTCTTAGGCACAGTTCCTCTACATACGGCTCTCCCCAATAAATTTGACCACGAAGCAGATCATGAAATTTGCTGACCCAGTAAACTCCCATTAAAAGAAAAAATCCCTTCAAACCATATATTTCAGAGTCGCTAGCAGGAGAAACATTTTTTTTTCCTTTTAGCTTATTCATCTACACGATCACCAATGTTCCTTTCAGTTTCAGATAGGAAAAACTTTTTAAATGATTCAACTACACTGATTACTTCGGCAGCCTTAGTTAATTGGTGAAATTCCTTTTACATTGTCTTGGAGTTTCTGCACCACGCATTCTACCAAAATTTGTAATGTACTTATTTGGAGTGTCACCTGTGTGATTTGATTCTTCAGTGTCTTTCGTTTCCTGATTGAAATAGTCTTCATCATTCAAACCCAATCACAGAAAATCTTCTTCACAAGAACACGTTGTGCTACTGTGACAAACTGCCAGTAGTAATGGTTGGTGTATAAATCAATGACGAAAATGAAGCCCAAGAATTAGAGTCCCAACATTGTACCGTCAAACTGACATCCGAGGTTGCCGAGTAAAATTCACACAGAATTAGAATTACAGTCACAGATAGCAGCAACCCAGGGCAAAGTATGCGTTTGAACATAAAACTTGTATTTTAGTTCCCAATTTTTAAAACTTTAACCACTTAACTGCTGCGCAATTTAGTACTTCACAAGGTGAACGAAAAACAGAAAAGTGTCCATAAACATAGACGGATACCTATTGTTGTTGTTGTTGTCTTCAGTCCTGAGACTGGTTTGATGCAGCTCTCCATCCTACTCCATCCTGTGCAAGCTTCTTCATCTCCCAGTACCTACTGCAACCTACATCCTTCTGAATCTGCTTAGTGTACTCATCTCTCGGTCTCCCTCTACGATTTTTACCCTCCACGTTGCCCTCCAATGCTAAATTTGTGGTCCCTTGATGCCTCAAAACATGTCCTACCAACCGATCCCTTCTTCTAGTCAAGTTGTGCCACAAACTTCTCTTCTCCCCAATCCTATTCAATACCTCCTCATTAGTTACGTGATCTATCCACCTTATCCCCAGTATTCTTCTGTAGCACCACATTTCGAAAGCTTCTATTCTCTTCTTGTACAAACTAGTTATCGTCCATATTTCACTTCCTTACATGGCCACACTCCAAACAAATACTTTCAGAAATGACTTCCTGATACATAAATCTATATTCGATGTTAACAAATTTCTCTTCTTCAGAAACGCTTTCCTTGCCATTGCCAGTCTACATTTTATATCCTCTCTACTTCGACCATCATCAGTTATTTTGCTCCCCAAATAGCAAAACTCCTTTACTACTTTAAGAGTCTCATTTCCTAATCTAATTCCCTCAGCATCACCTGATTTAATTAGACTACATTCCATTATCCTCCTTTTGCTTTTGTTGATGTTCATCTTATATCCCCTTTCAAGACACTGTCCATTCCGTTCAACTGCTCTTCCAAGTCCTTTGCCGTCTCTGACAGTATTACAATGTCATCGGCGAACCTCAAAGTTTTTACTTCTTCTCCATGAATTTTAATACCTACTCCAAATTTTTCTTTTGTTTCCTTTACTGCTTGCTCAATATACAGATTGAATAATATCGGGGGGAGGCTACAACCCTGTCTCACTCCCTTCCCAACAGCTGCTTCCCTTTCATATCCCTCGACTCTTATGACTGCCATCTGGTTTCTGTACAAATTGTAAATAGGCTTTCGCTCCCTATATTTTACCCCTGGCACATTTAGAATTTGAAAAAGAGTATTCCAGTCAACATTGTCAAAAGCTTTCTCTAAGTCTACAAATGCTAGAAACGTAGGTTTGCCTTTTCTTAATCTTTCTTCTAAGATAAGTCGTAAGGTCAGTATTGCCTCACGTGTTCTAACATTTCTACGGAATCCAAACTGTTCCTCCCCGAGGTCCGCATCTACCAGTTTTTCCATTCGTCTGTAAAGAATTCGCGTTAGTATTTTGCAGCTGTGACTTATTAAACTGATAGTTCGGTAATTTTCACATCTGTCAGCACCTGCTTTTTTTGGGATTGGAAATATTATATTCTTCTTGAAGTCTGAGGGTATTTCGCCTGTCTCACACATCTTGCTCACCAGATGGTAGAGTTTTGTCATGACTGGCTCTCCCAAGGCCGTCAGTAGTTCTAATGGAATGTTGTCTACTCCGGGGGCCTTGTTTCAACTCAGGTCTTTCAGTGCTCTGTCAAACTCTTCACGCAGTATCGTATCTCCCATTTCGTCTTCATCAACATCCTCTTCCATTTCCATAATATTGCCCTCAAGTACATCACCCTTGTATAAACCTTCTATATACTCCTTCCACTATTCTGCCTTCCCTTCTTTGCTTAGAACTGGGTTGCCATCTGAGCTCTTGATATTCATACACGTGGTTCTCTTCTCTCCAAAGGTCTCTTTAATTTTCCTGTAGGTAGTATCTATCTTACCCCTGGTGAGATAAGCTTCTACATCCTTACATTTGTCCTCTAACCATCCCTGCTTAGCCGTTTTGCACTTCCTGTCGATCTCATTTTTGAGACGTTTGTATTCCTTTTTGCCTGCTTCATTTACTGCATTTTTATATTTTCTCCTTTCATCAATTAAATTCAATATTTCTTCTGTTACCCAAGGATTTCTAGCAGCCCTCGTCTTTTTACCTACTTTATCTGCTGCCTTCACCACTTCATCCCTCAGAGCTACCCATTCTTCTTCTACTGTATTTCTTTCCCTCATTCCTGTCAATTGTTCCCTTATGCTCTCTCTGAAACTCTGTTCAACCTCTGGTTCTTTCAGTTTATCCAGGTCCCATCTCCTTAATTTCCCACATTTTTGCAGTTTCTTCAGTTTTAATCTACAGGTCATAACCAATAGATTGTGGTCAGAGTCCACATCTGCCCCTGGAAATGTCTTACAACTTAAAACCTGGTTCCTAAATCTCTGTCTTACCATTATATAATCTATCTGATACCTTTTAGTATCTCCAGGGTTCTTCCATGTATACAACCATCTTTCATGATTCTTAAACCAAGTGTTAGCTATGATTAAGTTGTGCTCTGTGTAAAATTCTACTAGGCGGCTCCCTCTTTCATTTCTTAGCCCCAATCCATATTCACCTACTATGTTTCCTTCTCTCCCTTTTCCTACACTCGAATTCCAGTCACCCATTGCTATTAAATTTTCGTCTCCCTTCACTATCTGAATAATTTCTTTTATTTCATCATACATTTCTTCAATTTCTTCGTCATCTGCAGAGCTAGTTGGCATATAAACTTGTACTACTGTAGTAGGTGTGGGCTTCGTATCTATCTTGGCCACAATGATGCGTTCACTATGCTGTTTGTAGTAGCTTACCCGCATTCCTATTTTCCTATTCATTATTAAACCTACTCCTGCATTACCCCTATTTGATTTTGTGTTTATAGCCCTGTAGTCACCTGACGAGAGGTCTTGTTCCTCCTGCCACCGAACTTCACTAATTCCCACTATATCTAACTTTAACCTATCCATTTCCCTTTTTAAATTTTCTAACCTACCTGCCCGATTAAGGGATCTGACATTCCACGCTCCGATCCGTAGAACGCCAGTTTTCTTTCTCCTGATAACGACATCCTCCTGAGTAGTCCCCGCCCGGAGATGCGAATGGGGGACTATTTTACCTCCGGAATATTTTACCCAAGAGGATGCCATCATCATTTAATCATACAGTAAAGCTGCATGCCCTCGGGAAAAATTACGGCTGTAGTTTCCCCTTGCTTTCAGCCGTTCGCAGTACCAGCACAGCAAGGCCGTTTTGGTTAATGTTGCAAGGCCAGATCAGTCCATCATCCAGACTGTTGCCCCTGCAACTACTGAAAAGGCTGCTGCCCCTCTTCAGGAACCACACCTTTGTCTGGCCTCTCAGCAGATACCCCTCCGTTGTGGTTGCACCTACGGTACGGTCGTCTGTATCGCTGAGGCACGCAAGCCTCCCCACCAACGGCAAGGACCATGGTTCATGGGGGAGGGATACCTATTATCAGTTTTTAATTAAAGAGAATTGTACGAGCAATTTTTAGCACTGCCTGGTGATACTGTGGTTAATACCAAAAAAAAATGAGCGTCTTTCTTGATTATTTAGTAACTAATGTTTACAAACTGCCTATTGGCTTCTGTCTCGGGTTCTTCGGCCGACGTTCATTTAATGATTTTTCTGACGTTTCGCCAGTACGAGTGGCTGGTATTGTGAAAGCTTCACCCTCCATTGCCGGTGGTGAACTGGAGCCGAGCTCGCGGCCGCAGACTATATGTACCTGGCGCGCCAACGTCCGAGGGCTTCTCCGCGGTCATTTCCGGTGCGGTTCTCCTCTTGCTACCTGCGACGGTCGTTCACTGCAGTACGGGAAGCCAGGATCCGTTTACGTTAAGGCTTTCCTCTTTCTTGTTCAAACTGTTCGCGTGTTGTTGTATTTCTACAGCTTCTCCGAACAAGCGCGTGTGATAGTGCTTCTCTACAGCCAGAACTTCCGTGTCGGCGAATTTTATTACGTGGTCGGTCTCATTCAGTGCGTGCTCTGAAACGGCCGAGTTCTCCACCTGCCCCAACCTGCAATGTCGCTTATGCTCTTTGATCCTGGTGTTAATGGATCGTCCAGTCATTCCGACATAAACTTTTCCGCATGTGCATTGTATACGGTATATTCCGGACATTGCAAGTGTGTCCCTTTTCTTCTTCGCCGATCTAAGACACTCTTTGATCTTCCTTGTCGGTTTGAAAATCGTCTTTACGCCATGTTTGTGCAATATACGGCCGATTCTGTACGTCACTCTAAGAATGTATGGCAGAAAGACCGTACCCGACATTTCTTTTTCTGGTTCCATACTTCGCCGAGTGTTTGGCTCTGTTACATTTCTAATATAATTTGTGGAGTACCCATTGCTCCTCAGGACAATTTCCACGTGTTGCATTTCTTGTTTGAGGTGTTGCGGCTCACATATTCGTCCTGCTCTCGTTACGAGCGTACTAATCATGCCTCTTTTCTGGCTCGGGTGGTGGTTTGACAGTTTGTGCAGGTATCGGTCCGTGTGTGTCGGTTTTCGATACACGCTGTGTCCCAGGTTTTCGCCGTCCCTTGTGACAAGCACATCTAGAAATGGCAGTTTCTTGTCCTTTTCTACTTCCATGGTAAATGTTATGTTGGCATGGAGGCTGTTCAAGTGTCTTAGGAAGTCACCGAGCTGTTCTTCACCATGGCTCCACAAAGTATCATCGACGTACCTGTACCACACCTTAGGTTTGCAAGTCGCCGAGTCCAGTGCCTGTGCTTCGAATTGTTCCATGAAGAAGTTGGCCACCACTGGACTGAGAGGACTACCCATGGCGACGCCTTCCAGCCTTAACAATTTTGAACTAATGTTTAACTAAAATTATTGTACCTTCGTTTCCGCTGTACTTCAATAAATGTTATTTCCGTCGTCATGATTTTTTTTTTGCTTCTTACGTTGCTATCGCTGAATGAGAAATCAAAAAAAAAAAACTCTTTTTAATTACAGGGCTAACCTTTATTTTCTCAATAACTGTCTTCTTAGCTGTTTTACTTGACGGACAGCTTAATGTTCCCAATACTTTGGATGATGTCCTCGCCACCGGTGATTAGGTCGACAGAAAACGAACTCCAGCTCCACCTGCTGTCTACTGACACACACTGATGAGCCAAAACATTGTGACCTCTGACCACCGCGACTCTGGATGCCGCCTGTTGGTGCTGAGGGCACGTCCCGCGTTGACAGAAGTGTGTAAGTGGAGCAGACAGGGACGAAGTAGTGGGCTACAAAAGGGGAAATTCATTAGATAAGTGACTCTGAAAAGTGGTAGACTATCATAACGCAGAGCCTGTGAACGTGTGTCTCGAAAACGGCGAAGCTGGTCGATTGTTAACGTGCTACTGTCGTGGGCGTCTACGGAAAGAAGTAGAAAGACAGTGGAACTACGAACAGGAGCCAAATGGTTGACGTCTAGCACTCTTCACGGAACGCAGGGCTCAGAGGCTTTCCTGCTCTGTAAAGTAGAACAGATGATGATCTGGGGCATCTCTGCCGGTTGGTGCACAAGTGTTTTGGAGCATACCGTTTATCGTATATTGTTGAACATGGAGCTCCGCAGTAGACCACCCTTACTTCTTCACATGGTGACCCAACGACATCGTCAGTTACGACTACGGTGGGCACAGGACCACGGAGATTCGACCATCGGTCAATAGAAACAGGTCGGCACTTCCGGTGATCACATTTTTGCTAGACTAGGTATATGGTCTTCTCCAGAAACGGGTGAACGGCGGCTCGAAACATGCAGACCGCCACGGACCCAGGCTCGTGGAGCGGTATTATGGTATGACAGACATTCTCCTGCGCTTGAAGAGGGCGTGTGGTAGTAATCGAAGACATGCTGATGGCTGCGAACTATCTACATCCCCTCAAGCCTGATGCCTTTCCCGACGGCGATGTAATCTTTCAGCAGAGGAATTGTCTTTGCCGATCGGAGTGCCCGAGCGGTTCTAGGTGCTACAATCTGGAACCGCGTGACTGCTACGGTCGTAGGTTCGAATCCTGCCGCAGGCATGAATGTGTGTGATGTCCTTAGGTTTCAGTAGTTCTAAGTTCTAAGGAGTTCTAAGTTCTAAGGAATACAGGGAGCGAAAAGCTATTTACAATTTGTACAGAAACCAGATGGCAGTTGTAAGAGGCGAGGGACATCAAAGGGAAGCAGTGGTTGGGAAGGGAGTGTGACACGGTTGTAGCCTCTCCCCGATGTTATTCAATCTGTATATTGAGCAAGCAGTGAAGGAAACAAAAGAAAAATTTGGAGTAGGTATTAAAATCCATGGAGAAGAAATAAAAACTTTCAGGTTCGCCGATGACATTGTAATTCTGTCAGAGACGGCAAAGGACTTGGAAGAGCAGTTGAACGGAATGGACAGTGTCTTGGAAGGAGGATATAAGATGAACATCAACAAAAGCAAAACGAGAATAATGGCATGTAGTCGAATTAAGTCGGGTGATGCTGAGGGAATTAGATTAGGAAATGAGACACTTAAAGTAGTAAAGGAGTTTTGCTATTTGGCGAGCAAAATAACTGATGATGGTCGAAGTAGAGAGGATATAAAATGTAGACTGGCAATGGCAAGGTAAGCATTTCTGAAAAAGAGAAAATTGTTAACATCTGGTATAGACTTAAGTGTCAGGAAGTCGTTTCTGAAAGTATTTGTATGGAGTGTAGCCATGTATGGAAGTGAAACATGGACGATAACTAGTTTAGACAAGAAGAGAATAGAAGCTTTCGAAATGTGGTGCTACAGAAGAATGCTGAAGATTAGATAGGTCGATCACAAACTAGTGATGAAGTATTGAATAGGATTGGGAAGAAGATAAGTATGTGGCACAACTTGACTAGAAGAAGGGCTCGGTTGGTAGGACATGTTCTGAGGCATCAAGGGATCACGAATTTAGTATTTGAGGGCAGCGTGGAGGGTAAAAATCGTAGAGGGAGACCAAGAGATGAATACACTAAGCAGATTCAGAAGGATGTAGATTGCAGTAGGTACTGTGAGATGAAGAAGCTTACACAGGATAGAATAGCATGGAGAGCTGCATCAAACCAGTCACAGGACTGAAGACCACAACAACAACAACAACAACATGTTGCCCCTTATACGACAGAAATCATTACATGATTTCTGTTGTTCAAATTTATTATTTATGTTTCGCAAGTAAGTGGTATAGAGCGAGCGGTGGGTATAAATATGAATCCCTATTTCCCAAACCAAGAGGAAGGTCACTGTCTACATAAAACTTCGTTCAGTGCATGATGGAGGGAACTTTACTTACGGATTTCAACAAAAGCGACGGTGTTGCTCCGATCTTGAAGAAATTTTGTACATTTGATCTTCAAAACCGGGGGAACCTCACCGTCTACGTGAAATTTCATACGGTGTATGGTAGACGGTACCTTACAACAGAATTACATACTGTTTGACTGATCAGCTTGGGAGTTGCCTCATGTATGCATGTTTTCGTGGTAAAGGCATTTATGCAAGCCAATAGCGGAGGGTTGGACTACCTTCAAATAAATTCGACATCGTTTCGTCAATCAGCATGAAAGTTGTCAGATATACGTATTTTTTCATAGACAGGGAAAGAGGAGATAGCATGACGGAGGGGGAGGCGGAGATATACGGAGAGAGGAGAACGTGATGGGGGGAGGAGGTGCAACCAGAGAAGTGAGAGAAACAGATTAAAAGAGAGAGGGAGCAGCAGGCAAGCAGAGAAAGGGGGGAGGTGGTTAACGACCAATGGAACACTGTAATAGATAAATAAATTAGGGGTGTTATTATGAAGAGGAGGAGGACAGAGATGGGAAGATGGATGGAGAAGGAGAGGAAGATGGAGAGGAGGAGGAAGTATTGTGAGAGAGGGGGGCAGATGGAGGAGATGGAAAGAGAGACGGATGGGCGGAATGAGGAGGTGGATAGAGAGACGAGATAGGACTAACTGGAGAAAAAGATGAGGGAAGAGAGGTTGAACTGACATAAAACTGGGATGAATAAATATCCGGGCAACGCCGGGTTTACTGTTAGTAATTAGATAAAGATTTACGCGACAAGGGGGCGTGTTTAGCTGATAAAAATTACAGAATATTTTCCTATGCTTAGATGCGGCGTATAAATTCCCGATAACTAGAGTGTTGTTCTTGATGTCTACAGATGATAAAATTCGTTGCTTAATATAGATGACTCTACCAAAGTTCATCTACTTAGAATTTCGTCTTTATAAAATAATAGTCAGCTAAAAAATGCTACTGTTGGAGCACAATAAAGGAAAATATGATCGTGTTTAAAAGCCTTTGACAGAAAAGTGGGCAACCAGCTGTCTGAGACCTCAGTCTGCGTTCCTCACAAAAAATTCTGGCAGCTTCACAGGACGAGTGACCATGTTATGTAAGAAATTTACCAAGTAAAATTTCAGTTTTGTTGAGCGAAAAATTCAATGAATAGCAAATTTTTGTATTAGAACCTTAGAAATACCGTTAAAAGCTTACTTTTGTGAATGAGATCCGCCAAATACAAATAATTAGTTTCGTCTGACATATATGACGAAACTCCAGAATCGACAATTTAACTTTGCGAAATTATTGATGTTGGTATAATTTGTGCTGTATTTACACATACCTTATTGAAACAACAATATTTTTTAAGGCCCACAGCAAATCCCAGAATTTTTCACACAGAGCATCACGGGAAATTTTTTATCATCCAACTTTTCGAATCTCTAGGCCCTCTCTCGTGTTTCCGACTACAAATAAATATCGTAACCGTGAACTTTCCGACTGACATGAAAATAAGAACATCCCTTCACATTTTATCCAGTCTTAGTACTGGCTATTCACGTAGTACGTAGGCATGTTAAAATGATTTTTTTTTTCATTTTATTTATTTATTGTTGTTTTTGTTGCTATTATTGTTGTTATTTTTGTTGTTTTTGTTGTTACTGTTGTTGCTGTTCACCATTACAGAAGCAAATTGGTAACCTTTTTTTCTTATCAATCGAAATTCTTATTCAATTTTTCTGAGATTTTAAACACCTTTTTAAATCTCCAGAGTCTTCATATGTTTTCATAACGTCTTTTAATCTTTTGTTAAGATCTATGTATCTTTTCTTTCTTTTTTGAAGAGATAGGCCAATGGAATCTTTTTTATTTCACTGCCTCCTCCTTCAGCTTTTGAATCAGAAAGTACACATTTGGATGTTTCTGATTTATTGAGGAGTTCGGTTTTCTATGCCAACCTTCGAAAATATTCGTCGTTCAGTGTTGTTGGTTAAAAAGATTCCACATTTCAATAGGTATATTAGGATTTTCCATCCACTGATCAATCATATAGTCTGCAAATGCTGAAATCTTCTCTCCACTGGGCATTTGTTCCATTATTAAAATCCACGCTTCATCGACAGTGTTAAGTGGAAGATGTGCTACTGCAGCACACATACGACAAAACAATCTGACTTCCTCACTATCCCTGTGGTCTTCCGTTAATCCTAGTTTCTGTATCTTCTTCCACTGACACTGGTTAAAGTGAAAATCACAACCGGGAAGTTGTGTTACAGGGAACACTGAATTCATTATTATAATTGTAGCCATTTCAAAATCTAGCACTGCAGTTTTTGGTGACCATCCAGGTATTATAGATTTCATTCCAGAAAAAAGTCTTTCATATGAATTTTTAATTTTGTCTAGCAGCAAAGCAAATAGGAAATCTCTTAGTTGCCTCTTCTGTACTTCCTATGTCGACATTGATTGTGTACAATTGTTTGAACTGCTTCGGACAGCTGTCAAATGTCCCATCCATAAGCCCAGTTCCATTGTCACAAAGGATTTTCTCTGCTTCTTCACAAGCAAATACTAGAAGTCTCTTGCCTGGAACAGAGTCATCATCAATCTTCAAAAAACTATTACCTTCCGTTAATTTCATAAGGTCTTCGCTAAGGTGAATTTTCGAACTAGAGCCGGGGTTCTGGGTTGTCCCAATAGCTTCTCGCCTTACACAATTGAGTCTTGGAGCTGTCATAATTCGGAATATATTCCTCGAAATCTAATCCTTTATCTTTCAAATCCTGAAATTCCTGCTTACAAATTTGGGATACAGGCACTGTCTTTTCTTCAAGAACTCTTTTTCTGAAATTATGTAGTCGTCTCTTTATCTCCACATCTATTTTGTCAGGTAGACAAGAATGTTGATGTTGACCAACGATTTCACCATTAGCAGTTTTTCAATTGCCTTTGCACCTACTCCGTTCATAATTTACGCGCATCGAGTTCGTATATTTTTCATATTTCCTATAAAAAAGGTAGCGATGACCATCCTTGCTAAGACACCTCCTCCCTTTAGTTGTTGTTATCGCTTCCATCGTGTACACTGCACAGAACAGAAGTCGTATAGGAAAACGCACGGAACGAAAGCTGTCGACGACACTGTCTGAGAAACGGTGACAACACATGAGGGTCAGGTCCTGCAGAAAAGTGTCGGTACTTCTGTCTCTAAGCTGGTCGTAGGTTGTGTTCCAAAAATGAACAGCATAGATACAGAAGTGATGACACTTTCTGCAGGACCTGGCCCTCATTTTGCAGGACCATGCTCAGGCACGCACAGTAGAAGCTGTTACTGATTTGTTTGACTAATGGGGCTGCTAAGTGCTATACCACCTACTGCACTCCCTTGACTTAACCACTCGTGAGTTCAACTCGATTTCTAAACTGAAGGAAACACTTCACGGCATTCGCTTCAGAACTGCTACAAATTCGTCGGGCAATAGACCGTGCCGCTCGAACTGTCAACACAACTGGCACTGCTAAGTGTATCCTACGACTTCCACATTGCTGGCAACGGTTTATACAGAAAGCTGGTGACTACTTTGAAGGTCAGTAAGACTTTGAAACACATATGTATTTTGTACGACTGTAAATATATAGTTGCCACTATTAAAGTTCTAACCCTCGCATTGAGAGAAATTGTAGTCAGTGACGAAACTGGACTGTTATTTGCGATGCTTGGTTATCCTGCTGTGCTCGAGACATTGATACTCGTTGCGACTTTATTTGGTGGTTTTTGAAATATGAACGCTGTAAGGTAACTGAGTGTCTCCAATAATTTTGTCGCTGATGTAGGATGCACAATCGAAATTAAAGGCGTGTTTTGCACTTGTGATTGCTATGCTTTTAACAGGTACTACTGGGTTAGTGGCGCAAAATGTAAGGTGTGTGAACCGTTGAGCAAGAGTCTCAGTCGGTGACTGATAATAGCCAGAAATCTCAATTTGCAGTTGTTTGTCGTGATTGTATTCAATTACAGAAAAAGTTAATAAAACACTGTGGAACGTTTTAATAAGAATTTCAACTGAACGACATACGAAAATTATATCTTCCATAACTGAAAGGTTATTTGAAAGGCTTAAAAAACGAAGCACAAAAACCATAAAATTTATAAGACCAGATTTCGTGAGAGTAAACATGACCTCGGAGGTAGCTAACGCTCTATCGCTGGTCTATAGTAAAATTATAACTCGGAATTCATGTAATAAGATAAGAATTTTGAAGTTAATGTTTGAAGATGCTCTTTAAACGGTAGTACCGTAAGGAATATTAGCAGCAACTACGAAAAATATTTATAAAGTGCGTTAATGTGTGCTGAGTTTAGTGAAACAATTTGACGCGCAACGTTGAAGAGCATCTCAGCGAGCGATTTATTTCTGATAAAAGACGAACAGTTGCCGACGTTATCTCGCACACAGAAGTTAAGAAATGTAACGTATTGGAAACTTCACTTGTCCGATATGGTAGTGTCCTAGTTTGTATAATACTGCTTGAAAATAATTCCAGTACGGTTTTTGGGTCTGACGTTTCATGCACTGACAGGTGGCTCGTGCCTGTGTTCGTCTGTATTGCTACAGCAGATCGCTTAATTGCGTGCAGCCACAAGGACGTAAACGTAGTAAATAATCCTGCAGTAAAATTTAACTTTGTGCTCGCCCTGGGAACGAGACATTGCTAATCATGAAGGGAGGGCTGGAGCCTTATTGTCAGGTTAGCGCAGCATCTCGTCGAGCCACACCACAAGTTCCCTCAAGAAAATATTGCGGAATGTACACAATGTGATGCGTCGACACATCTGAGAGTCGTACATTTGACACAGCCGTTTTTAAAACCAGAAGAGACAGGCGTGAACGATAGTGGCTGGCGTTGGCAGAGTTTCAGTCTTCAGATGGATACCAGTTTTAGTGTGTTGCTCATGGTAAATCACCCTGTTTCCTACGTTTGTACTCTGAAAATCATATCATCGTAAGATCACTCACTGGCACTTGAGCTTTTACCCTACAACTATCTGGTGGTGTGTCTCTGCGCTCCTTTCATTCCACTTCACTAACACTAGCCAAGCCGAAGTTCACCTCACTCACCTCTCTTTTATTATCTTCCAATTTCTCTACATTATTCAGATTTCAATGATTCTGTAATCTGATATGTAGATCTTATGCTATTCGTGTCTTCCCTCATAACTGCTTCCGGAAATCACAGAGAGTAGATCCGAATGAATGTCATGTCTAACTCCAGATATCTTTGAGAAGGCAGTGGTCAGCAGGAAATTGTTTTAGGCGACTCAGCGTTAAGTAGAAAAACTTTGTATGTGATTGACGCAATGGTTTCCCTTCTATTCTAAATACTTATAGCCGCATATCATAGCTGCAGTTCTCCTTCACTCTGATCAACCTCTCGTCGTTACAGGCCAAGGAACATCCTGACTGGATTTTATGATCGCCAAATCCTCTAGGCAGTCCTGATCGCAAGTTTTATCCTTTTAACAGCGCTCAAGTTTGCATCAATACTCCTCCCTTTTTCTTGCAAAGCACTTCGTTCAGTACTTATCCCTGTTTTTGTAAACCTATAACCTAGACATGGAAAATTAGTCGCTGTGTGCTTGAAATGCTTATATATCTCACGACTGGTGATCAAACATCGTGGCTAAACTAGAACTCTGTTTCGAACTTTGTACTTCCAAAGATGTGTTTAATTCTATACTTCGGACAGTGTTCTGATATGCCATTCTGACCAGCAACCACGGCCTGCGTCTCATCAACAGAAACGCTGGTTAGGCAGCGGTGCTTACCTTTTGATGACTGGTGTCTGCAAGCGGCCGCTTCGGAAGCCATGCGATTGGTTGGTCCCTCGCCGTCAGTTTCCCGTAGCACCGTGGCTTCGGTGTCGGCAGTGGCATTGACGCCGGTGGCGGTGTTGGAGACACTCCATAACAAGCCACTGACCGCTCCCGCAGGATGGGATAGCAGCATTTATCTTCTGCGAAGACTGTTCAGCGAAGCGGCACCCACAAAGGGACATCCGACCGGTGACCTTCCTCGACCGCCGAACCACGTGCTCCGCTCTGTAGATGTTCTCTCACAGCTCGGAAGTAGCAGTAAGCAACGAAAGAAAAATGAGTCTTCTTAGATTTAAATTAGGTGGGGCTAGCAGGAAGTGGGTAGTGGTCCAGGTACGGTTGTGATCAAGATGAACTGCTGAACTTCACCGATAGCTATGGCGGAAAACTTGTGATCAGAACTGCCTAGAAGTATTTGGCGACCTCGAATCCTGACCAAGTGCTATGACGAGGTTGTACCGTCTGTAACGACGAGGGGGAGATGGCAGAGAGGGAAAGATGTACATAGATACCGTACATCGTCTGCCATCATGTCATACGTCAAAGTGGATAAAAACTGGGAAACAATTGCTTATTTCAGTCACCTGCAAATCCTCTGTCACCGGATAGTGAAAGCATTAGGCCTCCTCACTTGCTATAACTGTTTCGTAGCCTAAATTGCTTGTTTAATTAGGGGAAAAGTGGTTTAGGTTAATGACTTTACAGCTTTTAAACTATTACTGTCAATCAAGTCGAAGTTTTGAAAGCAACTGAAATCTGTGACTGAAATTAGGACTTTATTTTTATTCGGTTCTCGTTTTTTGTAGACTTGTATAAATCAAGTGAGCAACATAGTTACTGCTCCACTCTCTAGAAACAGAGCAACTACGAGACCCTTGTAGCCCAGACGGTTTTTTTGTGCTGGGAATGGAACAAATTGATGTAATTCCTCTCCTGCCAAAATACTGCCGATTCAACTTGATATGACCATTGCGAAAAGAAATCACAGTATAACCACGACATCTTGCAGCTGTTGAACTTGGCGTTTTAGTTCCATTTCAATTTCGGGAGGCATCGTGCGATATTTGTAGTGTGTTTGAGTGGTAGTCTAAAAGGCAGTATCTCTGGTTTCATCTTAAATGTTTGTTGGATTGTGGATAAATGTCGACGTTCATGGCTCTCAAAACTTCCAGTAAAAGTAATTCCCATCGTTCAACAGACAGCTTTGTCACAAGAGGACAGAAAAAAATATGGACGTACCGGGAACCCTTTATTAAATTTCAGCTGTTACTAATTACATTCTCCCAAAAAGGGGTGGGTACTGTGCACATGTTACCACGCTCAGCCTTAGATTAAAGGAATGAAAAGATAAAGTACACAGAACTAAATATAACGGTAACTATAATTTCATGAGATAGTGATGTGTGTGGTGCCAAACTTGAAGGATTGTGCTGTAAGCTCGTTATAACAGCATATATGTTGGATGTTTCGATGAAAATGGGATTACGAAAAGATTGGTACGACGAAAGTGTGTGCAACTGGTGCGGGAGAAGATGTAGAGTTGCTGCTTGAAGGAAGATTCTGTTCCAGTTATAAATATTGAGATGGACGCTTTATTTGGGAAACTACGCATTGTTTTCGGTTACAATTGATAGGATGCACAGATTTCAAGAGTAACTACGTGGTGATGGAAGGAGACGCTACTGAACGTATCCTGTAAGAGGACACGGAGTATCGTGGAAATGTAAGGAAAACGTGTGCTGTTGTGGTAGCGTTGCAGTGTTCTCGCTGTTGGATGATACAGCGCAGTGTTGGAACTCGATTATGTGGAAGACACAGGACTAGCAGCGAGGCCACGGAAGGAGTTTGAGGAGATGTGGCAACCTTATAAAGTGATAGAAAATGTGAGTTCGGGAGGCTAAACGGATATGGAAGGGAGGGTGTAGTGCACGGTGGCCTAAGAGGGGTTCCCTCTCCTTGTTTTCGCTCTTTACTGCAATACTAGTAAGACTCTTGACTCTTTAAAATATTGTACACAATTTTTTGAATCCGAGGTTGTAAACGACTTTCACAAGTTTGTTTAGAAACGGTAACAGTGAGATCCAACGTAAAATGCCGCACGCATCTTCAACATCTCAGATCTGTATTGTATAACGTTGCGGCCATTTTCCTGCGTACTGCCACCAGTGCAAACGTTAATCGGTTGACAGGCGCATGCAAAACAGATAAAAATTCTCACTACAGTCGTTTACGAATCTTGCCTCAATGGTTCGAATGATCACTGTTCTGTACTTCATCGTTATTAGATTGTGTTAATGACCGCTTGTCCCAAAACTTGACTATGGCTCATACTACTTACTTAGTTGCCTCTTTGCTCAAATGCTTTCCGTTTTTGAACAGATGCTGCAGTATTTCACGGATTAATCTTTATTTCAACAATTTACTGACAACACAAGTTTACAGAATGAGATTTTCATTCTGCAGTGGAGCATGCGCTCATATGAATCTTACTGTCAGCGTGAAAATCTCATTCTGGAAACATCCCCCATGCTGTGTATAAGCCATGACCCCGCAATATCCTTTCTTCCAGGAGGGTTGGTTCTGAAAGGTTCGCAGAAGAGCTTCTGTGAAGTTTGGATTGTAGGAGACGAGGTACTGACAGAAATGAAGCTATGAGGACTGGTCGTGAGTTGTGCTTGGGTTGCTCAGATGGTACACCAATTGCTCGTGAAGTGCGAAGGTCCTGAGTTCGAGTCTCGGTACGGCAAACCGTCTTAATCTGCCAGGAAGTTTCATATCAGCGCAAACTGCGCTTCAGTGTGCAAATCTCTTCTGGGAACATCTCCCAGGCTGTGGCTAAGCCACTACTCCGCGTTATCCTTTCTTCTGGGAGTGCTAGTGCTGCAAGTTTGTCGGAAGAGCTTCTGCGAAATTTGAGCGGTAGGAGACGACATGATGGCTCTCGGTCTTCCACCATAATCGGTGGCAAATATGAGGTATCCAAGGAAGTCGAAACGTGTGTTCTACTACGCCAAGACTGCTTGGTAGCTACAACAGGAAAACATAATTAATTCAAAAAAATGGTTCATGTTGTGGTTGGCAGGAGAGCCAACACCGTGTTACTAGAGGAGGCCGCAAGGCACACGATTTAGCTCACGCAGGCTGGCGTGATGTCTGGAACAGGACAAGGAAATTAGAATTTAGAAACAACGGACGTATCTGGTGGAATACTTAACTTTAATCCATTATGACGAACGTCGCTCTTGACATTACATGATTCACAGTATCAATAGTTACTGATAATGGCGCCTTGCTAGGTCGTAGCAAATAACGTAGCTGAAGGCTATGCTAACTATCGTCTCGGCAAATGAGAGCGTATTTTGTCAGTGAACCATCGCTAGCAAAGTCGGCTGTTCAGCTGGGGCGATTTCTAGGAAGTCTCTCTAGACCAGCCGTGTGCGGCGCTCCGTCTGCAGTCATTGATAGTGGCGACACGCGGGTCCGACGTATACTACCGGACCGCGGCAGATTTAAAGGCTACCACCTAGCAAGTGTGATGTCTGGCGGTGACACCACAGTTCAAATGGCTCTGAGCACTATGGGAGTTAATCTCTGAGATCATCAGTCCCCTAGAACTTAGAACTGCTTAAACCTAACTAACCTAAGGACATCACACACATCCATGTCCGAGGCAGAATTCCAACCTGCGACCGTAGCGGTCGCGCGGTTCCAGACAGTGGCGCCTAGAAACGCTCTGCCACCACGGTCGGCCATACTTAATTAGCAGAAGTACAAAATAAGGATGTATTTATCACTTAACTTTGCTGTAGTCAATGATCAGTTCGTTGACAATTATAGAAGACGCGACTAGACTAAGCGTCGGTAGTATGATATAATTTACAAGTCACAAATCTTGCAATGACGAATTAATCTCTCGTAATCTTGAATGTTGAATGCGGTGAATTTGAAGACTAACTTCGAACGGAACTACAAAGACCGGACGGCAGTAGTGACTGACTGCAGACGGTGACTAACATCAGCGCTGGACGATCACTGAACGCGGCTACGAACTGTAGACTGGCACAACTGAAAAAAAAAAAGGTTCAAATGGCTCTGAGCACTATGGGACTTAACATCTATGGCCATCAGTCCCCTAGAACTTCGAACTACTTAAACCTAACTAACCTAAGGACATCACACAACACCCAGCCATCACGAGGCAGGGAAAATCCTTGACACCGCCGGGAATCGAACCCGGGAACCCGGGCGTGGGAAGGCACATCTGCACTACTCTCCTGCTGCACATGAAGTGGCGTAGCGGCGCCTCGCGGCGAGCGTAAGTACTGCGACTGGCTGTGTACTTTCTGGCTAACACAGCCGCTCTTCTGTTCCGTTTAAGGAGAGAATCGCATACGTCGTAGCGTTCTCTCAGGCGGCGGTGTAATCGTACGACTGAGGACATCACACGTGGTACTGTCAGGACTGAAGATATCAGGACGGGGCATGTTTCGTGCTTGGGTAGCTCAGATGGTAGAGCACTTGTCCGTGAAAGGCAAAGATCCAGAGTTCGAGTCTCGGTCCGGCACACAGTTTTACTGTGCCAGGAAGTTTCATATCAGAGCACACTCAGCTGCAGAGTGAAATCTCATTCTAGAAACATCCCCCAGGCTGTGGCTAAGCCATGTCTCCGAATTATCCTTTCTTCCAGTAGTGCTAGTGCTGCAAGTTTCGCGGAAGAGGTTCTGTGAAGTTTGGAAGGTAGGAGACGAGGCACTGGCAGAAGTAAAGCTGTGAGGACCGGGCGTGAGTCGTGCTTCGGTAGCTCAGATGGTAGAGCACTTGCCCGTGAAAGGCCATGTTTCCGAATTTGAGTCTTGTCCCGGCACATATTTTTAATCTGCCAGGAAGTTTCCACGCAAGTTTGAGTGGATTGAATTTTTCGCGAACGTCTGCCACAGCGAGCACTCCCATGCTGCTCAATAAAAGGGCACGCTGTTCCTATGTATAAGAAGGGAAAAATATCACAGGCGTGAATGACAGATCATTATTCTTACCTCAGGCCGCGGCTTCGTCGTTGAGAGTGTTGTACACACTACGGTAATGTGTTTCCTAGATGCAGGAACACTGATTGAGAAAGCATCGCTTATGCGAAACCCAGCAACCCCTTTTGGAATACAATACTCTGAGGATCATGGAGTCGGGTCAACAGGTAAATGCGTACTCTGAGGTTTCTGGATATCAGGCTCTGAGGTATGTGACAAGCTGGAAACCATTTTGAGGATCGGACACAATACTTGATCTGCTACAGAGATATTTATTAAAAGTGACTTCTGCAGCACCCGTGGAAGTATGATGGGCTAGATCCTGGTTTCCACGTATGTATACGATCTCTCAGGTAGTTCGGGCAACAATTTTCAAATGTTTGCACTTACTACTGATATTTCTAAGAACATGTCGTCGTTGCGGAAAAGTGAGAATGGGTAAGAAAAATATTTCTGTGATATTTGTGTTGTGTCCAGACGAAACTAATTGTGTCCGGACATAACTGTGGCTTCTTTCCATTTAACTTAACAACAGTACTATAATTACAATTAAAAAAACATTAGAAGAATAAAAATTCTCACTATCGAAACCTGAACAGACTCAGTTAATTAAAAACAATGTTAACAGTTATATCATTAAGACCAGTTCCCAGAAAGAAAAAGAAAGCACAGACAACCTGGGCGTGGCTGCAAGCATGTTCAAAAAACAATTTTACCAACCAGATGAATTACAATGACGGCCATTAAATGCGCTAACAATTTCCAAGCATAGGTAGCCGTTACACAATTGCATAATATTCATCCAACTACAGGAAGGATCACAAATCACGGCACTGATTGTACCTGTTGGAAACCCCCTTATCAATTTGTAAGCCTTAATAAAATATGTCTTATGCAATAAAATTCGCAATACCCCCAAACGGACAAACTGGGAAGGCATAAAATTTAAGTATTAATCCCAATCGGTACACTCCAAACAAACACTGATAATGGCCTTCTACAAGTATATAATTGCCCAAAAGTCAAGATAAATTGAGAGTACATGCAACTGAAATGAACTTAGAACTGGTAGAACCCAGCAGAAACGTTAACAATAATCTTTAATAAATATGCAATTGCCCAGTGTTCAGAGTAAGCTGAGGGCTGCAGCAGACTGCTATCTCAGGCAACAAGAAGTGAGCAACCAAATTTCATAATAAGTGGAATTAGCTAATAACTTTGGACCAACGTACGGTTCGACACTTTATATTGATAAGTAATAGGTCTTAAATTTACCTCAGTGAAAAGTAGTAACAAGAGTGCAAGGTTAAAAGTGTATCTAAAGAGGTGTAATGAGGAAAGATCCTCAGGCTTGGCAAACATGTCTTAAACTTCCTGAGCTCATCAGATTCGCCAAATAGAGCAAACAACTGGTTCCCGCTTAATCGACACCACTCCGCCGTGGCACGCATTGAAAGATCAACTTTACATTGGGGCGGCGGACGCAACGTCACGACGGAGGTGTCACCTGTGCTCCGGGCCCAGCGAACAGGAATACGCTGTTTGCCACCAAAGCTACCCTGGCAACACATATGAAAAGAGATCAGCAATCTGCGCCAATAAGGCTACACACAAGAATTCCTAAGGAGCAGAAAAAGTGAAATAATGCGCAAGCAGCATCCGATAAGGGTTACGAGATTAACACCCCTTAAAATTACCATTATACAGAAGCCAGAATACCAGCTCCAGCTGACGTAAATACTCAAACAGACACATGTACCTAGATTACTTTGCCTCCCACACAGATTGTGTTAGAATTTAATTTCCTTCATACAACTTATAACAGGGAGATTGTGTTAGAATTTAATTTCCTTCATGCAACTTATAACAGGGAATATATGAGCTGGAACACAGATTGAGAAAGTAACACTGATCCATGATCAATCGCTCGTAGGCACGTTAATATAAAATGTGCAATTCCATGTAACACAGACGTGACCTTAAAATATCAAGTATCGAAAACAAGAGAGCAACACTGAACTTCACTCAGGTGTGAAGAAGCCGTAACTTGCACGATTCCAGCAAGAGTGTTATTGTCTGCAGTCCTTCCATGCTGTCGTCCAGGTGCTGTAAACTTTAAGCTTGCAGAGTAGGCCGGGAGCCAGGTTCCACGCGTCGTCCGTGGGTCTTCCCGCAGCCTGACACTGCTAATCCTCAAGCGATCCAGCAAGGCTTGCCCGCGACCGGTGTAGCCTTTCGCGTCTTCCCGAGACCAACGCCGGACAGCCGGAGGCCTTCCCAAAAGGAACAACTCTCCAGCCACGTGTCCTCCAGGTGCCGCCAAACCACCGAGACCCACACCTCGACCAAAGACCTTAGCTCGTGACATACGATCGAATCGATATCGGCAACCCAGTTAGTGGCGCCAATGGAATGCCATGACGTCAAGATCAGAGCCGGCATGGCTCAAATATTACTTCACTTTGTAAGGTGGCATCATTTTGAGCTACATTACAATTACCAATCCGGAAGTATAAACATCGAGACAGGAAACCATTAACGATGCTGACATCGGCTAGGGATCTTAAGCTGTAGCAGAATATCTGCACGTTGGGCGATAGTGAAGCGGACGGTGAGGGGTGGCTGGCAGGAGAACGGGAAAGACACAAGCGTGGCAGGCACGCCTGAGAGATGAAGACAACAGCGTCCGTAATGTACTCTGGAAACCTCAGGCGCGTGGACCGCGGCTTAGCGGGAGCCACGTGACCGAGGACAAGGAGAAGACACAAGGGCTCGCTCAAACAACGCGTGGCGGCGTGTAGGTGGTTTTCCCAACGACCGGAGCGGAAGCTTCTGGAACAGCCTGGAAGCTTCTAAAAGCTTCGGTCGGTTCGGTCGGTTGAAAAAATGAGATTGGTCGCCTTCCAGCAACATGATTGGCCACACACATTGAAAGGGGGAAGAAAAAAGAACAGGACCTACGATTAACCACAGCGACTGAGAAATCACTTGTTCCTGGAGCGTCGAGGAGAGAGGTTGGTCCTGGCGAGATGTGCGACCTCGTTACTGAGACAGAGTACTTGTAGCGAGAGCGTGAGGATCGTCTGGTGTTCCACGGCAGCCGTGGAGGTGCCTAAGCAAGCTTTTGGTGAAGTAGAATTTACGTTATCTCGATGAGGCAAGAACCCTTGCTGCGATAAGCGTCAGTGCGAGAGAAGTAAAGTGAACTGCTGGTCACGCGTCTTTTTCGTTCTGTGCGGAGTCTTCGCATTGCTAGTCGCGAGTGTAGTTCTAAATATAATTGCAATTGCCACAGCTGATGTCAGTATTCCGCGCTTGAATTAACGACCGCGATTATGTATCACAGGACAGTGCCAGACAGAGCGATTACCAAATGTAAATAGGCAGAACTATAATGTTGCTCGTACTGTGTAATCTTTTGCAGAAGAGTAAAGAATTTAACACTACTGAGTGTATCATTTCATAGCTAGTACTTTCCTTCGTCATTTTATTATGCCCTTATTTGTGTATTTCATGTTTGCAACCACCTGGTGGAGGCAGTGTTTGTAGGTCAGCACATCTGAACACTCTAGCGTATACTAAGGATATGGTTAAAAAATAATCAGACTTGCATACGACTAGTTAACGTCACATAAAGAGCAAAGGATAAGCTTACACTTCTGGAGAGCGTATAAGTCTCAGGGCGACAAATTAGCGTTATAAAATCCGTTTTGCAAAATTTTTCACTTATACGTTCGGCTCTCAGGCTTAACCATAAGCAGAAAAGAGCAAAACAGAAGCGGTAGCTTACAACTTCATCACATAAATAACAAAAGGTATACTTAACTGCAACACACTTCATTGCCATAAATGTACTGGATATCTCACAACTGTCACAGACTAGCAAAGCATCATTTGTTACGCTAATTAACAAACTTTGCTAGGGTACAATGTCAACCTTTACTAAAGCACAAGTTCGCTAGAACCTTCGTAAGATGGCTATAATTTCGCAACTCATAAGCACTTATCTACATACTTTGCCGTGATTTACAACCGGAATTAGGTATCATTCAATAGGTTGTACGTCGTATATGTGAATATTTAAAGAAGACTGACATTGTCATGCACACCTTGTAAATATTTGTTAACGCTTATTGCATGAAAGGTGATGCAGTGACTTTATTATCAAAACGGGGTAATGAATGACTGCCTATACTAGAAGAGGTTGGAACGCCAGTGGAAATGAAACGGCAGGCGTAACTCAGGTCCTTGGTGGAAAAGCCCGCACAGATGTGCTGGTCATGCTTAACACAGGAAGCAACTCAAGACAGACAGTCGGAGCACGATACAACGGCGTCTGCCCGGAAGGATAACCGGATAATACTTCGGAAACTGAAAATCTTGGACGCACCAGAGAGGAACGAGGAAGCGCTACCTGGGAAATCACTCAGGCTGGGTTATTTCCGAGGATATTTATTCTGAGAAGCGTACCATTGTATGAATTCCTAATTAACTGGAATAGGTATTTCCTCGCAAGTTTTCCGCGCTGGAGGACAAACAACTAAAATATCGTTGGTCGGAATGCGGAAATATGTGTAGAGAGGAATAATATTCCGTGGTTTCGAGAATATGGTTCGCCTTCTGCAACCAGTGGTGGAGAGAAGGGAGTCTTCCATTTTGAGCGCTCGTGTTTGACGATCGCTCAGCATCAGCTTTGTCAGTACAGACGGACTTGCTGTCTTTCCTCTCAGGAGATGTTATCGTTAGAACAGTTAGGCGCTGTACTGTTGCGAACCTATACGACCCTGGACTTCACCTCCGGGTAGGGAGTCGCAGCAGTCAGTGACTGAGAGCACTTCTTCTGCGTATACTCACATTGAGACGTCATCTGAATTCCGTCCTTGTGTCTGGGAGTTCGTGTTTCTTGTCTATAGACCAAGGAGAGGAAAAGACAGTATAAGATTATTTTAGTCAGACGACCGACTTCTGCCGTTTGAATGAGTTTTTTTTATATATTTTGTGGCCGTAGTTGTTCCGTCGTCACAGACGTGTACAGGAACCATCACTCTGATGCACTGGGCGCAGTACATACGGTGATATTGCTAATTGCTTCGCTTACTAGGGCTATAAAGCTAAACAGTGGTGATCACGTAAGTTGCATTTACACTGAGGTTGCACACCACTGTAGATCATCTTTCAAAGTAGTGTCCTCTAGAGTTTGGTACGTAGGTTATGTCAGTCGTCTCACATTATTTATATTAGATCGCGCAGCCATAAAACGGGGCAGATTTGGGCAATTGGTCAATCCTATTGGCAAGAAAATTAATTTCTATCTTTTCTTGTCCAATGGACATTGATATATAAACAGTTTAAAATTAAAGGTGTTTTAATCTACAGTAAATGTATAAGCTGAAAGAGCATTTATAATTTTATAGTTACTAGTTCCTTTAATCATCCAATTATGTTTATGTTGTAATTTATATATCGAAGAGCAAGAAGAAGGAGATAATATCACCATTTAGAGGTCCTACGATCTGATTCAGGAGGTAGTCAGGAAGGGCCAAATCTTCATTTTCGTGTTTAGTATTTTTCGTTGCGCCCATTCATTTTGGGTTCAAATGGCTCTGAGCACTATGGGACTTAACTGCGGAGGTCATCAGTCCCCTAGGACTTAGAATTACTTAAACCTAACTAACCTAAGGACATCACACACATCCATGCCCGATGCAGGATTCGAACCTGCGACCGTAGCGGTCGAGCGGTTCCAGGCTGCAGCTCCTAAAACCGCTCGGCCACCTCGGCGTGCCACATTTATTTTACACCCGCCTGGAGTAGCATCTCCGATATGGCTTACCCTACCTGGATCCTACTTATAGTATTCTCATAGTAGTCATAAAGTGGTTTGAAACATCGGAAACTTTCAAAAAAAATTTTTTCCCATTTATGATGTTTAAGTGTAACTGATAGTGATCACCAGCTCGCGTGTATAGTTTGCAGAGGTAAAGTCACACGCTATGACTAAAAAATAATATGTGTGTATTTTATCATATTTCTTTTGAAAGGTATTGCCCGCTGGCTGCAATTTACTGATATTTATGTTATTTCATTTGTCGTTGTATTATGTTAGTATTGTAAAGTCGCTGCTCGTTCACGACATTGCCATTAGTTTAGCTTGTTTGTTGTAGATATTTTATGACACATGACCGTTACATAATAAATGTAGGTACTGTAAATTGGGCGTACTTTTACGAGAGAACTATCAGGAATCACTCCATGTTACCTAGGGCGACGAAGCAATTAGTAGCACAGCACATTACTAGTAGTACCAACATAGAACTACGGTCGCAGGTTCGAATCCTGCCTCGGGCATGGATGTGTGTGATGTCCTTAGGTTAGTTTGCTTTAAGTAGTTCTAAGTTCTAGGGGACTTATGACCACAGATGTTGAGTCCCATAGTGCTCAGAACCATTTGAACCAACATAGAAATGTCAGATACACGAGCACTCAAGAAAGCCTATGGGATGAGAAAGAGTTAGCATTGAAACTCCCTGGCAGATTAAAACTGTGTGACGGACCTAGACTCGAACTCGGTACCTTTGCCTTTCGCGGGCAAGTGCTCTACCAAATGAACTACGCAAGCACGACTCACGCCCCGTCCTCACAGCTCTACTTCTGCCAGTACCTCGTCTCCTACCTTCCAAACTTTACACAAGGTCTCCTGCGCAGGAGGTTCGCAGGACAGCTTCTGTAAAGTTTGGAAGGTAGGAGAAGAGGTACTAGCAGAAGTAAAGTTGTGAGGACGGGGCGTGAGTCGTGCTTGGGTAGCTCAGTTGGTAGAGCACTTGCCCGCGAAAGGCAAATGTCCCGAGTTCGAGTCTCGGTCAGGAACACAGTTTTAATCTAGCAGGAAGTTTCATATCAGCGCACACTCCGCTGCAGAGTGAAAATCTCGTTCTAGAATGAGCATTGTTAGCGGCACTAGACACAGGTGAGGTGAATATCGATCCAGTGGAACTTCTTGAGAATGGTAGACATAGTCAAGCGTATGGTGGGCAATATGGATAGGGAAGATGAAGAACAGAGATACAGTGAGGCAATCCAAAGATGCGGAACTATAATGTAGAGAGGTCAAGTGAACGCGGAACTACTAAAAATCGTGGTAGACCGCCGTCTGTGACTTCGTCACGAAGCAGCGTATCAGGGACGCACGGTGTTGACTTCTTGGATACCAACAAATGGAAAGGGAAAACTTTACAGAAGCTCTCCTGCGAACCTTGCAGAACTAGCACTCCTGAAAGAAAGGATATTGCGGAGACATGGCTTAGCCACAGCCTGGGGGATGTTTCTAGAATGGAAAGTAGGAGACGGATACTGGCAGAAGTAAAGCTGTGAGTACCGGGCGTGAGTCGTGCTTCGGTAGCTCAGATGATAGAGCACTTGCACGCGAAAGGCAAAGGTCCCGAGTTCGAGTCTCGGTCGGGCACACAGTTTTAATCTGCCTGGAAGTTTCAATTTTAATGAAATTTGCGATTTCTATCATTTTATCTCTGACCGAAAATTCCAGCAGTACAAAGAAGAGTGTAATGTCTTACACACAAAAACTTTTATTGGACAATTTCATTTATCATTACCTCCTCACTGGCCTCTGATGTACAAACTGGAGTTCGTATGTTCACATATCGAGGGAACATCGGCCGAATGTGTGCGGGACATTGCAAAAACGAGCACGTCATGCGAAGAGTTTCGCGACGCATTTTTGAACACATACTCGTCCAAGGTGACACAAGACCGGATAAAACAGGAAATAACGATGAGCAGAGACTTGGAGAGTTCAGGGTTCCGTAGTCCGGTGAAGTATTACGAAAACTTGACCAAAAAAATTCATTATTTGGATGACCCATGCACACCGGCTGAGATCATAAGATTGTGTTCTATGAAGATGCCAACTTCCTACCAGCAAACGCTCGTCGGCCGATGTGGAAGAGATGTAGAAGGATTCACGGGTATCATAAGGGAGCTGAAGTTCGCTTTCCATGAGCAACACGCGCGAGAAAAACGTAGGCAGAGAGACTTGCAAAGTGAAAGAAGGGAGAATAATGGAGGCAATAATGGCGGACATAATTGGCAAAACAGTGTAAATGGCCTGCCTCACCAAAACATGGACCATAGATATCGCAGTGGGAACAATCTAAAGTGGAAGAACTATGGCAGAGAATATAGGCAACAAAATGAACGCAGATGGGAGCCACAAAGTAGTGGCGCATCATGGGTTGACAATAGAGAAAATCGTCAACGGTCTGACCAAGGATAGGGTGGAATGAGTAACGACAGGAATAGGGAACAATCAGTTGAAGTTAGACCACCTAACCCTGGGAGAGTAGCCAAAAATCTTCGGGAATCCATCACGTGAGCCGTCTCAAGCCATTTATAGAATAGGTAGGAAGAATTACAGCGAGCGTGTATGGCGACAGTAAAGTAATTGTATATAGTCAGCAATTAAGTGGAGTTATTGTACTGGAAGATTATGTGGATTTATCAATATTTTCTGTGCCATTATCGTGTTACAATAGGTACTATAGTGCATAAAAGTGTAGGATGTTGAGAGTGAGAAAATTGGGGCATGTTTCCTTGTTTAGGCTATAACTATGTGCACAGCATCCTGACATTACAATTTAAAAGGTGTTTGTAGTTTAAAATGCGCTATTTGCCATGAAGGAATAAAGTAACAATGAGAAACGTCTGGTACTGAAAAAAAAATCTTGTAAAGATGTGTGAATTGGTAAGTTGGTTATCCAGTTGATGTGGAACGTATTAGCAGAGAATGTCACATTTTGAAAAGATTTTAGAACTACTTCATGAAATGAGTGTCTATGTTCCATCTTTAGCAAAGGGATCACAAATGAGTGACTTGCTAGTACTGGTTTGCGATGACATGCAGGTGTGTCGTCCATGTATGATTTGTCTCCATTCAGAAAAATGAGAGTTCACTAGGTGCCTTGCTCCACGTGCCTTTGAGACAGTGCATCGTTATTTGTATATGGAAGTTTCGTCTGTTCAGAAAGATGGAAGAATTGTGTACAAGGTGGCCAGTTCTACGGAACACCTTATGAGTGTACTGAAATATTGTTTGAGTGTAATGGCGACATGAAATGGAAGAGTAATAAGGGGATACAGACACGTAAAAATTAATAAAGGAAAGTAAGAAATGCTATACGTTCAAAGCACATGACATTGTAGGTCATAAAGTCGTGTTGATGAGCAGTGTTTTTACATAATGTACTAAAATCTATATATTTGCAGGTACTACTAGTAAAATAAAATGTAACTTTATTAACACAAAAGGAAGCGCTGACGACAGATAAAGGTAGCAGCCCCCGAGAAAGGACAGTGATCTAGAAGGTGTTACTGAGTAAAAACATGGAAGAAGTGATAGTCTGATTAAAGAAAGTTTCAGTAATTTTGTACTAAACTTGCTATGTTGTTTATGATTGTGCACAGGAAGCAAGCCAAAGCATGAAATGAAGAAGAGGCCCGACTAATAATTCATCTGTGTCTCTCCTTGCAGACGTGCACTTTATTGTTCACAGATATTCACAACATACATCCACAATGAAACCGAGAGCAATGAGATCGGACGATCTTGTGACACCAAATGACAGTGTAGTACTTTGAATAGGGTTGTAGTTAGACTAGTATAAACATCCTACTGGCCAGTAGTTTAACAAGTGGGATGTGAAATTATTAACATTGGGATCTGGTGATGATCATAATTCTACTGTTACGTGTATTATTTCATAGGTATACAGGTGCAGACAGATATTTAATAATTAAATTACATAGGTTGAAGAATATGTCCTTTTATAATCAACATCAACTGTGTACACGAAATTTTTCTGAGAATAATAAGAGTAAATAAGTGACCACCTTGCATGATTGTACAACTGGAACAATAATATCTACAAGCCAACACACAAATATGCAGAGGATCTACGAATGCACTGCATTTTCCAGAAATTTACGCTGGGAGACAAAAATGTAGATCTACATGTGGAATGCAAGCTTTTTCCAGTAATAAGTTCGTAAAATACCAGACTTGTGATGTGTTCATGTGTTTTACTTAAAAAAAAATTGCTTCAAAACTTTCCAGACAGTATGAAACAGTCTAGAGTGAGAAAACAATCATCCCAAGTTCAGAAACCTTCACATATATGTAATCACCAGCTATACCCGGCGAACTTTGTTCCGCCTCTGAAAATCGTTATATGTTATAACTGACCCGGCAAACAGTGTTTTGCCATATAAAGTATCTTTAGTCTATAAGAATAATGTATACGTATAACAAAGTATACCCAACGTACTTCATTCCACCTCTGAAAATTATATGTTACAGCTGACCCGGCAAACACTGTTTTGCCATATAGATTATCTCTAGTCCATAAGAATAATGTATACGTGTAACACAATGTAAATGTGTAACACAATAGACGTTGTTGGCGGGAGCTCGCTACACAAACAATAATGAAGGCCGAAAACTGTGTAGGAAGTGAGGAAAGGCTTAGGGGGATGTCCGCCAGTATTGGCCACTATTGGATCCAGCGCTTCTACGGTAGATCGCGTGGATTTAACAGTAGCAGACGATACTCGGGTCGTCCATGAGCATACAAATATAGCTGCAATTTCGTGTCGAAACGTGTTCGCCAGTTTTATGAATAAGGCCCAGCACACACGCCCCGATTTTTATCGTACATAAAAATTTTATACGGTTAAATTCTTTTAGAGGAACAAAGAAGAACTTTGATCCACTAAAAGAATTTGATCATAAGATATATTTCCGTAGGATAAAAATCAATGCATGTGCGCTTGGCCTAAATGTCGGTTTCGTGATCGACGCATTCTACCTAGTTACATCGATTCAGAGAGGGATTTTCGAGTCGTTACTTTTGATGTTGTTGTTGTTGTCTTCAGTCCTGAGACTGGTTTGATGCAGCTCTCCATGCTACTCTATCCTGTGCAAGCTGCTTCATCTCCCAGTACCTACTGCAACCTACATCCTTCTGAATCTGCTTAGTTTACTCATCTCTCGGTCTCCCTCTACGATTTTTACCCTCCGCGCTGCCCTCCAATGCTAAATTTGTGATCCCTAGATGCCTCAAAACATGTCCTACCAACCGTTTCCTTCTTCTAGTCAAGTTGTGCCACAAACTTCTCTTCTCCCCAATCCTATTCAATACCTCCTCATTAGTTACGTGATCTATCCACCTTATCTTCAGTATTCTTCTGTAGCACCACATTTCGAAAGCTTCTATTCTCTTCTTGTCCAAACTAGTTAACGTCCATGTTTCACTTCCATACATGGCTACACTCCAAACAAATACTTTCAGAAACGACTTCCTGATACATAAATCTACACTCCTGGAAATGGAAAAAAGAACACATTGATACCGGTGTGTCAGACCCACCATACTTGCTCCGGACACTGCGAGAGGGCTGTACAAGCAATGATCACACGCACGGCACAGCGGACACACCAGGAACCGCGGTGTTGGCCGTCGAATGGCGCTAGCTGCGCGGCATTTGTGCATCGCCGCCGTCAGTGTCAGCCAGCTTGCCGTGGCACGCGGAGCTCCATCGCAGTCTTTAACAATGGTAGCATGCCGCGACAGCGTGGACGTGAACCGTATGTGCAGTTGACGGACTTTGAGCGAGGGCGTATAGTGGGCATGCGGGAGGTCGGGTGGACGTACCGCCGAATTGCTCAACACGTGGGGCGTGAGGTCTCCACAGTACATCGATGTTGTCGCCAGTGGTCGGCGGAAGGTGCACGTGCCCGTCGACCTGGGACCGGACCGCAGCGACGCAAGGATGCACGCCAACACCGTAGGATCCTACTCAGTGCCGTAGGGGACCGCACCGCCACTTTCCAGCAAATTAGGGACACTGTTGCTCCTGGGGTATCGGCGAGGACCATTCGCAACCGTCTCAATGAAGCTGGGCTACGGTCCCGCACACCGTTAGGCCGTCTTCCGCTCACACCCCAACATCGTACAGCCCGCCTCCAGTGGTGTCGCGACAGGCGTGAATGGAGGGACGAATGGAGACGTGTCGTCTTCAGCGATGAGAGTCGCTTCTGCCTTGGTGCCAATGATGGTCGTATGCGTGTTTGGCGCCGTGCAGGTGAGCGCCACAATCAGGACTGCAAACGACCGAGGCACACAGGGCCAACACCCGGCATCATGGTGTGGGGAGCAATCTCCTACACTGGCCGTACACCTCTGGTGATCGTCGAGGGGACACTGAATAGTGCACGGTACATCCAAACCGTCATCGAACCCATGATTCTACGATTCCTAGACCGGCAAGGGAACTTGCTGTTACAACAGGACAATGCACGTCCGCATGTATCCCGTGCCACCCAACGTGTTCTAGATGGTGTAAGTCAACTACCCTGGCCAGCAAGATCTCCGGATGTGTCCCTCATTGATCATGTTTGGGACTGGATGAAGCGTCGTCTGACGCGGCCTGCACGTCCAGCACGAACGCTGGTCCAACTGAGGCGCCAGGTGGAAATGACATGGCAAGCCGTTCCACAGGACTACATCCAGCATCTCTACGATCGTCTCCATGGGAGAATAGCAGCCTGCATTGCTGCGAAAGGTGGATACACACTGTACTAGTGCCGACATTGTGCATGCTCTGTTGCCTGTTTCTATGTGCCTGGGGTTCTCTCAGTGTGATCATGTGATGTATCTGACCCCAGGAATGTGTCAATAAAGTTTCTCCTTCCGGGGACAATGAATTCATGGTGTTCTTATTTCAATTTCCAGGAGTGTATATTCGATGTTAACAAATTTCTCTTCTTCAGAAATGCTTTCCTTGCCATTGCCAGTCTACATTCTATATCCTCTCTACTTCGACCATCATCAGTTATTTTACTTCCTAAATAGCAAAACTCCTTTACTACTTTAAGTGTCTCATTTTATAATCTAATTCCCTCAGCATCACCCGATTTAATTTGACTACATTCCATTATCCTCGTTTTGCTTTTGTTAATGTTCATCTTATATCCTCCTTTCAAGACACTGTCCATTCCGTTCAACTGCTCTTCCAAGTCCTTTGCCGTCTCTGACAGAATTACAATGTCATCGGCGAACCTCAAAGTTTTTACTTCGTCTCCATGAATTTTAATACATACTCCAAATTTTTCTTTTGTTTCCTTTACTGCTTGCTCAATATACAGATTGAATAACATCGGGGAGAGGCTACAACCCTGTCTCACTCCTTTCCCAACCACTGCTTCCCTTTCATGCCCCTCGACTCTTATTACTGCCATTTGGTTTCTGTAGAAATTGTAAATAGCCTTTTGCTCCCTGTATTTTACTCCTGCCACCTTTAGAATTTGAAAAAGAGTATTCCAGTCAACATTGTCAAAAGCTTTCTCTAAGTCTACAAATGCTAGAAACGTAGGTTTGCCTTTTCTTAATCTTTCTTCTAAGATAAGTCGTAAGGTCAGTATTACCTCACGTGTTCCAATATTTCGACGGAATCCAAACTGGTCCTGCCCGAGGTCTGCATCTACCAGTTTTTCCATTCGTCTGTAAAGAATTCGCGTTAGTATTTTGCAGCTGTGACTTATTAAACTGATAGTTCGGTAATTTTCACATCTGTCAGCACCTGCTTTCTTTGGGATTGGAATTATTATATTCTTCTTGAAGTCTGAGGGTATTTGGCCTGTCTCATACATCTTGCTCACCAGCTGGTAGAGTTTTGTCATGACTGGCTCTCCCAAGGCCGTCAGTAGTTCTAATGGAATGTTGTCTACTCCGGGGGCCTTGTTTCGACTCAGGTCTTTCAGTGCTCTGTCAAACTCTTCACGCAGTATCGTATCTCCCATTTCGTCTTCATCTACATCCTCTTCTATTTCCATAATATTGTCCTCAAGTACATCGCCCTTGTATAAACCTTCTATATACTCCTTCCACCTTTCTGCCTTCCCTTCTTTGCTTAGAACTGGGCTGCCATCTGAGCTCTTGATATTCATACACGTGGTTCTCTTCTCTCCAAAGGTCTCTTTAATTTTCCTGTAGGCAGTATCTATCTTACCCCTAGTGAGATAAGCTTCTACATCCTTACATTTGTCCTCTACCCATCCCTGTTTAGCCATTTTGCACTTCCTTTCGATCTCATTTTTGAGACGTTTGTATTCCTTTTTGCCTGCTTCTTTTACTGCATTTTTATATTTTCTCCTTTCATCAATTAAATTCAATATTTCTTCTGTTACCCAAGGATTTCTAGCAGCCCTCGTCTTTTTACCTACTTTATCCTCTGCTGCCTTCACTACTACATCCCTCAGAGCTACCCATTCTTCTTCTACTGTATTTCTTTCCCCTATTCCTGTTAATTGTTCCCTTATGCTCTCTCTGAAACTCTGTTCAACCTCTGGTTCTTTCAGTTTATCCAGGTCCCATCTCCTTAATTTCCCACATTTTTGCAGTTTCTTCAGTTTTAATCTACAGGTCATAACCAATAGATTGTGGTCAGAGTCCACATCTGCCCCTGGAAATGTCTTACAACTTAAAACCTGGTTCCTAAATCTCTGTCTTACCATTATATAATCTATCTGATACCTTTTAGTATCTCCAGGATTCTTCCACGTATACAACCTTCTTTCATGATTCTTAAACCAAGTGTTAGCTATGATTAAGTTGTGCTCTGTGCAAAATTCTACTAGGCGGCTTCCTCTTTCATTTCTTAGCCCCAATCCATATTCACCTACTATGTTTCCTTCTCTCCCTTTTCCTACACTCGAATTCCAGTCACCCATTACTATTAAATTTTCGTCTCCCTTCACTATCTGAATAATTTCTTTTATTTCATCATACATTTCTTCAATTTCTTCATCATCTGCAGAGCTAGTTGGCATATAAACTTGTACTACTGTAGTAGGTGTGGGCTTCGTATCTATCTTGGCCACAATAATGCGTTCACTATGCTGTTTCTAGTAGCTTACCCGCATTCCTATTTTCCTATTCATTATTAAACCTACTCCTGCATTACCCGTATTTGATTTTGTGTTTATAACCCTGTAGTCACCTGACCAGAAGTCTTGTTCCTCCTGCCACCGAACTTCACTAATTCCCACTATATCTAACTTTAACCTATCCATTTCCCTTTTTAAATTTTCTAACCTACCTGCCCGATTAAGGGATCTGACATTCCACGCTCCGATCCGTAGAACGCCAGTTTTCTTTCTCCTGATAACGACATCCTCCTGAGTAGTCCCCGCCCAGAGATCCGAATGGGGGACTATTTTACCACCGGAATATTTTACCCATGAGGATGCCATCATCATTTAATCATACAGTAAAGCTGCATGTCCTCGGGAAAAATTACGGCTGTAGTTTCCCCTTGCTTTCAGCCGTTCGCAGTACCAGCACAGCAAGGCCGTTTTGGTTAATGTTGCAAGGCCAGATCAGTCAATCATCCAGACTGTTGCCCCTGCAACTACTGAAAAGGCTGCTGCCCCTCTTCAGGAACCACACGTTTGTCTGGCCTCTCAACAGATACCCCTCCGTTGTGGTTGCACCTACGGTACGGCCATCTGTATCGCTGAGGCACGCAAGCCTCCCCACCAACGGCAAGGTCTATGGTTCATGGGGGAAGGTTTCTTTTGATATGTTTTCTTAAATTACTAAAATCGCTTTTAAAAATAGGGGATGGTGTTAGAAGGGTGAAAATTTAGGGTTATGTGTATTTTTTTAATCCCACATCATAAAAAAAATAAAAGTAAAAATTTCTGTAGAGAAAATAAGAAAAAAAATTGGGGTGTACCACCCTTGTCACATAGGGGTATGAAAAATAGTTTACGACTGATTGTCACACGTACTGAATATATACGTAAAATTTCATCAGAATCCATAGAGCCATTTTGGAGTAGTATGGCAACTAACACTGTGACATGAGAATTTCATATATAAGGATATATTTCATAACAGAAACATGTCAATGATTTTGAGTAAATCGGAAACTAATTGTATGTAATAGTGAGTACAGGTTTCACAAAAAGAATATTTTGCGAGACACACTGGAAGCAACAATGTCATGTGCAGATGGAATGGGAGGCTAATGGCACAGCTGCAGAGAAGTCAATGTTTTGTGTAAACCGGAAACTAATTGTATATAATAGTGAGTACAGGTTTCACAGAAAGAAACTTTTGCGAGACACACTAGAAGCAACAACGTCATATGCGGATGGACCCGGAGGCTAACGGCTTAGCTGCAGAGAAAAGCGGAAGAAAGGGTCGCCGTCTCTAGTCCAAAGCCATGTCGTAGACATGGGCAAACAGCGGGCATGTTCACCTGAAGGCATCGGGTGGTAGACGACGACTGAGCAGGTAACATGTGGCAATCCATGCCAGACCTGCTGGCTCAGGTCAAGATGGGTGTTTAAACGGCCACTAATGGCTTGTCTCCACTATTGTATTTCACGATGGACATGAGTCAACAAATTTCACACATGATAGAGTCAGTTAATCCTGAATTCTGAATCCTGAACCCAGAAGGTCCAAAGAAGAGCGGCAAGATTCGTGAGTGGTACATTTAGCCATCGCAAGAGCGTTACAGATCTCATAGAATGTTTGCAGTGGGACACACCTGCATACAGACGACGTCTAAACGGAAGGGGCCGCTCACTAAAGTCCGAAATGCGATCGTCGCCGAGGATGTAGAGCATATATTACTACCGCCAACCTTCGAATCTCCCAATGATCACCATTCAAAGATAAGGGAAGTTAAAGCTTGTACTGAGACGTTCAGACATTTTTCCCTCATGCGATCTGTGAGTGGAACAGAGGGGTGGAAATATGAGGCGGTCGGAGTGGCCGTGCGGTTCGAGGCGCTACAGTCTGGAGCAGAGCGACCGCTACGGTCGCAGGTTCGAATCCTGCCTCGGGCATGGATGTTGTCCTTAGGGTAGTTAGGTTTAATTAATTTTAAGTTCTAGGCGATTGATGACCTCAGAAGTTAAGTCGCATAGTGCTCAGAGTCATTTGAACCATTTTCTTGGAAATTTGAATTTGGCACGAATTGCGCCCTCTGCCACACACCGCTTGGTGGCTAGTGGAGTATATATGTAGATGTAGATATAGAGGCACTGCTAATAGCTGTACGAAACTGTGAACTCTATTTGCTTTTCCTTTAGCCGTTCTCTGCCAGACAGAGACTGATACACATCATAATCTGTAGCAGTTAGTCACCTGGTACTGACTTCTGAGGAATCTGAGTGACACACAAGTTCCATGTATAATGTCACCATTATTCGGGCTATGAAGCTACACAGCTGCGATCACGTAAATTTAATATTCACTGAGGCTGCACACCAATGTAGATCATCTTTGAAAGTAATGTCTTCTAGTGTTTCGTATGCACGTGACGTCAGTCATCTCGTGTTATTTATATTAGATTGGGTAGCCATAATGAGGGGCAGATTGGGCGAAAGACAATCATATTAGTTAGGAAATCTATTTGCCTCTCTTTATGTCCATTGGACATTGATATAAAAGTATTTGTAACATATAAATGGGTTTTAATCCACAATAAATGTATAAGCAGAAACACCATTTGTCATTTGTAGTTACTATTTCCCTTCATGATTCATGTTTATGTTGTAATTTATATGTTAAAGAGAAAGAAGGAGGAGATAATATCACCAGAAAGAGATCCTATGATCCGATTCAGAGGGTAGTCAGACAGGGCCAAATCTTGATTTTCGTGTTTAGTGTTTTCCGTTGCTCACATTCATTTTACACCCACCTGGAGTAGCATCTTAGACTTTTAACAACTCGTTCATACTCCACTATGTTGCCGACCCCTTCAGATGAGGTCATGAACTGCGACGTAGCCCTTCTATGGTCGACACCACATTGATCCCAGTGCGAGGGCTCTGGCGTGTGGTGAGGGAGCGAGCACTCGATGTCTGTGATTCCGATTTGCGTTGCCACCCTTGGTGTGGTTCCATGACCTCTGGATGATGCTGCAGTTCGACCATAGTTTTAGCAATCTATTTGCCTTTGTAGCATCTATTAAACATCTAACTGCAGTGTTACGAAAGGACACAAAATGAAATCGAGGACATATGTATAGCTGTAGGAAAACTATTTTCTGAGTACAAAATCAGGGAGAGCTGCAAGTAGTGTTTGACCACTTGCGAAGAAGACTGCACACAGAATAGCTGTGCGATGCATTGTTAAATACTGCTCGAGTTTTGGAACTCCACGGGAGGCATCCAAAGAAAGACACCTACGTAATTCACAAGCGTGACAATTGGTTAGTTACCAATCACTTTTAGAAGTGTGGATACTCTCCATGAGGTTACATGGCCACATACGTAAGAAACGTATTGTGGAAATGGAAAGAACCACTAATGCTGGTAGACTGCCGGGAGATTCAGGTGCGTTAATCTTGCACAAGAGTAGAAACTGGGTAGTAATGGTTTATACCGGCATATAAATTTGAAAGTCAAGGGCAGTCGATTAGAAGAGGTCAGTGAATATATCTGTCTTGGCCAGACTATATATATGAATGCAGAAGTTTGGCTGTCAAGTAAATCTGAAGAAAAAAGTGTTTGATCAATGAATCCTTCATGTGCTGACGTACTGTTGCGAGACATGGACACTGAACTAATTTACAAAAGGGAAACTTGGGACAGCACAGAGAGACATGGAAAGATCAATGCTGGGCTATGCAAGAAAGGGTAGGAGAAGGGCAGATAGTATCCGGTCTGTGATGAAAGTTAAGGACATCTTAGAGTCAATAGGCTTCTTGAAATGGCAGTGGGCTGGCCACATCGCGAGAAGGAAAGACAGCAGATAGACTGGAGTGGAGTCCGAGAGAGCATTGGAGGCCTAGGGGAAGACCACCAGACAGATGGGACAAAGATATCAAGAAGATCGCTGCTAGCGCCTGGCAGAGAACTGCCCAAGACCGTTACACTTGGAGAGGACTGATGGAAACGTACCTGAATCCACGACTCGAAGAGGCCACATCATTTAATGATTGAATTAGCTGATTATGATGATGATGATAAGATGTTCTGTTTCTCTCGATTAATTGTGAGAGTAATACGAAAGAAAATGGAAAGCCTTGGTATTAAAAGTCTTCTGCCACGATAAGTACAATGAAGAGCCAAAACATTATGATCAGCTTCGCAACGAAATACACCACTGGTTTTGCGTATCAGACATCAGACAGTTCGTTGGTAGGTTTGTGAAGGTATGTGGCATTAGACGCCTACGCACAGGTCATGTTATTAGAGCTGATTTGCCTACTCGGCAATGATGCCCGATAGTACCCAGATGGGTTCCATAGGATTTACATGAGGCGAATTTGTTCGCAGAGACAGTTCACTATAATGCTCTTCAAACCACTGTAGCACGGTTCTTGCTCCGAGACACGGATAATTATGCTGCTGATAGATGACATCGCCGTCTGGAAGACATGAAGGATGGATCGATGGAGTTGGTTCGCAGCTGTGGGCGTGTCTTCGTTTACTACCGGAGGAACCATGAAAACGCAGGAGAATGTCTCCTATAGCATAATACTGCTCCCACCAGCCTGCATCGGTGGCGAGTTGCACGCTTCGAGTCACCGATCACCTCGATGACGGTGTTTGTGGAGACGACCATCGACCTAGTGTAGCAAAAATGGCATTCACCTGAAGAGTCGACACATTTGGATTGATCGACGGTCGAATCCCGATGGCCCCATATCCACTGCATTCGTGACTGATGATGTCGTTGGGTCGATATGTGAACTCGTAGGGTCGGTCTACCGTGAAGCTCCACGTTCAACAAAGTGCGAAGAACGCTGCACCAGTATTGTGCTCTTTCGGAACAGATGCCACAGATCACCACTGCTTGACAGAGCAGACAAGCCGCCGAAGCGCACGTTCTGTGAAGAGTCGTAGACGTCCAACAATTTAGCGCATCGTTGTAGTTGCTCTGCCCTTCTATCTTCTTTCCGTAGATGCTCACGACTCTAGCACGAGAACATTCGACCAGCTTCGCTGGTTTCGAGATACTCGTTCACAGACTCTGCGTAATGATAAGCTTCCCTTTCAAAGTCGTTATCTGAATGGATTCCCCGATTTGTAGTCCAAATCTTCGCTAAGGGGCTCCCCAGTCCGTGTCTGCTCCGACGCCACAGCCGTGTAGTCAGTGAGGCAGAATGCCATGCTAGGGGTTCAGGTACGATTCCCGGATGTGTTGCAGATTTTCTCCGCTCGGAGACTGGATATTGTGATGTTTTCATGATACTATCATCCTCACCGACAAGCAACATTTCATTTCACTAAGTGTCTGCCGCGCTTACGTACTTCTGTTACAGCTTCTCGTGCCCGCTATGCCACCCGGCGGTATCGTACGTCGCGGTGGACAGCGGTGCTAATGTTTTGGCTTATCAGTGTACAGTGGCTTGTGGTCTACGTAATGCGTACATGAGCGTGTAAAAGATGCTTTTCCCAAAATTGAAGACAGCATCTAAACGGGTGCTAAAGTGGCTCAAAAAGGAAGATATTAAATGCAACTCGTTGTGCAGTTGACTGTTTCGAAGCCTTATTATTATGCGAGTATGCGACCACCAGCCACCGTCACACAGCTTAACATTACAGGGGCGCTGTCGCGCGATAACAGACAATTAACTGCAGACTGGCTGTGATTAGCATTGTTGATGAGGCTAATGAGCCGGCGCGCTGTTGTCTGGCGTGGCGCAGCGGCCGTGTTGTTCGGGGACCGCCCCTGGAATGTCCAGCACAGTGCGGGCCAGCTAGCGGGCCCCTGTCTCATGCGACATCACACACGCCGGCGCTGTCCGGCTGATTGCCAGCTGCTCCACAGAGAACCTCCCTGGCGGCTGCACCTCGCATTCGTACGTCCAGTTCCGCAAGCTCCCAAAGTGAACTGACCGCTCTCTCTGTGTTTGTATTCAGTGCAGCAATTGCTGTATTTTAGCAATCGGACGAAACAGATGAAAGCAGCTGACCCCAGTCGGATAGTACGGTGTGTTCCGGGAACTACGAAAGCACCGTGTCTGACGCGTACTGGATTGTGGCAGTTGGCGTATGGCTCCTCGACGGACTAAACGAGTTAGGAGCGGCGTTGGAAGCCGCGTCTGGGAAAATCGTTGCGCTAGTTAGCACTTGAGCGTGACCTGTCAGTAGCACATGTTCACAGAGCAGCGCTCACTGCAAAGTAACGGCAGGACGGCATCTACTGACGGAATCAGATTTGTAATACCGCCAGACAAACGCTAGCTGTCTGTGACGTTTCATTGTTTTGCACAAAGTAACCGCAGAGTTTTCAGTTCCGTGAAAGGAAAATTGCTGTTATAGTTCACAGTCTACTGTGGTAATAGTTTAAAGCAAATATATGCTTACAATAATTCGTGTTGCTCCAAAAGCCCACCACATTCTTGTTTTCAAATCCTGTGAAGGCTCTTCGCGTATCGTATGAGGTTCCCCGAACTCCACCCTCAGCACTAATTCTAACAAAAGTGTAGCATAAGTTTTATGTACGTATTTAGAGTTTATAAACTGTCCATAATTTCTAATATGTGAAGCTAATAAGAATTTCATTTTTCTATATTTTTGGAATGACTTGCAGTTGTGTTACTCTAACGATGATCATAGTGAGAAATGATCACATATATTCATAGCGATTTGGCACGGGACACACGATCGTGGTCTGCACAAGTGATACTGAGATGCAACACATCGGCAGAGATCAATATTAAAACGAATAGTTCCCATTTTATAACGAAAAAATTGTGGGGGTGGGGTGCAAAATTTTAAAATAATGGTTCAAATGGCTCTGAGCACTATGGGACTCAACTGCTGTTGTCATTAGTCCTCTAGAACTTAGAACTACTTAAACCTAACTAACCTAAGGACATCACACACATCCATGCCCGAGGCAGGATTCGAACCTGCGACCGTAGCAGTCGCACGGTTCCCGCGCCTAGAACCGCGAGACCACCACGGCCGGCTGCAAAATTTAATCGCGTGAATGAATCAGTAACAAAATTCCCGAGGAAATAGATGTAGACGTTGCATAGTGCTGGAGGGAATTGTCACCATGAATTCTGCAGGGATGTCCATAAATCCTTAAGAGTACGAGATAATGTTCATGTCTGGGGAGTGTGCTGGCCAACGTAAGTGTTGAACTCAGAAGAATGCCCCTGGAGCCACTCTGTAGCAATTCTGGACGTGTGAGGTGTCGCATTGTCCTGCTGGATTTACCGAAGCCCATCGCAATGCACAGTGGACATGAATTGATGCAGGTGATCAGACAGCACGTTTACGTACGTGTCACCTGTCAGAAGCGTATCTAGACGTATCAAGCGTCCCCTGTAACTGCAAGTGTACACGTCTCCACCGTTACAGAGCATCCACCAGCTTCGACAGTCTCCTGCTGACATGCACGGTCCATGGATTCATGAGTTTGTCTCCATACCCGTACACGTCCATCCACTCGATACAATTTGAAACGAGACTCGTGACACCAAGGAATACGTTTCCAGTATCAAAAGGCCAATGTTGGTGTTGACGGGCCGAGGCGAGACGTAAAGATTTCTGTTATACTGTCTGCAAGAGCTCAGAAGACCCTGATCGATGATGTTTCGCTGAATGGTTCTCTCGCTGACACTTTTTGATGGGTCAGCATTGAAATCTGAAGCAGTTTGAGGAAGGGTTGCACTTCTGTCACGTCGACAGATTCTCTGCAGTAGTCGTTGTTCCCGTTCCTGCAGGATCTCTTTCCGGAGGCAGCGATGTCGGAGATTTGATGTTTTACCGGATTCCTGGTATTCACGGTACATTCTTGTAACGGTCGTACAGGAAAATCCTCATATCGTCACTACCTCGGAGATCCTGTGACCAATCGCTCGTGAGCCAACTATAACACCACGTCCAAACTCACTTAAATCTTGATAACCTGCCATTGGAACAGCAGTACCCGATCTAACAACTGCACCAGACACTTGTCTTATATTGGTTCTGCCGACTGCCTATACCAGTTTCAAAATGGTTCAAATTGCTCTTAGCACTGTGAGACTAAACATCTAAGGTCATCAGTTCCCTAGAAATTAGAGCTACTTAAACCTAAGTAGCTTAAGGACATCACACACATCCATGCCCGAGGCAGCATTCGAACCTGCGACCGCAGTGGTCGAGCGGTTCCGGACTGAAGCGCCTAGAACCTCTCGGCCACAGCGGCCGGCTACACCAGTTTCCTTAGCGGTTCAGTGTACGTATTAATTCTGCCTTACGCACACATCAAAATAACTTTTGAATCATCATGGTTGCCAGAACTCCTGAGGATAGACGTAGACTGTGGATATTGTATCACAAAAAAAAAAAATGGCTCTGAGCACTATGGGACTCAACTGCTGTGGTCATCAGTCCCCTAGAACTTAGAACTACTTAAACCTAACTAACCTAAGGACATCACACACATCCATGCCCGACGCAGGATTCGAACCTGCGACCGTAGCAGTCGCACGGTTCCGGACTGCGCGCCTAGAACCGCGAGACCACCGCGGCCGGCTATTGTATCACAGACACAGTCCCATTGAGTGTTCAGAACGTCACTAAACCCGCTCAAAGATGTAAACAACCATGCATGAGCAGCGTCTATTAGACGGAGGGGGTCCGGCCACCGATCAGTTCCACTCATTGCAAAAGGAAGGAGGTACACGGCTCGTTTTGTCGTAATTCAGCCACGCCTAAACGGTCAGTACAGCAGTTCGATAGCATCCGCATTGTTGCTTTGTGCCAGGAAGGGCTCTCAACAAGCGAAGTGTCTAGACGTCTCGGAGTGAAGCAAAGAGATGTTGTTCGGACATGGAGGAGATACAGAGAGACAGGAACTGTCGATGACACTCCTCGCTGAGGCCGCCCAAGGGCTACTACTGCAGTGGATGACCCCTACCTACGGATTATGGTTCGGAGGAACCCTGACAGCAACGCCACCACGTTGAATAATGCTTTTCGTGCAGCCACAGGACGTCGTGTAACAACTGAAGCTGTCCACAACAGGCTGCATGATGTGCAACCTTACTCCTGACGTCCATGGTGAGGCCCATCTTTGCAACCCTAACACCGTGCATCGCGTTCTAGATGGGCCCAACAACATGCCAAATGGACCGCTCAGAATTGCAATCACGGCCTCTTTACCGATAAGTGTCGCATATGCCTTCAATCACACAATCTACAGCGACGTATTTGGAGGTATCCCGGTCATGCTGGACGCCTTAGACACACCGCCCAGCGAGTATAGCAACGTGAAGGTTCCCTGATGTTTTGGGGTGGCATTATGTCGGGCGAACGTACGGCACTGGTGGTCATGGAAGGTGCCGTATCGGCTGCACGATACGTGAATGTCTCCTTCGACCGACCGTGCAACCATATCGGTAGCATATCGACGGGGCTTTCGTCTTCATGGACGACAATTCGCGCCCTCTTAGTGCACGTCTGGTAATTGACTTCCTTCAGGATAAGGGCATCGCTCGACTAGAGTGGCCAGCATGGTCTCCAGACATGAAACCTATAGCGTATGCATGGAATAGATTGAAAAGGGCTGGTTATGGACGACGTGACCCACCAGCCACTCTGAGGGATCTACGCCGAATCACCGTTGAGGAGTGGGAAAATCTGGACCACCTTGTGGATACTATGCCACGACGAATATGGGTATACATCGATGCAAGAGGACGTGCTGCTGGGTATTGGAGGTACCGGTGTGTACAGCAATCTGGGACACTACCTCTGAGGGTCTCGCTGTATGGTGGTTAAACATGCAATGTGTAGTTTCCATGAGAATAAAAATGGCGGAATGATGTTTATGATGATCTCTATTTCAGACTCTCGGAACTGAGGTGATGAAAACATTTTTTGCTGTAGTGCCATCTGTCACAAAGCGAAACAAGTGGTCCAACTAAAACATTCATATTTCTTTACGTACTACACGAGTATGTAATGAAAAATGGGGTTTCCTATTTTAAAATACGAAGTTGATATCCGTTTGATTTATGGCAGCGCCATCTAGCGGGCCAACCATAGCGCCATCTCATTTCCCCCTTGAAGCTACACAAGTTTCGTTCTTCGTAGTGTTTTCGTTTGACGCTTATTTCGTGAGATATTTGTCCCGGTCACGGTCAGTGGATCAATGGACCACCCTATATATTGTTGTTGCTAGGGTTTTGGAAGTATGTGGCTTTAGATGTCTGCGCACAGGTCTTGTAATTCACGTAAATAACAAGCCGCTCATTTACGTATGCGATGATGATTTTCGATAGCTATCCAGATGGGTTCCATAGGCTTTACATAAGGAGAATTTGGCCGCAAAAAACATCAACGTGAGTTCACCATAATGATCCTCAGACGTGACCACAACGCCACTGAGCGGCATCCAGCTTCGTGATGGTCAGTGGTCGTAATGTTTTGGCTCATCAGAGTATTGTTATAATATTTTCAATTCTGAAACTTGTTCCTGATGGAAGTCATTTATTTTTCTGCTAAGTACGGTTATACCACAATATTAAATGTTTAAATTGGTTATGCAGTAAAAACTTGGTCTTCTAAAGAATTCAGCGGCATCATGAAATGGATGAAGTCGTAACTTTGTTCATTTAATTGTTGCACTGAGAAATTAGTGAAATTTGTAGATGTATGAGGTGAATCCACGACTGTTAGCCTTAACACCTTTGATACAATTGTTGAAGGAATTCAAATTAGTCTACTTTTGATGTATTCTTATGTTTGGCTAGTTACGCGCAATGCTTCGGCATGTTGGCAGGGGAGGGAGTGCTGCCACGTGCAGGGGTAGTTGAGATGGGAGGCGTCGGTAATGTAGCGGCTAACGCTGTCATATACCCATACAGTAAATAGAGCTGCCCACAGTAAGAATGTAGGTTCAGACACAACACTCCTTTGGTAATTTCAATAATACTGTAGGTAGTATTCGTGCGACCTCCGAACTGAATTTCTCCTCTTGCTGTGTGGGGCCAACAGTTCAACATGGAGTTTACTTGATGATTTGAATTTTGCGTGCAGTTGTAAAAAGCAAATGCGAGAACATTTGTGTAATAGACTAATTTACTGGCAGTTAGCATGACTTCTCCATTTCGTATGGCTGTGGAATAAAACAGATGACCTAAATCATAGGTTTTAAACTTTGTTTCTCTGTGTCTAAGCTGCTGTGGCATTTACAATTCTTTCCTCTGCGAAACACAAAGTATTTATTTTTATTTTTACCCCAACCTGTTTCGACTCTTCATTTGTCACCAACTGTGCATCTCGATTTATTTATATTAAAATATCGTGCAAACTTCATGGTTGTTATTCTGTTTTAAGCCTAAATACCATAAAACGTACTTTCTTTTCTTTTGTTTCGACTGCACACATGAAACTACGTTAACTGTGAAAGTAGATTTTCACAGGCCTGCTTGCTTGTAGATGTTTTCATCGCCTGATAGCAAGTCACCTGCTAAGTAGTCGCACGAATTAGATTTAAAAGTAATTCACTCCGAAGTTCTCAGTCGGGAGTTATAATTGTCTGTGTCCTAAACTAACTTTTTTTGTCCTGAAATGCATATTGGGTGTGTCTCTTCTTTCGTTGTAATTACGTACATTGTATTCTACTTTTCTTTATGCTTTACTCTCATCTGTTTTCATCAAATTCATGCGCAAATCTGAGAAAAAACGTACGTCACCATACGTATCGAGAGACGTCATATTATTGTCGTTGGTCACTTGTTCAGCGCTATGTTTCCGTCAAGCACTGCTCTAAGTTACAACGTTTTGTGAAACATTTTGTGGCGCGTCCGTTGGGAGAGATATTATTTGAAACAAACAAGTTCAAAAATGGTCCAAATGGCTCTGAGCACTATGGAACTTAACTTCTGAGGACATCAGTCCCCTAGAACTACTTAAACCTAACTAACCTAAGGACATCACACACTTCCATGCCCGTGGCAGAATTCGAACTTGCGACCGTAGCAGACGCGCCGTTCCAGACTGTAGCGCCTAGAACCGCTCGGCCACCCTGGCCGGCAACAAACAAGTCAGCCTATACAAATCCAGTATCGCAGTTAGCGTAATTTCTGGCGAGCAAACGAAACAAAATAAACAAATGCATAAATTATAAGTTTTAAACCCAAAACATAAGGAAACAACCAAGAAATTTTATAATGTTTTTAGATAAATAAATCAAGACCGCACGTAAGTCTCAATACACGTTTGGGTAAATAAAAAGATAAATAAACTGTCCTTCACTAACGGCAGAATTTATAAGTCCAATCTGAATTTACTATCTTCGCTACTTCGGCCACCGTCAGATATTTCGCTACCCATATAGCAAAACTCGTCAGCTACTTTTTGACTCCCATCTCCTAATCTAATTGTTTCAGCATTGCCTGATTTAATTCAGCTACAGTTTATTAACTTTGTTTTACTTTGCTTGATATTCATCTTACAATCTCCCTTCAGGACACTATCGATCCCCTTCATGTGCTGTTCCAAGTACTTCCCAGTCCCTGAGAGAATTGCAACGTCATCAGCAAAGCTCAGAGATTTTCTTACTTCACCCTCTACAAATTTTTACTTTGATTCCTTTACTGCTTGACAGCTAGCTCAGTGTACAGATGGAATAACCCCGATGATAAGCTCCAAATCTCTTTCAGTCCCATCTCAACCACACTCCTGTTCCACGCCCATCGACGCTTAAACTGCAGTCTGGTTTCTGTAATTTTCGCTGTCTGTATTTTATGCCGGTTGTCTCCAAAATTTCAAAAAGAGTATGCCAGATAGCATGATCAAAAACTTTCGCTCAATCTGAAAATGCCGTAAAGGAAAGTTTACCTTCTCTTAATGAATATTCTGTGTCATGTCGTTGAGTCAATATTACCTAGAGTGTTTCGTCATTTATGTGGAATCCAAAATGATTTCAAGCATGACTTATTAAACTGATATTTCGATAATATTCACACATATCAGCAAATGATTTCTTTGAAGTAGAAATTATTACGTTATTTTTTCAGTCTCTTGCTATTACGCCTGCCTCAAACATATTTCACATCAGATGCAGCAGTTTTATGGGGACTCGCTATTCCAAGTTTCTCAGTAATTCTAAGGTAATGCCATCAGTTTCAGAGACCTTGTTTCGACTTGTCTTTCAGCACTCTGTCAAAGTCTTCTTGCAGTGCCGTGTCACCCACCTCATTTTCATCTATTTCTTGTTCTCTTCTCTAATAATACCTTCAAGTTCCATTTCCTTGTGTAGCCTTTTCTTCAACATTTCAGATCTCCCTTTGTTCTGAGTACTGGTTTTTCATCTGAGCTCATGATATCCTTAAAGCTGGTTTTCTTTCTTCCAAAAGTCTTTCTAACTTTCCTCCAGCCGTTTTCCGCTATTTATACATGCTTCTACAGCCTTGAATTTTCCTTCCAGCTTGTCAGTGCTAAGCCTTTGCACTTCCTACAGTTTGACTGCAAATATCTGTATTTCGTTCTGCAGGCATCACTTTTTGCATTTCTGTGTTTTCTCCTTTCATCAGTTACGCTCAATATTTCTTGCCTTTGTATTTTTGCCCTATGATGCTCTTCTGCTTTCACTATTTCATCTCAGCCCCTTCCTCTTCTATTGCGATCGTTGTCACTCTTGAGTCAATTTTGCCTAAAGCTCTCTCTGAAATTCTTGACTATCACTGTTTGTTGTTGTACTTATACAAGTACAATCTCCTTTACATACCACCTTCCTGAAATTTTTCAGTTTCAATCTGCATTTCATAACCAATAAATTACGATCAGACTCAACATCCTCCCCTGGGAATGATTTACAGTTTAAAATATGGTTTCTAGATCTCTATCTTATCTATATGTGCTCTATTCGGCACCCTCTTCTGCCCTGAGGTCTTTTTCTCTATCATGATTTTTTTCCACGAAGTATTAGCGATGAAAATTGTGCCCTGTGCACATCTAACAAGCAATTTACTTTTCATTCGTTTTTCTCCTTCTACCTTCCTTTGTTCTCTTTTCCTACTGTCGAATTCTAGTCCTGTCATAAGCAAATTTTCGCCTCCTTTGACTATATGAATAATTTGTTTTATATTATCACACATTCTACCAATCTTTTCGTCATCTGAGAAGCTAGTGGCAATGCATGAGTGCATTGAAGTGGGCGTTCGTTTCATGTATATGTTGGGTGAACAGTAAGGTTCACTGTGTTGTTCATATCAGGTTAAACACAATCGTATTTTCTTATTCAGTGTTAGAGATAATGCTCCCTTACCCGTATTTGATTTTTTATTTATGTATATTTTAATTGCTTATACATACTCCTCATTTCCTGTCACCGACTTTAAATAACTTATAGATTCAGGAAAAAGTTGGCGCATACCCAAAATCCTATTTCATTATCCAGTGTCAGACATACTGCTACATTTTCCGAATTTGCTTTTTCATTTATAATCCTTTCTTTACTTGACGAGTACTCCTATTTTCCTGTCAGCACCTTTCACTAACTTATTGATATAAGAAAAAATTGGTCTATTTTATAGCCAGTTTCGTGGAATGGTGATATTTTTTGCCATATTATGGGTTTCCTTTTGCCACGTTCCGTGTATCTTTTTCCATAAAATGTGTTATTACTTTTGCGAGCCAGTTGATATTTACTTTTTCCAAGTTTTTCATTTTTTACTTACCAAATTCGGATTTTTTTACGCATTAGGTATCATTTTTGCCAAAGTTGGTGTTGCTGTCACCAAATTTAATTTTGCCGAAATTGATGTTTCCTTTTTCTCAAATCCACCTTTTTTTTTGGGGGGGGGGGGGGAATTTTTTCCATGTTGCTCGTGTTGCGAATTTCGGTGATGCTTATTTTACAAAATTCGGTGTTTTTTCTTAAATTCGATATTGCTTTTAGCTGCCTTTTTTGAGTTATGTCAATTTCCTCTTTATTTTGGTAATTTGAGCGCTATGTTCGTCATCACACCAAAGTTCGTTACGCAGAAAATGACAGGTCAGATTAAAGTTATACGTACGCCTCTGCCTGGAAGAGGTTGGAAGTTAAAATTCAACTCTAATATTCAATAACTATCAGTTACGTATATCAGTAAAGTATTGTCCTCAGATTTACAAGATTTTTACACGGCATAATCACAAATTTCACGATATCTCGTAAAAATCGTCGACTTTGTGCTATTTCGGATACAGCGCTAGTTTCACCTTTTTTTGCGTTTTAGCTATTGGGAAATTTTTGTATCTCTGTTAGTTCATATTATATCCAATTTCAGCCTATTCAAATGCTTCAAATGGCTCTGAGCAGTATGGGACATAACTTCTGAGATCATCAGTCCCCTAGAACTTGGAACTACTTGAACCTAACTGACCTAAGGACATCACACACATCCATGCCCGAGGCAGGATTCGAACCTGCGACCGTAGCGGTCGCGCGGTTCCAGACTGTAGCGCCCCCCGACCAGCTCAGACTATTCGTTACTTTATTTAAATTCCCTCTTTAATAGATGTAACATTTAACGGTTGCACCTGTATAGGGCCAGTTTAATTTTTTTTAATGAAGCTATTTTGCTGAATAGACTCCGCCGAGAGATCTGGATAGATACTATGTTACTTCGATAATATTCTTTCCAAGATAATGTCATCATTATGAAGCCCCACACGAAAGCCGCACGCCAAAGGAAACAATCACGCATTTAGTTTTCCCTTGGTCTCAATCGTTCGCCGTACCGTAACAACAAGTCCTTGCTGGCTAACGTTACACGAACAGGTCAGTCGATCATGCAGACTGTTGCCCTTGAAACTACTTAACAGTCTGCTGGTGCTCTTCAGGAACCATGCATTTGTCTGCCTCTCGACCGATACTCGCTCGCAGCGGCTGGACTTTCCGTACGGCGAGCCGTATCGTTGAGGCACGCAAACCACTTCACATCGGTATAGTCCTTGGTGTTAGTACGGACTTGTATTACATAGATAAATTGAAAGAAGGTGTGAAATCAATTACAGTGAGACTAAAATAATGCGCAATCAAACGTTAACAATGAACTGATGCAACGGGTAGATCTTCTGTACATATATTCTTATATGAGAATGAACAGAAACAGAAGAAGAGGAAAAACAGAAGTGTAAGAAATGACTTAGCATATCTTCAATACACCAATGTGGTTGTCAGTACGAAGAATCATATGTTACATGAAATTCCATTTGTGGCATTAAGTTTTAATGTCAAATCATTCTGAAACTGGCAATTTTACGTTGGGAATCGCTAAGAGGGCGCAGAAGATAAACAGAGAGGCCAGGTGACTGAAGAGGAAGACATAATCGTGACTGTAATGAAGGTGATACGGAGTTGGGCAGCTCATGTGTCCAGACGAATGGTTGGCAGAACGCCCAAGGGTTCTCTAAGCTGCATTGTGGAAGATAACCAAACAGCGAAATGATGCCCTAAGAGAAAGTACATGAATGCCACACGAAGACACACACAGTGACTATGGGCCGTAATAGGTGGCAGTTCCTATAGCTTTCCATTATCCAGCAACATATGGCTAACGACTGATAAAGAACACAGAACCGTTTTTAGACATCACTTCACATTTAGTTTTTAAGTCGTCCTTCATTTCTGAATTGTTATAAGCTGAGTGAACTTTGGGTTGGATCTCATAATAGTATAGTTAAATCGAAGCATCGGATCCTCGTTTCGTTAGCGGAGATCAGGTCAATATAACGAGAGGAAAGATTTACCGATTTTTTATGGTTAAATGTACCATTTCGATTGCAGGAAGAATATAAATTTCATTGTATCACTCGTAATATCTTCGCAACATATTAAATATATCAGCCTGTAGAAAAGCCCACTGTTTATTTGTTATGAGAAACCAATTCGTTTGTCATGTGGCCTCTTCACACGAATTAAAAGTTGTGATTATTTGTTATCAGAAACCAATTCGTTTGTCATGTGGCCTCTTCACACGAATTAAAAGTTGTGAGCAAACAATATGTATGCTTTCAAAGCCAATCACAGGAGCACGCCATAGTCGATATAGTTTCACTGAAGCTCTTTCAGTCATTAGTGCGGATGATGGATCCGGTCAAATAATTTCGTAGCGCGTGGCAGTTGGAGTGTCGTCAATACTAGCGACTACAGTTACACGAGTATGCAAAATTTAAACTGGACAGCGTTTGTACATTTTCCGCGAATTGCAACGAATGGATTCCGTACGGCGAAGTATTACTGAAGAATAGTTAATGGATCACTTGCATAGAATGGGGGACGACGTACTGCACCTCCGCGTCCAGTCCCCCCTAGATAGTGTCTTTGGATCAACGTCATACTGACTGGAGTTTTACCGGCATGCACGAATAGCATTCCATGAACTCTCGAGGAATTTACATCTGCTGTGGCGTATTTTATTTACGTGCAGCGCAGTGGAATTTGTAACTTTCACGACGTGTTTCTACGCTGACGTTGATTACCATACAGCTAAGTGTATAAGTTTTAAAGGGATCTACAGAGACGGTTTTCAGAGCCGTGGAAGGAGTGGCCCAACAGAATTTTTAAATGTTATTTACTCTTAAACTCCACCATATTTCCCATATGGCATTAAATAAACTCATTCGAGTTATTATTTACATGATTACCTATATACTGAAGTCTCCTGAATGCTTGTGTTAAACTGTTGCAGTAATTGGTTCTGAAACTTCAATTATACTTCATACGTTTCTACAGTGGAAACTGGTGATAAAGACACGGGACACGGTGCACTTGCTCAGACAGGAAGACGTGAATGTAATAAAATAGTACATAAATAAAAGGAACAAACAAATGACTAGAAGACGTGTAAAGTTGTGGATTTTGCTAAGCTATGGTTCACAGTGTGACCAATGTTCTGCCGAATGCGAATTACTTTTTAACGATTATAAATGCCAAATAACGGTACCAATATTTCTTAATTGAGCTCTACCATTGCTTTCTGTGGCTCTGGAGGCAGCTTCCAAGAAGGATATCACCGAAGCAGCTGGCGTGGAACTCGAACAAACCTCAATATCATGACAGTCCCACCAACAAATGTCTCTCCATCAGCACCTCAGACGTCCCACAGCTGGTTGCCCTAAAGTACAAAATGCAAGCAAACAAGTAGCTGCGGCACGGCAAGCGTGTTACCCTGCGCCTTTGAAGTCACTTCCCTATCCGCATTTCCCTCCTTCAAGATATTCATAGCAATTACCTTGAAGAAAGGTCACAGTTCTCCGACTACTGTGCAAGTAAACTGTGAAATGAGACAGCATTTCTGTGCAAGTTCTTGTCCACGGATGAGGCATCATTTATAAGCCAAATGAGGGTAAGTACTTGCATTTTGCGACAATGTTCGACTGAGGATCTACAGGGTGGTCACTTCCACTACTTGAGCCGTTGCAGTCGGATGGCTGCTGCCCCCTGGGGCGAGCATTTGTCTGCAGGGTGGGGCTCGGTGACCACGGGGTTCCCGAGCTGGGAACTGGAAAGCGCCGCCAGTGCTCCATCACTAAAAGATCTGGACATGCTTCAGTGACCACTGTGTGGTCGTTCAGTTATATGAGACTTACTCAGGCATGCGGGATTCGGCCTGAATGAACTCCTGTCTCCCTAGCTAGTCGTGGGACCGAGATGGATCCTCCGGAATTTTCTTCGCCTCCTCCCAGTGGAAAAGGTGGGCCACTGACAGGTACCAACAGCCGACCAAATATGAGGGCTCTTGTTGACAGTCCTAGTGACCCAGGAGTGAAACCTAAGAGTTTCTGATCTAGTAACGTGTTTTCAATCATCCAAAGGAAAGAGTGCAGGTTCGAGGAAGTTTCGCATTTCCATATTCAAAAACCGCTGGAAAGCGTTGTTGGCAGTTAAAAATCTGTTAAGTTACTGCGTAATGGGACACTGTTTGTGGAAATCGCAAGTTCCCAAGAAGTTAAGAACCTACAGAACGCGCAAAGCTTTGGAGGAATTCGCCATCGAAACTGAGCTGCACACACCATCTTGAAGTATAGCAAAGGTGTTGTAACGTGCAGGGATCTAGTGGCGAAAATGAAGGATGCGCTCTAGAAGGAACAGCTGACGTGCAAAATATCACTAGTAGAATGAATGGAGATCTTATAAAGTCTGACCCCATTATCCGGACGTTTAATAGCACAAATGTTCCTGAGCATGTTAAAGCAGATGCCCTCTGCCAAAGTATATAGCTTTAATTACACAACCCATTGTTCTCATGGAGAAGCTACCTGTGTCAAATGCAGTAAGGCCGCCCATGAAGCTGTTCTTTGTTCGTCTCCATTGCAGTGTGTGAATTACTCTGGAGCTCACCCCTACTGGAGTCGGGACATCAGCATGTATCTGGAAGATACAAGAGCTTAAAACTACGAACTGCATCCGATATAATGAGGCCAAAAAAACTATAAAGACATGCTGCCCCAACTTTTACTACCTCCTTCACTTCAGTTGTTAAACAGCCACTGCAGAAAGCTGATGTGTGGAAAGCTGATGCTGCTACAAGAAAGCACGAGTACCTGCTTTGTCCATGCACTTGTGCTTCTGCAGTCATTTCTAAGCCTGTCCCTTCCCCATAATATCAGAAAAAACCGTGGTTGTTGACACAGTGGAGCTCCCTGCCCCTTCAAAGTTTCTGTCTGGTACACTGTCCAATGATGCCACAACCACAGCCAAAGTTGTGGCTGCGAAGTCTGCACAGGGAACAAAAATCAAAGGCCAAACGTCCACCACAGGTTGAACTTTGCGGTAAACAGGCCACCAACGTGGACGTCAACCTCTCTGACGTCTCTCTCGATTTTTATTTAGAGGCTGTGGAACTTGATGTCGGATTGGGGCAGTCATTTTGCCCCAGGAGTGAGCCTCCACCCATTGTGGTCTCCCCTCCACGACAGTAAGAGGATGAAAGTACTACCCCCATGTAGATGGCTCCCTGGAGGAACTGTAGCTCCTGGCACAGGAACGCCTCCTATGAATGTGTTTGCAGGAAACACATTTTAAAGTATCTGATATCCTTGTCCTATGGAGCTGTACGCTCTTTTGCAAGGATGACCTCACTTGGGAAATGGCCGAGGGGGTGCTTGCTGTGTTTGTCAGTAGTGTGCACCACTCCTCTGCTTTCCCCCTGGCCAGTGACATGCCATCATTTGCAGTTGAAATACATGCACGTCGGAGGATTATAGTTTTCTCTCTGCATCTACCACTGCTGGATGAAGTAGAGTCTGAGACTCTCACAGATCTTATGTAAAAACTGCCCTGACTATTTCTCCTCCTAGGAGACTCCTATGCCCATCATGTACTGTGGGGTTCAATCTCTACTTGCCTTCAGGGTCGGGTTTCTGAAGTGCCTCCTGGCATCTCACAAGTTGCACATCCTAAACATTTGTACTCCCACTCATTTCTGTGCTGTTACTGGGTCATTCTCGGCCATCGACCTGTCTCTCTCCTCTCCAGCACTCGGGGCGACTGCTTTCATCAGGAGGTCATTGATGACCTTCATTCCAGTCACCACTTCCCAATTCACATTCACTTACAGGATGGAGGATTGCTGGTACAAAAGCCACAAACTTGGATGATTAGCATGGCTAACTGGGAGCTGTTCAGCAAGTTTCCTGTGTTTGAACACTGTGACAGCGTCCAGGAATCGGTGGACCACATCACGTGTGTGCTCCATCTTGCCACTGAACTGTCCATACCACAGTCTTTCGGTACTCATAGGAGTTGAGCTGTGCCTTGGTGGACAGAAGAACGCCATTCAGCCAACCAGGCCAGACGTGCGGCTCTTCGGCAGTTTAAGTGCCTCCTGACAGCCGACAGCCTAGCGAGTCTCGAGAGCCAAGGCTTGATGTGTCATTAGGAAGAGCAAAAAATGGTCATGGAAAGCGTTCCTGGCCTCCATCAACCCTTCCACATGTTCTGTGAAAGTATGGGAAACCATCAAGATGATTTCCAGCGAACGCAGTCGTACACTGACAGCGACAGTGCTGAAACAGGGGTGTCTCATAACGACACCCAGAGAAATCGCTCAGGTGCTGACCATCATTTTGCAACAACTACAGCCGATGCAACCCAGGATCCGGCATTTTGTCGCTACTGTGTAGCTGTAGAGAGGAGCAGGTTCAGCTTCAGATCCAAGTGCTCCGAGGCTTACAGTTTTCCTTTCTCCATGTGGGAACTTGATTCGGTACTGTCTGAGACTCATTATATTGAACCTGATGACGACTAAGTCCGGTACCGCATGCTTCGAAATTTGTCAGAGGCGTCAAAGAAAATCCTCCTCAAATGTTTTAATTTTACATGGCAGACAGGCAACTTCCACAACTCGTGGAGGGAATGCGGTCCTGACACCTCTCCTGAAACCAGGAAAGGATCGTACGTCTCCCAGCAGTTGCAGGAGTATCGCCTTAACGAGCTTCGTAGGAAAGTCCATGGAGTGAATGTTTAACCGCCGTCTAGTCTGGTTGTTAGAGACCAGGTAACAGATCCCTGCACGTTACAACACCTTTGCTATACTTCAAGGTGGTGTGTGCAGCTCAGTTTCGATGGCGAATTCCTCCAAAGCTTTGCGCGTTCTGTAGGTTCTTAACTTCTTGGGAACTTGCGATTTCCACAAACAGTGTCCCATTACGCAGTAATCACCAAGGCGCACAATACTACTTGGAGACAGTGTATTCTTTCACAACTGCATCAATGGGGGTTTCGTGGCCAACACCCTATGCGGTCTTTGCCACCTCAAGGTTATTTAGAACCTGAGTTGGTGACTCGCGTTCATATCGGTTTCAGCCGGAGAGTGGCGTCCCTCCGAGCAGCGTTTTAACTGTTACTCTCTTTGCCATAGCCATATCCAGTATCACGTCTGCAGTAAAGAGTACAATACTCCTTACTTGTCGGAATTTTGGCTGTTTTTTGTTCCTCCTCCGGTGTTGCAGCTGCAAGGATTCAGTTGCAACTTAACAGTGCGGAGGTTGGAGGGGTGGGCTGCATAGATGGGTTTTCAGCTTTCTGTGTGTGTGTGTGTGTTCATTAGAATCATTCTCGTCGTTTTTCTTATTTGACTGTCTTGCATATGAGGAACACCATCCTACGGTTTAGAGCCTCCGTGAGGTTTCCAGGCCTCAGTTTTGACTCAAAATTGTCGTGGGTGCCGCACCTGAGAGACATAAAAGCCAGAACCCTGAATATCTTAGTGTCATAGCCACTGGTTTTTGAGAGCGGACAGGACTTTTCTCCTCCAGTTTCATCGGGCTTTCACGTCTTCGTGGCTGGACTTAGGTTCTGTGAGGCCGTGTTGAGGGGATATGTCTGGTCATGGTGCTTACGGGACCAGTACTACAACCGGTGTCTGTGCTGAGGCTGGGAAACAGCCACTTACCATCTGGCGGCAGCTCCTGATGGTGCGTGAGGCGTGTAAGATCCTCGCCAATCGGACTTCACCTGCACGCCATACTGTTACTCATTCTCTTCTTAAAGCCTTTTCTCCAACTCGCTGTAACTTTTGCACCCAGCAGATAAAGTAGTCCAGACTATCATCCATGATGCCTTCCTCCAATGACTGGGGATGGAGGTATCTTTCTGCTGGGTACCAGAGCACATGGTAATTGCGGGGAACAAAAGGATGGATATAGCAGCCAAGGAGGCATGTCTTGACACTGAAGTGTTTCAATGTGCCATTCCACTGCATGCTCTCCTCTCGTTGTTGAGCTTCAGAGACCTGCGCCAATGGGACGATGAGTGGCTAGAAGTGACGGACAATAAGCTCGTCTAGTAAAGCCCACAACTCGGCCATGGCGTACCTCCTTCCAGCCACGTCGACGGGGTGAGGTCCTCCTCACTCGTCTAGACAAAGGCCACAGCACTATGACGCATGGCTTCTTGCTCCGGCGAGAAGACCCTCTAATGTGTGGCGCTTGAGGCCACATTTTATTTTCCAACCAGCGGGTAGCGACTGAGTTGGCGACGGACCTATTTTAGGGAAGGATGAAACGAATGTGGTTAGAGTTTTAACGTTTTGCGAATTGTCCAACGTTTTTATCAAGATTTTAGGGAGATGGTTTCAATATGTTCACAGGGTGACCGGCTCGCCCATTTTTTCTTACTTGTGTTTTTATCTCGTGTAAAGCATCTTTTAATCTTTCCCATTGCCTTAGCGTATATTATCACATTTTAATAGTTTCTTTCTTCATTCGTTTCTTTTAATGTGTGTAATGGCGCTGATAACCTCGCCACTGAGCGCCCGTAAGCACCAAACACTCACTCACACACACTCACGCACACACACTCGAAACACTATTTACCGTACGGGTACCCTACTTTATAGGAATGATGTTGAGAGTGTGCGCTGCGGGATTTGCTTAGTTAGTAGTGGAAGTGTCATGACTTGCCACTAGGCGCAGGTACTGGTACGCTGACATAGGGTGGAAACACAAGCATCAGTGTGGATTACAGTTGCAGACAGTCAGCATGGGTCTGAACAAGGTGAGCGAGGCGTTACTCGTAAAGCTGCTTTATCAAAACAACTGCAAGGGTGCTGTTGCTCTTCCGAAGTACCGACGTATCAAAGGAACACTCCGCTGTCCTCTCCCCGTATCGGTGTTGAGGAACATGATTCGAGAGCTCTAATTAACTGGCGATTTGGGAAACGCTCCTGGGACAGGCCGACGTCCAGTTTCGCCACTAATTGTTGAAGAAGTTACTGTTTCCATGACTTACAATGCTGGAACGATGTGCGATCTTCAAGCATTGCACGAACTGTGTCACAACTGCTGAACATTCCATATTCCACCACCCGAAACGTGCTGCGAACAATTGTGAACTGGTGTCCCTGCAAACTCTCAGAACGCAGAATCCAGTTTACAAACGTTGACGTTTGTAAACTGGACGTAAACATGATACGCAGTTAAGAAACGTTATCTTCTGATGCGGAAATTAAGATGTGTTTCCTTAATTGGTTTGTTCGTTATTTGTCTTCCGCTTGTCCTACCACAGGTATCGTGTCTAAGACATTTTCCAGTTGGTTGTATCTTGAGCTCACTAGGCTGTAGATAATCTAAGATTTTCTCCAAAGTCGTTTCCATAGATTAGGAAAAGCAGCGGGTCTGCAACACTTCCTTCGGGAACGCCAGATATCATTTCTGTTGTATGCGAAGACTTTCCGTCGATTACTACCAACTGTGACGTTTCTGACAGGAAATCGCGAATCCAGTCGCATAACAGAAACGACATTCCGTAGGCACGCATTGTGAGTAGAAGTCTGTTCAGAGGCACGGTGTCAAAAGCCTTTTGGAAATCGCCTTTCGATGTGCGAATGAAGAGCTACTGTCGTTGCACAAGAACGATATTTTGTGTTTCCGTGGTGCGTACGTGCGAATAGAGCGTTTTATTCGCCGTAATTAATAACATTCGAACGCAATATATGTTCCACATTCCTACTGCAATTCGACATCGCTGATACGGGTCTGCACTTCTTCGGATTATTCCTACCCCCCTCTTGAGTATTGGAGTGACCTACGGAGCATTCTACTCTATACGTACGGTCCTTTCGTCAAGTGAGTGATTGTAAATATCTGAGAAGTACGGAGCTATCGCATCAGCCCCTATGAAAGGGTCTTAATTGGTATTCATTGTGGATCAAAAGATTTGCCTTTAAAATTGACTAGTTCAGAAACCCGATATAGCACAGTTATTCATTTTCACAATTTTCTTTTAGAACCGAAAACAAAAACAAAAAAATGATCTTAGTATACAGTATAATATCTAAAATATTTCATTTTCATGTATTCCCAAAAGTACGTTTGAAATGAAACAGTAGATTTGGTGTGAGATGGTCCCAGACACTTTGTGTACGGTAGGCGCATCTACTTCGCGTGTCTTCTTCTCTATGCCAACGCCTCTTCATAGCTCCATAGACTGTTATTGTTTCCGCTTACAGCCGTTTGCGCTTCTCGTTTGAAAACAGTGAAAAGCATTCCCAGGTGTAAGGGATTTACTTTCGTTGATTCGACTGTAGGAGTGTCTAATTAGTAAAGAATAAATGCATTAAAAGTTCGTGCATGGTGCGACATTTTTATAGACATCTCAGTGTTTATGACATTATAGGTCTTGAACTGTGTGTCGTACAAAGATATATTTGTGTAGGTACATTCAGCCCCATATGTGGATATTAACTGAGAAATACGTCACGAATAGCGTTAGTAGCAGAGAAATAATAAATTGAAATGCTATGCATGACGCGGCGGGTTTCCACGCATCTCACTGTTTATGACTTCATCTCTCCTGATATATGACTGATTCAGTGGCATATATGAATATATTCTGCAAACTATGTTGCGAATAGAATTACCAGCAAAGAAATAATAAATTTAAACGTCATGCAATATAATTGGTTATGATGTCATACTTCATGAATTCTTGTAGGCTGGTGGTTCTTAACGCACAGCGATTGTTGCCTGACAATAAGGGATATATGTACCAAATTTGGTAAAAATCGTCGAGTGGTTTAGAAGGAGAAATGTAACACACACTCACGCAAACACACACGCACTTTTACAGTACGTATGGATTTCATCTGGCTGAGAGAAGACGAATCACAATCTTGTTTAATTAATGGGGCTCCAAGTAGCCACAGGTTTCTCCAATTAGTAACAGATATTCTGCCGCTGTCATTGTAAGACGTTCCACTGCCCAAATGGTTCAAATGGCTCTGAGCACTATGGGACTTAACTGCTGAGGTCATCAGTCCCCTAGAACTTAGAACTACTTAAACCTAACTAACCTAAGGACATCACACACATCCATGCCAGAGGCAGGATTCGAACTGCGACCGTAGCGGTCGCGCGGTTCCAGACTGTAGCGCCTAGAACCGCTCGGCCACTGCGGCCGGCTCCACTGCCCATAAGGCAGTCCATGTGACGGGTGCTGCCTGCATGACAAATGTCTCTCTCATTTTCCTCAGACATTTAAAGAGATTTGCAGATGTCCATGTGACGGGTGCTGCCTGCATGACAAATGTCTCTCTCATTTTCCTCAGACATTTAAAGAGATTTGCAGATTGTTTGTTCGGTATACATACTGCTGAAAGTAATGCTTCAAAATTTTTAGTTTTTTTCTTTTTAATGCAACGACCGTTGTTAACGTTCAACAACTTAATTATTCGTGCCTACATATTCATTTCTCGACTTAGTCGGTCTGGTGACGAATACGTTTCTCCCAGGTTTTTATCACCGTCACTGCAGCACGTTCGACTTTGTTAATGGAATCGCCTCGCCTGCGCTCGCACCGCTTGATCATTAACAAAGTGAACGCCTTGGAGGTGTTCTTTAAATTTCGAAAAAAGATTTAAATCGAATGCGGCCAAGTCAGGACTTCACGGAGGATGAGCTGTGACAGTGTATCGAAGGGGATGTACTGTTAAAAACGTCTCAGCACTCGTGAGTGGTCCGGCGTTGTCATCTTGAAGGAGAGGGTGCGACATGTGTTCACAGACAGTTCGAATTCGAAACTTGGTTACAACAGGCTCTTTCTCACGTAGTGACATAGTTATCTTACACACCGCCATGTTACACTCTACATTTAGGAGCCCTCTAGCGGCTGGGGGCAGCAAATATGTAGACATGAAGAAAAAACATGAAGAATGTTAATAACCGTTGTTTCATTTAAAAAAACTCTAACAGCTTTCTCAAACAAAACTGAAAGGCATCATAATCTCAATCTCTCGCCCTGCTTCACTCTCAACTTCGCTTTCCGTGGACTAGAAGAATGTCAGGAAGATATACCGAGCAAAGAGCTAGAGTGCAATGAGGTATCTTGGGCTAGGGCAAAAAAGGAGGTTTTGGGTAGGTAAGGCACATACATCACTAACAGTAGCCCAAAAACAAACGAACATTACATACGTTATATCTCGGAAATCATTCACAATACGACATACGTTCATATGAAGTCTTCGCTTCAGATCAGCATTTCTGTCACATCCCTGAGTATTGACCATTCCTCCTGGGACATCCTTTGCATACGTCTAGTGAAGCATATAGAAAACATGTCATGGAGATGCCGAGTACTCGTATGTGAACGCGTTATCAGCACCTGCAGAGTTTTGAAGGAGTCTCTCTGGGGATCGTCACTTGGTCGACTGGTCGAATAGTGCGCTATTCAGATTTGAAAACATTCGTATGTGACAGCGATCCGATGTGGGAATGCTGAGTAACGTTAGGGTACTTGTACTCATCGTCAAGGGCCCTGCAAAGCACGTCTGACAGCTACATTGGAGGGTCGCTGTATGTGAACCAAAGGCATCTGAACCCCCTCCGGTCTGCGTTTGCCATCCGAGAACAAACAGTTGACTGCCCTTAACATTCTGTGGCATCGCGCACCACCCATTCGAGAGGAGCAGCAGCTGGGCCACGAAAGTAAAGTCTGATGGGCGGATTGCCGCTCGATGCCACGACACACACGACTCCGTCTGGAGTGGTGCCACGACCTGGGAACGTCGACTGCTAACTGTTGTGGTTGGCAGGAGAGCCAACCGTATGGTTAAAGGAGGCCGAAATGCACGCGTCTCCATTAATGGAGAACGTCGCTCTTTATGGTACATGATTCACAATATCAATAGTACGGATACTCGCGCCTTGCTAGGTCGTAGCAAATAACGTAGCTGAAGGCTATGCTATCTATCGTCTCGGCAAATGAGAGCGTAATTTGTCAGTGAACCATCGCTAGCAAAGTCGGCTGTACAACTGGGGCGAGTGCTAGGAAGTCTCTCTAGACCTGCTGTGTGGCGGTGCTCGGTCTGCAATCACTGATAGTGGCGACACGCGGGTCCGACGTATACTACCGGACCGCGGCCGATTTAAAGGCTACCACCTAGCAAGTGTGGTGTCTGGCGGTGACTCCACATTCCTCCCCCGCAAATCGGCGTACGGTTGTGGCATAAGGCTTCCGCCCGCCACGGGGAGGACCGCATGTTGACGTATGCGACGAGGTGGGGAGCCTAACAACAAACAGGCAAGGCTGTGTCACCCGCACCCTGCCATTCGGACCGCGGGGAGCGAGGAAACGCTGGAAAACCTAGTCCACTGTGCACGCCAACATGCGGTATATGCGCCCATAGAGAGACGGGAGGGGCCGAATGGTCGACCTCCATCGGGCCAGGGCACCCGACGGGCGAAGACGACATATGGTCCGGAGCGGGCAAGATTTCCATGATGGAGGACAACTGGTCCCGGGAAGCGATCAGCGGCGCGTGACCCACGGAGGCGCCCGACGGCTGCAGCGGTGCGTCCACTGCGGGCGTCGCCGGCGGGAGAACAGGCGGCGGCGGCGGCGGCGGCGGCGGCGGTGGCGGCGGCGGCGGGGCGTCGCCATGGGGCAAAATGGAAGGCAGTGTCTTTAACACCTGGGACTGAGGCGGGTCAGTAGATGGGTCCCAGGGGCGCTGACCGGACGGCACCGTCGCTGAAAGCAGACGGCGAGCGGCAGATCCCGTGCGACGACAGAGGCGCAGCTGGTTGAGATGCCGGCGCACCTCACCAGAGGCCCCCAAAACCAGATACATAGCGCGAGCGAGGCAGCGAAGAATGCGCCCTTCGAACCAACGCCGTGAACCTCGATAGTGGCGATAGTAGACAACGTCGCCTGGAGCAAAAGCAGGTTTCCGCTACACAGGAACGTGATGCGGCCGATGTAGCAAAGACATCAAGGTTCGATGATGACGACCGTGGAGCAACTCAGCCAGCGAGCGACGATCTCGGGGCTGAGAGCGATACGAGGACAAAAAGAGCAATAACGCGTCCTCCCGAGAATGCGATTATTTCAACATCTGTGACTTGAAAGTCCTGACCAGTCGTTCAGCAGCACCGTTTGACTGTGGCGAAAACGGCGCGGACGTCAGATGTTGAATACCTTGCAGAATGACTGATATTCTGCGGACATGAATTGTGGGCCATTGTCGGAAACAATAGTCTGTGGAAGACCTTCAATGCAAAAGATAGCGGATAACGCTTGGATGGTGGCAGATGACGTTGTGGAAGACATCCGGACAACAAAAGGAAAATTACTGAATGGCTTTTGGCCATGCAAAGAATTTCCGCAGTGGTGCTGACTGTTGTTCGGCACACACCATGCAAGAAGAGCACATATTCGATATCGCGGCATGGATTCCGAACCAAGTACAGTGCTGACGAGCAAGTTGTTTCGTTCTCACTATACCCCAATGTCCTCGGTGGAGAAGCTGCAAGACAGAGGACTGTAACGAACGTGGTACCACGACCCTGGACTGATCATTATCAGAACGCAACAGCAAAACACCACTTCGTACAAAAAGTCTTTCCTTGTGAGCAAAAAATCGGTGAACCAACGGGTCCCCGATCCGTGACTTTGACAAGGGCCATTGCATAGCAACAAAACGCAGAACGGGAGCAAGGACAGGGTCGGTAGCTGTGGCTGTAGCTACACGACGAAAATCAATCGGAAACGATTCGACCACGTCATCGGTTCCGCATCAATGAACATGCAAGCAAGTTCGGAGGAATCGAATGCCCTATCCTCAGCAACAGGCAAGCGGGACAGCTTAGCAGTGCACCGATACAAGATATCGTAACGCTACTGCGAGAGGAAAATAGACCAGCTAATGACTTTCTGCGCTGTACGTTGAGGTACAGGCTTGGTCGGATGAAAAAGCGATGTCAGAGGTTTGTGGTCTGTGATTATGGTAAAGTGACGACCATACAAAAAGTCATGATACTTTGTAACACCAAATACGAGAGACAATGCTTCTTTCTCGATCTGTGAATAATTTCTTTGAGCAGACGAGAGCAATTTGGACGCAAAGGCAATAGGGCGATCGTCTGATCCATCTTTGTGCGCAAGCACAGCACCGATCCCGAAATCCGATGAATCCACCATCAACAAGAGGGGCTTCTGGGGATCGAATGGCGTAAGGCAAGTATTGGAAAGCAACGCCGATTTCAACTGTCGAAAGGCGCGTTCGCATTCCGTCTTCCAGACGAACGGAACACCCTTACGGCGTAAGCGATGAAGCGGAGCTGAAATCGAAGAGGCCTGTGGCACATAGCGATGGTAGTAATACGTAATTCTTCCCTGCACACTCTGTAGCTGCTTCAAATTCTGCGGCGACGGCAAGTCGTGTATGGCACGAAGGTGCGTGGGACTAGGATGTATGCCATGGGCATCGATTACATGTCCCAGGTATGGCAAGTCCCGAGCAAAAAACACACATTTGTCCTTCCGTAAGCGAAGACCATTTTGTCGCAAGACCTGAAATAATGTTCTGAGATTGGCCAAATGTTCTTCTTCCGTCTTTCCGGAGATCACAATATCGTCCAGATAATTTGCTGCAGTAGGGACCGACGCACAAACAGTTTGTAGATATTGCTGAAACAATGCAGGGGCGGATGCACACCCGAATGGCAGTCGTTTGAATCGATACAAACCAAGATGCGTGTTAACCACCAAAACGCGTTGGGAGTCTTCGTCCACTGGTATTTGCAAGTACGCATCTGCTAGGTCCAACTTCGAAAAATATTTACCCGGGCACAGTTTGTCAAAAAGATCTTCCGGGCGGGGTAAAGGAAAAGTTGTAATCACTAGTTGTGGATTCACTGTTGCCTTGAAGTCCACACAAAGTCTCAATTTTCCGGAAGGTTTTGGCAAAATTACAAAGGGTGATGCCCAGAGAGAAGCCTGCACACGTTCAATTACACCTTGTGATTCCAAATTGTGTAATGTTTTTTCGACCTCATCACGCAATGCATGGGGAACATTGCCCGCTCTGAAAAATTTCGGTAGCGCGTTTGCTTTCAGTTCCAAATGCGCTTTATATTTCTTAGCGCAACCGAGGCCCGGTGCAAAAATGTCAGCAAATTCTACACATAGACGAGAAACACTGTCTGAAGGCACAGTATGGTTCACTGATAGGACCTTATTTACTATAGACAAGTGAAACAACTGAAATAAATCGAAACCAAACAAGTTCACTGCAGAAGAAAAACGAAGGACGTAAAATGACACAAGTTTTGTCTGTCCTTTGTATGTTGCAAGAAGGCTGCACTGTCCTAACACAGGGATCTCTTGACCTGAATAGCTGCTTAGCTTAATATTTGCGGCAGGCAACGGAGATGTACCCAGCAGTTTGTAAGTGTCTTGATTGATCAGTGAAGCTGCAGCTCCGGTATCGAGCTGGAATGGTATCACTTTGCCGTTAATGACCAAGTCTACAAAACGTTTATTGTCCTGCTGACGACAAGAGCGACTGTCTCGTGCAACATTAAATGACACTGGTACATAATCACTTGCGATGTCGACGCACACTATTTTTGGGACGAACACAGTCACTGTTAGAGAGAGTGGCACTGGGCGGAATGGAATGAACTACATGAATTTCCATCTGCGAAAGTTCGCGAGCCTGAGTATCCTTGGTTCGATGCCGATTCCGGGGCGAAGCAAAGGGCCTGGAACGGTTTTGAGCTTCCGATCTGAGCTTTTTATGCAAACACTCTGAACATGTCCTTTTTTATTACAATAAAAGCAAGTAGCGTGGCGTGACGGCCAATACTCACGTGAATGTTTAGTAGCACACCGCGGGCATGATTTGATCACTGCATTTGCTTGCCGGCGCGACACACGTGGCTGAGAGCCTGGCGACAGCGTCGCGGCCGGGCGCGAGGGCTGTTTACTGCTCCGTGCAGCTGGCCCGGCGGGTCGGTTAACCTGACACACTGCTGGCGAAGTTTCAAATGATTCCTGAGCAACGTCAAGTGTGTCCTGCCGATCCAATATGTCCATCACTTGTTGAAGGGAGGGATTTACTAGTTTCAAAATCTGTTCCCTTATACGAACATCATAAACGTTCTGTGCCACTGCATCACGTACTATAGTATCTGAATAAGGGAGTCCACATTGACACTCAAAAGCACAATCCCTAGTAAGGCCTTGCAAGGTTGCAACCCACTCCCGATTAGTCTGACCTGCCGTACGTTTCGTACGAAAGAAGGTATACCTTTTCGCAACTACATTGACTGATTCTTTAAAATATGCATCTAATGCAGACCAAATTTCATCGTAGGACAGAGTTGCTACGTCGCGTCGGGGAAGTAATTTGACTATCACACGGTACATATTCACGCCGACGGAAGACAACAAAAATGGCTGCCGCTCGTTACCTTGAATTCTGTAGGCTGCGAGATGGAATCCAAATTGGCGTGACCACTCCGTCCAGCTTTCCAGTGCAGCATCAAAAGGTCGAAAAGTAGGTGCAACAGCGTGTTGAGGCTGCGGTAGTGGTGAAGCGGCTGCTGTCGCATCGTTTTGCATTGTACGTAGACTCTGGACGAGCTGTCCTAGGGCATCCAGTAAGGCCTGCGTCTGCTGATTCTGTAAGCGATAAAATTCGGACAGTACATCTGGAGATTGTGGCGAAGCCATAACACAAGTAAATCTACATCTACATCTACATGACTACTCTGCACTTCACATTTATGTGCTTGGCAACCTTTCGATGTCCTCCGTCAATCCCACCTGGTAAGGATCCCACAGCGCGCCGCAATATTCTAGCAGAGGACGAACGAGTGTAGTGTAAGCTGTCTCTTTAGTGGACTTGTTGCATCTTCTAAGTGTCCTGCCAATGAAACGCAACCTTTGGCTCGCCTTTCCCGCAATATTATCTATGTGGTCCTTCCAACTGAAGTTGTTCGTAATTTTAACACCCAGGTACATAGTTGAATTGACAGCCTTGAGAATTGTACTATTTATCGAGTAATCGAATTCCAACGGATTTCTTTTGGAACTCATGTGGATCACCTCACACTTTTCGTTATTTAGCCTCAACTGCCACCTGCCACACCATACAGCAATCTTTTCTAAATCGCTTTGCAACTGATACTGGTCTTCAGATGACCTTACTAGACGGTAAATTACAGCATCATCTGCGAACAACCTAAGAGAACTGTTCAGATTGTCACCCAGGTCATTTATATAGATCAGGAACAGCAGAGGTCCCAGGACGCTTCCCTGGGGAACACCTGATATCACCTCAGTTTTACTCGATGATTTGCCGTCTATTACTACGAACTGCGACCTTCCTGATAGGAAATCACGAATCCAGTCGCACAACTGAGACGATACCCCATAAGCTCGCTTAGAAGTCGCTTGTGAGGAACGGTGTCAAAAGCTTTCCGGAAATCTAGAAATACGGAATCAACTTGAGATCCCCTGTCGATAGCGGCCATTACTTTGTGCGAATAAAGAGCTAGCTGCGTTGCACAAGAGAGATGTTTTCTGAAGCCATGCTGATTACGTGTCAATAGATCGTTCCCTTCGAGGTGATTCATGATGTTTGAATACAGTATATGCTCCAAAACCCTACTGCAAACCGACGTCAATGATATAGGTCTGTAGTTAAATGGAGTACTCCTACTACCCTTCTTAAACACTGGTGCGACCTGCGCAATTTTCCAATCTGTAGGTACAGATCTATCGGTGAGCGAGCGGTTGTATATGAGTGCTAAGTAGGGAGCTATAGTATCAGCGTAATCTGAAGGGAACCTAATCGGTATACAATCTGTACAATATCGATAAGAACGCGGTTTTGCCTCGTCGCCAATGTTGTGGTTGGCAGGAGAGCCAACTGTATGGTTAAAGGAGGCCGAAATGCTCGCGTCTCAGGTCACACAGGCTGGCGTGAGGTCTGAAACATGACCAGGGAATTAGAATTGAGAAAAACGGACGTAGCTGGTTGACTACGTAACTTTAATCCATTAATGGAGAACGTCGATCTTTATGGTACATGATTCACAATATGAATAGTACGGATACTGCCGCCTTGCTAGGTCGTAGCAAACAACGTAGCTGAAGGCTATGCTAACTATCGTCTCGGCAAATGAGAGCGTAATTTGTCAGTGAACCATCGCTAGCAAAGTCGGCTGTACAACTGGGGCGAGTGCTAGGAAGTCTCTCTAGACCTGCCGTGTGGCGGTGCTCGGTCTGCAACCATTGATAGTGGCGACACGCGGGTCCAACGTATACTACCGGACCGCGGCTGATTTAAAGGCTACCACCTAGGAGGTGTGGTGTCTGGCGGTGACACCACACTAATACTGCGCGATGAAATGCGTTTCAGTGATACCACGTGTAATCAGCGTCGGGGAGCACAGCGGGGATATGGGGAGGGGTTCCATTTATCCGGTGTCTCGGGGAAACACAGTGGTGTTACCTTGGCACCATAATGTGCAGACCTGTCGGAAACGATTCGAGGTCGTGGCCGGCAGTGACTGACTGACCTCTGAATGCACAGCGGCCCGTCGCAGACATGTTGGATCGTTATGTCACTTCTAATGCGACTATATCTAGAGAGCAATGTTGGTCCACAGAAGGCACTTGTGTCTGTGAAGTATCTGCGCGATGTTGAGGTACTCTAGTGGCGAGCGAGATCCAGGGATCTATCAGCGAGACGTGTGCCGGGCAATCTTGGACGTCAACGCCATCCCAGTGCCAGAATCCAACATATCGAGGTGCAGTGGCGAAAGTTTCGACCAGTCTGCCCGACGACAAGATTGGACGGCTTTACGACGCTCTTTCCAACCCAACAGGTGCATGCATCCAGGTCACGGGGGGGGGGGGGGGGCAACTTTATACCGATAACTGAAATCAGACAGCGGAATTACCTTTAAATTTGACTCAATTTTGCAATCGATTTCCTCTTTTCTTTCAGGCAGAGAATATTGTGCTGTGATGGGCCCAGCACTGCTCAGTTTGCGGCCGTGTGGCATTTGAATTTCCCAGCACGCGCGTCGAGCGGCACGTTCCAGCCATACAGAGCCACGTAGAGACCACTTTTGTTCCCCCTTTTATTTATTTTTTCTACCCGAAAGTTTACTTAACGCTTTTTCATCGGATAGCAGCGTATAACAGGAAACAAACTCATTTTATAAACAATTGTATATCCTATATCACTTCCACATTTCAGCCTTCAATACAGAAATCTGTAAGAAAATCTTGATTTATTTCTTAGGGATACTCTTGCAGTATTCACATTACAGTTCTTCCCATAATGATAGTTAATTTGTTGTAGTTCCTTTTTTTTTTTTGCAGTCATTTACAACCAAAAATTCTCTTCACTCCTGTTCCTTTGAGGCCATTTTTCTTTCTTTTCTGGAAAGGTTCTTCATCTGAATGTAGGGGGCTCTTCAGTGTTATTGTGTTGGGTGATGTCCTTTGGATACTTGGCTACTTTATTCCTGATACGTTGTTTGCATTATCGCAAACTAATTCATGTGCTTCTGTGTCAGTCCGACTGCAAGTGGCACACGGAGGAGAATCTGCCAGATCAGTAGAGTCCGGTCTTGTGTTAGGATTTTTCTGTCCACAACGTAGCACCAGTTTAGTCTTACAATAGTAGGTAATAGCGAATCGCGAATATTTTTCCTGACTTTTTGACAGCCAAAGTATGTGATCTTTTGTTCTGTAGAATTCCTACTTGTACTTTGCATCACGCTTCCGTATAAGGGTTTCACTTTGGTCATATGTTTTTCGGGGGTTCTCATTGTTAGACAGCCGTTTGAAGACATGTTTAAGTGACTCCGTGCATTCAGACGGAGTCTCCCTGACCGAGCGCCGCGCCACGACATCGACCAGCCGGCCCGCCCCGTAGTCTGAAGCTGTGCGGGAGGCAGGGCGACTCGGTCTGCAGCCAGAGCTGGGACTGTTGCTGAATGTGGTGGGGCTTCGACGCCTCCACTGCGTCACCTCTAGTTGTGAAGTAGCTGATAACTACCTAAGAGGAGTGTTTGGAAGCAGTTTCCTTATCAGGATGAGTTGTTGCGGGCTGCCTTTAAGTTTTTTTAAAAGCATGCAAATACCTGATATCTGTACTATGTAGAAATATATGAAAAAACCGGTTATGCATTTTGATTTTGAGTTTTCAAAAGTCACAGTGACACCTGATTTTATTGCCCTTTCAACTGAGCCGTGGTGCCTGATAGTGTGGAAAATAGTTTCGAAGGATAACTCACGTAATTAATCCAGTCCTTCCACTCACCTGTCATCACTTTGCTCAATGGCCGCAGAGCATGGTCATTTCGCGTTACGTGGGTTATTATTGTTTAGTAGTCAAGCTGTATCTACAGAATTTTGGAAAACATATACTGGTCGAAGTTTCCTTATTTCAAGATAGGTGATGGAGGGATCCAAGAGTTGGTAAACCGAGATAGGACGGAGTGGAATACGATCTTAGAGTTACGGACTACGAATCTCTTGGAATTGTAGACGACAAAGCGTATGTGCTGAAAGAAGTATTGCACCGCAATGATATCATACCATCGGCACAGCCACAGGAAGTGATTCACCATTAACGGAAAGAGCGGCTGTTGTTTCATTTCTTCAAGTAGCCGAGATCTCCCCACGAATAGAATGCCTTTGTAGGTCCGAATAACGCATTGTCTGAATATGTCAAGTGTTTTCCGCTACATCAAAGGGTGTAACCAAGTGAGACAACAAGTAGACTTGTTACTGGGAAGCTCTTCCTCCATCATTAAACGCACTGAGAAAACGTTTGGTCAAAACGGAGGAGAGAGCGTAGAGACAACGCGCTCTGAGCCTACTGCAATCAAAAGCCGGCCGCGGTGGCCGTGCGGTTCTAGGCACTTCAGTTTGGAACCGCGTGACTGCTACGGTCGCAGGTTCGAATCCTGCCTCGGGCGTGGATGTGTGTGATGTTCTTAGGTTAGTTAGGTTCATGTAGTTCTAAGTTCTAGGGGACCCAGAAGTTTAGTCCCACAGTGCTCAGAGCCATTTGAACCATTTTTCAATCAAAATTGAATACTGTCGATACATTGTCGGACGGAAAGGGTGCGCAACGGATTGACAGTGCAGTAATATGTTTGCTATGCTACCAAAACCTTTACTTGGTATGTTACAAGGAGCCAGAAGACTTCTGACCAACACCTCAACATTCATACAGCACCAACCGTCGTTGCCAGTTTATTCATGCAAGTGAGGTGAAAATTGTGAGTTAGGCACGCAATAGTTATGTAAGTAAATAAACAATTAATGTACTACGTTAATACAGCAAAAGAGGCGGAGGGTAGTCTCAGTGAATCGCCTCGGTCTTTACATACGGAATCGGTCTTCCCTCGCGCAGTGCTGCAGAAACGCTGTTGGAGGGTAGACGAAATGAGACAACATTTAGCAGAGTATAAGGTGCACGGTGAAGCACCAATGATTACGATACGGTGAAGCAGAGGTTATAAGTAATGTTTTCGAAGGACCTGGTCCTTAGAATAGGTCTGGGTTGCTGTCTGTGCCATGATCATAGTCATTTAAGGACTTACACAGTGTTCTAGGGGAAGTTTGAGGTCGTGCGTTATGGGGTCGTATAGCGAAAGCCAGACGCACGAACCAAAGACGCCCCTAGAGGGTGGGAAAAGCTATTATGAGAACAGTTCAGAAAACATCGCTCTTGTGCAACGCAGCTAGCTCTTTATTCGCACGAAGTAATGGCCGCTATCGACAGGGGATCTCAAGTTGATTCCGTATTTCTAGATTTCCGGAAAGCTTTTGACACCGTTCCTCACAAGCGACTTCTAATCAAGCTGCGGAGCTATGGGGTATCGTCTCAGTTGTGCGACTGGATTCGTGATTTCCTGTCAGGAAGGTCGCAGTTCGTAGTAATAGACGGCAAATCATCGAGTAAAACTGAAGTGATATCAGGTGTTCCCCAGGGAAGCGTCCTGGGACCTCTACTGTTCCTGATCTATATAAATGACCTGGGTGACAATCTGAGCAGTTCTCTTAGGTTGTTCGCAGATGATGCTGTAATTTACCGTCTAGTAAGGTCATCCGAAGACCAGTATCAGCTGCAAAGCGATGTAGAAAAGATTGCTGTATGGTGTGTCAGGTGGCAGTTGACGCTAAATAACGAAAAGTGTGAGATGATCCACATGAGTTCCAAAAGAAATCCGTTGGAATTCGATTACTCGATAAATAGTACAATTCTCAAGGCTGTCAATTCAACTAAGTACCTGGGTGTTAAAATTACAAACAACTTCAGTTGGAAGGACCACATAGATAATATTGTCGGGAAGGCGAGCCAAAGGTTGCGTTTCATTGGCAGGACACTTAGAAGATGCAACAATTCCACTAAAGAGACAGCTTACACTACACTCGTTCGTCCTCTGTTAGAATATTGCTGCGCGGTGTGGGATCCTTACCAGGTGGGATTGACGGAGGACATCGAGAGGGTGCAAAGAAGGGCAGCTCGTTTTGTATTATCGCGTTATAGGGGAGAGAGTGTGGCAGATATGATACACGAGTTGGGATGGAAGTCATTACAGCATAGACGTTTTTCGTCGCGGCGAGACCTTTTTACGAAATTTCAGTCACCAACTTTCTCTTCCGAATGCGAAAATATTTTGTTGAGCCCAACCTATATAGGTAGGAATGATCATCAAAATAAAATAAGAGAAATCAGAGCTCGAACAGAAAGGTTTAGGTGTTCGTTTTTCCCGCTCGCTGTTCGGGAGTGGAATAGTAGAGAGATAGTATGATTGTGGTTCGATGAACCCTCTGCCAAGCACTTAAATGTGAATTGCAGAGTAGTCATGTAGATGTAGATGTAGATGTAGATGTACTGCATTTCGGTGCTATAGATGCGGAAACCCTGGCCGTTCATACGAGTTTATCGACGCATCCAGCCAAGGAACGTAGACAACTCTGACTGAGCAGGCTTGAAAAATAGGGGCAAGGTGAGAGCCGCTAGGCCAGTAATGTGTAATCGCATAGTGACATTTCCTATTGCTCCTGTTCTATCCATTTGTCTTGGTGCGGATACCCGGCGTTGCCTTGGACGCGCGGCTCCCACGTCGGAAGTTCGAGTCCTCCCTCGGGCAAGGGTGTGCGTGTCATCCTTAGCTTAAGTTAGTTTAAGTAGTGGGTAAGCTTAGAGACCGATGACCTCAGCGGTTTAGTCCTATAAGACCTTTCCACAAATTTCCAAATTTGGTCTTGGTGTCAATTAATGATGAAACATTCTGTGCTCCTCTTGACCCAGGGAGAACACATTACCTGTAATTAGCATAGAATGATTCTGAAAGTTGCACTCCGTGTGTAAACTTCTCTCACGTAAGACGGCATTCAGTAGTTAGAGCCGGCCAGAGTGGCCGAGGGGTTCTAGGCGCTACACACAGATTCGAATCCTGCCTTGGAGATGGATGTGTGTGATGTCCTTAGGTTAGGTTTAAGTAGTTTTAAGTTCTAGGGGACTGATGACTTCAGAAGTTAAGTCCCATAGCGCTCAGAGGAATTTTAACTAATCAGTAGGTAGAGGGTGGCCAACCCTGATGAACTGAACTAGGGAGTCACTAGAAAATTTAAAGTGTAATTCTTCACTTAGCTGTTTCTGTGTTTTGTTGATCCTTCCTTATCCGACGTACAGCCCTAATTCTTAATTGAACAGAACTTCCATTTTAATTCAGTTTTTGTATGAAGTGTACTTTTAAATTTGCCACAGCATGTTGATGGCGTCAGAGGAGCAGATGACTAAGAGCATGAATAATAATTTTAGCCACCTGCTGCCTGAGCAGGCTGTACAGTTGCGTCTTGTCTCTCATTCATATCCGGATGTTCTGACCACTATTATTATTATTATTATTAATATTAATAACTTGTGATTGAAAGACACGCAGAAAAACTTTCAGTTGTACACCACTGTTGTTGGCTTGCCAGTTGTTCCCACACAGTCACTTATTCATGCACAAATCTGGCCCAACATTGCTCAACTTTGGTGATCGAGCGAGTCGATATATCTCACGCAATCAAATGGGACTTGCTAAATTTAGCGAGTTCAAATTTAGTTTACTGGTAAAACTCCGGTGATAAAAACTACCTTCTGCGGATGTAACAAATCAGATTGTTTGTTAATGCTCAAGGGAGGAATTACTAGATCTTACCACTCTCAATATTCTTCACCTACATTCTTGGTGTCAACAGCGAAAGGGAGAATTTTGCCTGTCTTAGACTACCATACACTGAACAAAAATATGATTTAGCAATCCATTCCACAGACCAATTTACATTTATACTTCCCTTGGCTTTGTACGGCTAAATTCTTAATCACTCTGCCTGAACCGAGCTTATTATCAGATTTAGTTCTGAACGTTTCACGACAACTACGGCTTTTGCTACCAACTGAAAACAACGCAGATTTAACCGAATTCCGTTTGGGTTCTTAACCAGTGTGACTGTATTGTGCCACCTTTAGACAGTACTTTTTCAGGTATCTAATTTATTTTGGCATTCGCTATCTAGATGACTCTATACCTGCAGCAAAATTTCGTCGGAACACAGTGCACGTTGAGGAGATTTTGTGGCGGTTGAGGGACATCGGATCCTCATTTAAGCACTGCTGAAAAACAACATAGTGTTGTCAAAAGCATGGAAATTAATATAAAGATAAAAGATGGAGAGAGGGTTAAGCAATATTATTTAAATGGAAATTTTCTTTGTTGTCCATCAAGAGAGACCAATCACAGCAAGACAGGAGTGCCCACATAATTAATACCATTTATGTATAAGCACTGATATGATTCACAAGCAGGTAGTCATTTAGAGATTTTGAAACCTGAATAAAGCTTTGGGAAAATTTTACATGGAACTCTATGGATAAGGGGAAGGAAGAGTGGATACAGTCTTCTAAGTTCTTTTTAACTGGTAAACTAACAACGAGTACCCATCAGGAATCTTTGCTTTCAGAAGTTATAACGTCACTCATGGGGAGACTGTACCAATGAGTTGATTACGTAGTCCAGGTCCCACGGTCGTGAGACGGAAGTACGTTCAGACTTGTGTGTGTCTTTACCCACCTTCGTTGGCCAGAAGGTGACACGCAGTACTACAGTGCATAGGCCCATTCGTTGTCTGCAGTTCATGTTTGACAGCTTTGGGCATTGCCAAAACATCATCTTTGACAGACCCGCAGCGTTTGCAAATACATTATTCCCTGACTCTGTTTTGAGGGGGTATTGCACATACTACTACGTCACAGTACTATCGCAACCCTACTTTAGCGGAGCGAGTTAGCTGAAATTGTCAGCCTGGCCTCATAGCCCACCGACACCGTGGGTCAGTCCCATCAGTGACTGGGCTTTGCCTTTCATATTGCAATACACGAATCTCACAACTGCCAGCCTTATGCTTGCGTTTAAGCCTTTTCACCACCAGCAAATTTTTCTTCATGCGGTAAACTTTTATTAGAAAAAAATCGATGAAAGGCTCATCGCGACTTTGGAAGTGATGACTGAGGAGCCCAAAGATATGACTGACAGAAACAGCCAGCAAATTTCAAACCAGGTGACAAAAGATAGCGTGAGTAGTGTGACAACCTTCATGCCACCCCTCTTTCCATTGTTGCCAGATGCATCCAAGATGGCGGCGACGACCTCATTCAAGATGGCGTCCTGTATACTTAGAAACAGCGCATCATGTCATCCAAGATGGCGCCCATGACGTCAGCTGATAACACAAGCACCATTATCCAGGACGGCGGCTTTTGGTGGGAATTCTGAATTTTGGCTGGAAGATAGGTCACCCCTTCCCCAGGAAATGGCGGGAAGTTCAAATTCCAACAGGTCAATGCCACACACCACAGCTACCTCCACTAAACTAAGGAAACAGCAGGAAAATTAGACACTTTGGCTACCTCCACTAACCTAAGTCATCTGACTGCCACTTCCTCCTAGGAAGTGGCGGGTAAAGGACTAGGCCTGTGCTGGATGGGATGAACTTAAGTCTTTATTTTGCAGGCAGTCTTTATTTGAACAATTAGAGGCAGTACCACCATCAAGTGTGTTCGCCATGGGGTCCATAATCCAACTGACCTCGTAGACAGTACCGCCACCAAAGGGCACTGTCACCTCGCATGACATAATCCAAGATGGTGGTTAGGGGTGGGGGAAAATGGCAGGAAAAGCACTCAGGCACTACTGGATAGGATGGACAAAAGTATTTATTTTGCAGGCAATCTTTATTTAAACAATTTGAGGCAGTACCGCCATCTGGTCTGTATACCATGAGGTTTGGAGTCCAGCCGACCTAGTACACTGTATTGCCACCATACCTCCCATAATTTAATCCTAGATGGCGGTCTGGGGGGGGGGGGGGGGATCGTGGGAAAAAGACTCGGCCTGTGATGAGCTGCCGCAGAGAAGAGGAAGTGTACTTTATTTATTTTCGAGCCATTTATTTAGGAACGGATTTCACATAGTGTATTTATTACACTGATACAAAATATACACTCAGACATGCTTGGGGTCACGCCACACAGCCTACAGACCTGCAAACTACTCGTAAATTACCGAAATAATACACTCCTGGAAATTGAAATAAGAACACCGTGAATTGATTGTCCCAGGAAGGGGAAACTTTATTGACACATTCCTGGGGTCAGATACATCACATGATCACACTGACAGAACCACAGGCACATAGGCACAGGCAACAGAGCATGAACAATGTCGGCACCAGTACAGTGTATATCCACATTTCGCAGCAATGGAGGCTGCTATTCTCCCATGGAGACGATCGTAGAGATGCTGGATGTAGTCCTGTGGAACGGCTTGCCATGCCATTTCACCTGGCGCCTCAGCTGCACCAGCGTTCGTGCTGGACGTGCAGACCGCGTCAGACGACGCTTCATCCAGTCCCAAACATGCTCAATGGGGGACAGATCCGGAGATCTTGCTGGCCGGGGTAGTTGACTTACACCTTCTAGAGCACGTTGGGTGGCACGGGGTACATGCGGACGTGCATTGTCCTGTTGGAACAGCAAGTTCCCTTGCTGGTCTAGGAATGGTAGAACGATGGGTTCGATGAGGGTTTGGATGTACCGTGCACTATTCAGTGTCCCCTCGACGATCACCAGAGGCCAGTGTAGGAGATCGCCCCCACACCATGATGCCGGGTGTTGGCCCTGTGTGCCTCGGTCGTATGCAGTCCTGAGTGTGGCGCTCACCTGCACGGCGCCAAACACGCATACGACCATCATTGGCACCAAGGCAGAAGCGACTCTCATTGCTGAAGACGACATGTCTCCATTCGTCCCTCCATTCACGCCTGTCGCGACACCACTGGAGGCGGGCTGCACGATGTTGGGGCGTGAGCGGAAGACGGCCTAACGGTGTGCGGGACCGTAGCCCAGCTTGATGGAGACGGTTGCGAATGGACCTCGCCGATACCCCACGAGCTACAGTGTCCCTAATTTTCTGGGAAGTGGCGGTGTGGTCCCATACGGCACTGCGTAGGATCCTACGGTCTTGGCGTGCATCCGTGCTTCGCTGTGGTCCGGTCCCAGGTCGACGGGCACGTGCACCTTCCGCCGACCACTGGCGACAACATCGATGTACTGTGGAGACCTCACGACCCACGTGTTGAGCAATTCGGCGGTGCGTCCACCCGGCCTCCCGCATGCCCACTATACGCCCTCGCTCAAAGTCCGTCAACTGCACATACGGTTCACGTCCACGCTGTCGCGGCATGCTACCAGTGTTAAAGACTGCGATGGAGCTCCGTATGCCACGGCAAGCTGGCTGACACTGACGGCGGCGGTGCACAAATGCTGACGGCCAACACCGCGGTTGCTGGTGTGTCCGCTGTGCCGTGCGTGTGATCATTGCTTGTACAGCCCTCTCGCAGTGTCCGGAGCAAGTATGGTGGGTCTGACACACCGGTGTCAATGTGTTCTTTTTTCCATTTCCAGGAGTGTATTTATTTTGCAGGCAGTCTTTATTTGAACAATTAGAGGCAGTATCACCATCAACTGTGTTCGCCATGGGGTCCAGAATCCAACTGACCTCGTACACAGTACCGCCACCAGAGGGCACTGTCACCTCGCATGACATAATCCAAGATGGTGGTTAAGGGAGGGGGAAAATGGCAGGAAAAGCACTCAGGCTCTGCTGGATAGGATGGAAAAAAGTATTTATTTTGCAGGCAGTCTTTATTTGAACAATTAGAGGCAGTACCGCCATCAACTGTGTTCGCCATGGGGTCCAGAATCCAAGTGACCTCGTACACAGTACCGCCACCAGAGGGCACTGTCACCTCGCATGACATAATCCAAGATGGTGGTTAAGGGAGGGGGAAAATGGCAGGAAAAGCACTCAGGCACTACTGGATAGGATGGACAAAAGTATTTATTTTGCAGGCAATCTTTATTTAAACAATTTGAGGCAGTACCGCCATCTGGTCTGTCTACCATGAGGTTTGGAGTCCAGCCGACCTAGTACACTGTACTGCCACCATCCCTCCCATAATTTAATCCTAGATGACTGTCTGGGAGGGGGGGGGGGGATCGTGGGAAAAAGACTCGGCCTGTGATGGGCTGCTGGAGAGAAGAAGGAGTGTACTTTATTTATTTTCGAGCCATTTATTTAGGAACAGATTTTACATAGTTTATTTATTACACTGATACAAAATATACACTCAGACACGCTTGGGGTCACGCCACACAGCCTACAGACCTGCTAACTACTCGTAAATTACCGAAATAATATATGTTAAATGCAGTGCAGACACACAAACAATTCCTAAATTACAGAGATAATGCACTACACAGCACACAGACATGCAGACTACTCGTAAATAATGCAGTACGCTGATGTGTAGACACGAAATCAACTCGTGAATTGTCAAAATAATGCAGTACACAGCATACAGACCTGCAAACTACTCGAAGATCACCGAAATAATGCGTTACACTAACACGCAGATCTGCAAATTAAGCGTAAATCATTATAATAATGCATTCATAATACTCTGGCAACATGTTCGCAACGCTTAAACAGCCGGAAATAATGCAGTGGAGAAACACTCATTGCATTTACAAATTCTTTCAAACTATTGTCAATGTATGAGAGGTTCGTAGGGCACACAAGCGACGACGCCGCCACGAGCCACTGCCAGACACAAGCCAATGCGAGCCATCACTCACAGGCCGCTGCCGCCTACAGCAAGCAGAATAAATTCGGTATACAATTAGAGTTCTTCGAGTGTTATGCTGACATTACAGAACTCCATTGCGTGCTCACATCTGTCCCATATGCGAAACGCCTCCGACCAGCACGAGTGTTTAGTGTTGCTGACACTATACGTGAGGATACTGACGTCACAGATCGCGCTATAGAAATTTGTTCCAGAACAGCACAGGCTGCTTTCTCCCTAGCGATCCTAACCAGCCGGCTGGAGTGGCCAAGCGGTTCTAGGCACTACAGTCCGGAACTGAGCGACCGCTACGGTCGCAGATTCGAATCCTGCCTCTGGCCTGGATGCGTGTGATGTCCTTAGGTTAGTTAGGTTTAAGTAGTTCTAAGTTCTAGGGGACTGATGACCTCATAAGTGAGGTCCCATAGTGCTCAGAGCCATTTGAACCAATTGATCCTAAACAGACATATGAGCTGCGTGTAGCCATGCACGAGTACCCAGTGCGGCCGCCACATTACTGCGAAACGTCCGCATGGCAACACACGATCTAAAATGTTCTCAATTTTATATTGATGTCACATAGCTATGTGTAATAAGAGCCAAGTCGACCTCTGCGAAATTGTATAGTGTTCCAGAAATAGTTAATAACGTATTTGTAGGTGGTCTTAGCTTGTCTGGACGGAAATTCTTGTCGTAACAGAACCTGTTTACTACAATAGCGCAGAATAACACTGAATGCATTTCTACCGATGGTCCTACCGTGGCACCGCGTCCATCACGTGTTACCCTTCCTGGAAATCGTTAAGTCCTGCTTTGAGTAAACATCTCCGAAAAGCAAACGTTCTGACTGCTATGTAGAGGATCCTACGTCCCGGACTAAGGATGTCTTATGAAATGAACAGAGAATTATGATTCGTTCCTATTGAATATACCCGCTGAATTACTGATGCTGCCGGTGTGGAAGCACTGGCCGCCTTTCTTTTGCTCTTTCTGCAGGCGAAACCTTCAGCAGCAAAAATGAATTTTACACAGACCACCATATTGCACCGACAGTTACAACTTGCAAAGTGGCCTACAGATCGTCAAATACGGGAAGACTCTTACTTAATTACACTTCTCTGCCACTCAGGACGGGATTTTGAATATTAGAGCGTGAAACCGATCCCCAACCCAGCAATATAATGTACTGTGTCAATGCAGAAAAATACAATTCGTTTATTGCGCCACACAAAAATCGCCCCTTTTACAACATTCGTACAGCTATCGACTACCAGACATCTACATCTACATCTACATCCATTCTGCGCAAGCCACCGGACGGTGTGTGGCGGAGGGTAAACTGAGTACCTCTATCGGTTCTCCCTTCTATTCCAGTCTCGTGTTGTTCGTGGAAAGAAGGATTGTCGTTATGCTTCTGTTTGGGCTCTAATCTCTCTGATTCTATCCGCATGGTCTCTTCGCGAGATATACGTAGGAGGGAGCAATATACTCCTTGACTCTCCGGTGAATCTATGTTCTCGAAACTTTAACAAAAGCCCGTACCTAGCTACTGAGCGTCTCTCCTGCAGAGTCTTCCAATGGAGTTTATCTATCTTCTCTGTAACGCTTTCGCGATTACTAAATGATCCTGTAACGAAGCGCGCTGCTCTCCGTTGGATCTTCTCTATCTCTTATATCAACCCTATCTGGTACGGATCCCACACTGTTGAGCAGTATTCAAGCAGTGGGCGAACAAGCGTACTGTAACCTACTTCCTTTGTTTTCGGATTGCATTTCCTTAGGATTCTTCCAATGAATCTCAGTCTGGCATCTGCTTTACCGACGATCAACTTTATATGATCATTCCATTTTAAATCACTCCTAATGCGTACTCCCAGATAATTTATGGAATTAGCTGCTTCCAGCTGCTGACCTGCTATTTCGTAGCTAAATGATAAGGGATCTATCTTTCTATGTATTCGCAGCACATTACACTTGTCTACATTGAGATTCAATTGCCATTCCGGGCACCATGCGTCAATTGGCTGTAGATCCTCATGCATTTCATACATTTTTTCATTGTTGCAACCTCCGATACACCACAGCATCATCAGGAAAAAGCCTCAGTGAACTTCCGATGTCATTCACCATGTCATTTATGTATATTGTGAATAGCAACGGTCCTATGACACTCCCTTGCTGCACACCTGAAATCACTCTTACTTCGGAAGAATCTCTCCATTGGGAATGACATGCTGCGTTCAGTTATCTAGGAACTCCTCAATCCAATCACTCAATTGGTCTGATAGTCCGTATGCTCTTACTCTGTTCATTAAGCGACAGTGGGGAACTGTGTCAAACGCCTTGCGGAGGTCAAGAAACACGGCATATACCTGTGAACCCGTGTCTAAGGCCCTCTGAGTCTCGTAGACGAATAGCTCGAGCTGGGTTTCACACAACCGTCTTTTTCGAAACCCATGCTGATTCCTACAGAGTAGATTTCTAGTCTCCAGAAAAGTCATTATACTCGAACATAATACGTGTTCCAAAATTCAACAACTGATCGACGTTAGAGATATAGTTCTATAGTTCAGCACATCTGTTCGACGTCCCTTCTTGAAAACGGGGATGACCTGTGCCCTTTTCCAATCCTTTGGAACGCTTCGCTCTTCTTGAGTCCTACGGTACACCGCTGCAAGAAGTGGGGCAAGTTCCTTCGCGTACTCTGTGTAAAATCGAACTGGTATCCCATCAGGTTCAGCGGCCTTTCCTGTTTTGAGCGATTTTAATTGTTTCTCTATCCCTCTGTCGTCTATTTCGATATCTACCATTTTTTCATCTGTGCGACAATCTAGAGAAGGAATTACAGTGCAGTCTTCCTCTGTGAAACAGCTTTGGAAGAAGACATTTAGTGTTTCGGCCTTTAGTCTGTCACCCTCTGTTTCAGTACCATTTTGGTCACAGAGTGTCTGGACATTTTGTTTTGATGCACCTACCGCTTTGACATAAGACCAAAATTTCTTAGTATTTTCTGCCAAGTCAGTACATAGAACTTTACTTTCGAATTCATTGAACGCATCTCGCATAGCCCTCCTCACACTACATTTCGCTTCGCGTAATTTTTGTTTATCTGCAAGGCTTTGGCTATGTTTATGTTTGCTGTGAAATTCCCTTTGCTTCCGCAGCAGTTTTCTAACTCGGTTGTTGTACAACGGTGGCTCTATTCCATCTCTTAGGATCTTGCTTGGCACATACTCATCTAACGCATATTGTACGATAGTTTTGAACTTTGTCCACTGATCTTCAACACTATCTGTACTTGAGCCAAATTTTTTTTGTTGAGCCATCAAGTACTCTGAAATCTGCTTTCTGTCACTTTTGCTAAACAGAAAAATCTTCCTACCTTTTTTAGTATTTCTATTTACGGCTGAAATCATCGATACAGTAACCGCTTTTTGATCGCTGATTCCCTGTTCTGCATTAACTGATTCAAATAGTTCGGGTCTGTTTGTCAACAGAAGGTCTAATATGTTATCGCCACGAGTCGGTTCTCTGTTTAACTGCTCAAGGTAGTTTTCAGATAAAGCACTTAAAAAAATTTCACTGGATTCTTTTTCCCTGCCGCCCGTTATGAACGTTTGAGTCTCCCATTCTATGTCTGGTAAATTAAAATCTCCACCCAGAACTATAACATGGTGGGGAAACCTACTCGACATATTTTCCAAATTATTCTTCAGGTGCTCAGCCACAACAGCTGCTGAGCCCGGGGGGCCTATAGAGACATCCAATTACCATGTCTGAGTCTGCTTTAACCGTGACCTTCACCCAAATCATTTCACATTTCGGATCTCCGTGAATTTCCTTCGATACTATTGCACTTCTTATCGCTATAAACACGCCTCCCCCTTCACTGTCCAGCCTGTCTCTGCGGTATGCATTCCAATCTGAGTTCAGGATTTCATTACTGTTTACGTCTGGTTTCAGCCAACTTTCTGTCCCTAGTACTACATAGGCTTTGTGACCGTTTATTAATCAGGGCAGTTCTGGGACCTTGCTATAGACGCTCCTGCAGTTTAATCTTAGCACATTAATATTGTTATTCCCTGTTGCATTTTGCCTACTCCTACCTTGCCGCGTCTCAGGAGGCGTCTTGCCTGGCCTAGGGAGGGAATTCTCTAACCCAAAAATCCCCCATGTGCACTCCAGACGTACTCCGCTACCCTTGTAGCCGCTTCCGGCGTCTAGTGCACGCCTGACCTATTCAGGGGAACCCTACATTTCTCCACCCGATAGCGGAGGTCGAGAAATTTGCACCCCAGCTCTTCGCAGAATCGTCTGAGCCTCTGGTTTAAGTTTCCACTCGGCTCCAAACCAGAGGACCGCGATCGGTTCTGGGAACGATACTACAAATAGTTAGCTCTGATTCCACCCCGCGAGCGAGGCTTTCCGCCTTCACCAATTCCGCCAACCGCCTGTACGAACTGAGGATGACCTCTGAACCCAGACGGCAGGAGTCATTGGTGCCGACATGAGCAACAATTTGCAGTCGGGTGCACCCAGTGCTCTCTATCGCCGCCGGTAGGGCCTCCTCCACATCTCGGATGAGACCCCCCGGCAAGCAGACAGAGTGAACACTGGCCTTCTTCCCCGACCTTTCCGCTATTTCCCTAAGGGGCTCCATCAACCGCCTAACGTTGGAGCTCCCAATAACTAATAAACCCCTCCCCCCGTGTGCCTGCTCGGACCTTGCTGAAGGAGCAGCCACATGTCCACTGACAGGCAGAGCGGGCGATGCCACACGGCCAGCCTCCACATTGACCCTCCGCCTCGTGCGCCGCGAACGCCGCTGAACCCGCCACTCCCCTTGGGGAGAGGGTGGCCCAATCGCGCCCGGTACCCGCGAAGATGTCCCGACGGCAGGGACAGTGGGTGAATCATGTAACACCTGGGGTGTACCTTGCGACGCACCAGACTCCCCACTGCCGCTACACTCCGAGGCAGCAGCCTGAAGACGGCTGACCGCAGCCATCAACACGCTCAGCTGTTCGCGAAGAGTGGCCAGCTCCTCCTGCGTCCATACACAGCAGTCACACATCCTATCCATCCTAAGGAATCAATTTACTGAAGAGACTTAATCAACTTTTAACTAGACTGATAATTCACTAAAGGCTGCTGATTATTGACTAAACTGTGATTGCTAACCACTTCTTGTAGAAAACAATGAAAATAGCACTACCTGTCTCTGGACTGTATTCAAAACAAACACTAGCACTACTGGCACTATGGCTGACTAAAGGGACTCTCTCTGACTGTATTCAAAACAAACACGAAATCTATGGAACACTATTAATAGCACTCGACAATTAAAGCTTCCTAAAAGCAAAAACACAAAGAAGAAGAAGTGACTAGTAAGAAAAATACAGTTAATACTTAAATTAAGGTAGCTCGCTGCACAGCAGACGTGAAGCAGACGGCAGTTAGGGCGACACTCGTACATATATCCCGCGAAGACAGACAGCATCTTATATACCACTCACAGCACTAGATATTTTCTCACACCCGAGGGTCACAAGTTATCAACTCCTGACATGTGACCAAAGCTCCCTTAGGGAACCAGAGTCACTCTCAGAACTGTTCTACAAAATTAGGCTCGTTTCCCCTCGGCACAAATGAGCTACTGTTTCTGGTGCGGACCTGCTTGCTTCCTTGCTTTCCTGCACCCATCAACAGACCCTGGGATTACAAGAACAAATGTATTTTTGTAGGGTTTGCCATAGTATTATACGATTTTAGCACTATTTCTCGATATCAAGCACACAGCAGTATCCTACCAGTCGCTCGTGCAACATAATTCCGAAGATACAGACTGGAAATCATTTTAGCGAGGTGGAGCGTGCTGTAAACCACGCACTATCTAGAAACTTATCCCGTCTTCGGATATATTTATGTAAAGACATTTGAATTTCCCGGCGGCTGCTACAAGCGGGGAAATTACAACTCTGTGACAAACCTAGACTCTAACTCGGGACCTTTACTTTTCCCGGGCAGGTGCTGCACCGACTGAGGAACTTGCATATTTTACAGGAGAAGTGCTCTGAAGTTTGGAAGGTAGGACACGAGCTAATGGCTGAAGGAAAGCTTCTAGGACGGGTCCTGAGTCGTGCTTGGGTTGCTCAGTCGGTGCCGGCATTGTAGCTCAGCGTGTGCGGTCAGAGCGCTAATTCGGCTTCGAGCGCCGAGCGGAAGGGTTCTTGTTTATTTCACGTGGCGCAGCGTCGCTTTTGTGAAGTTTTCCTCGTTACTGTTGTTCTATCTGCCGAGTGAGTCGCAGCGCCTCCGCTCCGTCATACTGTCTGTTAGTGTTTGTCTACTCGCAGCGACGTCGGCCGCTCCGCTATGGCTACCTTAGTTTCCACGTGTATTCCACGAAAAGGTACTGTGAGCTTTACTTTCGCTGAAACAACGTGACACGAGCATCCCACGTCTCTAGAAATCCACGATTGGCTTGTCTACACAATTCATGTGAACTCTGATCAGGTCCACACGGCTTAGTTTGATCCAGACGAGTACGTGTTTTATGTGAAATTTATGGATCCCCTCTACCTTGAAAGGTCACTGTCGCGACATGGTTCTCAAGTCGCCTTCAAGGATCGCGATAATTCCTTTAGTATAGTGTCACTCGAAGGTGCTTAAATTGACTATACGAATTTTCGACTGTTCAGCCTCCCGCCGAAAGTTGATGAAAACTTTCTAAAGAACATATTGACTCCTTATGGTAACGTGAAAAACAACCGTCGTGAACGCTGGTCTACTCAACACAGATTACAGTGTCAAAGTGGAAATGGTTCCGTAGAAATGCATGTCAAAAGCAATATTGCATCATATTTACAAGTGAGTGGTTATCGCGCTCGTGTCATGCAAACTGGTTAAGAGGGAAACTGATTCCGATGTAATGAAAGTGGGCACGTTCGTCTAATTGCCCGCAGAGGGTTTTTGTATTAAAGCCGTCATTAGTGCAGCGTCGCAAATTGACGGTTGCAGATCTTGTTCCTTCCCCTCCCGGCGACGGGTCTACTTCTGCTTCGGATCATAATGAACACACAGTCAGTTCTGATAATTGTGTCAATGACCATTACTTCAGCGACAGGATCAGTATCCTGGTGGCCCCAGTATAGAACCTGTAAACAAGAGACGTGGCACTCAGGATGGTGATGGTGAGGACCTGGCTGTGCCTCCTGCGCGAACCTCCTCCGCATCGATCGTGTCCCCTGCTCTCGATGATACGGTACCTCCCGTCCGTGGAGCAGTGGGTGGCGAAGAACTTACTTACTTCCATCATCCCTCCTGTTCGCGAAGTGGCTCCTTCTGTGCTGTGTGTGAAAAGGGATCAGAGTCCCCTCCTTCGTCTTTGTGTCCTCCGTTGGACTCTGCGACCATGCAATGTCGTCCTGCTCATTCGTCTTCAGCCGCCGATGGTTTCTTCCATTTGCCAACTACAGCAGTTCCCGAGGAGAATAAAATTAGCGACCAAGTATCACCTCTTGTATTGGTAGTTCCACAGCATGCTTCCGCCTGAGAGACTGGAACTGCGTTACATGACCCTAGTTGTGGAGGGGAGGACGCAGTGCCTATGACCCCTGCCACGCCTCCGTCTGCAGAGACCGCCGTCCCACGTAGCCGATAGAAACAGCGTGTACAACAGCGTGCGGTGGCACGTAAGAAGTCTAAGAATAAAGGTTGTGATGACGGTTGTTCTGGTCCCCCAGTCTCTGATTCCTCTGTGGATTCCTCAGTGGAACTTGACTCTCAGCTGACTACCTAATTCTGCTCAAATGTCCCATACATCCCTTTTCAGCTGTGATCAGTGATCCGAGCATACACTTTCCTTCCCTTAAACGTGAATCGTGTGGAGTCATAATTGCGATTGACTACGCAGCGTCAGTTCATTTATGATTCAAGTGCGGACATAGTCTTCTCAAGGAGGTGTTATTTAGGCATTTCTCCTTACCTGGTTTTCGTGTGATCTTTAAAGTAGTACCCGAATAGTCTTTCGCTAAGGCATTCCTACCACTGAAGAGCAAATGTTGGATTCTGGCAGAGGCATAGGTTGTCAACTTTTTAATATTACCTTGGTTCTTTTATATGCTCCTTCCGGCACTGGTCGCGCAGTGGATCGTTCGCGTTTTTGTGTAGACGATATTGTTTATTTGTTGTTTAAGTATCCTCCTGGTATTCTGTTGGTTGGTGATTTTAACTGTGTGTTGCGTCCTGCAGATCAATCTCCAAATTTTAATTTCTATAGTGAGTTATATGAATTTGTACGCTCCTTAGGGCTGAAAGACGTTAGTTAAATTTACTCACTCTACTTCAACTTCTAGTAGCCGGTTAGATAGGTTTTACTTATCAGACTGCTTGCGTTATTGCATTCTTAATGTTGAAGTCATCCCAGCATGCTTTACGGATCTCTGCGCTGTTACTACAACTCTCAATATAGAATGGTAACCAGTCAAATTGTTTCACACTCCGTGGATTAACATCCACGTTCACCTAGCTGACCCCTCTCTCGATGACATGATGCGAGCCGTGCGGGAACGTGTTCAACAGTCTACTAGGAAGTACTCTTCTATTCTTGACTGATGGACACAGCTGGAAAAACCGAGGGTCAGGCAGACTTTGATGCTTTTTTGTGCTTCCAAAGGGCGAGACTTTCGGAGAACTTACGAATATTACTGTTCCATCCTGCATGAACTTTATGATGCTGCGGATCACGCCCCTCTGCGAAGGCAAAATTGTTGACCTTGAAAAGAATACAAATGAAAGTGTTGAAAATGCGATCCAAACCACGATCATTGGTGACGGAAGAACAGACTACCTTGTATTATTTGCCTCGGCATCAGAACCGTCGCCGACGCGCTTGTATACATTCTCTCAGGACACATAATGGACGTATCGTATCGGAGCAAGCTGATACAGTGCATGTATTACACCAATACTATGTAGACATCTACGATGTTGATGAGTTCAGTGCAATCGCTTGCGACTAACCTGCCAGCATCTTGGATGCGACAATTACACCTGAGAATAATGAAACGCTATTAGCTGCATTTCTTCCTGAAGAAGTTTACAAACTTATTGTGGGATCGCTCGCTCAAAAGTCTCCAGGTCTAGATGAACTTCCCAAGGAATCTTATGTGCGCTTTTGGCAGCTGTTGGATGCTGCTTTCACGACTCATTTGAAAAACAGGGTAGAGTGGTGCCGACCGCGTTCAAATTGGGAAAGTTGTTTTAATCCCGAAACGCCCTGGACCAGCTTCTCCTAATAGCTTTCGCCCAATTATTTTGATTATAATACTGTGGCGAGGGCAGTTAATAGTAGGATGTCGGCTCTGATGTGGATGCTTGTTGCCAAACATCAAAGCTGCCTATGTGGTCGTACCGTTATTACTCCTGTAGTCGAGTATCCTGACGTGGTTCGCATTTGATCGTGTTAACCACGACTTTTTGTTTCGGATTCTGGAGGCAGTTGGCTTTACTGTTGAATCACGGCGGGTGCTCTCAAGTCTAGTAACGAGTATTTCAGCTTCGATGGTTGTTAATGACGCCATCGATAAAAATGCTTCGAGAAGTGCCTCGAGGGAGCCCGCTGTCAATGACTTTCTTTGTGTTGTCTGTGGAGCTCCTAGTTCGGATGCTAGCATCCTAGCTGAAAGGTTGGACGCTTTCCGGAGGGTCTATAGCTGTTCGTGCATACGCTAATGACGTGATGGTTCTACTCCACCATTCTGCGGACATGCTTCGACTCAAAGCCGTAATCAGGTGCTCTACCTAATGAAGGTAAATACAGGTTTCTTACTTGGCGAGGTTTAGATGACGCCGTTGTTCTGTGGGCTATTGTGGTGGATTGGCATTCGTCTCTCGGTATCACCATTGATCGTTGTCCACTCAAAATCGTGACGCTTAACTGGAAGTCTGTTACGGAAAAAAATACAGGGAGCGATACTAGAACATGAAAGGCGTTCTCTTACTCAGCTCCAGAAAGTCCGAATACTGTATACACATGTCTTATGCAAAGCTTATTACGTGGCCCAAGTTTATCCGCTTCCCTCAACGATTGCGATGAAACTACAGTAACTGTCTTGCCGTTTCTTATGAAATAGTCATATCTTCCGCTTTCGGTATGAGGTACTCACGAAGCCTCATTCCTTTGGGAGTTTGGCCTGGCTGACATACGAAGTAAGAAGTAGATGCTATATGTGAGACGTACTGTTTTTATAACTCAAGAAACTCACACATTCACGTCTCATTTATTTCTGTGTCCGTCCTGCTTGTCTTGAACACCCTCTTGATGTTGGTCGCATGAATTGCAAGTTAAAACAAATTCGTTACTTATATCTTGCGGTGAGCTATTTAGGGGCTGACACTGTATGGAGACCAGGTCACCATGAAATTCGTACAGACTCGATGGAGAGCAGTGCCTTGTCCGAACCTTGTCGCAAACAAACTGGGCGACAGTTTGGTGCAATATCAGTCTCCCGGTTTTTCCGATATGCTTCGCGTCCTCTTAGTATAAGGTAGTCAGTAACTTGATTCCGACGAACGAGCGACTTTTCCGTATTGTCGTTAGCAACACGGATTTATGTAGTCGTTGTACGTCTACCGATACGATTCGACTTCGCTTCACTTGTGGAGGCCATATGGCAAAGTGGTCTTGGATTAGAACGCAATTTGCCTTCCTTACTCGATCTTCTGACACTTTAAATAACGTGGATATCATATTGCGACCAGGTTCTTCCTTCTTTCTATTGTCGAAAACCCATACCGTTTTGTGGTTACTGGGACACCTCTTTCATTTTATTGTAGAAGGTGAGGGGGAAGATCACATAAAGTTCATGCAGTACATGATCACGGCCTATTGGACATGCTTGCTAATGCCTCGATATCGAGACCTCTTCGCCAACATGTCGGACCTTGTTTTCCGTCAGTAATTTGTTGGTTAATTTCATGTTTATGATGATAGGTATTTTCCTTGTTATGTATGTTTCCCATTTCATTTGCTTCGGCTTGTTCTCACCTAGTTTACCTGCTCGTTTTGTTTAGTGTTTTGATTCAGTGTCGCTTCAGTTCTATTGTACGATTTGAATAGATGAAGTATATATACACAAGAGCGTATACACTCCTTGAAATGATAGTGGAATTTTTTTTTAGTTTTCTATTTAGAAAATAACGTGATTCGTTTGTATTTCTGCTTTTAGACTCTATATAAAAATTTATATATATAATAAATAAGAATTCAACAAAAACTAAAAAATTGTTAAATCATAATATATATCATGGTCGTTTTCCGGCTATATTCTCTATTTTTTTCTTTCTCCTTCTGTTATTACTTTGTTATCATAATTAATTTCTTTCTCCCATTTGCAGCTAATATTACATGATTATTTGACTGTGGTCTACTGAAATTTCATGACAGTACCAAGTCACTCTCATAATAAAAAGGAAAAAAATAACTGAGTAAAGGAATCAACAATCAACTTGAACGGATGCCATGTGACGTCCTCGCAGACCAGGTGAAACAAACAATACCAAACCATTTTTTTTTAGAAAAACAAAAGAAGAAAGTCGGTAGGGCACACGCCCGCGTAAGGGAAACGACGCGAGTTCGAGTCTCGCTCCGACTCTTGGTTTTAATATCCAAGAAAGTTTCGTAATCATAATTATATTTTATTAGCATTCATTCTCAATTCTTTCCCATATAATGCTTCGAAATCCCGCTGATGGCAGACGGAATGATCAGGTTCCAGACAACGATAGCAGTGAGCATGTTGTAGCTATTTTTATGCCGGCTTCGTTGCAAGATGGAAAGGAGTAGAATGAGTCAGGAGCGGAGCATTTTTTTTTATTTAAGTCTGTCATAAGCTGTGAGCTGGAAAATGTTTTGCTGATGTGTAGTTAGTGAGTCAGTGCCTGTGGTCAGTCTAATTCCTGTGATTCAATATGCCTCGCAAATCCGTGAACACTGCTGACAATTTTTGCTCCATTACCGGACAGGCTTCACTGAAATCGCAAAGGACAATAAAGCCATAGGCGTACAGACTGTACCTTGGCTTTGAAATCTGGGACCATGATAATCCCTGAGCCCTCATATATGTTGAATGTCTTGTGTCTCGAGTCTTTATTCGTAGACGAATCGTAAAAGATTTTCCACGGTTTCTGCTATACCCTTGATCTGGCTAGAGCCATCAACTCATGTAAATGACTGTTACATTTTGTATGACAGCTCATTACCACAACGTATTTTCAAAAAGAAAAAATCTTCCTTGATTTACCCTAACATACCGGTGACCATGCGAGGAGACGGACTGCCTGTTCCTGCCCTACCTGACTGTGAGGCCGACGAAAGCAGTAGAGAAACTTGAGCTGCACAGTCACCTTCCAAACCTAGTTCTCCGAAAGACTCTTATTTTGTGTGAAGCGATGAATGTACCTAGAGACATAAAATAACGCAGTGTGAACTTACTGACCCAGTGATAGTGAAAGGGTACAGTACCGCCCGACATTGAAAATAGATACAACATTCTTCGTTATTCTTGTCAGAACAACATATTTTTTGTAATAATAACTCAATTTCACTTAATACACCGAAGCCAGATACAAGTGTAGAAAAGAATTACAATTTATTTATTTAATTGATCACATGTGCACTCCCACAAAATAAGTCTCTACACCCAATTTGGTGAGATCTGTGAATTGAATGAATGTATGGTCGTCTGATAACTACAGATAGTGAATGTGCAATATACGATTATCTTTGAGACGGTCTTATGGTCACCTTTGGTGAAACCAAAGAGATGAAATTTACGTGAGCTTTGAGCGCCTGAAATGTGGCTGACCAATACCGTAGCAAGGTGCTCCCCCACTTCGGCAGAGGTGCGACATGACCTGTAGAACGGCCATGTTTCAGCACTCTGGCGCTGGATCTGGTGTTAGTAACACGTGTCTTAGGCGTGCTCCGTAAAGACAAAAGGGTAGAGAGAATGGTATGCATGTGGAATACTTAAGAGTAGTTTGGAATAATTATTTCGCTATTTCAGGAACTTTTGGGGGGAGAATTAAACGACAGGCAGGAAATATTAAGGGGATCATAATAACCTTCGGAAGTGACCAACGGTTACAATGAAACCACGTGTAGCAATAAGTTGAAATACTTGCGAGTGCTTGTACTAAGTGCTAAAGTTAAGTTGAATTACTGGCGTGTGTACTATAAGTTGGAAATATTTAAGAAATGGCGTGTGCAGGACTTGAAATTAGAGACGAGTACTTCCAAGTGGTGAGTACTGTGTGAGTCTTAACCTGTGTATGAGACAAAGGATAAAGAGAAGTACTCGTCCATGGTATCAGTTGAAGACTCGCGTGTGTGATGAATATGATCTTAATATTACACTCCTGGAAATTGAAATAAGAACACCGTGAATTCATTGTCCCAGGAAGGGGAAACTTTATTGACACATTCCTGGGGTCAGATACATCACATGATCACACTGACAGAACCACAGACACATAGACACAGGCAACAGAGCATGCACAATGTCGGCACTAGTACAGTGTAAATCCACCTATCGCAGCAATTCAGGCTGCTATTCTCCCATGGAGACGATCGTAGAGATGCTGGATGTAGTCCTAAGGAACGGCTTGCCATGCCATTTCCACCTGGCGCCTCAGTTGGACCAGCGTTCGTGCCGGACGTGCAGACCGCGTGAGACGACGCTTCATCCAGTCCCAAACATGCTCAATGGGGGACAGATCCGCAGATCTTGCTGGCCAGGGTAGTTGACTTACACCTTCTAGAGCACGTTGGGTGGCACGGGATACATGCGGACGTGCATTGTCCTGTTGGAACAGCAAGTTCTCTTGCCGGTCTAGGAATGGTAGAACGATGGGTTCGATGACGGTTTGGATGTACCGTGCACTATTCAGTGTCCCCTCGACGATCACCAGAGGTGTACGGCCAGTGTAGGAGATCGCTCCCCACACCATGATGCCGGGTGTTGGCCCTAGTCGTATGCAGTCCTGATTGTGGCGCTCACCTGCACGGCGCCAAACACGCATACGACCATCATTGGCACCAAGGCAGAAGCGGCTCTCATCGCTGAAGACGACACGTCTCCATTCGTCCCTCCATTCACGCCTGTCGCGACACCACTGGAGGCGGGCTGCACGATGTTGGGGCGTGAGCGGAAGACGGCCTAACGGTGTGTGGGACCGTAGCCCAGCTTCATGGAGACGGTTGCGATTGGTCCTCGCCGATACCCCAGGAGCAACAGCGTCCCTAATTTGCTGGGAAGTGGCGGTGCGGTCCCCTACGGCACTGCGTAGGATCCTACGGTCTTGGCGTGCATCCGTGCGTCGCTGCGGTCCGGTCCCAGGTCGACGGGCACGTGCACCTTCCGCCGACCACTGGCGACAACATCGATGTACTGTGGAGACCTCACGCCCCACGTGTTGAGCAATTCGGCGGTACGTCCACCCGGCCTCCCTCATGCCCACTATACGCCCTCGCTCAGAGTCCGTCAACTGCACATACGGTTCACGTCCACGCTGTCGCGGCATGCTACCAGTGTTAAAGACTGCGATGGAGCTCCGTATGCCACGGCAAACTGGCTGACACTGACGGCGGCGGTGCACAAATGCTGCGCAGCTAGCGCCATTCGACGGCCAACACCGTGGTTCCTGGTGTGTCCGCTGTGCCGTGCGTGTGATAATTGCTTATACAGCCCTCTCGCAGTGTCCGGAGCAAGTATGGTGGGTCTGACACACCGGTGTCAATGTGTTCTTTTTTTCATTTCCAGGAGTGTACTTTGCATGTAATGTTTTCGTGTGACGCTTGATTCATGCTCTAATACTCTGAGAGTGAAGCAAGGTGAGTCAGCCGTCTATCCAGCAACGGCACTTGGCTTGCATTGCACAGGAAGACATGCATATATCCTCCAGAGTTCGTAGTAGGAAAGAAAAGTTACGAAGTGCGGCAGTGTCGTGTGAAACAGGGATGAATACTAACTGAAGTGGGAAAGCTGAAGGTAATGTGATTCTAACGTGTGAATATTGTTTGTGTTGTATTCTATGTTGCCAGTGTGATGTATTTAATGTAATTTAAGTATGTGTGGTTTGCACGGGAGAGTCGCAAGATAGGTTCAGAGGCAGTGGGATATGCATGTTCCTTTTTGTACCGCTCGGTCTGGAGAAAATTTTGGTGATGATTGGTGTGAGAGTCGAAGTGTGAGATATAGCAAAAGATCCACCATCCTATGCAGAAAGTGCACTGTAGCGTTAGGTCATTACGAGACCATAAGATAATCACCAATATAAAGCCATGCCCACTGGGCGGAGTTTCTCATGTGTAATGGTAGTATAAAATGTGATGGTGTGTTTAGGTTATCTGTGAATCATGATAGAATTTATCTGAATAAAAAAGATAGTGAAAAGAAAAAGATTGGTGGTCTTGTTCTTCGAATAGTGTTTAGTCATGATATCCAGAATTTATAATGTGTGCGCCATTGACATTCAGTGCGATGGCCGCGTGTTTATCAAAGCTGGTGAGTAAGAAAGAAAATGTGGTATTGCCAGTGCGTAGTGAACAATCAGAGTTGTGTAAATTACTAATAGTCAGATGTGCGTTATCCGTTTCCGTTGCGTAATGTTCAAACATGAGAATAATTTGTAGCTTAATTGTGAGTACTAGAGCTCATAGTCAGTCATTGATGTTTGGGATAAATAAGAATAAATCCATTCGCTTGGCAGACCACTCATCTTGTAGGCCTGCCTGCTTGATGCCACAGTATGAGCAAGGCATGTGGGTGCCTCTCAATAGATCTTTCATTGCCAAAAGGTGAAGCTGAACTGTTGGCGTCAAGACTACAACAGTGGAGTTGTCTTGATAAGACGGTAAATGTGGCCGCTCTCCGTTACCACCATGTGCGATTTATTTCATTGTTAGAAAGTGAAAAGAGCCTGGTAGTTTGTAGTGACGTACAGACACTATTGGCAACTATGGGCATTGACTACAAAAACGATCAGTGGAGGCTGTTCATAGAATTCTACAAAGTCAGCCTCTAGTGTTTGCTACTGTACAATCGTAACGCGTTGTGATAGGTTCCTATTGGGTATGCAGGTTACATGAAATAAACATATGATAACACGAAACAACTGTCATCGCTCTAGTATACTGTGAGAGGTTTAAATGGCAGATTTCCAGGGATCAGCAAGTTATACGCACATTACTTGGACTACGACACGGCTAAACCAAAATCTGTTGCTTTCGTTGTTTCCGGGATAGCCGGGCCAAAGGACTTCGTTATAAAAAGAAAAACTGGCCGAAGTGTCAAACACTTTAACCAGAATCTCACAGCGTTATGCACGAAGCACTTGTCGAATCCAAGAACATAATTACCCCTCTTTTCCATAAAAATCGGCCCTCATGAAAAACTTCGTTAAGGCCACGGACAAAACTAGGGACGAATGTCTGTAGTTGCCCGAGACACTGCCACGTCTTAGTGAAGCGAAAATGAAGGGATTTTTATGGGTTTCTACAGAGCGAAACTGTAGAACGATGACCATTTCTACACCATTCTAACGTGTGATGAAAAGTTAGAATGGGATAACTTTGGTCAAGCGTCAACAAACCTTCTAGGACATAAGACGCCAAAAAACTATATGGATCTTGTGGCAAATTTTCTGCATTGCCACACACAGATTAAGTTGCAATACATCCTTCAAGCAACATTTCCTAGATTCCCACTTGGACTTCTTCTCCTATAATTCTGTTGCTGTAGCCGACGAGCACGGACCGCTCCTACCATCAAATTTCTGGCATGGAAACGAGACATCAGGGAAATGGAACGCATTAGTGTTAGCCGAATGCTGCTGGACGCTAATCAGGGAATCACCACCGGGAAGCTACAAATATCAGACAAAGCGGGTGCGCGTTTAGTGGCCTTCCTCCGAAGGACAACTCAATACATGCATAAGCTTTTATAGGAAATAACATTAGATTATCGTAACTTCAAAGCGAGAGCTAGTGTTGTATTTTCATTAACATTTTCGATATCAGCACACCCGAAAACGTAACGATTAGCTGTTTACATGGCACCTACAGAAAAAAGTAGAAATTTGTTGATTAGTGTAGTCAGTACAGTCCTTTCCCACACTTGAGACTACGATGAAGGCATTTAAATAGCTCTCTGGAGAATATTCTAGATGTAGAAGTCTAATTATGTCTTCTGACACAATTTTGCGTACACAAAATATTTTCGTAGCTCTAGTTTACCAAACAAATAGTTCTGTAAGTTCAATGATGGTAACTTAATGACTTCATTTTTAATTTGTGCATGTAACAGATGTAGCTGAAGTAAGGAGCGAGCTCTTCAGTTCAGTTTGCGATTTATCTGTTGTCTCTAAAAGTGAACATACAATGGTTACCTTGTATTATTACAAACACTTATCGATTTCTACGATAAATATGGATTCTTATGCGTTTAGGCCTATTCAGATTTAATGGTAATCAACTTGTACACGACGCCTACTTTCTGCAGTTTCATTTTCAGCAAGAAAACTGGTGGAATTTCTTCGTGTGCCTTTATAATACTCTGGGTATCCGGGTCGTAGCGCCTGGTTTCGTTTTGGTTTTGGATACCATAAGAAGTGGCTGCTTTCCATTCCTCCTTTCTCATCATGGTTTGTACAGTTTGAGGTGGTACTGCGTTTACAGGAGGGTCCGTAATATTGAGGAATGGAGCTCACATCTCTGTTCGACAATTCCTTTGGTATTCAACGTGATTTCACTAATTTATTCTCGGCGTTTTCAAGCATCTTATTCAAAAAGAACGTAGCTGATTGCCGTCTCGAGAATCGCACAGTTGGCCTGGTACCAACGAGTGCGTAGGCGTCACAGCTTCTTAACTCTTCATTTCAGACCGTCGCCTCCAGCTATTTGTCGTGTTGTCACTGATGAGATTATGGTCAACGAGAAATTCTCACCTTGTAGGTACGTCGTTCTTTTCTCTTTTTTACGTCAGATGTTGTGAGGAGGGGAGAGGCGGGAGTTTAACGCTGATCTCACAATTTCTCACAGGAACTAAGCAGTGCAATCGGCAGCGACTAGGCGGTTCCCCTTCCTGTGTCTCACTTCGTCACAATGCCCGCCTACAAACTCTTTGTCAAGTTTATACCCATCCTTCCGCAGCGAGCATTTTAAATCGGTGCAGATGAGTACGCTAACCATCCGGGAGATTTTGTTAACGCTGTAGGAAATAAAGGTGTTAGCAAGTAACACACATTTGAGCATGGCTGTGACGCAGTCTGCGTGCTTGATATCTGCAGCACTACCACAGATTCTCGTGTTACATACCAAGTGTTACCAACTTCCTTTATCCCTTATGACACTATCTATGGGCGTCCATGTTCAAAGTTCCAGTTCCAAAACGCTGTATAAAGGGAACCACCGCTCAGGATGACGTCAAATCTGAACAGCGTCTTATTGACGCCTGGGAAACTACATGGAACACACATAAATTTAACGAAAATGTGACCAATAGATAGACCTGTACGCGTCAGAATATGCACACCAGTAGAGGCGAGCACAGAGGCGCTCCTCAGTATCCATCCGAGCCGTCCACAATTTCTGTCTCCATGAAGGAGCGCGTTGCTAGTAAAGCTCTCTTACAAGAAAAATAATTGTTCGCCAGTAGCCCTGCAGAAAATCTGGACATTCAGCTGTATCGGAAACGTCTTTGGTCTTGTGTCTACAAAGACACCGGAGAAAAATTATTACTGAAGCGGAAAAAACAGATTTTTTCGAAGTGCAATATAGCGTAGGAAAGAAAGCAGTTGATCCGACGCCAGTCAAAGATGTGACCACAGTACCGCAGGAGGGATCGATCAGTGTCGTGCAAACATGCAGCGCACTGGGAATTGTCCAACCATTGCACATGCCAGCAGGCATTGTGCATAAAATCCTACGAAAAGTCCAGCATTGCTATTCATACAAAATTACTCATGTTCAGGAGCTGCTATCTGATGACTTGCCACCAAAACCATCATTTGCTCTGGACTTTGTTGCTGTCATGGAAGCGGAGTAGTAAATGGGTACCTTGAGCTCAGTAGAAGTGTTTTTAATAACGCGTTTTACGCGAAATTATTGTTCTCTGTGTGTACTAACTGCTCTATATCAATTTTGTGTGCCTACATTTACTGCAGTAAAATTAATTCAAAGTTTAATAAATTTTATGATGATGGAAATCTGTATCTTTATAGGAGGGTAAATTATTGCCTCCCATAGATGTTGGGCATTTTCAGAGCCCTAGAATTAATATTTTAAAATTCTAGGTGGGTAGCAGTTTTATCTCCTAAGGAATTCCAAAACTATCATTAGTAATCAAATCGTTTTTTTAATTTAAAATATATATAGAATAAAAATGTATTAAATTTTTTAAAAACTGTACAGTATTGCACCATAATTTTATATTTCAATTCCTTTATCACTCTGAAATGAGAATTTCTTTTACCTTATTTTCCTGATAAAATATTTAATATTTACATCTCTAGTTACTTGGTTGTACTTCAGTTGTATTTTCTTCTGTACTTCTCCTCAGTTAATCTTATCACAATGCGTAATTCACTTTTTCAATGTTTTTGTAGTTTAAAGTGAATCACGTTGCCCACATATCCGTTTTCCTATAATTTTTCTCATAATAATAACTTTTTGTGAAGTTGAAGCCAGTTTGCAATCTACTTATTATTTCCTAATTCATCGGTCCATTCACTTAACATACAGCACGTTTCTACTGTATTTTCGCCATTATCAATATCAATATCTGTATCAAAATGTACAACAGCTTCTCCTAGTTTATCTAACATATCATATAACCTCAGTCTTGCAGTTGTTGTAGTGTATGCTGCTGTTAAAAATATTTATTATTAATTGAAAAGGCCACAATGTTCAAAGAGAAATAAAAAATTACAAATGAGTAGTTATTCCAAATCCAGTTTTATAATCGAGATTTCCCTCATTTTGCAGTTTTGAGTGTGGTATCTCTCACAATGTTGCTTGCACAAATCACAAACACAGTCCTCGTTTGGCTGGTGAAATCTCTTGTTTTGGCAGAGTCTATGGTGAAATCCATGCATGGCATAACACATTACTATATGTGGTAGCTTGTAGTTTGTTTCCATTCAACTGTCATTATGGTGTTTGTGGAGTAGAAATCGAACCAGGTGGATCTGAACTTCTCTGTGTGGGTCTGACATACTTTGTTGCATGTCTGTGTAATCCTTTTCATGTAGTGAGCTTTCACTTTCTCTGTAGTTATCAGATCGCTTAGAGTGAGTTTCTCCCATATGATGCTGATCCCATTGGGGAATTGGCTGTTTTGAACAGTAACATTGCTGTATCCAGTGATATTTGTTGAGGCTGTTTGATGTGACAGATGGCTTTTATTGCTGTGGCAGCTCTTTCCTTCACAGGGTAACTGAAGGATGACAAGGTGGTTTGCAGGGTAGCTCCAAGATAGTTGAATTTTGGCTCTACTTCTAAAGATTTATTGTGCAGGGTCATTGTATTTCTGGGAGCGTGTTTCTCTCCTTTCCTAAAAGCCATTTGTTTGGTTTTGCTGTGGATTATTTGCAATCCATTTCTTTACTCCCATGATGTGAGCCTGTTGAGAGCCCCTTGGAGCTCTTCTGTATTTTCTGAGCTCATTGTCATGATGTCCACATAGAGAGTAAGTGATGCTGAGGTGTCTCTGATTATGACTGTGATGTCTGCTGTCATGGTGTTGAATAATGTTGGGCTAATAGGATCTCCTTGTAGAACTCCATTTGTTCAGATTACATTCATGGATATTGCTATGTACTTGGATATTGCTGTATCTGAAATTGTAATTACCAACCGGTGTGTGGTTCATATCAAATGCTTTAGTTTTTTGACTAGTCAATGTAAATATGTTATTTTACACATAATAATCTTTGAAACTGTATTTTATCAGTCCCGTATTTTCTGTAGTATAATTTATATCCCTATTATCTTACCACTCATCCAACAGTATTTCATGAAAGTCTACAACATACTCTGCTTAGTCATGTTTTGGCATTGCTCATATTTTCTCGATAGTTAATTTAGATATATTTTAGCTACAATATGTCCTGAAACGGTTTATGTAATAATGTCAGTATCCAAACAACATCCATTTTCCTTTGACTGCTTCTGTATATAATTCATTCCTTTTACAATCATGTTCATTGTTTGCAAATTTATTTTCATAAAGCTTTTCATTTGATTTTTAAACCACATGTTGCTCTTTTCCTCAAAATTTCACACATAGTAGATATCTAAAATCTACATCCCTTTTCTGAAGCTTCATTTACTTCATCAGTTGTCCAAAATCCATTACAACTTCTTTTATTAAAATTATGATGACATTTTTTATTTTCTGTTGTGCACTATCGACACATAAAGGAAATAACAGTTGTTCCATTTTTATCAATCTTTATTCATACTGGCAAAACAAGATGATACAACCGCCTTGCTGCCAATACTTTACATTTAATTCTAGTATATGACTTCCTATTACAATGTTTTGGTTTATATACTTTTGGTAGATGACTCACTTGATAATAATCATAAAAATGTACTTTTGGATACAGACTACATAATTAGATATATCTTTTTTGTGATAACACCATCTGTCTGAATTTTCCCTCATTTGTATGGACACCATAAAAATCTCCTCTCAGACTTAACAATTCGACAATTTCCAGTGATGGTTTTAATGTTTTATATTTTATATGTTGTTGAATTAATCCAAATACATTCCCACTTTTCTCATACAATATACCCAGTGTTCCATATTTCTGCACATACTGTATTTTCATATAAATCAACCATTGATTCAATTTTTTTGTTGTCAGTTGTTTCAGTTTTAAAACATTTTTAGAGCCATTCTAAAAGCAGCCATAGTGCTGATAAACAGTACTGGTTTCTTTATCAGATCCATCTACTTTTGCGCCATCTATGTTTTACTTCTCTGCTAATAAGTGTGTGTTGAACTGTTTAAATGATTTAACAAAGCTATAGATTCTTTACTATAACACTTGTTTTATTCTTTACCCAAGATGCAATTTCCTTATTAGCTAAACATTTAGATGTGTAACTACCCAAAAATACTCTGGCGAATGGAATGGGTCAATATTTCCTATTTGTAGGATTTGCTTTCTTATAAATCAACAACCTCCTCTCTGTGTATCTACACTAAAATAACAGTCACCATAAATTCCTTTCCTCATATTGAATACATAGTTTTCTTCAATGTTTTGACATTGCCTTTTGAGAAATTCTTCTCTTTCTTTTGGTTTCATGATTTTAGCACAATAATATACAATATCATGACTTGGTCCATTATAAGCATGTGAGAGATACCACACTTGTCATTCTTCATCAAGAAAACTACTTATCTTTTCTCTTATACCTAGATAATGAATTTTATTCTTGTAAAATAGATCTATAATTTTAAAATTTCAGTCTCCCTCCAGTTACTATTACAAATTTACTGTATAAATATTTTTAATTAAAATAAATGAAAATATAAATTATTTCTAAAGACACATTCAAAGACGAATGTATTCCTTTGTATTATAGGAAATGAATGGATTCTCTAATTATGTAGTTATACTAAATATATGCTGTTGTTGTGGTCTACAGTCAAGAGACTGGTTTGATGCAGCTCTCTATGTTACCATATGCCATGCAAGTTTCTTCAGATCAAAGTACCTACTCCAACTTACATCCTATTGAATCTGCTTAGTGTATTCATCTCCTGGTTTCGCTTTACGACTTACCCTCCAAGCAGCATTACTAAATTGTCGACCTCTTGCCTCAGAGCATGTCCTACCAACCAATCCCTTCTTCTAGTCAGGTTGTGCCACAAATTCCTCTTGTCTCCAATTCTATTTAGTACCTCCTCATTAGTTACATGATCTATCTATCTAATCTTCAGCATTCTTTTGTAGCACCACATTTCAAAAGCCTCTATTCTTAAACTACTTATTGACCATGTTTCAACTCTATAGTGGCTACACTCCATAAAAAACTTTCAAAAAAGACTTCCTGACACTTAAATCTATACTCAATGTTAACAAATTTCTCTTCTTCTGAACCGCATTTCTTGCCATTGTCAGTCTATATTTTATATCCTCTCTACTCCGAGCATGAACAGCTATTTTGCTCCACAGACAGCAAAACTCATCTACTACTTTAAATGTCTCTCTCCCTAACATAATTCCCTCAGCATTATGCAACTTAATTCGACTACTTTCCATTTCCCTTATCTCGCTTTTCTTGATGTTCACCTTATATCCTCCTTTGAGGTCACTGTCTCTTCTGTTCAACTGCTCTTCCACGTCCTCACTGTGTCTTACAAGTTAGCAATGTAATCGGCAAACCTCAACATTTTTATTTCTTCTCCATGGATTTTAACTCCTACTCCTAATTTTTCTTTTGTTTCCTGTACTGCTTGCTCAATATGTACATTGATTGACATCAGGGATAGGCCACAACCCTGTCTTACTCCCTTTTCAAACACTGCTTCCCTTTCATTCTCCTCGACTCTTGTAATTGGCATCTGTTTTCTGTTCAAATTGTAGTCTTTCACTCTCTGTATCTTACCCCTGTCGCCCTTAGAATTAGAAACAGAGTATTCCAGTAAAGGTTGTCAAAAGTTTGCTGTAAGTCTACAGATGCTACAAACATAGGTTTACCTTTCCTGAATCTATCTTATATGATAAGTTGTAGGATCAGTATTGCCTCTCGTGTTCCAACATTTCTACAGATACCAATTCGATGTTTCCTGAGGTTGGCTTTTACCAGTTTTTCCATTTGTCTGCAAAGAATTAGTATTAGTATTTTGCAGCCATGACTTAGGTTTGGAATTATTATATTCTTCTTGAAGACTGAGCGTATTTCGCCTGTCTCATATCTTGTTTTCCATATGGTAGAATTTTGTCAGGGCTGGCCCTCCAAAGGCTACCAGCATTTCTATTGGGATGTTGTCTTCTCCTGGGGCCTTGTTTCCACTCAGGTCCTTCAGTGCTCTGTGAAACGCCTAACATATTATCATAAGTCCCATTTCATCATCTATGTCCTCTCCATTTAGATAATATTGCCCTCGAATACATCACCCTTGTATAGACCCTCTATGTACTCCTTCCACCTTCATTCCATAATGCTGTTTCTGAAACTATTTACAACATCTGGTTCTTTCATTTTATTCAGATTCCAGCTCCTTAAATTCCTACCTTTTTGTAGTTTCTTCAGTTTTAGTCTACAGTTCATAAACAATAAATTGGGATGAAAGTCCACTTCTGCCACTGGAAATGTCTTACAATTTAAAACCTGGTTCCTAAATCTCTGTCTTACCATTACATAACATTATATAATCTATTTAAAACCTTCCAGTGTCTCCAGGTCTCTTCCACATATACCACCTTCTTTTATGATTCTTAAACGAAGTGTTAGTTATGATGAAATTATGTTCTGTGCAAAATTCTACCATCAGGCTTCCTCTTTCATTCCTTACACACATTCTACATTCACCTACTACTTTTCCTTCTCCTCCTTTTCCTACTATCTAATTCCTGTTTCCTATGACTATTAAATTTTCGCCTCCTCTCACTATCTGAATGATTTCTTTTATCTCATGATACACTTCTCCAGTCTCTTTGTCATCTGCAGAGCTAGTTGGCATATAGACTTGTATTACAGTGGTAGGTGTAGCCTTTGTGTCTATCTTGTCTACAATAATATTCATAGTAGCTTACTCATGTTCCTATTTTTTTTACTCATTATTATACCTACTCCTGCATTACCCTTATTTAATGTTGTATTTATAAGCCGGTATTCTCCTGACAAAAAGTCTTGTTCCTCCTGCCACTGAACTTCACTAATACCCACTATATTTAACTTTAATCTATTCATGTCCCTCTTTAAATTTTCTAAACTACCTGCCCGATTATGGGACTTGGCATTCCACGCTTCAATCTGTGAGATGCCAGATATGTTTCTCCTGATAACTATGTTCTCCTGAATAGTCCCTGTTGGAGATCTGAATGGAAGACTATTTTACTTCTGAAATATATTAACAATGAGGATGTCAGTTCATGTAACGACACAGTAAAACTGCATGCCCTCAGGAAAAATTATGGCTCTAGTTTCCTCTTGCTTTCACAGAACCAGCACAGTAAGGCCGTTTTTGTCAATGTTATGAGAGCAGATAAGTCAATCATCCACACTGTTGCCTCTGCAACAGGATATAATGTTTACCATATTTTATCTGCAGAAGATACGTAAAATTTAATTTGTCCTCTTCATATGTTTGGAGATTATTATATTTGTGAATTTATACCATGTTTAGTTAGAATTAATATAGGATATCCACCATTTATGTTAAAAGTTTGTAAAGGGAATAATACAGTTATTCCAGATAAATTTGATACAATTGAAATGGATAAAACTGCAAATATATAGACATAAAAATTTAAACAATCAACACTAATGTTTTATGTATATCTAGTGTTGTTTTAATTTTATTGAATTTATTTTTAATGTTGTAGTTTTGATCTAATTTTTTTATCCAAATTTCTTCCTCATACCATTAACTGAAACAGAAATATTCCTTAATATTTTTGAATTAAAAATAGATTTTTTCCAATAGAAAGATTGGAAATAATGGGATTTAATCCTTCTTGTAGATCCTCTAGTTCTTTACAGCTTTTTATTTCTATATTTTCTAATATTTGACCTTTTTATATTTTTGATCAGTTCCTTATCTTCTTCTTTATACAATAAAGCCTCTTTCTTTTCAAAAATAGTTACTGTTTATATCTAAACTGTTCTGGGCAAAGAATACACATCAAAAGTAGAAAAACCATCTGTTTTTATTTCCAAAACAGGATCATCCTTGAGAAAGGAGAAAATTTCTCATTCTTGCCGAAGATACTAGATAGAATACGAATAAATCCTTTTTTCTTAAGGACATTGCTATTTTCCCTCATTTCTATAAATTTATTTTTACTGTGTCCTTTAACAACACATAATATTATTTGGGAATTTCCTACACCCATTACATCTGCATATGTAAAGATATTTTTATCGTTTGTCGCAAAAGCATATATTTCAGACCTTTATTTTTGGGACAGTCTATCCATTGTCTATTTCTTCATAGCTTTCTCTCATTTTTTGTTCCTTCTCCAAAATATTATTCTGTTCCTCTTTTAAAGTTTCGGTATTAATCAAATATTCTCATTTTCTTTCTTATATGCCTAATTTTTCTAATTCTTAATCTCATTCTGTTGTGGATCCTAGACATACCATTTTGTTTGTTTCAGTTCTTTAATGGGAAATGGATAGAATTTGGTGGTAATATTAATTATTATTCCACAAATGAATGCAATAATATTACTTGTTTTTATTAATCCCAAATTTCCAATATTTATTTCTTTGGGTACTGTAGAAACTAAACTATTTGATTTAGAAATATATGTGTCTCCAAATTTTATAAAGCCTGTCTGCTTTGTAGATACTTCATTCCCTGAGTCTTCCATTTCTATGTAATTACTGGCCAAGCAATAGAAACTAAATGTTGATAACAAGAATATAATCAATTTCTCTCTCTTTCTTCATTATTAATTGTTACAATTATTACTTTTTTCTTTTTTTTACAACCTCAATAGACATACTGCAATAAATTTTTGCAGGAACTACTATACAATGCCATGTTTTAGATAGTGGAACAGAATAAAAATGAGTCCTTCCGAAATATTTACTATTATTTGTTGTTTATTCTAGACATTCTGTTAATTTATCAAATAAAATACTGCTCCAATTTTGTAGTGCCATTTCTTTAGGTAATTTAGGAATAAATGTTTCCTTTAGTCATTTTTCTGGAATTTTGTTGCTAAGCTGCTTGTAAACTCCTGGGCTTGTTAACTGGGAACCAAATGTGTTGTGGATCTAAATCTAGAATTAGAATTTATCCACGTTATACAGTCTCTTTCCACAGTGTTGTTGTTGTTGTTAACCACTACATTACATTCTTCTTTGTATTCTCCTTGCTTTGTATGAGGGTTGTTCAATAAGCAATACCCCAATTTTTTTTCTCACAACATATTTATTGTTAAGGCTCTTTATTTCCTCACAATATACATAAACATGTCTTGTTTGTGTCCTGTTTTTCCAGTTAGTTTCTATACATTCTATGCCTGTACGCCAACATTGTAGAGGAGCATGTACTCCTTGCTGGTGAGAGCTCTTGTCCTGTAGGTGTAGCAATGTTTTCACAGTATGACATACACTCTGTTTAAGAGATGGAAATGTGAGGGTCCCAGGTCTCGCTTCTAGGATGGATGAGGCAATGACGTCCAAGCCAAGTGTGGCTTGTCGTGGAGCTCTGTTTCTCCGTTTCCTTGTACTGTGACTTTCATTACCCATCGCCCAGCAGTACTACTATCAACTGCAGCATCGCCACACATTGCACAGATACGTTTATGGATGTTCACCACAGTTTCTTTTTCTGCTCACAAGAATTATACAACAGCACATTGCTTGTAACGTGAGTTGTATGTAGAAGCTATTTTGACATGTACAACAAATTTGACATCTGCCAGAACGGTTCGAATCTTCGCTGGTGCAGGGAACATACATCAAATGTGAAGCACCAACAAGGACGTTTGTTTTTGTATAATACTGTCTTCTTTTTTTTAAAAAAATGTGTGACTTCTGCTTTGTTAAAAAGTACTGCAACATCTTATGTCATATCTGAATCTAACAGATAATGTTGTTTACAACGTTATTGCAAAATTTCAGGTAACTTTGAAAAGTGTATCCTTCCTAGTATCTGTTAATTTTATGCTGTAAGAATTAATAATTGGATTATTATATGTACTTCTTATTGCACCAATATCTACAGTAACGAATTGCTTAGCCCCATTACATATTCCTCTATATGAATCTAAAAGAAGAGGTCACTTTTGAATGTTTTGGAGAACAACATTTAGAAAATACGCCTCACAAGAAATATTTAATGCTCCACATATTTCTTTTTTAAATAAAATGGTTTTTTTGTCTGTATCTTAAGTGCTGTGTATTAAAACTGTAATTTTAATTGCAATAATATTATCAGAGATTGGTTCTGTAGTTGGTATATGTTCTGCTGATTTTTTTTGTCCTTTTGTGTAGATGATATCACCAATATTTGTGAAAATATGATTATTATTTAAATTTCTTCTAAGCAGCCATAAGTCTCAATTTCTCAGTAGTTGATTTTGCTATTTATTTTTTTTTGTCATCAGTCTACTGACTGGTTTGATGTGGCTCGCCAAGAATTCCTTTCCTGTGCTAACCTCTTCGTCTCAGTGTAGCATTTGCAACCTACGTCCTCAATTATTTGCTTGACATATTCCTATCTCTGTCTTCCTCTACAGTTTTTGCCCTCTACAGCTCCCTCTAGAACTGTGGAAGTCATTCCCTCATGTCTTAGCATATGTCCTATCATCCTGTCCCTTCTCCTTATCAGTGTTTTCCACATATTCCTTTCCTCTCCAATTCTGCGTAGAACCTCCTCATTCTTTACCTTATCAGTCCACCTAATTTTCAACATTCGTCTATAGCACCACATCTCAAATTCTTCGATTCTCTTCTGTTCTGGTTTTCCCACACAGTCCATGTTTTACTACCATAGAATGCTGTACTCCAGATGCACATCCTCAGAAATTTCTTCCTCAAATTAAGGCCCGTATTTGATATTAGTAGACTTCTCTTGGCCAGAAATGCCTTTTTTGCCATAGCGAGTCTGCTTTTTATGTCCTCCTTGCTCCGTCCGTCATTGGTTATTTTACTGCCTAGGTAGCAGAATTCCTTAACTTCATTGACTTCGTAACCATCAATCCTGATGTTAAGTTTCTTGCTGTTTTCATTTCTAATACTTCTCATTACCTTCGTCTTTCTCCGATTTACTCTCAAACCATACTGTGTACTCATTAGACTGTTCATTCCGTTCAGCAGATCATTTAATTCTTCTTCACTTTCACTCAGGATAGCAATGTCATCAGCGAATTGTAACATTGATATCCTTTCACCTTGTATTTTAATTCCACTCCTTAACCTTTCTTTTATTTCCATCATTGCTTCCTCGATGTACAGATTGAAGAGTAGGGGCGAAAGGCTACAGCCTTGTCTTACACCCTTCTTAATACGAGCACTTCGTTCTTGATCGTCCACTCTTATTATTCCCTCTTAGTTGTTGTACATATTGTATATGACCTGTCTCTCCCTATAGCTTACCTCTACTTTTTTCAGGATCTCGAACAGCTTGCATCATTTTATGTTGTCGAACGCTTTTTCCAGGTCGACAAATCCTATGAACGTGTCTTGATTTTTCATTAGCCTTGCTTCCATTATTAGCCGTAACGTCAGAATTGCCTCTCTCGTGCCTTTATTTTTCCTAAAGCCAAACTGATCGTCACCTAGCGCATTATCAATTTTCTTTTCCATTCTTCTGCATATTATTCTTTTATGCAACTTCGATGGATGAGCTGTTAAGCTGATTGTGCGATAATTCTCGCACTTGTCAGCTCTTGCCGTCTTCGGAATTGTTTGGATGATGCTTTTCCGAAAGTCAGATGGTATGTCGCCAGACACACCAACGTGAATAGTCGTTTAGTTGCCACTTCCCCTAATGATTTTAGAAATTCTGATGGGATGTTATCTATCCCTTCTGCCTTGTTTGACCGTAAGTCCTCCAAATCTCTTTTCAATTCCGATTCTAACACTGGATCCCCTATTTCTTGCTATATTACCAAGTAATTCTGTAACAGAATATTTTTTTATTTGTAGCATACATTTATCTTTCAGGTTTCATTTATAAAGAAAAAATTTATTACATTTATGTAAAAGTAATCAGAATCATTAAAAGACACAAAATTTAATAGATTAAGAAGTGGCTGAAACAGGGTAGCTGTAAGTATTTTTACTTCATCACTTATTAGAAAAATGGAGGAAACAAAGTTTTGTCTTGAGCGATTTTAATTGTTAATCCATCTTATAATTTTCTCAAATCATGTGGTGAATTTCTCGATTTTAAACGAGTTACACTATTAAAAGGAATACTAATGAAAGTGCACTTAATTTCAAAACGAACTACCCTATGAGGGTGATTAATAAGACTTATAGAAAAGATATTATAACAGCTCAGGAGACAATAATGCAATTAATTGCAACTTTTAATAAAAACATTTCTGCAGATACTGTAGCATACAGTGTTGTGTGTGGTAAAAAGAATCTCACTTACGATGTGCATGGCAGAAATTTAGCTAAGAATTTGCAAACTAAAGAACTGGGTGTCTTATTATATCCAATTTCATTCATTGTGGTTTTTGTGAATAGCCCTTTTCATTTAGATTACGTTAGCATTTTGAATTTTTCAAATCAGTTAATATTTGACTCATATGTCAACGAAAGTCGATCTATTCAACAGACCTGCTCACCAAAAGTATTTCGTAGCTCCTGCCTCTAACGCAGCTCGTGACTGACTGAGGGGGTGTTTACTGCTAAGCTAAGCGCCATGGGCAGAAAGTCGTGCCACGCTTTCAAACCACAGTGTCCTGCATGGCTGCAGCAGTTCAGCTCGTACAGGAAACTGTTAACAGGTATCCCATTTTTGTCCTCAGATACCAGTTATATATACGATTTGTGAATGTTATATCATTGCCCTGTAGGGAACACCTGAATTGCTATAAAATTGGTATGGGCAATCACTACTATTGTAATCTGCTATCGTCGTCAACAGCTCGAACACATCAAGAAGAAGACAAAGACAGGTGCCAGAAGCAGCTCTTCGATTGTGTTCCAAAGTGCCCTGGTAAAGACGCAGCAGAAGAAGATGGGTGGACGATGGTTTGCAGCCAGTTCGCAGAACAACAGCAACGTTCAGCCAGAAAATTCCAGTAATGTGAAATAAAATAAAAAGAATCACATCCAATAAAATCCCGCAAAAGGTTTTGCTGACATTTTGCATCTCTAATTATTTTTAAATCATATCTAGTGCGCAGTCGCAAGCCTAAGCCAACTTTAGCTGGCGCTCTAAAGCCCAGTGTTTTCGGGGATCAAAAATTTGTCCTCCTGTAATGACACAGATTTTCATCGTAATAAAATTTACTGTATTTTAAATTAATTCTACTGCGCTCAATGTATCCAGTAAAAATTTATATGGAGGAGTAAGTGTGTGTGTTGAGCGCAGTTGGAATGCTTTTATTGCAAGCGTGTGATTCACTTTTCCGTGTGATGCTCTGTACCAAACCAAAAATAATTATTTCGCATCATGTAACATTCTGCGGACACACGAAGCCCATTTCTATCTCCAAGAACATACCAATACACAGAATTACAGAATGTGGGCAAAGGAAAATCTGCATTCACACCAACCGGGACCACTCGATTCTGCAAAGGTGAATGTGTGGTGATGACTGGCTGCTCAGTTCATCGCAGGCCCATCCTCTTGTGAGCTTAGTCCTGGGTCAACTCTCACCCGTACCGCCAGTCGTAAGCGCACCAGCGTCATTCCAACCCTTCAACAGTGCCGATGTGTGAGTAGGACCGTTTCTGTGCAAGGTGCCACTTCTCGGTACGTTGCACAGACAGTGAAGTAGCTGCGGCAGAGGCATTTTGGAAATGATAGGTTTACTAGATGTCGTTTCCCTTCATATCGTCCTACGTCCCGATCACCTGATATTCATCTGTGTATATTCTGGCTATGAAGTTGTCTGCAAGTCACCCCCGAAACATTCCGATCTATTGTGGAACGTGCTGTTCCTCCATTTCAACTTGCGTCAGAAACCGGTGGACAGCATATTGAACACGTTTTGCGCCTGTGGTTCAAGTGGCTCTGAGCACTATGGGACTTAACTGCTGACGTCATCAGTCCCCTAGAACTTAGAACCACTTAAAACTAACTAACCTAAGGACATCACACACATCTATGTCCGAAGCAGGATTCGAACCTGCGACCGTACCAGTCGTGCGGTTCCAGACTGTAGCGCCTAGAACCGCTCGACCACTCCAGCAGGCTTTGCGCCTGTCTCACGACTATTAGGAACTGATGACATTTTGATTTTTACGTGGTTTTCGGTTTCCGAACAATTAAAAATTCATTTTCTCCATTCGATGTAGTACGACCTTGCCTTGGTGACTGTGCTTGCCTAACTAAGAATGTCACAACTTTTTGTTCTCTGATTTGTACAGTCATCCACACTGAACAGGAGGGGTGGTGTAATGTGCAATTCAAGTCATAGGCATAGTATTGCGATTTATCTGTCATTTTTAACCGATCCAATTTACGTTAAGACGATGACAGTGCCGCCTATTGGTAAAAATTTCTTTTAAATTGTTTTTGTTCCATGACGCTTCCCCCTGCATCAATAATATGCTATTCAAATTTTACGTCATTCTGAAGAGTAGTTGCCGTTCTACGGCGATTTGAAACAGAAACCTTAATAAACTTTGTTCGGACCGTTCAACGTTTTCTGTGATATTACATTTTTAGAAAACTAGTGCGTTGTTAGACTTGGAAGACAGGAAACAGCCAGAAGTCATCTGGGCAACCTCTGCGGTTCAAATTGCCAGCTTTGTCAACCGGAGGTGACTGTGGTGTATATCGAGCGGCACTCCACACCACACAACGCATGGTGCTGAGCCAGTAGAAAGCCACCCCTCTGGCCTGTCTCACCCTGACGCCGCACCTTCCTGCTGCCGCGTCATGGGTTAGACGCAACAAAGGTCACCATGACTACAGTCTGCGGTGGTGTAGGTCTCGGCAAGCTGATAATGTGCTCACTTGTCTCGATGGTGTCAGGCCCATGCCCTGCCCCCTGTTATACGATGGGGCTCTACGATTCTTCACAGCCGAGCAAGAGTTGTAACCGTCCTGTCCAGTGCTAGAAATACGCGTCACCGGTTATCCTACACGGTGTTGAGCATAACTTTCTTCAGACCATCAGTTCCATATTTAAATGAGAGCCAGGGTATCCCGACCAATGCCAGTAGCCATATTACGGGACGATAAGCCTCTCTCCAAGAACATCTACATAGCAACTCCGTAAATCACACTTAAGTGCCTGGCAGAGGGTTCATCTAACAACCTCGACAACAATTCTCTGTTATTCCACTCGCGTGAAATAAAAAGGAACACGTAAATCACTCCGTGCCGGCACTGATTTCCCTTCTTTTATTATGATGAATCATGATGATCGTTTCCCCAAGTGTATAGGTCAGTGTCTCCAAAATATTTTCGTATTCGGAGGAGAAAGTTGGTGTTCGAAATTTCATGAAAAGATCCCTCCGCAACGAGAAACGCCTTGTTTTAATTATGTCCATCCCACATCCTGTATCATGTCCGTGACATTCTCTCCCCTATTTCTCGATAAAATAAAACCTTCTGCCATTACTTGAACTTTTTCGATGTACTCCGTTAAACCTATCTCGTAAGCATCGCACACTGCGCAGTTGTATTCCAAAAGACTACGGACAAGCGTAGTGAAGGCAGTCTCTTTAGTAGATCTGTTACATCTTCTCTGGGTTCTGCCAATAAAATGCAGTCTTTGCTTCGCCTTCCCCGCAACATTTTTTGCGTGTTCTTATTTAAGTTGTTCATAATTTTAATTTAGCACTCATTTCGATGACCTCACACTTTACATAATTTACGGTCAATTACGAATTTTCGCACCGTACATACATATTATCTAAATTGTTTTGGAACTTGTTTTTATCTTCTGATAACTTTACTAGACGATAAAGGACAGCTTTATCTGCAAACAACCTAAGGCGGCTGCTCAGATTGCCTCCTAAATCGCTTATATAGACAAAGGAAATCAGAGAGCCTATAACACTACCTTGTGGAACGCGAGAAATCACACTTTACTCGATGGTGTCCTTTCAGTTACTATGAACTGTGACGTCTCCGGCAGGAAGCCACAAACATCTGAGACGATATCCCATAGGCACGCTATTTGATTACAAGCCGCCTATGAGTTACAGAGTCAAAAGCTTTCTGGAAGTCTAAAAATACGGATCAATTTGAAATCCTTTGTCGACAGCACTCAACACTTCGCGTGAGTAAAGCGCTAGTTCTGTGTCACAAGAACGACATTTTCGAAATCATTGTTGGCTTTGGGTCAATAGACCGTTCTCTTTGAGGTAAATCCTGCTGCATATTGACGTTAATGATACGGGCCCGTAGTTTATTGGATTATACTACCTCCTTTCGTGAATATTGATGTGATCTGTGCAACTTTCCAGTCTTTGGGAACGGATCTTTCACCGTGCGAGCGGTTTTATATGATTGTTAAGTATGGAGCTCTTTCATCAGCCTACACTGTAAGGAGCCAGACTGGTATACAATCTGGACAGGAGGACTTGCTTTTATTAAGTGGCTTAAGTTGCTTCACTAATCCGAGGATATCTACTTCCTAGTCACTCACGCTAACAGCTGTTCTTAACTCGAATTATGGAATTTACTTCGTCGTCTTTCCCCAAGCAATTTCGGAAGGCTCTGTTTAGCAACTCTGCTTTAGTAGCATTGTCATCGATGGTGTTGCCATTGGTATCGCGTAGAGAAGGCGTTGGTTGTGTCTTGGCGCTAGCACGCCTTACATACGATCAGCATTTCTTTTTCTGGCACGTTTCGAGACAAAATTTCGTTGTGTATATAATTATAAGCATCTTGCATCAAAATCCACTTCAAATTTCGAGCTTCTCTAAGAGATCGCCAATCCTATGTTTCTCCAGTAGACGTCTTAGACGTTTCACTGTCTAACTCGAGGCATAGCATAGCCTTCTGATCAACAGACAACATTCAGATGCTATGTCTGAATGAGAAACACGTTCTCGATGATTGCTTATCTACAGTTACCACCAACACCTACATAGTGTTGTTCCCTAAAATGCTAATCATCTGCATATCTAGGCACCTTGAGGTGTGGTTGTTTCAATGGCAAGCAGTGTAGGGCAGCCTTTGAACACTGGTGATGTGAACGCCTTGGAGTGTAGTTCGGACCAGCTGGTAGTTGCACTGCATCGTAGCAGGAAGACTGTTCTTATACCACATAACCTCAGGAGTGTCTCGAGTGCCTCCTCTGCAGCTTGCCAAAGGGGACTGAAAAATGTTAGAATGGAAGGACAATGTCACCCAGAAGCTAATTTTGCGTTCAGAGGTGTGACAATATGTCTGCATTCTGAGAGACCGCCTCTACTTCTATTAAACGTCCCATGAGAGAGATCGTTTGTAACCTACTTCACCTTCGTCCGTTAACGTATATGTACCCATTTTTACAAGATGGTTAGGTGAAACGAACAAAAACTTACAGCATCCCTTTGGGAAAGGTCGCTCTCCTGCTGTAGATGGAGGAATAACGGGTGCGTGAAGTCTAGCGCTACAGGGATCCATCAGGTGATTTCTGTACCTCGATTCGTATAATCGGCGCTGCTGCCTGTCAAATCTCACCTGCCCTGCCTGGTCTTCGCATGTTCTGACATTGAGCTCCAGCTGACAGCAGATACTTAGGCCTTAAACCAATTGACCGGCCTGGGAAGAGGTTGGTTAGCCAGCAAATAAATATCCACCATATCTAACAAAAACAAACCCTATTGTCGAGGCTCACTGTCCTCCAATTAAGTCGGTGTACGTTAGTATCAATTTCACTCAAAGATAAATGTGCATCACTCCAACATTAGCGGATTCTTCACGGAAGCCACCAGTTAAAAGTAATCATCCCCTCAACATAATTTTGACGAACTACCGACCACAGTGAGAGATTAATCAAAGTATGTTGCCACACACCACTTTATTACAGAGATGCCAGACTAGTTCAGATAAGTTTAACATTTCCACCCAAAAAAATCTCTCCATTACTATTAAATTTCCACACGCATTCTTAACCTCAAGTCCATATGCAATTTTCTAACACCACACTGAGTAAATACACAATAGGTTGATAACTGTAGCCCTACTTAATAATACCAACTGGAGACATGACGTAACAGCGTGACATAAGCTTCCTCGATGGAATCGAACATCACCTTAATCTGCAGTTATTGTCACAGTTAAGAGTGTAAATATTGAGCACGTAACTGTCACTTACTAATTTATTTTACATAGTTGTACTTTCCGAACATCAGATGAGCCAAGAATAAAACTTATCGCGCAGCTGAGGTTGCGTTGCCACCAGATATATGTTGGGATGACTACCAATACCTTCCGCAGTACGCTGACAACTATGGGGCTCTATTTCACCACTCAGGTAAGCCACACCTGTAACTCACGCGTGACCTCGCTCTAAGTCTCTCGTAATTCTGTGATCAATTTGTCTACTACAAAACATACTTTTATGGAGGCACAATCCTTCAGGGTCAGGAGCGGCTTGGTCCCGCCGTTGCTATGGGATGCCTTTCCCCTAAAACCTCGTCTTACGTTTTAGTTCAACACAAGTCCCTGTACGCAGGCAGACCTCTAGAACGTTCGACCCGTCTCACTGTGGTCCATCCTGGTGACCTCGCTTTCACCACTCGGCAGAGTTGCAGTAGTTGTACAAGGCTTGCCTCCACGAATTCTGATACGTTACACGATTAAAATGCTCATGACACTTGATACAAACGTCGAATTTAGATACGTGTTGCATCAACAAATTGAATAATCCACAGATCACACTTAATGCTACGGTTGAATACAAGTTACGATTTCCCTCAAGTCAACAGATTACCTAATTTCTGATTTTCTAATGAACTTGAACAGAGAAATTGCATATCAGAGCTCCATCCTATGTTACGAAACGTAAAATTAATTACTAGCACTTCATCTGAACTTCAGGAGATACCTACAGAACAAAACACTGGCAACGGTGTCCAAAGTTCAAAAATGGTTCAAATGGCTGAGGTCATGTCCCCTAGACCCTCAACTACTTAAACCTAACTAACCTAAGGACATGATTCACATCCATGCCCGAGGCAGGATTCGAACCTGCCACCGTAGCAGCAGCTGGGTTTCGGACTGAAGCTGCTAGAACCGTTCGTCCACAGCGGCCGGATTCGAAAGTTCAGAAAGGGCAGGATTCATGGTCCTCCGTGAGTTTCATGGAGTTTCATAGAGCACACCATCATTTACCATGTGATGCCATATGTATGCCTAAGGACATCACACACATCCATGCCCGAGGCAGGATTCGAACCTGCGACCGTAGCAGCAGCGCGGTTCCAGATTGAAGCCCCTACAACCGCTCGGCGACAGCGGCTGGCTGTAAGTAATTCTTCAACTTACCTAGTAGGCATAAAAATCGTTTTAACCCATGGTTTGCCAACACATTTCCAATCCGCTAAGTAACTTTCTGAATATGTCGGAGAAAAATTTCCCATGCTGACGATTGTTCTTCCCTATTTGTGCTGGAATTCTTACTTATTATAAGGAAAACGATATTTTTAAAGATGTATGTAGGTAGCTGCACTTAATTTGCAGTTCAATCTCCTGTAAATTATATTTTTCCTACCCACCCGATTTTGACAATGTCCAGTTTCTGTGTTTGTTGCTGTTTGAATTCTGTACAGAGTTATCGATCAATACGCTTCCTCTGCTGTTCCTTCCAATGTTTACAGGAGGTGAAGTACCGTCCCACATCTAGCATAGGTGTCAGACTGTTGCAAAAATAATGAAATTCTCGAACTATATGATTTCGTAGTATATGACGATTATCGAAGCCCACATTTTTTTCAGTAGGGAAAACAAGACACAAATATTAATCACCAGTGGGAAGTGCAAAGGTTAGTTGACGTGACTGTGATAAAATTTCTGTCAGGCAGAAACGTAGCAACTAACTTGGCTGAATACACTACATGATCGAAAGTATTCGGACACCTGGCTCAAAATGACTTACAAGTTCCTGGTGCACTCAATCGGTAATGCTGGAATTCAGTTTTGCCCTGGTCCACCCTTAGCCTTGATGACAGCTTCCACTCTCGCAGGTATACGTTCAAAAAGGTGCTGGAAGATTTCTTGGGGAATGGCAGCCCATTCTTCACGGAGTGCTGCACTGAGGAGAGGTAGCGGTGTCGGTCACTAAGGCCCGTCACGAAGTCGGCGTTCCGAAACATCCCAGAGGAGTTCTGTGGGACTCAGGTCAGGACTCTGTGCAGGCCAGTCCATTGTCGTTTAACCAATCCGCCACAGGCCTTGCATTATGAACAGCTGCTCGATCGTGTTGAAAAATGTAATCGCCATCCCCGAATTGCTCTTTAACAGTGGGAAACAAGAAGGTGCTTAAAACGTCAGTCTAGATCAGTGCTGTGCTAGTAACACGCAAAACAACAATGGGTGCAAGCCCCCTCCATGAAAAGCAAAACAACATCATAACACCACCGCCTCCGGATTTCACTGTTGGCACTACACACGCTGGCAGATGACGTTCACCGGGCATTCGCCATACCCACACCGTGCCATCAGGTCGCCACTGTGTGTACCGTGGTTCGTCACGCAACACAACGTTTTTCCACTGCTCAGTCGTACAATGTTTAAGGTCCTTACACCAAGTAAGAAGTGGTTTGGCATTTATCGGCGTCAGTTTTTGGTGGTGGTCAGGACAATGGGACCAAACTGCTGAGATCATCAGTCCCTAGCATTATGCACTACTTGATCTACCTTTAACTTACGCTAAGGACAACACACACACACACATATGCCCGACGGAGGATTCAAACCTCCGACGGGGGCAGCCACGCGAACCGTGACAAAACGCCCTTAGACCGCACCGCTACCCAGTGCGACCCTTTACCGGCGTGATATGTGGCTTACGAGCAGCCGCTCGACCATGAAATCCAAGTTTTCAAACCCCCGTCTAACTGTCGTAGTACTTGCTGTGGTTCCTGTTGCAGTTTGGAATTCTTGTGTAATGGTCTGGATCGATGTCTGCCTATTACACGTTACGACCCTCTTACAGTGTTTCTTGTCAGCCAACAGACGGGTTCGTCCTGCACGCCTTTGTACTGTACGTGTCCCGTCATGTTTTCACTTCACTATCACATCGGAAACAGTGGACCTAGGGACTTTTAGGAGTGTGGAAATCTCGCGTGCAGACGTCTGACGCAAGTGACACCCAATCACCAGACCATGTTCGAAGTCCGTGCGTTCCGCGGAGCGTCCCATTCTGCTCTCTCATGATGTGTAATGACTACTGAGGTTACTGATATGGAGTACCTGGCAGTAGGTGACAGCACAATGCAACTAATAAGAAAAACGTATGTTTCGGGGGGCGGGGTCCGGATACTTTAGATCACATATTGCATCTCAGTAGCCAGTGCTCCCGGAATTCTGCTGAGAATTTGTTGAGCTAGTACTGTGAAGGGTCGCAGCTACCTGTCACAGTCCAGTGTTTTCGGTTTGGCAAAAGAAGGTCAATAACTGAATCTTTTGGAAGTCCTGGAAATCAGTAAACATCAACTCACATATCAGATTTATTATTAAATGATCAAACATAGTTCACTACTTCTCCTCTGCCAAACTTACTTCATGTTCACATTTCTCCAGTTCTTCCCGTATTGTATCTTCCATTCTGTTCCTCCATTTCTCCTGAATTTATTTATTTTACTGTGATTGTCTATGTGCTACATACATTCTCTTGCTTGTCTGTGTGCTACATACATTCTCTTGCTTTATATTACGTATACCTTCAATACAGTAAGAGAAATTCTTCCTACCACTAACACTCTATTGACATATTTTCTTTTCGGTTTTGTGACCTCCCTTCCGCAATTCCAGTGTTATTACGGACCACATTCGTTTTAAAACCTTAATTGGATTATTACAGTTTCAAAAGGCATAATGGACTCTATCTCAGTTGTAAATATAATTTAGCTTATGTATTTCCCATTAGAATTGTCAGCTATATCTTCCACTCTCTTTCTGCATTTATGTGTCCAGTTGACCTCTTTCACTACCGAAAATTTAATCTTTGAGTTGACGCTGTTGAGGCCTACCAGGAAGGCGCTTTGAATACTCTTCATTCTTATTTTGTTTATTGATTTGTGCTCCTTGGCCGGCCGGCGTGGCCGAGCGGTTCTAGGCGCTACAGTCTGTAACCGCGCGACCGCTACCGTCGCAGGTTCGAATCCTGCCTCGGGCATGGATGTGTGTGATGTCCTTAGGTTAGTTAGGTTTCAGTACTTCTAAGTTATATGGGACTGATGACCACAGCAGTTAAGTCCCATAGTGCTCAGAGCCCTTTGAACCGTTTTGTGCTCCTTGAATGCTCACGCTTGTTCGCAGATATCCGTTTGGTGTATGTCTATTTTTTTTTGTTGCCTATAGTCGAAAGCTTTCCCTGATGTTCCTATTTAACGTGAACATCTGCATCAGTACAGACTCTTGCAGGCTGTAGCCTATTTGCTCCTCCTTAAGTATATGCTCATTAGATTCTAACAACAAGACCTGAATTCATCGAGGATAACACCCAGCGTGGTCTGCAGTGCTGGGTTAAAATTCTTCTCGTGACAATCGACTATTTGTGTGCTAAAATCCTGCTAAGAGGAGAACAGAACGTAATGAAGTTATCTGGGAAAAGCAATACCGTTAACGCACTCTACTTTGTTGGTATGAGAGGCTGCGCTTTTAATGAAATGTACGAGTGTTTAGGAACGATAGATGTGTGCGTACGCATTGCGTGAAGGGCGGGCGCCGCTTAGCAGGGTGCCGGCGCCAGTTAAAGGTCACGGGTGGCTGGCGGCGAGTGTGGCGCAGCCCATTGCGTGCCGCGCGCTGCGGCTCCCACACACAGCGCTGCACACAGCTGTGGCCGGGCTGGTACATTCATATTTATACCACACTCCGAGTACAGCACACTGAAAAACTGAGCTTATACTGGAACTGGGTGCCAACTTACTATGTATAGTCTTCGTGTCGGCTCAGTACATTTGTGTCACCAAGAGTGTGTCTGATTTATGCAGGTCTGCAAAATACGTCTTACAATCAATTTTTTGAAGCGAAAGTTCGTGCTAAAACATTTTACAACCATTTTAGTCGCAGCCACAACCTGTGGATGGCAAAATATTCTATGACCGTCTTTAAACGTCTCACCACTGTAGTTTGAACACAATATTTCTACGGCTAAGGCAGTTGCCCTCCTCAGATGCTCCAAACAGTAGCTTCATATTGGATATTTATAATTAAACTTTTGCTATTCAACAATTCATAACGCGGAAACTTGTCCGCCCCCGGTAGCTGAGTGGTCAGCGCGACAAAATGTAATTGCCAAGGGCCCGGGTTCGATTCTCGGCAGGGTCGGAGATTTTCTCCACTGAGGGACTGGGTGTTGTGTTGTCCTAAACATAATCATTTTATCCCCATTTACGCGCAAGTCGCCGAAGTGTCGTCAAATCGAAAGACTTGCTGCTTGCGATCGATCTACCCCACGGGAGGCCCTAGTCACACGACATTTACATTATTTGGTGTCATTAATGTCCGGAGTATGGGGTGCACGACTTCCATGTGTCACAGCTTCAACTGTGCCACCAGGCGCCGTGATCAGTCATCGCGATTCATAGTGGCACACACCTGAGCAGTCGCAGTGCACCTCTTGCGGACGTGTCGACACGAGCCTGGACAAAAGGAGCAGGGCATTACTGGTGACGCTCTATTATCAAAACAACAGTACTACTGCAGCCGGCTGAAACGATTACGGAACCGTCCTCTTCCTCCACCTGCTGTGCGGAGCATGATGAAGAAGTTGGAATCAACTGGAGAACCGGGCGTCGCTCCGGCAAGATGCCGACGACCGGTTGCACCACAGATGGCTGATGAAATCGTTGTTGCTGTGGCAAACAATGCCGCGCGCATCTCCCGATCGTCAGAGAGTGCTCCCGCTATGTCACAACAGTTGAACATCCCGTGGTCCACTGTACGGAAGGTGCTTCGAACCATTCTCAAATGGTATATGTATAAGATCCGTATCGTACAGCAACTTCCACAAAAGGGCGCACAACGATATGTTGACTTACCTCTTCACTTTCTCGCAAAGATGGAAGTTGATGAGTTCAAGCCCTGGATCATCATATGGACAGATGAAACTCGTTTTTTCTGTGAAGAGTGAGGTGAGCACACAGAATTGCTGAGTGTGGGGAACTTCACCTCCAGTCGCTGTGCATGAAGTCCTCTGTATGGTTAATGTGTCACCGTATGGTGCTGCTTCAAGGCTACGGTCATCGTTGAATTCTTTCTTGAAGATCGTTTCCAAATGCTTCGCCGGCACGATCACCTGAACTCCCTCCCTGTGATTTCTGGTCCTGAAGGGTTCATCTGAAGCGCAGCATATTGAAGAGAGGTAACGGGCACATCCACGGACATGCTTCGATCTGCAGTGCAGAATGCAATCCTGGGCTTTCAGAGACGACATCTGGATACTCATGGGCGTCATATTCAGCCACTTTTGTAACGGTAATGATGCTGGTATATAATGGTATGATGTACAGTAGCAGCAACTTAAAAGTGTTTCAGTTGAATTGATTCTGCATTCTCTCTCTTACCCATGTCCTCGACATTAATGCTACAAAGTTTGATACTCGTACGGTTATTAGGTTCCGTGTTACAACGTTTTAAATAGAGAAAGTTTAATTATAACCACCCGGTATGTAAGCTACCTGTCTGCAGACCAGCCACACTTTGCTGCTTGCTGCAGTCGAGTACAGCGCAGTCAATCAGAGGGACATCATTAACTCTTTCGACTGCTGTGGACGTGTTAACATGCAATCTCTCTAAGTGATGTGGTCACTTAACACGTGGAGCTTCATCTCTGTCCCGTTCACACGGTAAAAATCTTCAAAATTTAGAAGTTCTCAGTCGGGGTGGTTTTGGACGTTTCCTGTTTGGGACTGCCTGTTGAATCCTCATCCACATGTTCCACTTTTGCTGTAGAATATTGCTATCATCGTTGTTACACGGACCGTGTAATTTTCCGTTTCATCTTCAAAATATCACACCATTCTTACACGTATCAAAAAATGATGAAGGTAAGTGGGATGACAGCGATGTTAGTCTTTGAGTACCTAACCCAGTGATGAGTCCTCTGCGGAAGCTACAGTAAAGGCCCTGCCCACACACTTCAGTAACACAAACCACGTTATTCACCTTATAACATACGTACTCGATAGTTCCTCGGTATCAGAAGAACCTCGTGAAGGACCACGATGTATAGTCGCCCCTTTTTTGCATCATTTATGAGTACGTTTCATGATATGGCTTCAGAACACAAGCGTAAAATACATAACAGTCACTACTTATCAGGTCGGTCGTAAGTTCGTAGCTTTATATCACAAGTTTAATAAAGACAACATACACATGTAAGGGAGACTTCAGTAATCCATGATGTATTCTCTTCCAGTATTTACAAGTCTCCCAACACTAGGTTGATTGCGCTACAGTAGACATAACATTTCTTTGAGACGAATAACTCGCAGAGCCGCGTTCGTAGCGTATTTTTATACGCAAAGGAAGTTCCTTCAAGGTTGTTCGACAGGGAGGGTAAAGGCGGGTGTGAAATGACTTCCCGAGCCATCTCCTGTCAGTCCAGCAGAACGCGAGCCTGCGTTGTTGTGGAGTGACTTCCCGAGCCATCTCCTGTCAGACCAGCAGAACGCGAGCCTGCGTTGTTGTGGAATGACTTCCCGAGCCATCTCCTGTCAGTACAGCAGAACGCGAGCCTGCATTGTTGTGGAGTGACTTCCCGAGCCATCTCCAGCAGAACGCGAACCTGCGTTGTTGTGGAGTGACTTCCTGAGACATCTCCTGTCAGTCCAGCAGAACTCGACCCTCCGTTGTTGTGGAGTGACTTCCCGAGCCATCTCCAGCAGAACGCGAGCCTGCGTTGTTGTGGAGTGACTGCCCGAGCCATCTCCTGTCAGTCCAGCAGAACGCGAGCCTGCGTTGTTGTGGAGTGACTTCCCGAGCCATCTCCTGTCAGACCAGCAGAACGCGAGCCTGCGTTGTTGTGGAATGACTTCCCGAGCCATCTCCTGGCAGTACAGCAGAACACGAGCCTGCATTGTTGTGGAGTGACTTCCCGAGCCATCTCCAGCAGAACGCGAACCTGCGTTGTTGTGGAGTGACTTCCTGAGACATCTCCTGTCAGTCCAGCAGAACGCGAGCCTCCGTTGTTGTGGAGTGACTTCCCGAGCCATCTCCAGCAGAACGCGAGCCTGCGTTGTTGAGGAGTGACTTCCCGAGCCATCTCCTGTCAGTCCAGCAGAACGCGAGCCTGCGTTGTTGTGGAGTGACTTCCCGAGCCATCTCCTGTCAGTCCAGCAGAACGCGAGCCTGCGTTGTTGTGGAGTGACTTCCCGAGCCATCTCCTGTCAGTCCAGCAGAACGCGAGCCTCCGTTGTTGTGGAGTGACTTCAGGAGCCATCTCCTGTCAGTCCAGCAGAACGCGAGCCTCCATTGTTGTGGAGTAACTTCCCGAGCCATCTCCTGTCAGTCCAGCAGAACGCGAGCCTGCGTTGTTGTGGAGTGACTTCCCGAGCCATCTCCAGCAGAACGCGAGCCTGTGTTGTTGTGGAGTGACTTCCCGAGCCATCTCCTGTCAGTCCAGCAGAACGCGAGCCTGTGTTGTTGTGAAGTGACTCCCCGAGCCATCTCCTGTCAGTCCAGCAAAACGCGAGCCTGCGTTGTTGTGGAGTGACTTCCCGAGCCATCTCCTGTCAGTCCAGCTGAACGCGAGCCTGCGTTGTTGTGGAGTGACTTCCCGAGTCATCTCCAGCAGAACACGAGCCTGCATTGTTGTGGAGTGGCTTCCCGAGCCATCTCCTGTCAGTCCAGCAAAACGCGAGCCTGCGTTGTTGTGGAGTGACTTCCCGAGCCATCTCCTGTCAGTCCAGCAGAACGCGAGCCTGCGTTGTTGTGGAGTGACTTCCCGAGCCATCTCCTGGCAGTCCAGCAGAATGCGAGATTGCGTTGTTGTGGAGTGACTTCCCGAGCCATCTCCAGCAGAACGCGAACCTGCGTTGTTGTGGAGTGACTTCCCGAGCCATCTCCTGTCAGTCCAGCAGAACGCGAGCCTGCGTTGTTGTGGAGTGACTTCCCGAGCCATCTCCTGTCAGTCCAGCAGAACGCGAGCCTGCGTTGTTGTGGAGTGACTTCCCGATCCATCTCCTGTCAGTCCAGCAGAACGCGAGCCTGCGTTGTTGTGGAGTGACTTCCCGAGCCATCTCCTGTCAGTCCAGCAGAACGCGAGCCTGCGTTGTTGTGGAGTGACTTCCCAAGCCATCTCCTGTCAGTCCAGCAGAACGCGAGCCTGCGTTGTTGTGGAGTGACTTCCAGAGCCATCTCCTGTCAGTCCAGCAGAACGCGAGCCTGCGTTGTTGTGGAGTGACTTCCTGAGCCATCTCCAGCAGAACGCGAGCCTGCGTTGTTGTGGAGTGACTTCCCGAACCATCTCCTGTCAGTCCAGCAGAACGCGAGCCTGCGTGTTTGTGGAGTGACTTCCCGAGCCATCTCCTGTCAGTCCAGCAGAACGAGAGACTCCGTTGTTGTGGACTGACTTCCCGAGCCATCTCCAGTCAGTCCAGCAGAACGCGAGCCTGCGTTGTTGTGGACTGACTTCCCGAGCCATCTCCTGTCAGTCCAGCAGAACGCGAGCCTGCGTTGTTGTGGAGTGACTTCCCGAGCCATCTCCTGGCAGTCCAGCAGAATGCGAGCCTGCGTTGTTGTGGAGTGACTTCCCGAGCCATCTCCAGCAGAACGCGAGCATGCGTTGTTGTGGAGTGACTTCCCGAGCCATCTCCTGTTAGTCCAGCAGAACGCGAGCCTGCGTTGTTGTGGAGTGACTTCCCAAGCCATCTCCTGTCAGTCCAGCAAAACGCGATCCTGCGTTGTTGTGGAGTGACTTCCCGAGCCATCTCCTGTCAGTCCAGCTGAACGCGAGCCTGCGTTGTTGTGGAGTGACTTCCCGAGTCATCTCCAGCAGAACACGAGCCTGCATTGTTGTGGAGTGGCTTCCCGAGCCATCTCCTGTCAGTCCAGCAGAACGCGAGCCTGCGTTGTTGTGGAGTGACTTCCCGAGCCATCTCCTGGCAGTCCAGCAGAATGCGAGATTGCGTTGTTGTGGAGTGACTTCCCGAGCCATCTCCAGCAGAACGCGAACCTGCGTTGTTGTGGAGTGACTTCCCGAGCCATCTCCTGTCAGTCCAGCAGAACGCGAGCCTGCGTTGTTGTGGAGTGACTTCCCAAGCCATCTCCAGTCAGTCCAGCAGAACGTGAGCCTGCGTTGTTGTGGAGTGACTTCCCGAGCCATCTCCTGTCAGTCCAGCAGAACGCGAGCCTGCATTGTTGTGGAGTGACTTCCCAAGCCATCTCCTGTCAGTCCAGCAGAACGCGAGCCTGCGTTGTTGTGGAGTGACTTCCTGAGCCATCTCCTGTCAGTCCAGCAGAACGAGAGCCTCCGTTGTTGTGGAGTGACTTCCCAAGCCATCTCCTGTCAGTCCAGCAGAACGCGAGCCTGCGTTGTTGTGGAGTGACTTCCCGAGACATCTCATGTCAGTCCAGCAGAACGCGAGCCTGCGTTGTTGTGGAGTGACTTCCCGAGCCATCTCCTGGCAGTCCAGCAGAATGCGAGATTGCGTTGTTGTGGAGTGACTTCCCGAGCCATCTCCTGTCAGTCCAGCAGAACGCGAGCCTGCGTTGTTGTGGAGTGACTTCCCGAGCCATCTACTGTCAGTCCAGCAGAACGCGAGCCTGCGTTGTTGTGGAGTGACTTCCCGAGCCATCTCCTGTCAGTCCAGCAGAACGCGAGCCTGCGTTGTTGCGGAGTGACTTTCCGAGCCATCTTCTGTCAGTCCAGCAGAACGCGAGAATGCGTTGTTGTGGAGTGACTTCCCGAGCCATCTCCTGTCAGTCCAGCAGAACGAGAGCCTCCGTTGTTGTGGAGTGACTTCCCGAGCCATCTCCTGTCAGTCCAGCAGAACGCGAGCCTGCGTTGTTGTGGAGTGACTTCCCGAGCCATCTCCTGTCAGTCCAGCAGAACGCGAGCCTGCGTTGTTGTGGAGTGACTTCCCGAGCCATCTCCTGTCAGTCCAGCAGAACGCGAGCCTGCGTTGTTGTGGAGTGACTTCCCAAGCCATCTCCTGTCAGTCCAGCAGAACGTGAGCCTGTGTTGTTGTGGAGTGACTTCCCGAGCTATCTCCTGTCAGTCCAGCTGAACGCGAGCCTGCGTTGTTGTGGAGTGTCTTCCCGAGCCATCTCCTGTCAGTCCAGCAGAACGCGAGCCTGCGTTGTTGTGGAGTGACTTCCCGAGCCATCTCCTGTCAGTCCAGCAGAACGCGAGCCTGCGTTGTTGTGGAGTGACTTCCCGAGCCATCTCCTGGCAGTCCAGCAGAACGCGCGCCTGTGTTGTTGTGGAGTGACTTCCCGAGCCAACTCCAGCAGAACGCGAGCCTGCGTTGTTGTGGAGTGACTTCCCGAGCCATCTCCTGTCAGTCCAGCAGAACGCGAGCCTGCGTTGTTGTGGAGTGACTTCACGAGAAATCTCCTGTCAGTCCAGCAGAACGAGAGCCTCCGTTGTTGTGGAGTGACTTCCCGAGCCATCTCCTGTCAGTCCAGCAGAACACAAGCCTGCGTTGTTGTGGAGTGACTTCCCGAGCCATCTCCTGTCAGTCCAGCAGAACGCGAGCCTGCGTTGTTGTGGAGTGACTTCCCGAGCCATCTCCTAGCAGTCCAGCAGAACGCGAGCCTGCGTTGTTGTGGAGTGACTTCCCGAGCCATCTCCAGCAGAACGCGAGCCTGCGTTGTTGTGGAGTGACTTCCCGAGCCATCTCCTGTCAGTCCAGCAGAACGCGAGCCTGCGTTGTTGTGGAGTGACTTCCCGAGCCATCTCCTGTCAGTCCAGCAGAACGCGAGGCAGTGTTGTTGTGGAGTGACTTCCCAAGCCATCTCCTGTCAGTCCAGCAGAACGCGAGCCTGCGTTGTTGTGGAGTGACTTCCAGAGCCATCTCCTGTCAGTCCAGCAGAACGCGAGCCTGCGTTGTTGTGGAGTGACTTCCTGAGCCATCTCCAGCGGAACGCGAGCCTGCGTTATTGTGGAGTGACTTCCGGAGCTATCTCCTGTCAGTCCAGCAGAACGCGAGCCTGCGTTGTTGTGGAGTGACTTCCCAAGCCATCTCCTGTCAGTCCAGCAAAACGCGATCCTGCGTTGTTGTGGAGTGACTTCCCGAGCCATCTCCTGTCAGTCCAGCTGAACGCGAGCCTGCGTTGTTGTGGAGTGACTTCCCGAGTCATCTCCAGCAGAACACGAGCCTGCATTGTTGTGGAGTGGCTTCCCGAGCCATCTCCTGTCAGTCCAGCAGAACGCGAGCCTGCGTTGTTGTGGAGTGACTTCCCGAGCCATCTCCTGGCAGTCCAGCAGAATGCGAGATTGCGTTGTTGTGGAGTGACTTCCCGAGCCATCTCCAGCAGAACGCGAACCTGCGTTGTTGTGGAGTGACTTCCCGAGCCATCTCCTGTCAGTCCAGCAGAACGCGAGCCTGCGTTGTTGTGGAGTGACTTCCCAAGCCATCTCCAGTCAGTCCAGCAGAACGTGAGCCTGCGTTGTTGTGGAGTGACTTCCCGAGCCATCTCCTGTCAGTCCAGCAGAACGCGAGCCTGCATTGTTGTGGAGTGACTTCCCAAGCCATCTCCTGTCAGTCCAGCAGAACGCGAGCCTGCGTTGTTGTGGAGTGACTTCCTGAGCCATCTCCTGTCAGTCCAGCAGAACGAGAGCCTCCGTTGTTGTGGAGTGACTTCCCAAGCCATCTCCTGTCAGTCCAGCAGAACGCGAGCCTGCGTTGTTGTGGAGTGACTTCCCGAGACATCTCATGTCAGTCCAGCAGAACGCGAGCCTGCGTTGTTGTGGAGTGACTTCCCGAGCCATCTCCTGGCAGTCCAGCAGAATGCGAGATTGCGTTGTTGTGGAGTGACTTCCCGAGCCATCTCCTGTCAGTCCAGCAGAACGCGAGCCTGCGTTGTTGTGGAGTGACTTCCCGAGCCATCTACTGTCAGTCCAGCAGAACGCGAGCCTGCGTTGTTGTGGAGTGACTTCCCGAGCCATCTCCTGTCAGTCCAGCAGAACGCGAGCCTGCGTTGTTGCGGAGTGACTTTCCGAGCCATCTTCTGTCAGTCCAGCAGAACGCGAGAATGCGTTGTTGTGGAGTGACTTCCCGAGCCATCTCCTGTCAGTCCAGCAGAACGAGAGCCTCCGTTGTTGTGGAGTGACTTCCCGAGCCATCTCCTGTCAGTCCAGCAGAACGCGAGCCTGCGTTGTTGTGGAGTGACTTCCCGAGCCATCTCCTGTCAGTCCAGCAGAACGCGAGCCTGCGTTGTTGTGGAGTGACTTCCCGAGCCATCTCCTGTCAGTCCAGCAGAACGCGAGCCTGCGTTGTTGTGGAGTGACTTCCCAAGCCATCTCCTGTCAGTCCAGCAGAACGTGAGCCTGTGTTGTTGTGGAGTGACTTCCCGAGCTATCTCCTGTCAGTCCAGCTGAACGCGAGCCTGCGTTGTTGTGGAGTGTCTTCCCGAGCCATCTCCTGTCAGTCCAGCAGAACGCGAGCCTGCGTTGTTGTGGAGTGACTTCCCGAGCCATCTCCTGTCAGTCCAGCAGAACGCGAGCCTGCGTTGTTGTGGAGTGACTTCCCGAGCCATCTCCTGGCAGTCCAGCAGAACGCGCGCCTGTGTTGTTGTGGAGTGACTTCCCGAGCCAACTCCAGCAGAACGCGAGCCTGCGTTGTTGTGGAGTGACTTCCCGAGCCATCTCCTGTCAGTCCAGCAGAACGCGAGCCTGCGTTGTTGTGGAGTGACTTCACGAGAAATCTCCTGTCAGTCCAGCAGAACGAGAGCCTCCGTTGTTGTGGAGTGACTTCCCGAGCCATCTCCTGTCAGTCCAGCAGAACACAAGCCTGCGTTGTTGTGGAGTGACTTCCCGAGCCATCTCCTGTCAGTCCAGCAGAACGCGAGCCTGCGTTGTTGTGGAGTGACTTCCCGAGCCATCTCCTAGCAGTCCAGCAGAACGCGAGCCTGCGTTGTTGTGGAGTGACTTCCCGAGCCATCTCCAGCAGAACGCGAGCCTGCGTTGTTGTGGAGTGACTTCCCGAGCCATCTCCTGTCAGTCCAGCAGAACGCGAGCCTGCGTTGTTGTGGAGTGACTTCCCGAGCCATCTCCTGTCAGTCCAGCAGAACGCGAGGCAGTGTTGTTGTGGAGTGACTTCCCAAGCCATCTCCTGTCAGTCCAGCAGAACGCGAGCCTGCGTTGTTGTGGAGTGACTTCCAGAGCCATCTCCTGTCAGTCCAGCAGAACGCGAGCCTGCGTTGTTGTGGAGTGACTTCCTGAGCCATCTCCAGCGGAACGCGAGCCTGCGTTATTGTGGAGTGACTTCCGGAGCTATCTCCTGTCAGTCCAGCAGAACGCGAGCCTGCGTTGTTGTGGAGTGACTTCCCAAGCCATCTCCTGTCAGTCCAGCAAAACGCGATCCTGCGTTGTTGTGGAGTGACTTCCCGAGCCATCTCCTGTCAGTCCAGCTGAACGCGAGCCTGCGTTGTTGTGGAGTGACTTCCCGAGTCATCTCCAGCAGAACACGAGCCTGCATTGTTGTGGAGTGGCTTCCCGAGCCATCTCCTGTCAGTCCAGCAGAACGCGAGCCTGCGTTGTTGTGGAGTGACTTCCCGAGCCATCTCCTGGCAGTCCAGCAGAATGCGAGATTGCGTTGTTGTGGAGTGACTTCCCGAGCCATCTCCAGCAGAACGCGAACCTGCGTTGTTGTGGAGTGACTTCCCGAGCCATCTCCTGTCAGTCCAGCAGAACGCGAGCCTGCGTTGTTGTGGAGTGACTTCCCAAGCCATCTCCAGTCAGTCCAGCAGAACGTGAGCCTGCGTTGTTGTGGAGTGACTTCCCGAGCCATCTCCTGTCAGTCCAGCAGAACGCGAGCCTGCATTGTTGTGGAGTGACTTCCCAAGCCATCTCCTGTCAGTCCAGCAGAACGCGAGCCTGCGTTGTTGTGGAGTGACTTCCTGAGCCATCTCCTGTCAGTCCAGCAGAACGAGAGCCTCCGTTGTTGTGGAGTGACTTCCCAAGCCATCTCCTGTCAGTCCAGCAGAACGCGAGCCTGCGTTGTTGTGGAGTGACTTCCCGAGACATCTCATGTCAGTCCAGCAGAACGCGAGCCTGCGTTGTTGTGGAGTGACTTCCCGAGCCATCTCCTGGCAGTCCAGCAGAATGCGAGATTGCGTTGTTGTGGAGTGACTTCCCGAGCCATCTCCTGTCAGTCCAGCAGAACGCGAGCCTGCGTTGTTGTGGAGTGACTTCCCGAGCCATCTACTGTCAGTCCAGCAGAACGCGAGCCTGCGTTGTTGTGGAGTGACTTCCCGAGCCATCTCCTGTCAGTCCAGCAGAACGCGAGCCTGCGTTGTTGCGGAGTGACTTTCCGAGCCATCTTCTGTCAGTCCAGCAGAACGCGAGAATGCGTTGTTGTGGAGTGACTTCCCGAGCCATCTCCTGTCAGTCCAGCAGAACGAGAGCCTCCGTTGTTGTGGAGTGACTTCCCGAGCCATCTCCTGTCAGTCCAGCAGAACGCGAGCCTGCGTTGTTGTGGAGTGACTTCCCGAGCCATCTCCTGTCAGTCCAGCAGAACGCGAGCCTGCGTTGTTGTGGAGTGACTTCCCGAGCCATCTCCTGTCAGTCCAGCAGAACGCGAGCCTGCGTTGTTGTGGAGTGACTTCCCAAGCCATCTCCTGTCAGTCCAGCAGAACGTGAGCCTGTGTTGTTGTGGAGTGACTTCCCGAGCTATCTCCTGTCAGTCCAGCTGAACGCGAGCCTGCGTTGTTGTGGAGTGTCTTCCCGAGCCATCTCCTGTCAGTCCAGCAGAACGCGAGCCTGCGTTGTTGTGGAGTGACTTCCCGAGCCATCTCCTGTCAGTCCAGCAGAACGCGAGCCTGCGTTGTTGTGGAGTGACTTCCCGAGCCATCTCCTGGCAGTCCAGCAGAACGCGCGCCTGTGTTGTTGTGGAGTGACTTCCCGAGCCAACTCCAGCAGAACGCGAGCCTGCGTTGTTGTGGAGTGACTTCCCGAGCCATCTCCTGTCAGTCCAGCAGAACGCGAGCCTGCGTTGTTGTGGAGTGACTTCACGAGAAATCTCCTGTCAGTCCAGCAGAACGAGAGCCTCCGTTGTTGTGGAGTGACTTCCCGAGCCATCTCCTGTCAGTCCAGCAGAACACAAGCCTGCGTTGTTGTGGAGTGACTTCCCGAGCCATCTCCTGTCAGTCCAGCAGAACGCGAGCCTGCGTTGTTGTGGAGTGACTTCCCGAGCCATCTCCTAGCAGTCCAGCAGAACGCGAGCCTGCGTTGTTGTGGAGTGACTTCCCGAGCCATCTCCAGCAGAACGCGAGCCTGCGTTGTTGTGGAGTGACTTCCCGAGCCATCTCCTGTCAGTCCAGCAGAACGCGAGCCTGCGTTGTTGTGGAGTGACTTCCCGAGCCATCTCCTGTCAGTCCAGCAGAACGCGAGGCAGTGTTGTTGTGGAGTGACTTCCCAAGCCATCTCCTGTCAGTCCAGCAGAACGCGAGCCTGCGTTGTTGTGGAGTGACTTCCAGAGCCATCTCCTGTCAGTCCAGCAGAACGCGAGCCTGCGTTGTTGTGGAGTGACTTCCTGAGCCATCTCCAGCGGAACGCGAGCCTGCGTTATTGTGGAGTGACTTCCGGAGCTATCTCCTGTCAGTCCAGCAGAACGCGAGCCTGCGTTGTTGTGGAGTGACTTCCCAAGCCATCTCCTGTCAGTCCAGCAGAACGCGAGCCTGCGTTGTTGTGGAGTGACTTCCCGAGCCATCTCCTGTCAGTCCAGCAGAACGCGAGCCTGCGTTGTTGTGGAGTGACTACCCGAGCCATCTCCTGTCAGTCCAGCAGAACGCGAGCCTGCGTTGTTGTGGAGTGGCTTCCCGAGCCATCTCCTGTCAGTCCAGCAGAACGCGAGCCTGCGTTGTTGTGGAGTGACTTTCCAAGCCATCTCCTGTCAGTCCAGCAGAACGCGAGCCTGCGTTGTTGTGGAGTGACTTCCCGAGCCATCTCCTGGCAGTCCAGCAGAACGCGAGCCTGCGTTGTTGTGGAGTGACTTCCCGAGCCAACTCCAGCAGAACGCGAGCCTGCGTTGTTGTGGAGTGACTTCCCGAGCCATCTCTTGTCAGTCCAGCAGCACGCGAGCCTGCGTTGTTGTGGAGTGACTTCCCGAGCCATCTCCTGTCAGTCCAGCAGAACGCGAGCCTGCGTTGTTGTGGAGTGACTTCCCGAGCCATCTCCTGTCAGTCCAGCAGAACGCGAGCCTGCGTAGTTGTGGAGTGACTTCCCGAGACATCACCTCTCAGTCCAGCAGAACGCGAGCCTGCGATGTTGTGGAGTGACTTCCCGAGCCATCTCCTGTCAGTCCAGCAGAACGCGAGCCTGCGTTGTTGTGGAGTGACTTCCCGAGCCATCTCCTGTCAGTCCAGCAGAACTCGAGCCTGTGTTGTTGTGGAGTGACTTCCCGAGCCATCTCCTGTCAGTCCAGCAGAACGAGAGCCGCCGTTGTTGTGGAGTGACTTCCCGAGCCATCTCCTGTCAGTCCAGCAGAACGCGAGCCTGCGTTGTTGTGGAGTGACTCCCCGAGCCATCTCCTGACAGTCCAGCAGAATGCGAGCCTGCGTTGTTGTGGAGTGACTTCCCGAGCCATCTCCTATCAGTCCAGCAGAACGCGAGCCTGCGTTGTTGTGGAGTGACTTCCCGAGCCATCTCCTGTCAGTCCAGCAGAACGCGAGCCTGCGTTGTTGTGGAGTGACTTCCCGAGCCATCTCCTGTCAGTCCAGCAGAACGAGAGCCTCCGTTGTTGTGGAGTGACTTCCCGAGCCATCTCCTGTCAGTCCAGCAGAACGCAAGCCTGCGTTGTTGTGGAGTGACTTCCCGAGCCATCTCCTGTCAGTCCAGCAGAACGCGAGCCTGCGTTGTTGTGGAGTGACTTCCCGAGCCATCTCCTGTCAGTCCAGCAGAACGCGAGCCTGCGTTATTGTGGAGTGACTTCCCGAGCCATCTCCAGCAGAACGCGAGCCTGCGTTGTTGTGGAGTGACTTCCCGAGCCATCTCCAGCAGAACGCGAGCCTGCGTTGTTGTGGAGTGACTTCCCGAGCCATCTCCTGTCAGTCCAGCAGAACACGAGCCTGCGTTGTTGAGGAGTGACTTCCCGAGCCATCTCCTGTCAGTCCAGCAGAACGCGAGCCTGCGTTGTTGTGGAGTGACTTCCCGAGCCATCTCCTGTCAGTCCAGCAGAACGCGAGCCTGCGGTGTTGTGGAGTGACTTCCCGAGCCATCTCCTGTCAGTCCAGCAGAACGCGAGCCTGCGTTGTTGTGGAGTGACTTTCCGAGCCATCTCCTGTCAGTCCAGCAGAACGCGAGCCTGCGTTGTTGTGGAGTGACTTCCCGAGCCATCTCCTGTCAGACCAGCAGAACGAGAGCCTCCGTTGTTGTGGAGTGACTTCCCGAGCCATCTCCTGTCAGTCCAGCAGAACGCGAGCCTGCGTTGTTGTGGAGTGACTTCCCGAGCCGTCTCCTGTCAGTCCATCTGAACGCGAGCCTGCGTTGTTGTGGATTGACTTCCCGAGCCATCTCCAGCAGAACGCGAGCCTGCATTGTTGTGGAGTGACTTCCCGAGCCATCTCCTGTCAGTCCAGCAGAACGCGAGCCTGCGTTGTTGTGGAGTGACTTCCCGAGCCATCTCCTGTCAATCCAGCAGGCCGCGAGCCTGCGTTGTTGTGGAGTGACTTCCCGAGCCATCTCCTGTCAGTCCAGCAGAACGCGAGCCTGCGTTGTTGTGGAGTGACTTCCCGAGCCATCTCCTGTCAGTCCAGCAGAACGCGAGCCTGCGTTGTTGTGGAGTGACTTCCCGAGCCATCTCCTGTCAGTCCAGCAGAACGCGATCCTGCGTTGTTGTGGAGTGACTTCCCGAGCCATCTCCAGCAGAACGCGAGCCTGCGTTATTGTGGAGTGGCATGACCAGTCGCAGTCTTTCCCGTCACTGGTCCTGGACTGCGTCTGCAAGACGCCTCAAGTGTCGACAATAAACGTCAGCAGTGATAGTCACACATCGAGGAAGCAACTGGTAGCACTCCACACCGTCGCCCTTCCACCTGATTATGGCATTACCTTTTATGGATGCTGCTTTGTTTGGGCTCAACGATTTCTTTCGCTTCGTTACGTTAGCATACAGACACTGTTTCACGTCTTATATTACGACACAGGGACAGGAACGTCCGGTGTTGTTCACGAGCCAGTTGATGTGAAAGCAAATAGGTGGACGTATTTTTTGTGATTTTTTTCTTACAGCATGCGGTACCCTCCACATCTGATTTTTGAATTTTCCTATTATATGCAGATGTCGCGCGATGGTGGAATGATCGTAGTTCATCACACTGCCAGTTCTCGAGTACAGTGACGTGGATCATTGTAGATTAATGCGTTTAAACGATCTTAATCAAATCCTGGAAGTCTTCCTGAACTTGGAGAGTCACGAGCGTCAAAACGATCCTCCTGAAAAAAAGAAACCCATTTTCTTGCCGTGCTCTGTCCGGTGGCATATCCCTAAACAACGCGCAAATATTTCTGGCTGCCTCTGCTGCAGTGATGTCTCTCCGAAACTTAGAGAAAAGAATATGTCGGAAATGTTACAATTACTTCACTTGGCACTCCATTTTCAAGCTTTCAGAAATCCTCTTACTATCTCCAGAAGGCCAAATCACAGTATGTAAACTCTAACAGCAACAGTTAACTACAAACTGAAAATGACAATCGATAAATAAACTTGAATTAAGTTCTCACTCTGCAGCAGAGTGTGCGCTGATATGAAATTTCCTGAGGGATTAAAACTGTGTGAAGGACCCAAACTCGAAATCTGGACCTTTGTCGTTCGGGAGCAAGTGCTCTACCGACTTGTTTATCTCATTTTTATTCGTTATTGATCGATGTATTTGCTCGGGGCTGACGTCCTTTGACACTTGTTCAAGTTCATCGTTGATCCATTAATTCAGTTTTACACTACTGGCCATTAAAATTGCTACACCACGAAGATGAGGTGCTACAGAAGCGAAATTTAACCGACAGGTAGAAGCTGCTGTGATATGCAAATGATTAGCTTTTCAGAGAATTCATACAAGGTTGGCGCCGGTGGCGACACCTACAACGTGCTGATATAAGGAAAGTTTCCAATCGATTTCTCATACATCAACAGCAGTTGACCGGCGTTGCCTGGTGAAACGTTGTTGTGATGCCTCGTGTGAGGAGGAGAAATGCGTACCATCACGTTTCTGACTTTGATAAAGGTCGGATTGTAGCCTACAGCGATTGCGGTTTATCGTATTGCGACATTGCTCCTCGCGTTGGTCGAGATCCAATGACTGTTAGCAGAATATGGAATCGGTGGATTCTGGAGGGTAATAAGGAACGCCGTGCTGGATCCCAATGGCCTCGTATCACTAGCAGTCGACATGACAGGCATCTTATCCACATGGCTGTAACGGATCGTGCAGCCACGTCTCGATCCCTGAGTCAACATTAGGGGACGTTTGCAAGACAACAACCATCTGCACAAACAGTTCGACGACATTTGCAGCAGCATGGACTATCAGCTCGGAGACATAGCTGCGGTTACACTTGGCACTGCATCACAGACAGGAGCTCCAGGGTTGTGCACTGAACGACGAACCCGGGTACACGATTGGCAAAATGTCATTTTTTCGGATGAATCCAGGTTCTGTTTACAGCGTCATGATGGTCACATCCGTGTTTGGCGACGTCGCGGTAAATGCCCATTGGAAACGTGTATTCGTCATCGCTATATTGGCGTATCACCCGTCGTGATAGTATGGGGTGCCATTGGTTACACGTCTCAGTCACCTCTTGTCGCATTGACGGCACTTTGAACAGTGGACGTTGCATTTCAGATGTGTTACGACGCGTGGCTCTACTCTTCATTCGATCCCTGCGAAACCCTACATTTCAGCAGGATAATGCACGACCGCATGTTGCACGTCCTGTACGGACCTTTCTGGATACAGTAAATGCTCTGGCCAGTACATTCTCTAGATCTCTCACCAACTGAAAACGTCTGGTCAATGGTGGCCGAGCAACTGGCTCGTCACAATTCGCCAGTCACTACTGTTGATGAAGTGTGGTATTGTGTTGAAGCTGCATGGGCAGCTGTACCTGTAAACGTCATCCAAGCTCTGTCTGACTCAATGCCCAGGCGTATCAAGGCTGTTATTACAGCCAGAGGAGATTGTTCTGGGTAGTCATTTCTCAGGATCTATGCACCCAAATTGCGTGAAAATGTAATCACATGTCCGTTCTAGTATAACATATTTTTTCCAATGAATACCCGTTTATCATCTGCATTTCTTCTTGGTGTAGCATTTCTAAAAGCCAGTAGTGCATTATTAAAGAAGGCAGCTAACCTTCTGACGACGTTGAGCTACCGTGCCGGCATACGACTGAGCTAGCGAAGCGTGACTCAAGGACTCGCCCTTACAGTGGGAGATGAGGTACTGGAAGAATTAAAGCTGTGAGGACGGGTCGTGAATTGTTCTTGGGTAGGTCAGTCGGTAGAGTCCTTGCCCGCGAAAGGCAAAGGTCCCGAGTTCGAGTCTCGGTCCGGCAGACAGTTTTAATCTGCCACGAAGTTTCGATAAATTAATAGCATCCGAAATACCAGCATGTAAGACGACAGCGCTACGAACTTAAGCACTAACCTAATAACCTAATCCCAATTCTAGAACTGGTACCCTGTATCAAAAATGAATTCTCTATACTTTACCCACACAGAAAGTCAAATATGCTGTATTTAGTGAATCGCTCTTTGTCAAAGCTAGGAGATAAAGGATTTGAAAATTACTACAGCTGCATTTTCGTAGCTCAGCCTAAAATATACTGATATTTCGGTCAGAGTTCTTCATTTTATCACCGCAGTTACCAACGAGATAACTTTTCCGACAGCATTGATTACTTTCCTGAATTCTTCAATCGTAGCTCTAACAATAACGCACAAAAAGGTTATTCAGATTTTCGATTAAGTCACATAATGAATTTCACTTGCGTCAAATCCTCCTGTCTGATGAAAGCCTATTGTAGCTGAAACTGCTATTATCTTTTGAACAGTTTACGCCTTCTAACGGTATACGTTTTTTGTGTCAACAACGGTTATTCATGCCATGGCTGCACAACCTCGTAACAACGGCATGTGTTACTGTCCGTGGAAACGGGCGCAACAGAAACGCTGGAGAAGCTGAATCGAGGAGAAATCTAATTTGCACCAACTGATTAGTATGAAGGTAGTTTGGTGAGCCCTCTGCCGGGCACTTAAGCGTGATTTGCTGAATAGCTATGTAGACATAGTTCTCGTTATAACGGTGTGCGGCGATACTTCGACCTTGTACAACACAACAGGCGTGCTGACGGAGAGACCTGCACCTAAACGCAAGTGCATTAGTACGTAGGACTTTGACATGGTGCAGAAATTCCATTTGTCAATTTCTGAACCTGGACGTTTCAATTTGTCCTAGTATCCCCAGGGTGGTAAAAGGGGAAGTATGTCGACATGTAGTCTCCTTTGCCTCTTGTCAGAGCCTTCGGAGTAGCTTACGCAAAGCAAAAATCTCTGGCGGCAAGATCATCTACAGTTTTTGAACGATTTTGTAAAGGAAAACGTCAAGAAAAAATCTAACGCGTAGATGTAATGTTCAACAGAAAGAGATATCTTGCAACGAAGTCATCTACGAACGCTCTATGTGCGAGTTACCTTATACGTTTTGCCTCATTTAATGGTTTGCTACATCACGAATAACTACTGCTGATTATCAACAGAACAAGAAGAAAAATTTGTAAAGCTCTAGGATAAATTAATCACATTCCGACTAATAATATGCTAGTAACTTATCCAAGCCCATGAGAGAAAGAGAGGGAAAATACCTGTGGTGTATGCAAAGAGAACTCGAACACTGATTTCTCATTAGGAATCTTACCTAACATTGAATAACTGGCCAACGCAACTCGGATATTGGACACTTCTATTACTATAATAAACTTTTCCAAAATAACACGAAAAAATTAAAATGTTGAAATGCATTGCACACTGCATCTATTAAACAAAATACATAAGTGATGGCCTTTATCTGATACTTAATTACTCATAAATAAACATTATATATTCATACACTTTGATGTTTTGGGTTTTAATGTTCAATAGGGACAATTTTCAGAGAGTGCATGTTGAATACGCTCCACTAAAACAGGAGTTCGTTTTTCGTCCCATTACTTCCCTTAGATGTATGTTCTATTTTTGTCTTTGTCAATATCATCATCTTCCCTACATTTTTCATTTTCTTATGTCTTTCTTTTGTCCCGTAGTAGAACTGAAGATTCTTCCTATTTTCTGGGTTAGTCAATGTCGTTTTTGATCTGGTTACTTTCCCACTGCATACATGTAAAATGATTATTTCCTTCTCCAATCTTCGTACGTTTCTATACAACGTTCTTTGTACGCTGACATGTTATTCAATATGTATTATTGCCTTCTCTTGCCTCACATGGTGATACAAAATGCAATCTAACTGAGCACGTCTTTTAACTGTCATTAAAAATTTCATTTCATTTGCCTTAAAGCTGACACTTGTCAGTTTCGCACGCCGTCGATATTTCAGCGCTACAAGGTAGTGATGAAAAAACTATAGTTTCATAAAATTTAAATGACTTTCGTGTGTGTTTTTTTCCATTTTGACGCTAGCATAAATTTTCTGGAAAAGATTTTCAACACATTTATTTTGCTTTCTTGTCTTACGTAACATCTGACTTATTTAGAATGTGATACAGATTAGTACATGTTACTACCTACGCAAAATTTTTATCTCCTGGGACGTTTTGCCTGAGCTCATCTAGACATTTTTTTCGATGTTTAACCTGGAATTCGCAGGTGTTATTTTCACTGATGTACTGATTCCTGTAGGTCTACTAACTTACCACAGAGCAGCGTACCACTTCCATTTAGTGACACTAATATGTTAATACTTACTGATAGTATTCATTTTTCTTCTAAATAGGTATTACAAATATGCTTATGATCCTGTTGATTGTGATACGCTTCCTGCCTTATAATTCACATCTGTTTCACTGTTTGTGTTTTGAGACGTCTACTTCATAGATCTGATGACAAGACTGGGATATCGACATGGCGGGGTAGCGGTTCCAACACCCTTCCAAACATACTGGGCAGGGCCGATATTCATCTTCGTCATTCCGTAATTCCAGCTCGTGATTCACCCCTGATGACGTCATCGTTGACGGGACCTTGAAATCTCATCTCCCTCCCTTCAGACGCCTCGGTCTCTCCTTTCTCTCTGCAGTTGCATCAAGTTCTGTCAGCTTAATCGAATGCTTATCTCTCGTCAGGCAGTGCGGGGAGTACCTCTAAGTGAAATTCTAATCTTACCTCCATTAAAAGTTGCAGAATGGAACCATTATCTAAGGGAGATCTGCCGTTATTAAGACCCAACAAGTCCTTTAACAACATTGTTCAAAGAGTCTTTACAGTTCACCTACGATTTTGTAATATATATTTTAACTAGTGTTCAGGAAACTTTTACGATGATTCTGTGATTTGTGTTTCTCTTTCCATTTTTTAAGTAAATAGTATGTTATCTGTGTTGTCCTCTAACTTATGCTAGATGACATATTTAACATATAAGATTATCATTTCACCGTATTTAGTGAATACGTCATTAAATGTCATGGAAACTGCGAGTTTGCTATTGTGATTTCCTATTATTTCATTCTGTCATTTTAAACATAATTTTGTCGGTTCTTCCGTTTCTTTTCCTATCTTGCCTCTTTCCAATTGTACCTGCAATTACTCTACCAATACGTTCACTATTCCAGTCTACGCTGGTTACCCAAAAGTTTTGCACATACTCGGTCAAAATCGTTCACTGAATTTATTTAAGAGGCACTGGTTATGAAAATTGTTATTTTTTTGGAAACTATCGCCAGGTCCCCTCCCCCCCCCCCCCTCCCATGAACCATGGACCTTGCCGTTGGTGGGGAGGCTTGGGTGCCTCAGCGATACAGATAGTCGTACCGTAGGTGCAACCACAACGGAGGGGTATCTGTTGAGAGGCCAGACAAACGTGTGGTTCCTGAAGAGGGGCAGCAGCCTTTTCAGTAGTTGCAAGGGCAACAGTCTGGATGATTGACTGATCTGGCCTTGTAACAATAACCAAAACGGCCTCTCTGTGCTGGTACTGCGAACGGCTGAAAGGAAGTGGAAACTACGGCCGTAATTTTTCCCGAGGGCATGCAGCTCTACTGTATGGTTAATGATGATGGCGTCCTCTTGGGTAAAATATTCCGGAGGTAAAATAGTCCCCAATTCGGATCTCCGTGCGGGGACTACTCAAGATGACGTCGTTATCAGGAGAAAGAAAACTGGCGTTCTAAGGATCGGAGCGTGGAATGTTAGATCCCTTAATAAGGCAGGTTGGTTAGAGAATTTAAAAAGGGAAATGGATAGCTTAAAGTTAGATATAGTGGGAATTAGTGAAGTTCGGTGGCAGGAGGAACAAGACTTCTGGTCAGGTGAATACAGGGTTATAAACACAAAATCAAATAGGGGTAATGCGGGAGTAGGTTTAATAATGAATAGAAAAATAGGAATGCAGGTAAGCTACTACAAACAGAAAAGTGAACGCATTATTGTGGCCAAGATAGATACGAAGCCCACACCTGCTACAGTAGTACAAGTTTATATGCCAACTGGCTCTGCAGATGACGAAGAAATTGAAGAAATGTATGATGAAATAAAAGAAATTATTCACATAGTGAAGGGAGACGAAAATTTAATAGTCATGGGTGACTGGAATTCGAGTGTAGGAAAAGGGAGAGAAGGAAACATAGTAGGTGAATATGGACTGGGACTAAGAAATGAAAGAGGAAGTCGCCTGGTAGAATTTTTCACAGAGCACAAATTAATCATAGCTAACACTTGGTTTAAGAATCATGAAAGAAGGTTGTATACATGGAAGAACCCTGGAGACACTAAAAGGTACCAGATAGATTATATAATCGTAAGACAGAGATTTAGGAACCAGTTTTTAAATTGCAAGACATTCGCAGGGGCAGATGTGGACTCTGACCACAATCTATTGGTTATGACCTGTAGATTAAATCTGAAGAAACTGCAAAAAGGTGGGAAATTAAGGAGCTGGGACCTACATAAACGGAAAGAACCAGAGGTTTTACAGAGTATTAGGGAGAGCATAAGGGAACAATTGACAGGAATGGGGGAAAGAAATACAGTAGAAGAAGAATGGGTAGCTTTGAGGGATGAAGTAGTGAAGGCAGCAGAGGATCAAGGAGGTAAAAAGACGACGGCTCGTAGAAATCCTTGGGTATCAGAAGAAATATTGAATTTAATTGATGAAAGGAGAAAATATAAAAATGCAGTAAATGAAGTATAGCAAAAAGGAATACAAACCACTCAAAAATGAGATTGACAGGAAGTGCAAAATAGCTAAGCAGGTTTGGCTAGAGGACAAATGTACGGATGTAGAAGCTTATCTCACTAGGGGTAAGATAGATACTGCCTACAGGAAAGTTAGAGAGACCTTTGGAGATAAGAGAACCACTTGTATGAACATCAAGAGCTCAGATCGAAACCCAGTTCTAAGCAAAGAAGGGAAAGCAGAAAGGTGGAAGGAGTATATAGAGGGTCTATACAAGGGCGATGTACTTGAGGACAATATTACGGAAATGGAAGAGGATGGATATGAAGATGAAATGGGAGATACGATACTGCGCGAAGAGTTTGACAGAGCACTGAAAGACTTGAGTCGAAACAAGGCCCCCGGGAGTAGACAACATTCCATTGGAACTACTGAGTGCCTTGGGAGAGCCTGTCCTTACAAAACTGTACCATCTGGTGAGCAAGATGTATGAAACAGGCGAAATACCCTTAGACTTCAAGAAGAACATAATATTTCCAATCCCAAAGAAAGCAGGTGTTGACAGATGTGAAAATTATAGAACTATCAGTTTAATAAGCCACAGCTGCAAAATACTAACACGAATTCTTTAGAGACGAATGGAAAATCTAGTAGAAGCCGACCTCGGGGAAGATCAGTTTGAATTCCTTAGAAACACTGGAACACGTGAGGCAATACTGACCTTACGACTTATCTTAGAAGAAAGATTAAGGAAAGGCAAACCTACGTTTCTAGCATGTGTAGACTTAGAGAAAGCTTTTGGCAATGTTGACTGGAATACTCTCTTCCAAATTCTAAAGGTAGCAGGGGTAAAATACAGGGAGCGAAAAGCTATTTACAATTTGTACAAAAACCATATGGCAGTTATAAGAGTCGAGGGACATGAAAGGGAAGCAGTGGTTGGGAAGGGAGTCAGACAGGGTTGTAGCCTCTCTCCGATGTTATTCAATCTCTATATTGAGCAAGCAGTAAAGGAAACAAAAGAAAAATTTGGAGTAGGTATTAAAATCCACGGAGAAGAAATAAAAACTTTGAGGTTCGCCGATGACATTGTAATTGTGTCAGAGACAGCAAAGGACTTGGAAGAGCAGTTGAATGGAATGGACAGTGTCTTGAAAGGAGGATACAATATGAACATCAACAAAAGCAAAACGAGGATAATGGAATGTAGTCGAATTAAGTCGGGTGATGCTGAGGGAATTAGATTAGGAGATGAGACACTTAAAGTAGTAAAGTAGTTTTGCTATTTGGGTAGCAAAACAACTGATGATGGTCGAAGTGGAGAGGATATAAAATGTAGACTGGCAATGGCAAGGAAAGCATTTCTGAAGAAGATAAATTTGTTAACATCGATTATAGATTTAAGTGTCTGGAAGTCGTTTCTGAAAGTATTTGTATGGAGTGTAGCCATGTATGGAAGTAAAACATGGACGATAAATAGTTTGGACTAGAAGAGAATAGAAGCTTTCGAAATGTGGTGCTACAGAAAAATGCTGAAGATTAGATGGGTAGATCACATAACTAATCAGGAAGTACTGAATAGGATTGGGGAGAAGAGAAGTTTGTGGCACAATTTGACCAGAAGAAGGGATCGGTTGGTAGGACATGTTCTGAGGCATCAGGGGATCACCAATATAGTATTGGATGGCACTGTGGAGGGTAAAAATCGTAGAGGGAGACCAAGAGATGAATACATTAAGGAGATTCAGAAGGGTGTAGGTTGCAGTAGGTACTGGGAGATGAAGAAGGTTGCTGAGGATAGAGTAGCATGGAGAGATGCATCAAACCAGTCTCAGGACTGAAGACCACAACAACAGCAACAATCGCCCAGGTCAAACGGTTCAAGATTTACGTCATACTTTGCCATAGGGCCAAGAGTGAGTAACTATCCATCCTGCCTTGTACTATAAACGTTACGTATCACCTCTTACGTCTGCTTGGTACGTGTTCTCCACTATATACCGCAGACAACCTGTAACGTTCCTACGTTCTGAAATCAACACATACGCTATGGCACCTATAGCAGCATGTGCATCAATATGTTCACGTGTCATTTGCGCCGATATTATTCTTTCACTTACATGTGAATTTCCTGTTCCTTCTGGAGACAAAGTCGCTGTACCATTACATAATATTATTAAGAGTGATTTATATCCTTACCTTCGTGTATATAGTAGTGTTATTTTCATTTTAATTCTAACGTCAAACGTTATAACGTCACCTGTTCATCAGATCTGACATGTCATTTATGCTTTATTTAGCAGTTACGTCTGTCTCTGACCATATTTTCAGTTTACATGCTACCTACTTTCGAAAAACAGAAAATATTTTCACAAAAATATATTAACTTGTCTTTTATCGGAACAGTTACACCAACTGCAGTGTTTAACATCCAGTGTGCTACAGTAACTAAAGGCAAAGTGAAAGGGTATCGTAGGGTCAGAAATTGCGTTACTGTCCCTAAAGACATAATTTTGTACAGCAACGTGTGGTGTGATGGTTGGCTCTGCAGACTGCCTGCTGGAGGTACAAGACATACGGAATAACTCACCGCAATCTCCACCAGGCCATATTCTCCCAAGTGAAACTTGATTGCAGCCGCGCCTAGCACAACACGTTCTCTTTCACATGAAACCTGCTGTATTGTTGTAGGTGCACCGGAATGCCACTTTAGGGACGTCCAGCCCTTTTATCGTCACACATAAAAGTTTACGCCTTACAGCAGTGGCCGCAATAAAAGGTTACGGCCTGTCCTGGGGACCGTGCGTACTCCGGCAGCGCCACGCTACGACGACTGTCCGAACAAACGCTTTCAGTTGCGATTCCACAGCTATCTATAGCAGCATTAGTTATACTTTAGAATCTGTGCGCTTTTCTGATTGGAAAACGTAAGTATACCTTGTCTCACTCGTGTCTGTCTCAAGGTCTCAAGGTTACAAAGATGTCTCCTCAACACGAAATGTAACCCACAGCGCAACGTGGAAATTTGACAAATACTAGTCAGTGCCAGAGGCGAAAGAAGAAACAAGAGACTGGAAAAAAGGAAACAGGAAGTTCGAATGTTTCATTCGCCTAACAAAGCTCCATTGAAGCGTAGCACTCGTTCCAAAAGTTCCGAGACTGATATTCTTGCTGGAGAATAAGCAACGCCAGTGCAGCTACTGGGGCGGCAGCTGCCACTAACGACTACAAACAGCAGGTGTGTGTTCGACCACACAGCTGTGAGCAGGCAGCGTCATATGGTAGGCGTGTGGCTTCAGTGAATTAAGGCTGCTGTGTCACAAACCGCAGTAGAGCAGCATCTCTATAGTGTTTTGAAGACGGAAAAAGTGTATACAAAGTTTGTCCCTCACACCTCGATTCCCGAACAAAAAAGCTCGTGAACGCCTGCCGCGGACAATTTTTTCCTAAAAAAAAAGGAAACGGTGCAGTTAAGCGTACTTGTTATTATCTGTAGGAACCTACCACAAAACGACAAGGTGAAGAATAGATCTCTGATGGTCGCCAAGATCGAAGAAGGTGCGTAAGTGAGGCAGGAGTTGAACAACGCAAGTAAAGACTTTTCTGGGATTTTACTTGATTGTACGGACGTTCTACTGAAGTAGTGCGAGACTCTGTTCAATTACAGAACCAATAAAACTGCTTTCTTAAATTTTCTCTTTCCTAACCCAGGATCTAAGCACTTTGGATTGATGTAGTGTGATTGAATGCGAAGAAAGCCATCGACGAAAACGCAACCTCGCTTACGTTACTCGAATTTGACAACAGTATGGAAGGTATCTGTGAAACCAGCTTAATGTTACCGATCCGTGACTGAAAGGAAAGGAAACAAACGGTTTAACTTTCCATTACGTAGGGCCTACTGAATTCCATAGAAATAAGAAACCCTCTGTGGAATTTTCCAGCAAGTTAACTTTCTCTCAGTAATTAAAAAAGTATAATCAGCATTCTTGTGCTTGCCCCCCTTCCCCTCTCTCTCTCTCTCTCTCTCTCTCTCTCACTCTCTCCCTCTCTCTCATACTCTTTTCCTGTCTTCTTCTCGAATCTTCGACCAACGCTACTGTCAATTTTTCTGCAGTTGTAGAATTGGATATCATACATATTTGGTGTTTCAGAATGAATTGCGCTAAAACAGTTTCATTCCAGGCCTGTGCAGCATACCAACGGGTTGTTTATATATAGGTTCGAAAAGTTTCTCATCACAGACACTGGCATCTCATTCCAGGGCCTGTCACTTGCTGCTGTGCTGAATAATGGAATCTACTGGTAATTTTCTCGTTTAGCGATATTCTTTTCAACCTGTTGATCCGAATATTCAACAACGTAGAATATTTTGTGTTTCCCTGTCATGACATGTATGACACGAGTAGTGGAAAAAGGGGTTTGGGGGAGTTTGGTTTGTGCAGGTTGCATAGGTTCAGGTGCAAGCATATAGTCAGGAGCAAATTTGCCTGGCCCCTCATCTCAGCCTATTGTTATGCTAACTGATTTATGACCTCGTGCGGATTGATGTATGACCACCTGGGCATAATCTGTCCTCCTAAACAACCCCACACGTCTTGTCCTCCCCGCGTTCCTCCTCCTCCATCCCTGTGGGAAGTCAAGAGTCCTCCCCCTCTCCTCTCGCCGCTAAAAGCACGTTTCTGATATCAAATGAATTGACTAGTTGATTAAATTGATCAATTAATTACCCCTCCTAATCTGCAAAATGCCACAGCCTTACTCCCCCGCCTCCCAAACCCAGAAAAGAACTGGTGATTAAGGTCACTCTGTGCAGAACTGTTGGTATGCAAGGAGCAAGCATTACCCTGTCCAGCAACTGCATGTCCTAATTACATAATTCGTTGCGGAAGATTGGAGATGTTGTCTTGTTGGAAAATTTTCTTGTGTGTGCTGACCTGGACACGCTAGGATCGACTGAGGCAGTGCGTAATGCCACCACCCTAGCACGTTCCATGCCACACCCCTGACCCCCTGCCTCACTTCCCTCCCACAAGAAAATTGTGGGAAAAAGATTCGATCTGTAATGGAGAGCAAGGGTCTCACAACATGAAATTCAAATCAGTGTCAGTAGTGTATTGTACAACCGAATTTACATATTCTTTATTTAATCGGTCTGAAGGAGACAAGGATACCTCACTTGCGTGGAGCTCACTGTGAGGCCCCACCCCCCACTTCCCATGACGTAATAATTGTAGGCAGCGGCGAACTGAATGAAGTGCGGTGCATTAGCCGCCATTCTGGGTCGACGCATGTGTGTTTGCCGTCACGGTGCCGAAAGTCGTAATTACAGATCACATTACTGAATACCACAGAATGCCGACTAGAAGATGGTGTCCTTTGATATTCCGTACCGGGGAAATCATCTCCGCTCTTTCTCATGTGGCCACTTCCTGTCGAAACACTTGAACTTGTAGGCCAGGGTGACGTATCTGGCTGCCTGAGAGGCCTCTATTTGTTTCCGCAACTCCAGGTGGCGGGATTCCTGTCATCAGGAAATCCACACCCGCTCCCTGTCTCTGTCTCTCTCAGGTGGTTACATCCTGTTTGTGTGAACTTGTGCGTGAACCAACATGTCCCAACACACAAACGGAAGTGTTAGCCAGTTGTGTTCTCTTCAGTGGACGCAACTGGAGCTGGCGCACTGAGACAGTTTCTTACTTGCATATTATTTCGTACTGGTAGCTTGTCATGTCCAACCAAACGATGTTGATTGTTTTGTTGGGAGCTAACCTATCATTTTATGCCTTAAAAGTAATTTAGTATGTCGCGATATTTCGCTGATTTATTCATTTTTGCTTACGTTTTTCTGTGGCAAGCTCTTTTTTCTCAACACCCTGTTGTGGTGTTGTGAATCACACGCAAATATAACACCTGTTTCCAGATTTTTGGTTGAAAAAAGCACTTTACACTTCGCCAGATACACTGTAATCCTGGTTGTTGTGTGTTTCAGTCCAGTCAGTGTTCATTTCTTGAGCAGTGAGTCTGGTGCCAATTTTGAATGTTTTGTACATTTTATCTTTGTGTGCTTCTGTGTGTGTGTGTGTGTGTGTGTGTGTGTGTGTGTGTGTGTGTGTGTGTGTGCGTGTTTGTGTGAGCGTGGAATGGTGGGTGGGTGTGTAGACTTTACAGCTGTTTGTGTTGTCTTTTATGAAATGTCCTTTAATGTGTTAAATAGTGTGTCCTTGGAGAGTGTAGCGTATTCATTTATGACCTGTTTCCCTTCTGCTATTGCATTCTGAATGGGGAAGTGTTTTCCTCAATTGTCAGTTTTCTGTATAGGCTGTGGCTGAGTTTTAGTATTCTTAAGTCTGTTTCTATTGTTGTTGTTTGTTAATTGGGGGCTATTAGGGGGTCAGCAAATGTGCTATGGGAGCTGTTGCTTTTTAAAGCTCTGAGATGTTCTGAATATCTGGTTTTTATGTTTCTACATGTCTGTCCTGTGTACACCGAATGGAAAGTGTTCCATTTGAGTTGATATATTCCTGATCAATTAAATTTATCTGTGGGTGTTTCTTTTGTTCTGACCTTTCTCTGTGCTGTGTCCTCTGTGCCGTATCCTATTTTCAATCCCTGTTTCTTTAATATTCTTTGTTATTCTAGATGAGTATGTCCCATTGCGTTTTGTGTGTGTGATGTAGCTGTGTTGTGTCATGCACGTGGTCATTGTCTATGTTTAGTGTTGTTCTGTGTTAGGTGAGGACTTGTGTGAGTTAAATGTTGATGTCTATACTGTTTACGTATTTTTTGATTTAATTTGCCTACCATACGGGTATCATGATCATTTACTACTGCTATTTGTTTTATTGTGTTGAGTTCTTGTGTGTACTTCTGTTTGCGGATAGGTGCTGTGTTTAATCTATGGAACATGAATCTGAAGTTTGCTTGCTTATGCATCACTTTGTGGTTCGATAGGTTGTAAAGGTGATGCTAGTGGTTGTTGGTTTCTGAATATTGTGAAGTGGTGTGAGTTCTCTGCTTTTTGTATGGTGAGATCTAGGGAATGGAGTGTTTTGTTTGTTTCTATTTCTAATGTGAAGTTTTGGGTGTAAGTTGTTTATTTCATTGTGTACCTGTTCTATGTGTGTATGTGGTGCATCAGTCGGACACGTTATGTCATTGGCGTAACAGTACCAGTATACAGGGTGGTCCATTGATAGTGACCGGGCCAAATATCTCACGAAATAAGCGTCAAACGAAAAAACTACGAAGAACGAAACTCGTCTAGCTTGAAGCGGTAAACCAGATGGCGCCATGGTTGGCCCGCTAGATGGCGCTCCCATAGTTCAAACGGATATCAAATGCGTTTTTTTTTTTAAATAGGAACCCCCATTTTTAATTACATATTCGTGTAGTACGTAAAGAAATATGAATGTTTTAGTTGCACCACTTTTTCCGCTTTCTGATAGATGGCGCTGTAATAGTCACAAACGTGTAAGTACGTGGTATCACGTAACGGTATTTGCTTCATGATACATTACCCGTGTTAAAATGGACCGTTTACCAATTGGGGAAAACGTCGATATCGTGTTGATGTATGGTTATTGTGATCAAAATGCCCAACGGGAGTGTGCTATGTATGCTGCTCGGTATCCTGGACGACATCATCCAAGTCTCCGGACCCTACGCGGATAGTTACGTTATTTAAGGAAACAGGAAGTGTTCAGCCACATTTGAAATGTCAGCCACGACCTGCAACAAATGATGATGCCCAAGTAGGTGTTCTAGCTGCTGTCGCGGCTAATCCGCACATCAGTAGCAGACAAATTGCGCGAAAATCTGAAATCTCAAAAACGTCGGAGTTGAGAATGCTACACTAACATCGATTGCACCCGTTCCATATTTCTATGCACCAGGAATTGCATGGCCATGGCTTTGAACGTCGTGTACAGTTCTGCCATTGGGCACAAGAGAAATGACGGGACGATGACAGATATTTTCCACGCGTTCTATTTAGCGACGAAACGTCATTCACCAACAGCGGTAACGTAAACCGGCATAATATGCGCTATTGGGCAACGTAAAATCCACGATGGCTGCGACAAGTGGAGCATCAGCGATCTTGGCGGGCTTAATGTATGGTGCAGCATTATGGGAGAAAGGATAATTGGCCCACATTTTATCGATGGTAATCTAAATGGAGCAATGTATACTATTTCCTACGTAATGTTGAACCGATGTTAGTACAAGATGTTTCACTGAATGACAGAATGCCGATGTACTTCCAACATGACGGATGTCAGGCACATAGCTCGCGTGCGGTTGAAGAGGTATTGAGTAGCATATTTCATGACAGGTGGATTGGCCGTCGAAGCACCATACCATGACCCGCACGTTCACCGGATCTGACGTTACCGGATTTCTTTCTGTGGGGAAAGTTGAAGGATATTTGCTATCGTGATCCACCGAAAACGCCTGACAACATGAATCAGCCCATTGTCAATGCATGTGTGTGCATTACGGAAGGCGAACTACTCGCTGGTGAGTGGAATGTCGTTACACGTATTGCCAAATGCACTGAGGGTGACGGACATCATTTGGACTATTAATTGCATTAATGTGGCATTTACAGATAATCACGCTGTAACAGCATGCGTTCTCAGAAATTTTCACAAAGGTACATGTATCACAACGGAAATAAAATGTTCAAACGTACCTACGTTCTGGATTTTAATTTAAAAAACATACCTGTTACCAACTGTTCGTCTAAAATTGTGAGCCATATATTTGTGATTATTACAGCGCCATCTATCACAAAGCGCAAAAATTGGTCCAACTAAAACATTCATGTTTCTTTACGTACTACACGAATATGTGTTTAAAAATGGGGGTTCCTACGTAAAGAAAGGCATTTGATATCCGTTTGACCTACGGCAGCGGCATCTAGCAGGCCAACCATAGCGCCATCTGGTTTTCCTCTTGAAGCAAGACAAGTTTCGTTCTTTGTAGTTTTTCCGTTTGGCGCTTATTTCGTGAGATATTTGGCCCGGTCACAATCAGTGGACCACCCCGTATTACTTTTTAGTTTTATTGGTTTTATTATGAGACTGAAGGTCATGTTCACCAGGTTGTTCATAAATACACTCCTGGAAATTGAAATAAGAACACCGTGAATTCATTGCCCCAGGAAGGGGAAACTTTATTGACTCATTCCTGGAGTCAGATACATCACATGATCACACTGACAGAACTACAGGCACATAGACACAGGCAACAGAGCATGCACAATGTCGGCACTAGTACAGTGTATATCCACCTTTCGCAGCAATGCAGGCTGCTATTCTCCCATGGAGACGATCGCAGAGATGCTGGATGAAGTCCTGTGGAACGGCTTGCCATGCCATTTCAACCTGGAGCCTCAGTTGGACCAGCGTTCGTGCTGGACATGCAGACCGCGTGAGACGACGCTTCATCCAGTTCCAAACATGCTCAATGGGGGACAGATCCGGAGATCTTGCTGGCCAGGGTAGTTGACTTACACCTTCTAGAGCACGTTGGGTGGCACGGGATACATGCGGACGTGCATTGTCCTGTTAGAACAGCAAGTTCCCTTGCCGGTCTAGGAATGGTAGAACGATGGGTTCGATGACGGTTTGGATGTACCGTGCACTATTCAGTGTCCCCTCGACCATCACCAGAGGTGTACGGCCAGTGTAGGAGATCGCTCCCCACCCCATGATGGGGTGTTGGCCCTGTATGCCTCGGTCGTATGCAGTCCTGATGGTGGCGCTCACCTGCACGGCGCCAAACGCGCATACGACCATCATTGGCACCAAGGCAGAAGCGACTCTCATCGCTGAAGACGACACGTCTCCATTCATCCCTCCATTCACGCCTGTCGCGACACCACTGGAGGCGGGCTGCACGATGTTGGGGCGTGAGTGGAAGACAGCCTAACGGTGTGCGGGACCGTAGCCCAGCTTCATGGAGACGGTTGCGAATGGTCCTCGCCGATACCCCAGGAGCAACAGTGTCCCTAATTTGCTGGGAAGTGGCGGTGTGGTCCCCTACGGCACTGCGTAGGATCCTACGGTCTTGGCGTGCATCCGTGCGTCGCTGCGGTCCGGTCCCAGGTCGACGGGCACGTGCACCTTCCGCCGACCACTGGCGACAACATCGATGTACTGTGGAGACATCACGCCCCACGTGTTGAGTAATTCGGCGGTACGTCCACCCGGCCTCCCGCATGCACACTATACGCCCTCGCTCAAAGTCCGTCAACTGTACATACGGTTCACGTCCATGCTGTCGCGGCATGCTACCAGTGTTAAAGACTGCGATGGAGCTCCGTATGCCACTGCAAACTGGCTGACACTGACGGCGGCGGTGCACAAATGCTGCGCAGCTAGCGCCATTCGACGGCCAACACCGTGGTTCCTGGTGTGTCCGCTGTGCCGTGCGTGTGATCATTGCTTGTACAGCCCTCTCGCAGTGTCCGGAGCAAGTATGATGGGTCTGACACACCGGTGTCAATGTGTTCTTTTTTCCATTTCCAGGAGTGTATGTTTGCTAGGAGTCCAGGAACTGGTGATCCCATTGACAGTCCTTCAGGTTGAGAATGAAATTCTTTGTTAACACCAAATAATTTTGTGATGTCATGGTCTTGAGTATTGTAGTTATTTCAGTAACATGTGTGTCTGGTAAGTTTCCTGGTTGTTACACTCTTTGTGTAATGGTGTTGATTGTTACATTTATTGGAATACAAATGGATATTGATGTGACATCAAATAATATAAGAGTTGCTGTATCCAGTATGTGCATGGTTTTAATTCTGTAGATCAGTTCCTTCGAGGTTTCCAGCATCTTGTTGTTATCAAAAGTGCACCACTTTTTTAGTAACATGTGTGTCTGTTGGGCTACGTGGTGGTAGGGAGCATTTCGGAAGGTGATGATGGGTCTTAATTTGATATTATCCTTGTGAAACATTGGTAGGGAAGTTAGGGTGGGTGCTTTTGGATTTTTCTGTATCGTCCTTTTTATCTGTCCTTTTGAGAACGTATTTTTGACCTTTTTCAGTGTCTGATGAATTTTTTTCTGGCACCTTGCTGTAGGGTCACAGGTCGGTTTAGTGATGTTGTTGTGTTTCAAAAAATCTATCGTTTTACCTATGTATTCCTTTTCAGCTATAATTACAGTAATATTCCATTTGTCTTGTCTTGTTACTATGTCATTGTTCTGTAATTTTTGGGTTAGCTTGTTGGCTGTGAATTCGTCTGGTATTTTATTATGAGATATAATAGTGGATTTGTGTGTTCTGACTATATGTGTTATTTCTGCAGCTACTAATTCTCTTCTTAAGTTAGCATTAAAATTTCGTGTGCTCAGTCTTTCTTATTCCTTGATAATGTGTTCAGATTCTGTTATGAGGTTTTTCATTGGTTTGTCTGATACGTTTGGTTAATGTTTTTCTTTTTCAAAGCTCTCAAATGTGTTTTAGCACCTCTGAGCCATCATCAGTGGGTTTCTGTTTCATCTAAGCTGTAATTTCTACATATTTACTAAACGATTACAAAGTTATAGATATATTTAATTCAAACAACTATTTGTTTCTGTTAGTTAATTACCTTTAATTGGGTTTGCAATGTTTTGCAGTGCCACTTGCATATTATTTCGTACTGGTAGCTTGTGGTGCAGAGGTTAGGAAATTGTATGATAAAAAGCAGTCGCTCAACATTGAACTTTACGAAACACATTTAGAATTGGCCAAGAAATTTAGAATACCAGCTGACGTTGAGGAATGAACACAGAGAAAAGGCATACATACAGAAAGTAACACACAAATTATCTCTAATAATAGAAATTATCTCTAATATTAGAAGATCAGAGGAAATCGCAGCCAACAAGCTAAAACAAAAATAATAGAACAGTGTTATAGTAACAAAAGCAGACAAAGGGAATATTACTGTAATTGTGGCTCAAACGGAATATATAGATAAAACACTAGATTTTCTGAAACACAACTTCATCCCTAAACTGCTCAGTGACGAAATGCAAGGTACAAGAACACATTCAACAGACACTGGAAATCATTAGAAATACATTGTTAAAAGGCCAGATAAAAAGGATGACACAGAAAAATTCAAAACCATGCACCCTAAATACCCTACCCAACGTTCATAAGGATCATCTCACATTATTCTGAAATGCTCCCTGCCACCACACAAATTTCTAAAAAAATTGTACACTTTTGATAACAACAGGAACCTGCAAACCTTAAAGGAAGTGATTCATAAAATCAAGATCTGCAAATCCCAAGGATGAAAATTATACTCTAACCTGGATTCTGGATAGTTTTGCCTTATTCGACTTGCCTGGGATACATCGATGTGCGCTTCATATTAAAATCTTCTACTACATCTTAACAAAAAAGAATTACTTAATTTCATCGAACGTTTAATACGACCCTCAATAAGAAAAATTGCCAGGAGAAGAGCAAATGAAATACACTGACGCATGCCACTGTGGGTCTTCACATAAGAAGATTTGGAGTGTGGCTCGAAACTACAGAAAAGATTTTGTAAATTCAATAATTCGACGGAGAAGACTTTGATTCTAATCTTTCCAGCACAGAAGAAAAGGAGAATCCTCCCACTGTAGAGAGAAGCAAGAATTCAAGGAAACGACGGAGAAGAATTCAGACTTCACCCCCGACTATGAGACTACTGGCACCTATAATGAACATAAAACAACCAGGACTAAAACAAAAAATAACGTAACAGGAAATTATCGTTTATTTGTAGATTATATTAGCTGTAAAATCACCAACCATTGGTGAAGGATAATTGTTTAATTGGGTGTACAGTAAATTTTTTGTAAATGATCTGTGATTGTTTCTGTTTCAGGCCTCTCTCTTGTATTAATTCACATTATTTCAATATAACTTCACTGACAGAATATTTTCTGAGTGAAGGTTTATCTGAATACTGCTGAAATTGCTCATGATTACAAAAGGTACGTAGGATGGTATCTGAAGACTTGTGTTTTGCGTAGAGCCTTCATCGTGTTGAGAACTAGTGCCATAATTTAAACTAGTAATTAATACAAGACAAGGTATTTTACAGTTAGTACTAAGTAGTTAGAATAGTGTGAATTTTCCCAGTTGGGTGTGTATTAAAATCTATAGGGAATACATTTGTTGAGAGAGTTTATTGATATTTTTGGCGATTGTATATTATAACTACCAGGATTGTATCTAAAGCTGTCAGGTTCATATGGCAACGATTAGGAGCACAAGAGGTAAGATGGATGTCAATAGACTTATAGATCCCAGATCACGAGAAAATTTAGCAGATTGTAATGATAATGAAACAGAAAGCGTATCCATGCCAGCGACTAGAAGAGTCAATAATGTTGCACCATCGAATCCAGGTCCCTCAGCCTAGATTACCGAACATTGTGAACCTAATTGGGAAACAGTTTTACCCGACAAGTTCAAGGAACATATAGAATCAGTTGCAAAATCGGACGAAGTACCTATCTGGAATATGGCTTCTGATCCGTTTACGGCTATTGCAATTAGACGAAAAAACAGATGGAAAGAGATCAGAGATTACTTGATTCTCTAGCGGAGTAATATGAAATAAGGGAAAAGGACAGAGAATTGGAAGCATAACGAAATAGAAAACTCGTGGAAAGGGAAAAAAGAGATATTTGACGACTTATGTCAAGTCCGTAATGAGTTGGTGAAATAAACAGCACGAAAGTTTATCAGCCTTAGTTGCTCAGTTGAAACTATACGTACAACGTTTTGAAGAGAGACAATTCGGACTGAAAAGACTGTCGAGTCAATGACTGGTAAATTGTCGTACCTTGAAGTAGAAACCAAGATAAACGTAGATGAATATCTCATGAAACAATGTTGAAAGAGCGAATATGAAATATCCGAATGGATCTAGAACAAAACTGCTGAAATAACTTTAAGAAAAATCTGAAGTAGCTCCTGCTGTTCAGTCAACTGATACAGGTTCAGACAAGCATGCAGAAGCTACGATCGAAGATTTCAAAGGCGAATTTCGGTAAATTAGAAATAAAGTAGTACTTAAACTTCCTAAATCGGGGGAAGAAATTAACCGAAAGGCTAAAGCACCCGAAACCGACATCTCAGTAACACCAAAGAGCAGGGAATTTTTACAACTAAGACGAAGTTGAGCGAAAATGAATCTCCTCAGTTCAGACACAGCCGTGAGCATATTACGCCGAGACTGTATTCGGAAAGCATAGATGAGCCAAAAAGTTGCTGTTCATCACTGTCACTTTAAAACCTGAACAGAGAACGATTAAAAACCGAGAGTTCCGCACTTATGCTCCAAAGAAGGATATCCTACACCCGATACTACTCACAAAAAATTTTAGGAACATCTTTCCACGATCGTGTAACGAACAGCATAAAATACAGTTGTTTGTGTCTCACATAGTCAGCGGTGCTCCTTTGTGGGAAAATGAAGTTGTGGATCTGAGTGAAAGCTGGAGAAAGAGTTTGAAAGTCCTGAGTACTACAATTAGAAGAAACGCAGCTTACGGATATATTTCGAGCGCTGTATTAATAAAAAAATGTACTCTGATCCACATACCGAACTCAAATACTTTTTGTCCATTGTTTATTACTTTCATTTGATTCACGACGACCTCAGAAAAATGAACTGAATTGTGAAGAATCAAAATTTTGGTGGAAATTCTAGGGAGAATAACCACTATCATAATAATGGACATTACCAGAAACGGAACAGTAATAATTGTAACCGAAACAGAAATGGTCATGTAAATGGAAGTGAGAATGGAAATAGAAACTTTGACTATCTGCCAACTCCACCAACTAATTTTAATCAGAAATTCCAGTCCTAGAACAACCTGAGTGCAAACCAATGCCAACAACTCAACCATAATAGTTACAAAAGAAAATATAATGGTAACTATGATAGTGGGAATTACCACCCTGATAATCAAAACATGGATAATCATTGTCACCAAAACTGCAATGAAGATTCTTGGCAGGCTTCTGCTGCTTCTGTCGCTACTGAACAGCGTTTGAAAATGCAACAATAATAAAATAGGCAGAGCAATAACACGTCATCAATCCCAGGTACCTGAAACTAGGGCAACACCCTGGTCATAGCGTATGCATGGCAAACGTTATGGAAGAATCCCGTAACGGACAGTGCAATATGGAAAATTAAAAATGATCGATCTTTGCCTCTTCGCAGAGAATGAGAGAGGCTATGACGGAAACCGAGTAGTAATGTTACGATATAACGACGGCACAAAGTTACAAGATGAACTTAGCAAAGAACCCAGGAAGTTTAAATCAGGAGAAGACAATATGCTACAGGCAATGATTAAGGCATCTGTAGCGATATACCTGTAGATATAATTACAGAAACTGAAGCTACTACTTCCATGGTGAGCTCAGTTTAAAGCATAAAGTTCCGATTTTCCCCATTCAGAATTGTAATGTTTCTGAAGCTTTTGGCGGCAGTCACAGGCTGTAAAGTTTCAAATACAGGTTAACGCTGTAATCCACAAGGAAGTACTGAAACGCGTCTTCTTGGTACTGAACAAATTATCGGGGTCTTGTATTTGGGGATGAAAATTTGGAAATTTATGGTGCCGTCAAACGGGCTCATTTTGGACACCGGGGCGAATTCGGACAGTATGGCTTATTCGCTCTTTCTTACTGCATAGAAACAAAGAGTTACTTAACGCCCGTACGCCAGTTATTTTAAGCGCAAGATAGCATTTATCGCTTTATACAATTTTCATTTTTCAGCAATTCTTTCCGTAGCTGAATAATTGACGAACAGTCTCAGCGTTAAAAATCCATGCATTATCGTAAAGTGGAAACTTTCTATTGTTGCGCCGAGCGGGAAGGTATTGTAACCGTAATTGTTCAGTAGCTAACAGCAATGGACAATTTCTGTACAAGTTTGTCGAGTTTCTCGTGCAACGTTACAAAATAACTACGGCTTTTGTAAAACTGTGTACTGTGTGGGGTGATTTCGGACAATGTCAAAACGTATAAGAGCAGGAGACGTGCTACAGTACGGTGTAGTTATGACCCGTAACTTTTAGATAAAGCTGTTCCTGATATTCAGAGTGGTAAATTATCGTACAGAAAAACATGTGATTTGTATGGTATACCTAAATCAACCCTACAAAATAAAGTGCAGGAAGCACATCTGGAAAAAAATGGGAGGACAGCCAGTGCTAAACAAAGAAGAAGAAGAAATGTTGAAAAAATTTCGTAATAATTTGCCAGGAGAAGAATGGGTGCATTTACTCCTCAAATGACAGTCAGAAGATCTTTCCGTTCGCTTAATCAAAAATATTAAATGCGCTGGTGCAGAAGTGAACAAAGAGACTGTTTATTTAAATTCTTGCAAAATAAAAACTTATCTGTAATATATAAAAATCATTATATCATTCCATATCATTTATTCGTAATAAATGGCTGCCTTAAAATGTGTAAAATGACAAATAAAAAGCATGTAGAATTTTACAAAAAGGCAGAAACTGTCCGATCTCGCCCTCTATATACTGTAACTTTGGACAGAGAATTAAAAAGCGCATGTGTCCGAAATCACCCCAATCCATGGTGTGACTTTGGAAACTTTAATTAACTGCGTTAGATAAATATACCTACACATACACTTTCTGTTTCTGGGATATTTTATTTGTTACACGTATACCCTACCACTTCCATAACAATCAATTTAATCTATCAATATATACGAAGTTACAATCAAAACAACGACAAAACCGTCGGAAATCACCCCGTCTGGCGGTAAGTTCCTGTGGGACCAAACTGCGGAGGTCATAGGCCCCTAGGCTTGCACACTACTTAATCTACCACGGATAATTCCTCCATAATACACTCGACAAATGATCATTGATCAACCACTAGTCACGAATTTACGGAAAAACGAAGCGAGGCTCAAAAACTATTTAGTTGTTTATTCTTAATGGGATTGCTGGGAAATTTCTGAGTGCTTCCAACTTCTTAGGATTTGGTTTTATTCCTAATAGTGTTATAATATGGCCTAAAAACTTAATCCGATTCTTATCAAGTGCAGATTTCTTCATGTTTGCGGTATCCCCATATTCCATAAACTTTTCAAATACCCTTTTTAGTAATTGAAGGTGTTCTTCCCACGTTTCTGTGGCGATTAACAGATCATCTAAATAGAGAATAACATTGTCAAGCAGTTTTGGTCCCAGTACAGCAACCACCCAGGTGATAAAAATGCTTCCGCTCACATTTAGACCAGACAGCATGACTCGAAAATAAAAGGTCTTCCCAGAGAAGACGAATGGTATGTACCTACTAGATTCTGTATCTACGTTGACCTGCCAGCACAAGAATTTTCAGTCCATGGAGGTTAATTATGTCACCCCGTACAATTTCTGTAATAGATCCTGGAAGTTTTTGGGTCATGTGCGGACAGGTATATATATTTTGTTAATGTCCCACGGGTCCAAAACACTACTATCTGACTTGGTCACGGAGAGTAACGCAGTGCTGTACGAAGAACTTGACGGCTCACTGATCAGCCACTATAACATTTTATGGATTTCTTTAGGCACTGCTTCTTTTTTGCACCAATTTACAGGGTAAGGTGATCATGGGAGGCTCCACCAGGGGCACTTCCATATGATACACATAATCTATTCTAATTCTGCACTTATAGTCGAAAACCTTAATGTAATTCTTCAACTGAGTACCAAATTCATTTTATTGTTCCTTTGTCACATACGTGAATTCAGTCTCTTTAATACTTAGAAGTTCTGAAATTCCTATCACCTTCCGATTCTGGGCATCACACAAACCAAATTCATCTTCAGTGTTCAGTACCACTGAGCTGACGCATTTTATGTCAATTAGTTGGCAGTGTTTATAGTGAGCTTCCAGCACTTTCACAAGATCCAACCTTCTGTCTCGAGGTCCATTATAGTGTTCCTCTCGCACAGGAAACCTCAGCCCCTAACGACACACGGGGTATCCACGCGGTCTAGGCACTTGTCACGGTTCGTGCGGCTCCTCCCCGTCGGAGGTCCGAGTCCTTCCTCGGGCATGGGTGTAAGTTATTTCAAGTTAGATACGAACCAATAAAAACTTCCTTTGTAGGATCAGATATCTTGCACCACCCAAATATGAATGATAATGTTTACTTGGCCGCTGATGCATCACTAACAGGATTAGGTACTTGCTTATTTCAAGTAACTAAGACTGACGATCAACATGTAATCAGAACGATGGATTTTGCCAGCCGGATTTTGTCTGAGTGCAAGGGAGGTTGTACTGTAACAGAATTAGAGGTTCTTGCTATAAAATGGGGTTTGGAACAAGTGTTTCATGTATAGCAATCAAATTAAAGTTTTACTGTGACCACAAATGAGTAAGCTTTTTACAGTCATGTCGAATACTCCATAAGAGACTTGCCAGACTGGTGTTGGTATTGCAAAGTTACTATTTGGAAATAATCTGTGTAAAAGAAAAGGACAATATAGTGGCAGATGCGTTTTGAGACTTCCACAAGGTCTAACTAAACTACATGAAATAATAACATGGTAAAATTTCAAAGTCTTGCTAGTTAAAAATTCCCCGTTTCGCCAATAGTAAGTGAACATGTGCAGGAACATCGCAAATTTACAAGATAATGACCATCAGTGGAGTAAAATTAAGCAAACTTTACTCCAATACAATATTCAGTTGTTACAAGCAAGTACAAGCTGTATGCGGATGTATTATTCTCCAAGAGTAGCGATGCAGTTAGCATATCGAAACTTTGTATCCATTCGCAGTGTTTCTTAAGTTTCGTTTCGTTTACTCATTGTGTGTGGCGACATTTCGAGTCTGCAAAGAGTGCAGCCAAAATGTTTCGGCACTCTCATTATCCAAACTTGAAGAGAAAGGTAGCTACCGTGTTAAGAACTTGCATAACATGTTAAAAAACTAAACCCAGCAATAAATGTTGTAGAATGCAGCTACATACCATCATTCCTACGAAATCATTGCAACCATATAGCGATGTTATTGATGTATTGCCATATGCCAGAGATAGCGTTAAATGTTATCGCACGGTAGAACTTGTCTACCGACTACGTTAAGCTGCATACAATAAGGTTGGAACAGCTACGACCACTAGTAGGAGTATCAGTCAGTGTTGTATCCCACTGGTGGGAGAGCCCGGCGTTGGTAGCGCATCATATTTCACTGGACATAGATGGAGAGCCTGTACGCGAGAACATGATATGAAGCGTATTATGGTATCAACATTCAATCCTGAAGCAAGCCGGTCGTCTATCTTTATCATTCTCATGAGATCCCCCGTGGTGAGAATTCAGTGCAGGACAGAAAGCATTTGGTTCTAGATGTGAGAGCAGAAATCTTGCTGGCAATAAGAATAAACATTTTCTATGTAAGGGAAATACTTTAACGTTTGATATAAATCCTTATGCCAGGAAGACGTTGTCTGGAGTGTAGGTTTTTTACGGAAGTGAACCGCTAGTTATTAACACTACATAGAAAAAGAGAAGAGAAACTCTTGAAACGTGGTCCTACAGGAGAATGCTATGAATGAGTTGTACCTAGGGAATAGTGTACCTGAGAACACGCGATGTTTCGGTCAGTACGTGGCTGTTGAAGAACGAGGTCCCATGGCAATGTCGGTACCAAGAAATGGAACCACGAGAAAGCACTGTCACTGCCTTACGCGACTATGAATACGACACGGCGTAGACACGCCCTCAGCAGGTCCACACGCCGCCTCTACAGAATGCTTTCTTACGTCATATCCGATTGCCACCCAGCCCAGTCTGCAGTCCTTGGGTAAGATGACAGCATCGTCTTACAACAGCCAGCAGTGCGACAGTTGTGTTAGACACAGCCATGTAGCGAAGTTTGTAGTCTATTGTAAATTGAGAGAAGAGGCGGTTATCTTGTGGTGTAACACGTGATACATCGGCGTTGGGTACGAACCATACAGTACCGAATAGGTGAGAAAATGCTTCTGAAAACCCATCCCAAAGCGGAAGTTCTTTGCTTCTTGTCCTGTACATAGGGTAAACAGTAATGACACAGTTTTGAGCAAAAGGGTTCTTTGCGTCAGCTGTTTTTAGATTTAAGTAAGTGTTTCGTAAAAAAATATTATGTGTACTACTTATAAGTAATTAACCGGTTTTGATGTTTAAGAGCACCAAAAACTGTAGAGAAATTGATTTTCATCAGAGTTTTAATCCCACGAACTACTAACTCGTAATTGGAATATTTATTTTCTAACCGAATTTTCAGCTGCGAACAATGAAGACTCAACGTTCAATCTAAATGAAATTCCTGTTCTGAAATATTAATGGTGGCCTTTTAACGAACCTTCAGCTTCATAATTCGACATACTAATGAACTATTTTACTGATTTCCAAAACGAGTTTCATCATTTTGGGAATTATTTATTTTAATGATTTTCATAACGATCCTATGTAGAAAACTGAAAGAGACGCTGAGTAAATGGCCTTCAGAAATGACTTGATTCCACTTTTTGTTAAATGTTCGTTAATGTTCTTCCAAATCATGTAAGTTTATTTATTTATTACCTCAAATATGCACAATGTATTACTGATCCAAGAGTGCGCGTGTTGAACAGATAGAAGATACGTATGTTGACTAGTTAAATATATACTGAATATTTACTCATCAAAACCGAAGTTCGATTTAGTGTCAGTAGAAGTCGTTTGGACGCAATGCGTGTTTGAGATGAATATTTGCACTTAGTTAAATCGAGAGTAGTGGTTTTGCCCGTCACATATGTTCTTATGAAGGCTAACCGCGAATACCGCAACATAGAAGAAACCGTGACCCGTAAGCCGTCAGTACATAGTGGTCATTGAAGCTGCACGGATTACCCTAGCATGCCTCCCGTCACACCCATATTCTCAACTTACTTACACATTACTAACGTACCTCTCACTTACCTAAATCTGCGACTGGAGTGACAACTGGAGTCAAGGCTAGTACCACACAACTCTTTCTTAAGCGTCATTCCTATGCGAACAGGAATTTATAGTCGTAAACAACAAGACTAGGGACAATATTTATTTACGATCATTATTTCTTGTTTACATAGGAATGATGCTTAAGAAAGGGCTGGATAGTACTAGCCTTGAGTCCGGCTCTCGCGCCAGTTGCAAATACAGTTGGGTGAAAGCTAAAGGGCGGCCACATCAGCTGAGGTGCAGGGCACCTGCAGTTGGGTGTGGCGAACTTCAGACCACCATAGTGATTGGCCTACATTAGCAAGACTAACATCTCGTTGTAAAGAAAGTAACGAGAAGAAACAGAAATGAGAACAGTGCGTAACTTAACATCATGACTGATGGTCACAAAGTAGATTAAGTAAAGGAATTCTTCTATCTAGGTAGAAAAATAATTCATGACAGACGCAGGAAGGAGGACACCAAAAGCAGACTAGCACAGGCAAGAAGGGCATTCCTGGCGAAGAGAAGTCTACTCGTATCAAACATAGGCCTCAATTTGAGGAAGGAATTCCTGAGAATGTACGTTTGGGTTACAGCAATGTATGGTAGTCAAACAAGGACTGTGGGAAAATCGGAACAGAAGAGAATCGAAGAGTTTGAGACGTAGTGGCACAGACGAATGTTGAAAATTAGATGGACTGATAAGGTAAGGAATGACGAGAGCAGGCCGTTGTGGCCGAGCGGTTCTAGGTGCATCAGACCGGAACCACGCTCCTGCTACGGTCGCAGGTTCGAATCCTGCCTCGGGCATAGATGTGTGTGATGTCCTTAGGTTAGTTAGGTTTAAGAAGGGGACTGATGACCTCAGAAGTTAAGTCCCATAGCGCTCAGGCCCATTTGAACCATCTGAATGACGAGGTTCTGCGCAGAATCGGAGAGGAAAGAAATGTGAGATTGAGAGGTGGCATGAGCCCCCTCTCATATTTCTATCTTACTCTGAGTAATTCGATCTTCCTCTCTATTTGCACGCGGTGAAAAGTTGCTATTCCTTCCCACACGGACTTCCCACGCAGTGACTCTCGTCACTCGGGAGGTCTGGCGAAAGGCGAGTTACGCTGAGCTTGAAAGGGTTAAGCCGACGGGTATGAGGGAGTCGAGTGGATGCTTTCCAGACGCCGACATTCTTATAAGAGGGGCCAGAAGGGGCGGCTGGGTTAGAGATTTAGTTACTTAGTGAAAACACTTTCTGGCGGGCTACTAGCGAGGCGTGAGAATGACTTGTGTTCCCAGGCAGTCTTGGAGGTCAAATTCCAACGTTTTCTGCAAAATCATAACTGTGATTGGCTTGGTCAAGACATAGCTCCGTGACGTAGCAAAATCAGCGCAGAAATTGCCCCAACAATCTCCATTGGTGGAATGGTACTGCTTCGGCAATAGAGTGGAATTTCCCGCCAGTTTTCGAGTTGTTGATTGGGACATTTAACCACGGCCACTGTCGTGGGGGCGGGAATGTTCTGTGTTCGGTTCGTACGGGTGCTCTTGTGAGAGTCGGCCTTGGCCTTTCGGTCGGATTAGGATACAAGACTGAGCTCTCGCTGCTTTGGACAGCCTGGCTTCCGTTGGCTGTCTAGTATAGTCTTATTTAATTGTAACTGTTTGACGAAGTTGCTGAAGTTTCGACTTCAACGTAACTTTCGGAGTACAGTCGACGATTGAGCGTTCTGCGTACAAGCGGCCTATGTCGTCTGTCTTGAGCAGTTTTGGCTAAAGTTGACTGATCGGAGTTACTGTGTGACTTCGCTTGTTAAAATCAATCACTGTACCTTCAGCGATTGTGTGGCGAGCCTTCTTCGTCTTCCTCAGAGGCGCATTTGTGTTGACAGGAAGTCTTTAGTTTGGAACAACCAGACCAGGATAATTTGTTTCGGGCTATACTCGCGACATTATCATCACCACGACGGGACATCGAAGCAACCAGCCAACGACTCCGGTATGCCAGAAAGCTTGGTAATGTGTGTCCGCAGCACCGGCAGATTAGGGCATTTTACTAGGTGATAATCAGAGCTCAGCAGAGCGCGCCGGTTAGTCTTTTCTAACTTTGTTCTGTCTTGGGTGTTCATTGTCTGAGTTCTCCCTACCGTAGCAGCAATTAAAATTAGGTTGGCTGGGTGTTTCTCTTAAGATTTGAGTTGCAAGGAATTGGCTCCACATACCACTTGGTCATAAATGTCACAATCTAGTTTTTGGGCAACTTCACCTTTACAGCATTTATTTGTGTATACAATTTGATGTATTGTAAATGTTTCATGTGTTTTGTTTATTATTTTGAGTTTAGTAATAATAAATCAAATTGACATATTCGACAGAACTTTCATTCTGTAATCGGCAGAGCAACCCTTTCATTTCTCACTACGTTAATTAAACTTTCCTTAATTTCTATCCAGTTAAATTATTTCAGGTGCCAAACTCTTTTTCACTCCACTTGCAGGGTCGATTACAGTCAGTTCGCGTTTCTTCTTAATCCATGTGTAACAGCAAAAGTAGGAGTTAGAAAAGGGAGGCTTAGAGCATCATTTCCATATGAGGATTCGAGAAGAATTGTGTTAAATACACTGCAAGCCCGGCGCCTGGCAAGGTGAACACTGACAAGGAGAAGGGACAGGATGATAGGACATCTGTTAAGACATGAGGGAATGACTTCCATGGTACTACAGGGAACTGTGGAGCGAGACAGAGACTGGAGCACAGCCAGCAGATAATGGCGGACGTCGGTTGCAAGTGCTGCTCTCAGACGAAGAGGTTGGCACAGGAGAGGAACTGGCAGCAGGTCGCATCAAACCAGTCACAAGACTGATAACTCAAAACAAATAAAACAAAATATGTAGCGCCCCTTGATTATTATCCTCATTACTCGCGGCATTTCGACGATTCCACTAAGAGTTCGAGCCTGGTGTGCATTCGCACTGAAGAGATCGTAGGCCGTCTCGTATTATTTGAATACATGTGTGGCTTCCGTTCTTTCATTTTCAGCTTTCCCAGCTGACTTCTACCAGTGCCCACTCGTAGCCAATTAATTCATAATAGCTGCTGGATCAAAATGATGCAATCCGACAAATTGCAGGGGTGGATTCCTGACTGCAAATTGAGGAAAAGAGATCTCCTCAACATGTGTCCGGAAACGAATCGTTGCCACCGTAAATGGCGCCAACGAATGAAAGTTACTCTGACCACATGCCGTGTGTTCGTCGTGTGGTGCACGCTGTAGATTTGACGCAGAGTACTGTAAGCATGAAGATAGTCCGGTATTCATGTCTGGAATAAGCCGAGATAGTGTTCATGTACGGCCAAGCAAATGGAGTCAGCCGAGAGGCAGTACCCTGTCCTCCAGTTCCGCTGCACGCACATTCCGCTGCCTCTCTGCACGTTCGTCTGCCTTATAGGACCCATTATTATGCAAATAACCAAAAAGAGCTTGTCATGTTGTGCGGTGCCGCTGGTATGAGTGTGCTTACTTGTTTTGCCATAGCAGTGCTGCCTCTCTTTCCAACTGCCTTCCCGCATACAATCGTCATCTCAGCTTCTTCCTGAGATGAATGCCGAACCATACTGCCGCTCGTTATCAGGAGAAACAAAACTGGCGTTCTACGGATCTGAGCGTAGAATGTTAGATCCTTTAATCGGGCAGGTAGATTAGAAAATTTAAAAAGGGAAATGGATAGGTTAAAGTTCGATATAGTGGGAATTAGCGAAGTTCGGTGGCAGGAGGAACAACACTTTTAGTCAGGTGAATACAGGGTTATAAATACAAAATCAAATAGGGGTAATGCAGGAGTAGGTTTAATAATGAATAACAAAATTGGAGTTCGGGTAAGCTACTACAAACAACATAGTGAACGCATTATTGTGGCCAAGATAGACACGAAGCCCACGCCTACAACACTAGTACAAGTCTATATGCCAACTAGCTTTGCAGATGACGAAGAAATTGAAGAAATGTATGATGATATAAAAGAAATTATTCAGCCAGTAAAGGGAGACGAAAATTTAATAGTCATGGGTGACTGGAACTCGGTAGTAGGAAAAGGAAGAGAAGGAAACATAGTAGGTGAATATGGACTGAGACTAAGAAATGAAAGAGGAAGCCGCCTGGTAGAATTTTGCGCAGAGCACAACTTAATCATAGCTAACACTTGGCTCAAGAATCATAAAAGGAGGTTGTATACATGGAACAAACCTGGGGATACTGACAGGTTTCAGATAGATTATGTAATGGTAAGACAGAGATTTAGAAACCAGGTTTTAAATTGTAAGACATTTCCAGGGGCAGATTTGAACTGTGACCACAACCTATTGGTTATGAAATGTAGATTAAAACTGAAGAAACTGCAAAAAGGTGGGAATTTGAGGAGATGGGATCTGGCTAAACTGAAAGAACCTGAAGTTGTACAGAGTTTCAAGAAGAGCATAAAGGAACAATTGACAAGAATGGGGGAAAGAAATACAGTAGAAGAAGAATGGATAGCTTTGAGGGATGGGGTGGTGAAGGCAGCAGAGGATCAAGTAGGTAAAAAGACGAGGGCTCGTAGAAATCCTTCGGTGACAGAAGAAATATTGAATTTAATTGATGAAAGGAGAAAATATAAAAATGCAGTAAATGAAGCAGGCAAAAAGGAATACAAACGTCTCAAAAATGAGATCGACAGGAAGTGCAAAATGGCTAAGTAGGGATAGCTAGAGGACAAATATAAGCACGTAGAGGCTTATCTCACTAGGGGTAAGATAGATACTGCCTACAGGAAAATTAAAGAGACCTTTGGAGATAATAGAACAACTTGTATGAACATCAAGATCTCAGATCGAAACCCAGTTCTAAGCAAAGAAGGGAAAGCAGAAAGGTGGAAGGAGTATATAGAGGGCCTATACAAGGGCGATGTTCTTGAGGACAACAGAGCACTGAAAGACCTGAGTCGAAACAAGGCCCCCGGAGTAGACAACATTCCATTGGAACTACTGACGGCCTTGGGAGAGCCAGTCCTGACAAAACTTTACCATCTGGTGAGCAAGATGTTTGAGACAGGCGAAACACCCCCAGACTAAAAGAAGAATATAATAATTCCAATCCCAAAAAGCAGGCTTTGACAGATGTGAAAATTACGGAACTATCAGTTTATTAAGTCACGGCTGTGAAATACTTACGCGAATTCTGCCCAGATGAATGGAAAAACTGGTAGAAGTCGACCTCAGGGAAGATCAGTTTGGATTCCGTAGAAATATGGGTAACACGTGAGGCAATTCTGACCCTACAACTTATCTTAGAAGCTAGATGAAGAAAAGGCAAACCTACGTTTCTAGCATTTGTAAACTTTGAGAAAGCTTTTGACAAAGTTGACTGGAATAATCTCTTTCATATTCTGAAGGTGGCAGGGGTAAAATACAAGGATCGAAAGGCTATTTACAATTTGTATAGAAACCAGATGGCATTTATGAGAGTCGAGGGGCATGAAAGGGTAGCAGTGGTTGGAAAGGGAGGAAGACAGGGTTGTAGCCTCTCCCCGATGTTATTCAATATGTATATTGAGCAAGCAATAAAGGAAACAAAAGAAAAGTTCGGAATAGGTATTAAAATCCATGGAGAAGAAATAAAAACTTTAAGGTTCGCGATGACATTGTAATTCTGTCAGAGGCAGCAAAGGACTTGGAAGAGAAAGAATGGATAGTGTCTTGAAGGGAGGATATAAGATGAACATCAGCAAAAGCAAAACGAGGATAATGGAATGTAGTCGAATTAAGTCGGCGATGCTGAGGGAATTAGATTAGGAGATGAGACACTTAAAGTAGTAAAGTAGTTTTGCTATTGGGGTAGCAAAACAACTGATGATGGTCGAAGTGGAGAGGATATAAAATGTAGACTGGCAATGGCAAGGAAAGCATTTCTGAAGAAGATAAATTTGTTAACATCGAGTATTGATTAAAGTGTCAGGAAGTCGTTTCTGAAAGTATTTGTATGGAGTGTAGGCATGTATGAAAGTGAAACGTGGACGATAAATAGTTTGGACAAGAAGAGAGTAGAAGCTTTCGAAATGTGGTGCTACAGAAGAATGCTGAAGATTTGATGGGTAGATCATAGAAGGAATGAGTAGGTATTGAATAGAATTGTGGAGAAGAGGAGTTTGTGGCAGAAGGGACCGGTTGGTAGGGCATGTTCTGATGTATCAAGGGATCACAAATTTAGCATTAGAGCGCAGCGTGGAGGGTAAAAATCGTAGAGCGATACCAAGAGATGAATACACTAAACAGTTTCAGAAGGATGTAGGTTGCAGTAAGTACTGGAGAGAGGAAGAAGCTTGCACAGGATAGAGTAGCATGGAAAGCTGCATCAAACCAGTCTCAGGACTGAAGACCACAACAACAACAACAACACCTTATACCTCGTATTTAAATCTTGCAAAAGAAACTTTGTAGGTTATGTGGGTCGAATAATGGTTACTGTCGCTAGCACCTATGGAGAAAAAGGGGGATCGGCATCTGTCCCTACGGAAACGAACAGATGACGCACCATTACCGTGGAACAGATGCTTCGACGCGGGCAATTCTAATAGAAGTCCTTACGATTGTATTTGTCAGAAAACTGGCGAGAAAACACGTTAGGTCAACCGCCTGCGGAAAATGGAGTGTAGAAGATCTAATAAAAGCCATGAGAAGAAGAAAGGCAATGATAAAAGGAAAGCAGCTCGAATGAATAATATACCAGAATGAACATTAAGGAGAAGGCTTGCTATCTCCAATTTCAAGAAAACAGGGTGTGGACCATCTTCATATTTGGGTGAAGATGCAAGAAGTGTTCAACGTAAAGAAATTGCAAGCATATGGCTTTGCTCCAAAACCGTCAGACCATAGCCAAATAGCCTTCTATTTAGTTGATCAGAAGGGATTGAAAAATAAATTGAATGAAGATAAGAAAGGAAAGATTGGCTTCTCTTATTTTCAGAACATAATGCAGACTGAAACATAAGACGAGCGCAACGGCTGGCATGAACAGAGACGAAGGGTATTCTTACTTTGATCTTTTGACAAAAATGTTGATAGAAAACGGGCTTTCGGATAACCAGGCAGTATCTATAACGTAGACAAAGCTGGTCTACAGCTAAAAAATGGGCAAGGGAAGGTTGTGGAGACAAAAGGAGGCAGAGATATCCATGTTATTACTTCTAGTGAAGAAGGAGATTCAATAACAGTTACTGCCGGCTCTAATGGTGGGAGAAATTTCTTACCGCGTTACTGCTTTCACAAATGGGTAAATAAAACACAAGACGCTTACACAACATGTCTATGAGATCAGTTGTTGTTATGAGACGAGAATCCGCTTAAGTCCACGGTCATATTTTCGTGGATTGGTTCAATAACTATTTCCTTCCTGGAAAGGCATCTGGCCCTGCACTGCTTCCGCTAGACGGTAATGCTTCCCATACGAATTCTGTCACCCTTCTGCATCTAGCTGTTGAAAACGAAGAGTCGATAGTTTGTTTGCCTAGTCACAGCCATTAGACCGAAAATTTTTGAAGCCGCTAAAATCTTATTTTAAAGGGGCTTGTCATTTGTGGATTGTAGCTAATGCAAGGAAAGAGAGAAGAATTGTGAAGTAGCAGGTCGGAGAGTTGCTCTTCAAAGCATGGACTTGTGTTGCAACTGTCCAGAGCGGTGTATCCGCATTTAGAGCTGAAAGAGCAATGATTCCTAACCATATCTTTATTTCAAACATAAATCATACAGAGACTGAACTCCCAACTCCTGAAGATACGTGTAATGATATGACTCCACATGAGCGGTCAACATTAACGTCTAAAAGAAATTTGTTAACAGGACTCCTTTATGCTTGCAAACATTGCACAAGTTTGGCTGCTGTTCGACCAACTGCATCCGCAATTGCAATGTAAATGTCAAGTCAGTAACTCCTCCTGGAGGAATTCTATTAGAATTTCTGGAACAGATTTCATCTGTTGCTGCACTACCTCATAGAAGTAAATCGAAATGAAAACAGTAAGCAGTGAGTCTAACATGCGACTAGTTTACAGCAACGAAAAGACGGAAAATCACTGAAGGAAAGAAGAAAGAAAAAATCTCTGTACAAAAAATGCAGCAGGTAAAGGAAATCAAATCCCCAGAACGACACAAAAAAGTCGCCGAATAAGTCACATTGTTAGAAGAAGATGGTGATAGTATTTAGTACACAGTAGTTCCTCCGATGAATTACATTTTGAAGAAAACGTTTGTGTAGAGTGTCTTGAACCTTATGAAGAAACATCGTCTATCTCTGATTTGATTCAATCTGTAAGATGTTCTTGATGGCACAATGAATCATGCATCTGAATCATACACTCGCTATCAGAATATGATTTGCTTCTGCGGACGAATAAAAAATAAACGTCTAAAATAAAAATCACTGTGTGTGTGTGTGTGTGTGTGTGTGTGTGTGTGTGTGTTTTTCAGTTTCTCTTGCAGTTGGCCACCTGTCGGTCCCTACAGCTGCATCTTGTCCCCTATTTGATACTTTCATGAAATTTACAGGGCATCGTATATCATCAGAGCGTTTCTTTGTTATAAAGTTTTTTATAACTCGATAATTTCTGTAACAATATAAAATATTCACCACCAATCTTGCCTACGTTCTGTGCTATTTAAGTGTTCATATATTGATAAACATTAATTTAAAAAATAGGCGGCTTCTGCCTCGCCTTTACGTTATAGTTCTTCTCAAATTGTATATCTGCACTTTCATAAAATACTTCAATTCGTACTTGCACATGCAGTAGATAATATATCACTTTTATCAAAGAAAGATTCAAAGGTATTAGCAATAGATGTGTATTAGAATACCAGATACAACGCCACATAAGGATACCAAAACAGCGACTTAAAAGAAGCTCAGTAACAACTCTTTACGAAGCGAAATAAATCATTTCATTCTCGTAAAAATACACCAATAGTGTCCAGTAATGGCGAATTCGTCTTGCCTTGAGGTAATTAATTCGGCGCTTCTATAACGGGGAACTCCACGGACTGCTAAGTATTGACACAGGATTGAATATGCTCGTCCGCAGTCTCGTTTGGTGGTCATGGAACAGAGAAGAACATAGGAAAACACGCTTTACAAAAACAGAGAAGATCTTAGAAATGTGTTATTGACTCTCAATATTTAGTGTTTCTGAGGTGTTTCATATCTTCTGTATGTTTGTGTATGTGTGCGTGTGTGCGTGTGTGTGTGTGTGTGTGTGAGTGTGTGTGTGTGTGTGCATCCCACGAGAAGGTAAATGTCAGACATTGTAATAAGTGCGTGAGGAATAGGAAATCGAGTGAAACTGCCGCATACGTTGATATACTGTAAGACGTCATGGTCTGCTGACCTTCATTGCTTACATATTCCGCCCTCACAATCATATTCCGCACATCAAGACGCTTCATTCGAACCCAAACTCGATAAGATAAAGTCAATGTTGTATGAATTCATGTAAACAATATGCAAATAACTGTTGAATCGTAAGTGCGCACCGTGGTTGAAATACTCGAGGCTAGCGTACACACATACATTCCAGACACGACGGTCCCAGGAGCTTTTAGTTCGAGAGAGGCAACCGCACGCCAGGAGGACAGTCCCAAACCACCTACGTCGGCCGGTGGCCGCCCGTGGAGCGGACAGCCGTCGACCCTTCGACCGAGGGAAACGAGGAACGACCCCGTGTTCAGCTTAAAAGCAAATTCCGCTACATTGTGTGGGAGCGGCCAGCCTACGCATTCTTTACACATAGAACGCAGTTTCAGAGATTTTCACAGGGAGACAGCAAACGTCAAACGCCGATACTACAGATTTCCGGTTTGGTCGCCTTAAACGAAACGCCATTCTCCCGTGTTAGAAGAGCAATGCTGCTTGGCAGACGATATTTCTGATGCCTTGAGCTGAAGGAGTAATGGAAGAAACCGAAAGATATACCGCCTCACGTCTGGCGTGGATTGGCGCCGTTCCGCTGTCGCTCTTGGAGCGAGGAACAAGTCTATCCTCATTACTTCACTGGGAGAGCATCTCTGTTGCGAGCGACTCGAAGTGTGACTCTCTATACTGAGTCCTTGCGATTCAGCGTTATTCACTGTGTTGGGCGACACACTTATTGTGCGGTGTGAACGGACAGAGTTACAGTTAAACGCCTGCGAGCGAATTTTTGAGTGGTATCGCAATGGACTGGTTATCTGACTGGTTTACCACGCCAATAGTTAGACTAAGGGCGAATAGGAATCCTTGACTTCACCAAGGCATAGGGAGGGTCTGATTGGCGGAGGTCAATCCAGATAGACCGAGAGTTATCTTCTTTGTCAGCAGCGATTGGCGCAGACAGCAGTCATCCCAGCTTACGGTATTGTGCGCTACTGTTATTGAGAGCCCCATATTTCCTCCACAACAATACACTTCACTACATTTCACACGCAACACCCTCGACCGTATCCAGCAGCATTCCAAAGGATAATTATTCAAGTTGAGTAGGTGGGCCTCTCAGCCATTCTACCAAGGAAACAACTATCTTAAACTTTGTATAGAAATTTCATTTGCGAATCCTATCCTTCAGAGGTAACTTCACATTCCGAAAAGAGCCAGGATATAACTTGTTCAATCCATACCTAAACGTGCCATTTTGATTTCTCAGAATTTTTGCAAAATAAATAATAACTTTCGTTAGTTTTATTTTTTTATTTATTAATTTTTTTTACACTAACTAGCACTACTCCAGTACCCAAGTATCCCACTAGTTACGTAAGAAATTTTGTGAATTTTTGTGTCATTTCCTTACAGCGGACGACTGCAGAAGATTGCTGAAGTTTTTCAGGCATTTCTCTTTAGAACGTTAGGATCGTCTGTCTGATTTCTGTAGTAGTGTAGGGTGGAAATTGCATCTTCCAAGAGTACACCTCAGATTAATCCGTTGGGCAGAATAACACATCTCTGATCAACCCCACGCTCACAATACTTGTAAGTTTCTGGAGATGTATTGCGAAATGACTTGCTCCCCTTGTATCAGTATTGTGTCGTAAGTCACTGTAGCAACGGATGGTACCTAGTGATTTAGAAAAAGCGAAGGCATTCCCGATTTTTAGACGAGTCGTCGTAGACATGCGCGCAATTACAGGCTGATATCGCTGAAGTTCATGCGTTGTATGGTTACGGAACGTAAGTTTTCCTCACGTATTACATTTTCGTGGAATGAAATGTTCACCTATAAAAATCAACATGTATTCCTGAAACAGAGACCTTGCGAAACACAACTCACGGCGTTTGTCCGTGAGATCCTGAACGCTGCAGATACCGGCGCCCAGGTCTTCAGGAAGGCACCCGCTCCAGTTCGGCCCCGTCTTTTAGTAAACACATGCAAGATACCACGTGTGGGAGGGAGAAAGAGGTGTGAATTTTGATTTAAATTCTATAAATGAAATGCAAGTAGTGGTGTTCAACATATAAGTGGTTTATTCAGTGAAACTGCAGTAAACGGCAAATGTAATTATTATTAAAATTTTATCAAATTCATTTAACAGATTATTCAAATAATGATAAACACAAATAAAAAATTTGGGTCGCCAGATACTGTAGAAAGTATCAAATAAAAAAAACAACAAATAGAATTGAATTGGCATCAACAGCTCATAACATGTGAGTTATATAAGGAGGCTGGCCTGGTATTTGCCTTTTAACAAGAGCATTGTATGACTTCATTCTAATTTAACATGTAAATAAATTACACGAGACGGGCTGACCTGCTGTATTGAATGAGGAAGGAATAAAAAAAATGCTGAAAATATGACTCTCTTAACGGGCAAGCGGTGAATACTGTGCCTTGCGTCTGTATGAGCATCTAACACATTGAAAACAAACTGAAGAAAGCGAAAGAAGGATGCGCAACTAGGAAGGCGGGCGTTTTCTGTATTACCATGTGCATAGCGTGGTCGGCGTGGCGGTGGAGTCGGCTGATTGCGTGCGGCTGCATCGAGACTCTGACGGCAACGTAGTTGATAGCGTCTAACATGCCCTACACTGAAAATAGTGACCGAAACCTGCTACCGGAAGCTATCATTACTGGACAACGGTATGTGTCCACCTGCAAGTGCAAACCTACGGGAAACTGCTTTAAACAAAGCTCAAAACTGTTCTAGCAGTACTACCGTCATCGGACATGTAGTAAATCACGCACAGTGAGTGAAGCTCGCCTACTTGGATCTAACAAACTTTGCTCTCTACGCTGTTTGCGACGAATGCAAAGTGCATTGTCTCATGACAAGCGATGAGAGAATCGTTGCGACTTATCGGAAGCATTCAAGAGTGAACTCGTGCCTCCTCAGAAGCGAAACTCGGAATGCCAAATACTGGAGCGCTCCTCGCATGTAGAGAGAGAGAGAGCCTATGCCCACCAGCGTCTTGTCTCCACATTTCTGCAAATTACGTAGCTCGTACTATTCTTCAAAGCGAACATGCGATTCTTGCCAATGAAAAGGTCTGTTTCAAAATTTCCCCCCTCCTTGCCGCCGCGAGGAAAAGAGAGCCATACCCTGTGTGAGACAGAGTATACAGGTAAACTAAGGCTTCTTCCTTTGAGTATTGCCGGTACGTTCCCAGGTGTTCTGCTAGCGGGAAATGGCCAAAATTCCCCGGGCCACTTGAGATTCTTTGACACCCAAGTCGTGCTGTTGCTATTCAACTCGCCGCTCTGTCCGCGTTACCTAGAATCGTGACAAAACTGTTTTTGTAGTTTCCGCTGCCTCGGGTACACGTGCGAATGTCCACGGCTTCCCAGGGCAGCGTGTTGATGTATGCATCGTCTTCGCCTGTCGCTAATCCTCTGGGGGCCTACACTCTGAGATGCGTGCCGACATGGGCGCGACCGCAGCTCGCCCATGGGCGCACTACCTGTGTCCACCTGGCCGCCGGGCTTCCCAGCTAGGAAAGCATCAGAAGAATTCCTTTCATGTACAAAGTGTACCAAGTTTGCAAAGAGAAGAATCATAGCCCTTTACCGATGCTTAATGACACAATAACTCACCTCCGTCACACTTCATATATTGCAATAAACTAATGACTGACTTTAAAAAGCAATTATCTCCTTTAATTAAAAACATGAAAAGCTTTGACTCTTTTCACACGCGTGCTTACTGTGTAGCGGACCAGGTTTATAAAAGGATGGAGTACATCCTTGCAGACAGAACACGTCGTTCTTAACGGTACAAAATCGACGCATACAAAGGTAATTTCTTCAGTTCGCCACTGTACAGGGCTGTTACTGTTTACATCCAACTTTAACGATCCAGTACATAACGCTAGAGTCTTCGTGGATCTGATGCTGTTTTCTGTAAGAAGGCTGCAGTTCCAAAAATCCGTAGCGAAATGGAAGAATACTTGCATAGAATCGACGATTCGTGAATGAACTGGCAGTTAACCGTTGACGTACTGAAATCTATCGTAATCCGCGTTAATAGACAAATAATCCACTACTGTTCGGTTGTACTATTGGCAACAAATGCTTGGAAATGATAACTGCCAGAAAAGATCTAGAAATAGCCATCCGAAGCTATCCGAAATGGCATGAGCAAATGGCAAAACTGATAGGCAAAACAGATGCAAGGATGAAAATCACAGCGAGAATCCTAAGGAAATGCAATTCGGACACCAAAGAAGGGGCTCACTGTTCTCTTTTTCGCCGATTACTGAACTCTGTTAATGAGTTCGGGACAGTTACCAAATTGGAAGAGACGAGAAGGTACAACGAACAGCAGAGCATTTCGTCACCGGATCGTTTGCTCGGCATAAGAAGGTTATGGAGGTGCCCAATAAAGTGCTAAAAGAGAGGCGGAGAGGCGCTGTGCAGCACGCAGGGGCGGCCACTGCTAAAATCCCGAGGAGAGCCGGGCAGTGTGCAACGTCCTTCGTCATACGTCCCTTTAAGGAAGCACGACGAGAAAATCAGAGAAGTGAGGAGGAGACGAAACGACAGTCTTACTTCCCACACACCATTCGTGAATGACGCTATCTATACAGGTTGATTCTTTCCGCCGAGTACAAACTCTGCGGAGTGACCCACGAGAGGATACGGACCAAAAATGTCTAACAAACTTGGGTCTGGAAATGCATTCTTTCCATGCTTAAGACCGTTTATTGAATCACACTTTGTCACAGAGACTGTGGTCTAATACGTGCTGTACTACGCAGCCACAGTCACAATATCCATGGTTTCTACCTCCAGGGTGCTACTGTTCCTCAAACATTATGCCGTAGCGCCCTCTCTTCTCACAGTAATTGGTACTGTTGTGTCCGATTTGCTGCTCTTGCTGACTCATCTTGTAGTCGATGAGATACAGCGGTGTACGTAATAGTCGCCGTCCTCTGCATTTGCGTTTCCGTAATACAAACGTCTGAAAAATGAGGTCGACAGGAAGTGCAAAATGGGTAAGGTGGGATTGCTAGAGGATAAATATAAGGATGTACAGCTGTATATCTTCTGCTAGGGATGCAATAGATGCTGCCCACAGAAAAATTAAACAGACATTTGGAGAAAAGAGAACTACTTGTATAAATATCAAGAGCTCTGATTGAAAACCAGAAGGGAAAGCATAAAAGTACATGAAGATGAAATGAGAGATATGATACTACGTGAAGAGTTTGACAGAGCACTGAAAGAGCTAAGACCAAATAATGCCCCGGGAGTGGACAATATTCCTTTGGAACTACTGATAGCCTGTCGAGAGCCAGCCATGATAAAACTCTACCAACTTGTAAGCAAGAAGTATGATATAGGAGAAATACCCTCAGACTTCAAGAAGAATATAAAAATTCCAATCCCAAAGAAACCAGATGTTGACAGGCGTGAAAATTACTGAATTTGCTGTTGGAGTGAACTGTACAGAAATGTTATGAGACTGACATCACTGCCGAAACACCTTACACCATTTTAAGATGTTTTAACTGTTCATTTCATTATATCCTCCATTTTTCTACTTCTTCAAAATCATTTTCACACTCATTCCATTTTAAATTAATCTTTTATTGCACCAATGACTGCTAAAGAAGCTAGTTTTTTATGAGCTTAATGTCTTCTGTGCTGGCTCACTACTGTGTTCTTCCATCCGTAATCTGGTGTGCTCAATGACTGTCTGAGAAACAATCCAGAAGCGTTACATGAGTAATGTCATGTTCCTTGCATGTTGCGTAAATGGTGGACCCAAAAAGTCGAATATTATTAGCCATTCCATCAACTTTGCCCATTGTGCGCTGTATGAGAAGTCTGGTATATAAATTTCTATGGGTAGGTTGTTAATAACACGATTAAGGAGTTATCGATCCTGTTCCTTCTTCTTCTTCTTCTTCTTCTTCTTCTTCTTCTTCTTCTTATCCATCATCGTCTTCTTGTTTATTGCTCGAATTCCACTGCATGCATTCTGTACAAGCAATACCCTTGTACATTAGTTGATGTAACAAATGAGTTTAAAGATGTGATTCAAGGAGCATGCACTTTCGCTTACCATCAGTCTGTTATTGATGAAAGTAAATGCAACCTCAGAATCACATACATGGCGCTCCATTTCCAGCTACATATCAGGTCCTTTCAACTGCAAAAAACGAATGTGATTACTAAGCTACTTCTTCATGAAAATGATCTCAAATTTAAGAATGTCTCTATACGTTGCAAATCGCTTGAACAATATAAGTATGAATTTCTAGAACAACCGATTGAAAACTTGATATTGGATATTTTATATTTAGAAGTAAGGAAGATTGAGAATGGATGACTATTTGGAGCTGATGACCTAGATATTGGTATTGGAGGGAATATCCGGGATTGGAAGGCAGACTCCATGGAATCGCTAGCATATCTCCAATTTGTTCACTGGAATAACGCTAATAACGTGATGAAGTAATTAGTATTCTTATTAGCTACAACAGTACTACGCAACAATGCACATGAAGATAAAATAATTATTCAATACGCTTCATGAAGCTTTGATTAGTGCATGAAGCTTACGACTGTAGAAAATAAAGTGGAAGACACCATTTCAGGGTGGGAATTTTCATATGAGTACATTCCATAAGCTGAAAGACGCCCATGAAATGTGCATGTCGCTGATTTGGAAATAGTTCATGCAACTATTGCTTGGAATTCTGCATATCAGAGAGCACTGAATTGATCTTGGAAACAGACGATGAGTGATCATATTCGATTTCACATGAGTATAAAATATATATTCAGGACTGTAGGGCTAGTAATACGCCTCTGACCTGGATGACGGATGCTGTGGCATGTGAGACACAACTGCCTGGATCAAATAGCATGAATTGCGGAGAGGCAGTTACATAATTCTTTAACAAGAAAATTACGATCAGCTACAGCACAGATATTTCCTGTTGGTTTGAAATGCAGGGTTACAAGACGTATGTGGGAAATGTAGTGTTCTCGATGATGCATATCTTGAAACTTCCATTCCTCTGGGATAAAGTTCCTTGTGAATGTGGAATATGAAATATGACGCTTACATCAACAATATGGAGCTTGTTTACTGACCTTTTTGTCAATTCGAACGTTCTTACTCAGGGATGTTGGTGTGTTACAGAAGCTGCAAGACTCACTGCGACCAGATTCACATTGTCTCTGCATCGTTACAAATGTCGCCATAACCGTGGTCACTATTATGATTCACACTTTTCCACTATTTGCTCATAATATGTAAGATGAAATGCAGTATATCCTTCTACAAATCGAATCTATATATGTTTCTTATAAATCTCTTCTCGAAGTACAAGAAAATAAGGGCTCTTCTAATTATATGTTACAAAACGCAATATGCACTGAAAGAATACTGGCATTAGAGAAGGGTAGCAGAAACCAATACTAAGCATCAGAGGTACCAACCATAAATTTTGGAACAGCACTCTTGTTGTTCTGGAAGACTGCAAAATATACCTGCTGTGAAGATTCTCAGCAATCAGTGCTGGGAAACTTGACTTTCTCAACAGGAGCAATATGTACATGATGCAACATGTAAAAGTGAACAATTGGACACACATGATTCCAAAAATAGTGATTTATAACAATTTCTTCACATATTGCTAGTAGCAAAACTGTATATATAAAATGTCAGTTACTGTTTACTACGTTTCCAGCAGTGGATCAATAGCAGACTCAAATACCAGATATGTAAAAGAAGGTCCTATTGGCTCCTTGTTTAATTTGCAAAGGATTTAGTCATCACATGTATAGCAGTCGCTTCCATTGTGATTATGAATCAGGAAATGGCACACTTACTTAAAAGGGAGTGCTTTAAAGATTTAGAACATCTAATTGCTTTTGAAGTGAATTATACATACGAATCTATTTATTTCACTGAACTTTTCTGTTGTAAACTGGTTGATTTCTAAATTAATTATGTATTATTCATATTGTGCAAAGTTTAGTCACAAAGTCAGGGCACTACCATTTCGATTTTGATAAGGCAGGTGTATCAGTCAAAACCTGCCTGCCTAATCTACATATCTCAGACACTTACACAAATTGTAACAAAATACTGTTGCAGCAGATAATATCCTCATAAGTTGTGAAGAAAAAATAGAATCTATACTGAATTTGCAAATTCCCCTGTGTGTGATGGCATAAAATTTCAAACTTGTTTATTGTGATCAGTATGTAGTGTAAAATTTATAGCTATAGTATCATTTGTTTGGCATCTTTCTTCCTGTTTCATTCCCTCTGTAATACACTCCTGGAAATGGAAAAAAGAACACATTGACACCGGTGTGTCAGACCCACCATACTTGCTCCGGACACTGCGAGAGGGCTGTACAAGCAATGATCACACGCACGGCACAGCGGACACACCAGGAACCGCGGTGTTGGCCGTCGAATGGCGCTAGCTGCTCAGCATTTGTGCACCGCCGCCGTCAGTGTCAGCCAGTTTGCCGTGGCATACGGAGCTCCATCGCAGTCTTTAACACTGGTTGCATGCCGCGACAGCGTGGACGTGAACCGTATGTACAGTTGACGGACTTTGAGCGAGGGCGTATAGTGTGCATGCGGGAGGCCGGGTGGACGTACCGCCGAATTGCTCAACACGTGGGGCGTGAGGTCTCCGCAGTACATCGATGTTGTCGCCAGTGGTCGGCGGAAGGTGCACGTGCCCGTCGACCTGGGACCGGACCGCAGCGACGCACGGATGCACGCCAAGACCGTAGGATCCTACGCAGTGCCGTAGGGGACCACACCGCCACTTCCAAGCAAATTAGGGACACTGTTGCTCCTGGGGTATCGGCGAGGACCATTCGCAACCGTCTCCATGAAGCTGGGCTACGGTCCCGCACACCGTTAGGCCGTCTTCCGCTCACGCCCCAACATCGTGCAGCCCGCCTCAAGTGGTGTCGCGACAGGCGTGAATGGAGGGACGAATGGAGACGTGTCGTCTTCAGCGATGAGAGTCGCTTCTGCCTTGGTGCCAATGATGGTCGTATGCCTGTTTGGCGCCGTGCAGGTGAGCGCCACAATCAGGACTGCATACGACCGAGGCACACAGGGCCAACACCCGTCATCATGGTGTGGGGAGCGATCTCCTACACTGGCCGTACACCTCTGGTGATCGTCGAGGGGACACTGAATAGTGCATGGTACATCCAAACCGTCATCGAACCCATCGTTCTACCATTCCTAGACCGGCAAGGGAACTTGCTGTTCCAACAGGACAATGCACGTCCGCATGTATCCCGTGCCACCCAACGTGCTCTAGAAGGTGTAAGTCAACTACCCTGGCCAGCAAGATCTCCGGATCTGTCCCCCATTGAGCATGTTTGGGACTGGATGAAGCGTCGTCTCACGCGGTCTGCACGTCCAGCACGAACGCTCGTCCAACTGAGGCGCTAGGTGGAAATGGCATGGCAAGCCGTTCCACAGGACTACATCCAGCATCTCTACGATCGTCTCCATGGGAGAATAGCAGCCTGCATTGTTGCGAAATGTGGATATACACTGTAGTAGTGCCGACATTGTGCATGCTCTGTTGCTTGTGTCTATGTGCCTGTGGTTCTGTCAGTGTGATCATGTGATGTATCTGACCCCAGGAATGTGTCAATAAAGTTTCCCCTTCCTGGGACAATGAATTCACGGTGTTCTTATTTCAATTTCCAGGAGTGTATATTACAATGACGATGTGTGCACTCACATGTCATGTGCAGTTTAATGATGAAACAGAGACGGAAAGAGAGAGATGTGAAATTTATTGAGGTGTATAAATCATAGACGTGATGATGACACAAATGTTGAAATACTGTCCATAATTTTTATGTTGTGTTCAAATACGTGCGAGATGAAATTTAATGAAAAGGCAGGTGTGGAAAGAGAGGGAATTATACATAGTGGGATACGCGTTTTTTAAATATTTTCTCCTTCCCTAATGAGTTTGACGCAACTTTTAGCCTTTGACACAGGCACACAGCACTGTATGTCTCCAAAAATTCCTTTCTCGCACAGTGTAACGACCACATCTTGGATGACACCTGACTCTATTGTCATGAACGTCGTAATATAAGTCATCATGTTATTATTCCGTGAAATCAGACTCTAAATTAAAGAGCTCACAGTTATCAGAGTTTGATTTCTGATAAAACGCGTAGTTCTCCTACGGAATCTTCTGAGACGAGAAACGAGTATCATGTGTAGCCTGTGAATAACAATGGGAGTAGATGCAATTAGAAACTTAGCTTCTTTGCAGCTGTCCTGATAACACGAGCGGTTACCTTCCGGTTGCTGGTTGCCCTCGCGCACACACAGCAGTGGCTCCATTTCTCGCAGCACCTCCACCAGGAAGCCGCAACATCGTTACGCCGGCGCCTGCCGCCGCTCGCCCCATTGTCGGCAGGCGCTGCGCTAAGTGGGTTGCGCGCCGACCTGCCACCTGCTCCCCTTACCTCCGCGCCGCAGGGGATCGGGTTCTCCAAAGTACTCCACACCCGCCCCGCCCCGCGATCTCAAGTAACACTCCGAGCCAGCCGGGCGTTACAACAGTGTTACGCTGTTCTGAAACGCTGTTGTCACCCTGCGAGGCCAGGTCACCGAGTGAACAGAATTAGCCCGATGTCTCTTTACTAGATGATAGTATTCTCCAAGAAACTTCTGCAGCAACCCAGTATAAGCTTAACGACACTGTGCCACACCGCCAATTTTCACTCACTTTTCGACCTCAACCGCACAGGTATATCCCGTTGATAACTGAGATGATCTTCAGTCCCATGATGGCACTGATTTAGCTCTCGGTGATAGTCCGTCCTACCCTAGTCTCCTCGTTCTGCAGAATTACTGCTACTGTAGTCCACGTGGACCGGTTTACTGTAGTGAAGCATTCTCTGCAGTTTTTAGCCTTTACATTTCACTGCACTATGAACTGGGACACACTCTGAGACATCAAAGAATAGTTAATCAACTGATCCGTTCAATAAACAAGATTTGCCATAAATTTTCTTCCTCTCCGATTCCTGTTAGTGTATTGCAGTCTCCAAAATAACAACGCGATCTTTTAAGTATAATTCTGTTTCTCCAATTAGACTTTATTTCTCCTTATTTCAGTTGAATCTCTTGCTTACTGCTTTAATTGGTGTATGAAAACCAATAAGCACATACTAGCAATATTTTACTGTATTTATCTATTAAAAGAACACATTATTAAATTCACTGTAAAAACAGTATGTGCCTTGAGTTCTAGTGCCAGTCTTACAATGTAGAAACATAAGTACATAGAACCGAGACTGATATCGGAGCGGTGTTTCATATCTGTAAAGATGTCAATAATTTCCCATTGCAGCTTGCGAATAATTTCAAATGGAATGAACAGTCATCGCATTCCATGTTATTGTTTTCGTGCGGTAGTTTACTGAGTCATTTTACTATTTCTTATGTGCACAACTATTCTAAACATTTTTGTAGTCCATTTCCTTGTGGGTAAGGTATACCATTCAATATCTTGTTCAATTTTACTTCACTGTAGGTTTTCAGGTGTGAGGGTATATTTCATGTGACGTAAGTTTTAAATTTTTCTTAGAATGTAAGTGATACGTATCCAGCTCAGTAGCTGAGGCAATGTGTCTTGAAACCGAAACCACTCATTGTATTGATGGTAGACCCTTAAACTAAACGTACAGTTTGTTTTTATCGGAATACTCTTAGTAAATTTGACCACAAATTTCCGAACAGGTTTGGTTAATGGTATAACATATGGCGACGTTCGCCATCAACGCGTCTTCACTGTTGGAGTCAGCACTGACTCTTTCTAGCTCTGAATCGCAGTACTTCCAACAATAATGGAAATTGACATTTGCAGGTGAGTCTCAGTCTGCTCAGTTAAACTCCATCAACAATCAGTCGACTCTCAGTCGCCCGCTCCACACACGCCTACATATTATCAGATCTGGTTATATCGATGAGTGAGGTCTGGTGTTTGTATCACGTTTCTCACTAGTAACAGAACTGCGGTCTTATTGTTTACGTCTAAGTATGTTTAAAAGAAATCACCACAACATGTCACTATACCTTAATTCCTGAACTGCGACTGTGAAAAGATGAAACAGCGTTCCCAGCTGTGCAGTTTGGGAACGAGTCACCCACTACCCTAGTCTCTGCAGTGACCCAGCCCAAAACGGCACATTCATCTCCAGCTACAGGCATCATTCGATCTTGTCTTCAGAACGCAGGATGAGTTGATCAGGCATGTTGAAATCTTACGGACGCCAGGAGCAGCACAACTCTACATAAATAAGACTCGATCACAGACTGAATTAATTTTGTATATTTCTATGAATACCCATAATACATTAATAATGAAGCTCACACGACTGAACAAGTAATGCAGGCACTGCATTAAGTGGCAAAAGTGCCTGGATACCAGACAGTTATTATAGGAAACGACACAGTGCTCGTTCAATCAAGGAAAACAACACGCACAACTAACTAGAGGAACGTACAAAATGCAGATGTAAAACAGGTCATTGGTGCGAGCGTGACAGATACGGTTTAAAGGTGGCAGACACAAACCTCGTAGCGAACGCTCAGCGTGGCAGTTGAGCCGTGGGACCGTGCTTTTGACAGACCTGACTGTACCAGACACGGAAACGGGTCTCTCGATGTTAGCAGAACTGGGGTCGCAGCGAGGCATAGCGCTCGCTGTTGAAGACTTTGGGTTGCTAAGAACACAACCGACTACGAAGACGGCTCTGCCTTTCATAGTCAGTCTAACCGTGTTCTGCATGGAACGCGCTTTGGTACAATGCTGCGATACAGGCCGTTTATTTCCCGCGCTGAACCTCGTCATATAGACATAAAAAAAGCTCTATCCTACATCTATAGTGAAGGCAATCACTCAAACTGGCCCTTTGGTGAACATACCGAGAATTCGGATGGCTCTTCCGTCTCCGAATCACAGCACTCTGAGTCTGAGGTAATCTCAGTTGAAAGTTGCTTCTCAACTTCCACCCCACGGGACAGCACAGTTCGTGCAAATTAGAAATCATTTGCTAACTTTCTTTTGACAAAAACCGTAACTCAAACACGAGAAAAATCCGTCTCTGCACTATTCTGCACAGATAAACAATTCATGTCTGAGATCTCGCTGGATGCGTCCTAACTCACCGACGGCCAAGACGGTCCGCTTCCTTGGAAGACCATGGCCAAGGCACCGTCTCCAAGTCCCTACCGCTCGATGGCTGAAGGTGAAGCCTCTTTCTCCAGTTCTCCCGTCTTCCACGCGTACGAAAACGCGGCGGAAGAATACTCAGTTTCGGCCAATGTCGAACGCTCTAACATCGCCGAAATCCCTCCAACGCCATTTTTGAGATTCTACCCAATGGTCGTGTCGGTGATAAGGCCCCTAGCAAACGAAATTCCCGTCTTCGCCACGCGTTGCCCAGCACAGGTGGCTCCGGAGGGCGGGCTTCCCCCAAAGGCGCCGTATCGTCACATGTTTCCAGTGACCGCTACCTGCCGGCCACGGCGGCCCGGCGAGCTACGGCCAGCTACAGACTTTATATTCCATAGTTCTCAACTTCGACACATTTCACCAACGCTTTAAGTTGGTAATTTAATCACGCAGGCATGCAGGAAATACTACTCGAGAGTGCCTCATATTCATCATAAGTCAATAAAGTCATGACCTGATGCTCTTGCCAGTCCCTTCATTATTAATCCTAATGTTGACAAGCTTACGTGGAAGTGCCCAAATCCTGGCACCTTACAGCGGTTACGGCCAGAAAAAGGTATGGACATTTGCTTTACACTGGAGCATAATTATTATCCAACTGGTGTATCTTGTCAGTCCTCGCAACTCATATACAATTACAATTCACATTGCACTCAGAATTAATACATACAATAATATGAATGCTGTCGTCAAAGTTTTGCTAACCACTAATCAGCATCATAACAGTTGTTCATCATCCCTGGAGAACGTCGTTTCACGCTGTGTCCTTTGATGGCGTTACTCCACTGTCGGGAGACAGTTTTTGGGTTTTAGCTCGATAGTCCTGCTATCAAGACTGCAACGATGTCCACATATGCAGAAATGCTCCAAATGCATCGCTTTCATTGCATGCGGATGTAAACGCGAACACTGTCCCCCCGAGCGTTAAGCTGTTCCGACAGGCCAGCGTCTGCCTGCAAGGCACTGAGAGGAGTTACCTGTGACCCTGTGACGTGTGCTCAGCATTTCGCCGGTCCGTCCAGCCCTTATTATCTGTACACGAATGCCGATGATGACGCTGCTTCATACCACAGCAGCACAACAATTGGCCTCAGAAGGGCTGAGTGGATCCGGTAAAAACCTCTCTACCTCAGAAAAAATCTGCGGACGTACCAGGAATCGAAACCGAGTCTCTCTGCACCGAAAAAGTACAAATTTGGTAATTTTGTAAACTGAAACGATTCTAGAACTGATATCGCGCGCCTGCAGGCCTGAAATATGGAGGGGGCATACCCAGTGCAGATGTAAAGGACATCATCTTGAAAAGTCTTTCATTTTACTAATCCACCGAATTTCGATTCTTTGTAACCAACCTGACAAAGTTAGAACACTTCTAGAAATTTCATCGTAACAGCTCTTTTCTTCTAAGAACTGAAACTGTCACATGATTAATAAGAAAACTCTCCGAAGCATGTGATAGCTGAAGAATTGAAGTTTAGTGCCTAGCTCTGATTTGTGTATTTGTTCGAAACCTTACACAGGTTGAATCACCTAAAACTCGCACCTCAAATATTGCACAAACGGGAAGTGCTATTGATGTTCAGTTTTCACAATCTGGATTGGTAACCAGGAGGTCTTATTGTTAGGCAATCAACAGTTTGTAATAACACTTATAAAGCGTATTTTTCGTACGAACAAACTTTTTTTTTTTAAATGGCACAGTGCCTATTGACATTAATATAGTAAAAGTAGGTGAACTAGAATGTTAGTGGTGTTTGCTCGCACATGGACACTTGCACAATATCTGTGATAGCGCGCTCTAAAGAGCAAAAGTGCACACTCTGGTTACATAGGTTCTGACCAGTAACGAGACAACGGACCATCACAGACTACGATCAAAACGACCACCGGCAGCAGCAAAACGTGCTTCCAGCCTGATATGGAACATGGAACGACGGCTGCACATGTACTACAATATCAGCAGAGATGTTCGAGCAGGCTCCAGGAATGCGTCGTTGTATGTCTACGGATGTAACTGGTACTTTCTTGTAGACATCGTCTTTCAGCTTTACCCACTGGAAAAAGTCTATAGGTATAAAATCTGGGGAACGGAGTGGCCAAGGTACAGGTCTTCTTTTGGAAAAAAATTAGTGAAGACATTCTGCAGTACTTCGTGCTCCATGGGCTGCAAAGGCATCACGTTAGGTTCCTCCTAGTCTGTAGAGGTATGTCTTCTAGCATCCCTGGAAGGTGGTCTATTAGGAAGCTGCGTTAATTGTGCACTGTCAGTGTTCCGTCTATGTAAAATGGGCCTATGAGCTCATGGTTCACACCACACATTTGACTCAATGGACGCTGACATTCCACCTCACGAAGCAGACGTGGATCGTCAACAGACCAATAGTTCATGTTTCGATAGTTATCTGGTCATGACTGGTAAATGTGGTTTCATCACTAAACTAGATACATGATACGTCTGGAGTTTCCTGTTCTAATTTACATGTAATAATCGTTGCTACCCAGTTCTTGGTCGAGAAAGATGTGATAGGTATGGAACCTACGTCGATCGAGAATGCATGGGACACTTGCCTGAAGCATGTCACTTCCTCGTACGATTGCGCTGGAGCTAACGTGCGGATTAACTGTTTATTTCCCCTCTCCTGTCGACACTTGTTTCCTTCCGTTACGTTGTCTGGGTGTTACATTACCACTTCCACGTAACTGGTTGAAGAGATTGATATGTAACTCCCGAAATGGTTGAAGTCTGTTGGGATATCTTGCCAGATACACCGTAAACGAACGAACTGCTGCCTTCCTACACTCTCCGTACACCATGAGCACGTCGGCATTTTCTGCATTGGTATATTCCATCATCTTCTCACAATCTGCTGCTTAGACTGTCATACACTGACTATCAAGTCGCAATGCACCCAAGGAATACACACGCACACTGTAATCAAACGTGACAACATCGTAACTAGCAAAAACGCAGTTTGAATAGCACAAAAGAGTGTCGGTGTGAAAACTTTTCAAACAAATCATATCTCATGAACGACCTGCACTAGAATGCTGCAGCAAACATCCCTGATATTCTTATTTACCCTGCTTTTAGTCTGCTGTAGGCGGTAGGTATTTTCCCATTTAAAAAGTGTGAGTTTGCCCAAATATTCACTTCCTAAATATTATTACACACTGTTTATTGGCTAACAATACGAGCCCCTGCAATCAACAGAACTTCCCATTTCCGCAATATTTGCCGTGCAAGTTTTACGTGATTCACTCTGTATAATCTCTCTTCCGTTCTAGGTGTTACTGATGGAATTGACACAAGGAATATGAATGCAATTTACACCTGTAGAATCTCCTTAAGTCTTATTGTTGAACTTCACCCAAGCGCTGTACATCCATAGGTGCAGCTTCTATGTCTAAGTGTGACACTTTTTGACTGTTTTAGTGCAGACATCGCTTATCACTGAACACTCTAGTATTTTACGATTAGTGTGCGTGTAAGATTCAACCTGAGAATGACGTCTGCGTCCTTCACTCCATGAAAGTGAAGCACCTGTGTTTTGAGTTCCGGCACGTGCAACAGCTGACCGAACGCCTCTCATCAGAGTCTACCTTCCAGATCTGTTGTTTTACTTTACTGAAAACACGCACTACCACCCATCAGAGGTGTGCGTAGGCTGGAATTATTTCCATGCACCAAACAAAGTTATTTTCTACACACGTAATTGATGTGACGAAGTTTATAAGACAGTCATCTCTCATTGCTTGGACGCGAGTGCTTCTTCAGTTCTGCTCGCTCTAAGTATCTGTTTCCTTTATTGAGAAGCACGCATTATTTGTCGGACTTAATGGAAATCAGAGTCCGCAGCTGCAAGCGAAAACTGAGAATAGCTGAAAAACAAATATCGCAGTCTCCAGCATTTGTCGACAATTAAGATCCCGACAGACTCTGCTTCCATTTACAAGTTATTAAAAGAATGCTGAAATGCACTCAATTAATTTAGAAACGGTTAATATTGAGATAAATCAGTCTGTATTCTGATTTATTCTGGCAGTAATATTTGAGATAACTGCGAATGATGCACGATATGAAAACAGTGTATTGGATGCCATTGACAGGAACACATATTTTACGGAAATCTAATATCGAAAATATAACTCGACCGGAAGAAACGATTTGTTCCGCTGAGAACATTTTTGTTACATAAATGGCAAAGGGGAATCCATTTCATTCGTACGCAATGGCTATTCAATCCGAGAGGACAAAATTTATGAACTGATGTGAGGTAGTGGATGTATGGTCTGCCACCGTTCTTATGTAGTTGAAACGTCCCCTTACAAAAAATTTATGAATAACTGTGCTGATAAACCTCTTAAATTATTTGATTTTCAAACAGCTGAGCAGAACTGAACGCTCAGGCATTTCGCTCTTTACCTGTTCTGAGCAACACTAAACTGACACACAATATTTTCAGCGCAACGCAATCTGACTTTTAATAATCCCTACAAAAGAATGGCCCTGACTAACAATAACCTATACCTTTCATGAATCACTTACCTCACAAAAATCTTCGTTACTCAAACTACTCCAATACAGCGAGCGCCAATACTGCCAGCGAAATAAAAGATTCTAACTGCTGAAGACACTAACTACTGATAGGTATAGTTAGCAAATGGAAGATTTTGATAGAGAACAAACAATGTATTTACCTTAATAGTGTTCAAAAGTGATAATATATATAGCAGTTCATGACATCCAGTCTTACAAATTTCCTGTCTCTTATGGACACACGTCCAGATCATCCGCTTTCAAAACTCCCCCATTTCTCTCCTCACACCCACGACTGCTAGCAGCTCACCTCCAACTGCGCAACGCTATGCGCTGTTAACAGCCAACTGCCCAACACTACAGAAGCGAATATTACAACAATGCTAACCAGCCACAGACTGCACACAGCACAGCCAGTGATTTTTATACAGAGCGCTACGTGGTGTTACCAATAGATTTTAAACAGCCTACTTACATAGTGTTTGTTAACTTTTAGATGTACTTTGCTTTTTCAAGTTCAGCGTATCCTTTCTTTCAGTCACAGCTAGCTTCTCAGAGATGTCGATATAGATGGATACTCTACACTGTCAGCTGTGTCTCGTGACAGACACGAAGAATTGAACCATTGTCCTCCCGAAGCAACTTTTCTTGACGCCTACAGTCCAGTATCAGATCTCAAAATGACGACTTCTTTGACTAATCCGCCGTCTAACGTAGCAGTGTCGTGATTTATGGACCGTTTGTTACAATCTCAAGTAGAAAGCAGTCATGATCATTATCACATAGTTCCATTCCTCAGTAGGACACATGGCTGCGATGAATCTTTCCATCTGGCTTGCTCTTCTGCGGCTACGTTGGTTTTCTCTGAGCCTTAATACTACTGTGATCTACTCGTAGACTCTTGTCCTCATAGTTATCGATCCTCCAACATTCAGGTTGCAGCGCTTGGTGACGCCACATTACGACTTTCTGAGTCTATGTCCAGCCCAGTGACGCGGTGAGTCTTCTGACTCGTTTGATGGGGCCTGCCACTAATTCCTTTCCTGTGCCAACCTCTTCATCCCAAAGTAGCACTTTCAACTTACGTCCTCAATTACTTGCTGAATGTATTGCGATCTCTGTCTTCCTCTACAGTTTTTCCTCTCTACAGCTCCCTCTAGTACCAAGGAAGTCACTCCCTGATGTCTTAAGAGATGTTCTACCATCCTTCCCCTTCTCCTTGTCAATGTTTTCCGTTCCTCTCCGATTCTGCGCAGTATTGCTTATCAATCCACCTAATTTCCAACATTCATCTGTAGCACTACATCCCAAATGCTTCGATTCTCTTCTGTTCCAGTTTTCCCACAGTCCAAGTTTCACATCCATACAAAGTTGAGCTCCAAACGTACATTCTCAGAAATTTATTCTCCAAATTATGAGCTATGTTTGATATTAGTACACTTCTCTTTCCCAGGAACGCCCATTTTGCAAGTGCTTCTTTGCTTTTGATGACCTCTTTGCTTCGTCTGTCACTGGTTATTTCGCTGTCTACGTGGTGGGATTTCTGAACTTCATCTAATACTGTGTGACTATCCAATCCTGATGTTAAGTTTCTCGCTGCTCTCATTTCTGCTACTTCTCATTACTTTCGTCTTTCTTCGATTTACTCTCAATCCATATTTTGTACTCTAGACTGTTCATCACACTCAGCAGATCATGTAATTCTTCTTCATTTTCACCCAGGACAGCAATGTCGTTAGCAAATTGTATCATTAATATCCTTTCACTACGAATTTTTATTCCACTCCTGAACCTATCTTTTATTTCCATCATCGCTTCTTCGATGTACAGATTGAACTGTAGAGGCGAAAGACAACGCTCCGTCTTAGACCCTTTTTAGTACGAGCGCATTGTTCTTGGTCGTCCGCTCATATTATTCTCTCTTGTCTCTTGTACATATTGTATATTACAGATCTTGTACATATTGTATGTTACATCTCTCTCCCTACAACTTGCCCCTATTTTTCTCTGAATTTCCAACATCTTGCACCGTTTTACATTATTGAACACTTTTTCCAGGTCGACGTATCCTATAAACGTGCCTTGATTTTCCTTTAATCCATCCTCCATTATTAATTGAAATGTCATAATTGCCCCTCTGGTGCCTTTACCCTTCCTAAAGCCAAACTGTTCGTCATCTAACACATCCTCAGTTTTCTTTTCCATTCTTCTGCATGTTATTCTTTTCAGCAACTTGAATACACGAGCTGTGCGATAACTGTCGCAATTATCAGCTATTGCAGTATTCGGAAGTCTGTCAACGTTTATTTTCCCGAATGTCAGATGATATTTCGCCAGGCTCATGCATGGTACACACCAATGTGAATAGTCGTTTCGTTTCGTTTTGGAAATTCTGATAGAATGTTGTCTATTCTTGCTGCCTTGTTTCATAATAAGTTTTGAAAAGCTCTCTTAAATTGTGATTCTAATACTGGATACCATATCGCTTCCAATTCGACTCCTGTTTCTTCTTCTATCACTTCAGAGAAAAATACCGCTCATAGAGGTCTTAAATGTACTCTTTCTACCAATCCGCTCTCCTCTGCATTTAACAGTGGAATTCCCGTTGCATTCATAATGTTACTATCCTTGCTTTTAATTTCACCGAAGGTTATTTTGACTTTCCTACATGCTGAGTGAGTCCTTCCGACAATGATTTCTTTTTCGATCTCTTCGCATTTTATCATGCAGCCATTTCGTCTTAGCTTCCCTGCACTTCCTATTTATTTCATTCCTCACCCGCTTGTATTTCTCTATTCCTGAAGTTCCCTGAACATTTTTGTACTGCCTTCTTTCATTGATCAGTTGGAGTATTTATTATCTTACCCATGGTTTCTTCGCTGTTACCATTTTTGTACCTATATTTTTCTTTCCAACTTCTGTGACTGCTCTTATTAGACTTGTCCGTTCCTCTTCAACTGTACTAATACTACTGAGCTATTCCTTATTGCTGTCTCTATAGCCTTAGAAAACTTCAAGCGCGTCTCATCATTCTTTAGTGTTTCCATATCCCTCTTGCTGATTAATCTATTAAACTTCAGCCGAATCTTCATTACTACTACATTGTGATCTGAGTCTACTGTATATCTGCTCCTGGGTACACCTTACAATCCAGTATCTCATTTAAGAATCTCCGTCTGACCCTGATGTAATCTAACGGAAACCTTCCCTTCTCACCCAGCCTTTTCCAAGTATACCTCCTCCTCTTATGATTCTTGACCAAAGTATTCGCTATTATTCGCTGAAATTAATTACAGAACTCAATTACTCTTTCTCCTTTTTCATTTCGTATCCTAAGCCCATATTCTCCTGTAACCCCTTTCGTCTGCTCCTTCTCCTACAACTGTATTCCAGTCGCCTATGACTATTGGATTTTCATCACTCTTTACGTACTGCATTACCCTTTCAGTTTCCTCATATACTTTCTCAGTCTTTTCATCCTCATCTTGCGACATCGGCAAGTATACCTGAACTATCGTTGTCGGTTTTGGATTGGTGTCGATTCTGATAAGAAAAACCCTGTTGCCAAACTGTTCACAGTAACTCACTCTCTGCCCTAAATTTCTGTTCATAACGAATCCTACTCCCGTTCTACCATTTTCAGCTCAACAGCAATCTTTGTCTTTTTTTCATATCACTTCACTGACCAATACTACCCTATTGGCCATTAAAATTGATACACCATTAAGATGAGGTGCTACAGACGCGAAATTTAACCGACAGGAAGAAGATCCTGTGATATGCAAATGATTAGCTTTTCAGAGCATTCATACAAGTTTGGCGCCGGTGGCGACACCTACAACGTGCTGACACGAGGAAAGTTTCCAACCGATTTCTCATATACAAACAGCAGTTGACCGGCGTTGCCTGGTGAAACGTTGTTGTGATGCCTCGTGTAAGGAGGAGAAATGCGTACCATCACGTTTTCGCCTTTGATAAAGGTGAATTGCAGCCTATCGCGACTGCGGTTTATCGTATCGCGACATTGCTGCTCGCGTTGATCGAGATCCAATGACTGTTAGCAGAATATGGAATCGGTGGGTTCAGGGGGATGATACGGAACACCGTGCTGGATCCCAACGGCCTCGTATCACTAGCAGTCGAGATAACAGGCATCTCATCCGCATGGCTGTAACGGGTCGTGCAGCCACGTGTCGATCCCTGAGTCAACAGATGGGGACGTTTGCAAGACAACAACTATCTGCACGAACAGTTCGACGATGTTTGCAGCAGCATGGAGTATCAGCTCGGAGACCATGGCTGCGGTTACCCTTGACGCTGCATCACAGACAGGAGCGCCTGCGATGGTGTAGTCAACGACGAATGTGGGTGCACTCATGGCAAAACGTCATTTTATCGGATGAATCCAGGTTCTGTTTACAGCATCATGATGGTCGCATCCGTGTTTGGCGACATCGCGGTGGACGAACACTGGAAGCGTGTATTCGTCGTCGCCATACTGCCGTACCACCAGGCGTGATGGTATGGGGTGCCATTGGTTACACGTCTCGGTCACCTCTCGTTGGCATTGACCAGCACTCTGAACAGTGGACGATAAATTTCAGATATGTTACAACCCGTGGCTCTACCCTTTATTCGATCCCTGCGAAACCCTACATTTCAGCTGGATAATGCACGACTGCTTGTTGCAAGTCCTGTATGGGCCTTTCTGGATACAGAAAATGTTCGACTGCTGCCCTGGACAGCACATTCTCCAGATTTCTCACCAATTGAAAACGTCTGGTCAATGGCGGCCGAGCAACTGGCTCGTCACAATGCACCAGTCACTACTCTTGATGAACTGTGGTATCGAGTTGAAGCTGCATGGGCAGCTGTACCTGTAAACGTCATCCAAGCTCTGTCTGACTCAGTGCCCAGGCGTATCAAGGCAGTAATTACGGCCAGATGTGGTTGTTCTAGGTACTGACTTCTCGGGATCTATGCACCCAAACTGCATGAAAATGTAATCACATGACAATTCTAGTATAATATATTTGTCCAATGAATACCCGTCTGTCATCTGCATTTCTTCTTGGTGTAGCAATTTTAATGGCCAGTAGTGTATATCTAGACCGAGATTTTTCATTTCTAATTTCTGTTTTTCTAGCTTCCCTAAGACATTCAAGCTTCTGACATTCCGCACTCCGAGTCTTAGAACGTTACCCTTTCATTGGTTACTCACTCTTTTTCTCATGGTCACCTCTCCTTTGGCAGTCCCATCCCGGAAATCCGAATGGGAGACTATTCCGGAATCTTTTGTCAATGGAGAGATAATCATAACCCTTTTTCAGTTACAGGCCACATGTCCTGTGGATACACGTTGTGTGTCTTAATGCAGTGGTTTCTGTTCCCTTCTGCATCCTCATGCCATTGACCATTGATGGTTCTTCCACCTTTAGGGGCAGCTTCGCACTCCAAGGACAAGAGAGTGCCCTGAAACTGTGTCTGCTCGTCCGCCCTCTGTGACAAGGCCGTTGGCAGAGTGACGGCGTCCTCCTATGCGGTTACACGTCTCCGTGTTCGGCTGACAGTGCTGATCATTGAAGTTCAAGCGGTGGGGGGTTTCAAACCCAGGTCCGAGGACGTTTTGATTACTAATGAAAGACGCTACCTAATACCACAGATCTATGATGCCGATTGCTTTGCTCTTAATTGCCATAATTCCTCATTTCAAATCGTTTTAGTCTCTTCGTAGTTCCTAAGGAACAGAGTCATTTAACACGAAGACCTTAGTCCCGTTACATTTGGCCAGTTACTTTCGATGCTCCTCCGCTACAGTAAAGCTCCAGCGGCGCTTACCTTAACCCCCGCCTGAGTGGTTTTGCCACAGTTACTCGTGGTTTGTTTACTTATAGTTCGACATCTTCCTTTGTAGCAGAAATGATGACTAACTTACCTTCCAACTATAGCTCTGATATTGTGGTGTTCCACTGAAAACAACTCTACGACCTTCCTGGGTTGTGATTCGGTATTCAATGTCATGATTTATAGCGTACTGGAGGCCAGAAATCTCTTTTCCATGTATTCGACGTCTTCAATCTCAAAGATCACTTCTGCTGTTTGTCAGTGATTTTATTCGTGGAATGTATTGTGCAATTTGAGAGCAACCATCAATGCGCCATACCCCACGCGCCATTGGTGGAGGGTTTATCAAAAAACTAATGGCAGTCTTTGTCCTATCCGCGCCTGGAAAGTAGTGAAATGACTCTCCATTTGTCTGGATAAGTGCCGTTGAAACGTCCCCTTTGAACCATTATACATGACAGTGCTTAAACTGTCACACAATATTTTTAGCGCAACGCAATCTGACTTTCAATAATCCCTACAAAAGAATGGCCCTGACTAACATTAATCTATACCTTTCACAAATCACTTACCTCACAAAAATCTTCGTTACTCAAGCTACTGCAATACAGCAAGCGCCACTACTGCCAGCTAAATAAAATATTCAAACTACGGAAGGCACTAACTACTGATAGGCATAGTTAGCAAATGAAAGATTTTGACAGAGAACGAACAATGTATTTACCTTAATAGTCATATATCAGTTCATGACATCCATTCTTACAAATTTCAAAACTCCGCCATCTCTCCCCCCACATCCACCACAGATGGCAGCCCACCTCCAACTGCGCAACGCTACGCGCTGTTAACAGGCAACTGCCCAACACTACAATGGCGAGTATTACAACAATGCCAACCAGCCACTGACTGCACACAGCACAGACAGTGATTTTCATACAGAGCTATACGTGGCGTTACCAATATAAAAAACCTAAACAGCCTACTTACACCGTTGTATGTTTTCTTCTAGTGGTAACTGTACGAAAATTATGAAGCCAAGTTGTTGTAAATTCTACCACATTTACCGGTTCTCTAATAGTAGGCAACAGACTTCCGCGGGAACAACGCCACCAATTACTTACAGATTCAGGCACTAGTATATACTAAGTATTCTGGTAACTGTTTGTGGCTGTATTTTCCTGAGTTACTCGCGCTTCTGACAAAATCCAAGGGCACGACGATCATTCTGGTTGCAGTTAGTCTGTCTAATTGTGAGGATTTGTACAAATCGCTTTGAACCCTAAATAAGGCATCAGTCTATGGAGTTTTGTTTCAGGTTTAGTGGAACCATAAAGCGGTAAGTGCTGATTGGTGGGAGTATCAGGAACTCATCAGTTTAGGAAGTGGTAGGCACGTTTCAGAAATACTCTAGCTTACTATGATGATGTACTAGAAACAGAAGGATAGCTAAAGTTAGAATTGAATACCAGCGAAATATTCAATTCTTATTGGAACATATGTAGCGTTCAAGGTCTATACGACAGTGGTGGCAATGTATACATTTTCGATACTGGACTTTATAGCATATAGCGAGTCTATTACAGATTCTGATTGAAAATAATAGTGTGGCAGACGGGGTAACTGGATTCTTACATTTACCTCCTGCCTTAGGAGCTACATGCCTGAGGTAATCTGGGCATCTTGGGTAATTTTACTGTTCATGCCGTTTTAAAAGGAGGACTTCCATTTGAAATCTGCAGAATGAGAGAATTGCGTTGTTAAAACTGGTAGCTGGCCAAGGAAGGGTGTGAGGTTGTTCTGAATGTCTTTTCTGAAAATTTCTTCCAGCTGTTAGGAAACATACTTGTGAATTCATAGTATGCGGTTGAAAGTCATCAAGTCGTTTGGATCCATCTTTTGCCCTCTTTATTTATTTAGTCGAGAACACACAAACAATTAGGGTACTTTCATTGGATTAGAAATCGTCTCTTGTCAGTGACACTTATTAAAGGTAGTTGACACTGGTTGTGATAGTGAATTCAATTATAGCTAGGGGCATGAAGTTATTAGAGGTGGTGAAGTAAGTCGCTTGTTTCGTCAGACAACCGCAGCTGTGCCAGGCGAGGATTACTGGTGCCTTTTCAACACGGTGGGTAGCGAAAGCAGGTATCGATAGAGTCTGTGGCCGACGCTTTAGCACAAGCAGAGGACACGGCCAGGCGGCAGGGGGTCCGTTGGCCAGGGGAAGCGGCGAGCCCGGAGCGGGCCGCACCATACCTGCTGTCCAACAAGCCAGGGGCAGAAATTTGTACGACTGCTTTGGCTGATATGCGATGAACTGAATTACTGACAGTTTCTCTTGGTTCTTTCTGCATGGGCACTCACAATTCTTCCCCGGAACTTTTCTGCAATACCGGAATCAGATAAATTTGTAAAATATTTCGCCGAAGCAGCCAAAATGGCGCAGCACTTGAGGATGCCCGACGCTGTGTCGTTTGGGTGAGTTGGTCGGGTGTGGAAGGGAAAGTCTTGTAACGTCGAGGAGCAAAATTAATTTGAATTGTGGCCTGGAACCGGGGCAGAAATCGCGATCAAAGCTAGAGGAGAAGACGGATATCCATCGTTCCAGTTCAGATTAAGGACACTGTGGTAGTTAGTTGCCATCAATAGTTCAGTCACTGTCCATCGTATTACTCATAGTCAGACCCCGTTATCCACTTGTAAAGTTAGAATTATATTCAGTTGGCCACTGGCTGTTGAACTTTTTAAACTGTACATCAATACATATAATTTTGTGAACATGAGCATAAATGTAATTAATGTGTTCTGTTGAGCTACGTTCCAAGTCAATCGTGTCTTTTGGAAATAGATCAGTTACGATATTTATGTCTAGTTGTTATTTAGGTAGATTGAGAGGCACCCACATGCCTTGCTCATACTGTGGCATCAAGTAGTCAGACCTGCAAGATGAGTGGTCTGCCAAGCGAGTGGATTCATTCTTATTTATCGAGTAACATGAACTCTCGTACTCACAATTAAGTTACAAATTATCCTCCTGTATGAATATTACGCAACGGATAACGCACATCTGACTGTTAGTAATTTACACAACTCTGACTGTTCACTACGCATTGGCAATACCACATTTTCTTTGTCATTCAACGGCTTTGAACAACACGTATATGAATGGCGCACACAATATAAATGCTGAATATCATGACAACATACAATTCGAAGGAAAAGGCCACCAATCTTTTTCTTTTCACTATCTTATTTATTCCGAAAATTCTATAACCTAAACACACAAATTCTATAACCTACAACAATGACACATGACAAATTCCGCCCAGTGGCCATGGCTTTACATTTGTGATTCTCTATCTTATGGTCTCGCAATTATTTAACGCTACAGTGCACTTTCTGGATAGGATGGTGGATCTTTTGCTATATCTCACACTTCAACTCTCACACCCATCATCACGAGAATTTGTCCAGACCAAGCGGTGCAAAAAGGAACATGCATAACCCACTGTCTCTGAAACTATCTTGTTACTCTCCCATGTCAACCACACATACTTAAATTTCATGAAATACATCACACTGGCAACATACAATACAAAACAAGTAATAGTCACAACGTTATAATCACATCACTTTCAGCTTTCCCACTACAATTAGTATTTATCCCAGTTTCACACGACACTGACCCACTTCAAAATTTTTCTTTCTTACTATGAACTCTGGAGGATATATGCACGTCTTCCTGTGCAATGCTATCCAAGTGCCGTTGCTGGATAGACGGCTGACTCACCTTGCTTCTCTCTCAGAGTATTATAGTTTGAATCAAGCGTCACACGGAAACATAACACGCAAAGTAACATTAAGAACATATTCATCACACACGCGAGTCCTCAACTGATACCATGGACGAGTACTTCTCTTTATCCTTTGTCTCATACACAGATTGAGACTCACACAGTACTCACCACGTGGAAGTACTCGTCTCTAATTTCAAGTCCTGCACACGCCATTTCTTAAATATTCCAACTTACAGTACACACGCTAGTAATTCAGCTTAACTTAAGCACTCGGAAGTATTTCAACTTATTGCTACACGTGGTTTCATTGTGACCGTTGGACACTTCCGATGATTACTACAATCCCCTTAATATTACCTGCCTGACATTTTATTCTCCTCACAAAAGTTCCTGAAATAGAGAAATTATTATTCCAAACTACTCTTAAGTATTTCACATGCATAACATGTCTCCACTCTTTTGTCTTTATAGAGCACACGTAAGACAGGTCTTACAAACACTAGATCCAGCGCCCGAGTGCTGAAAGATGGCCATTCTTCAGGTCATCTCGCACCTCCGTCGAGGTGGGGGAAGACCATGCTACCCATTGGTCAGTCACATTTCAGGCGCTCAAAGCTCAGGTAAATTTCATCTCTTTGGTTCCTCCAAAGGTGACCAAAGAATCGTCTCAAAGATGATCATATATTCACATTCACTAACTGCGGTTAGCAGACGACCATACATTCATTCATTTCACGGATCTCACCAAACTGGATGTAGGGGTTTAATTTGGTGGTAGTGCACACGTGAGCAATTAAATAAATAAGTTGTCATTCTTTCCCACACTGGTATCCGCCTTCATTGTATTAATTGAAATTGAGTTATTATTAGAAAAAATGTGTTGCACTGACAAGAATAGCAAAGAATGTTGTACCTATTTTCTATGTCGGGCCGTACTGTACCCTTTCAAGATAACATTGCTTGATCGGCTTTGTTAATTTTATATTCCTGTGTGCAGAGCAATAGAAGTAGTTTTGGTATAAAGTACATTATGTCCTCAAAATGACAAATATCGTATCACTTGCGTTTAATTTCCATTGCATTAAATTTTACAGCAGTATAATTGAAGGGTGGTTCTGATTTTTAGAGACATTCACATGCAGAAATTCATCAGGTAGCAGTAGATTGCCATCGGCACTTCTTACCCTTTGTAGATTCAGCACGGTCGATAGGAAAGCACCAGAACTCTCATCAACATTGGAGGAGCCACTCCAGGTTTTGGTTATCCAAAGGTAGCCTACTTTTGAAGGAAAGCGGTAGTCCCTGAGACGGAGTCAGCATATTCCTAAATATTCGTCGCAAAAGCTGAGGAGACTGAACACCTCAAGGCTCCCGAGAAACCTCAAGCTCTGTCGTGCGTTAGCACCAGTCACCGTCTCTCTGCCATCCTTCACGGTAATCAATCCGACGTCTGCCTCCATCGCTGGTATTCGGTATGTGTCCATAAGTCTCAGTTCCTCACTTAAACTCCCACGAGGAATGCTCGTCAACCTGGTATGTGTTAGGCCTGACAAAAAACGTCAAACCCACAGAGGGAGAGGAGGAAATGTAAATGAAAGTTCCCGGGTTAGGAGGGCGTGCGACGCTATTTTAGTGACTAACAATCGAATTTAATTTACGATTAACTCTGGAGGAGTGAGCCGACTTGTCAGTATGACACTGCAGACTTCTTGCCTGACTGATGACCGTAGCAGTCTGGTCCCTTTAATTCCACAAACCAACTTCTTGCCTCACTGCATGTGCTGATGAATCCCCCACTGAGGCACACCGAGCCAGAAAATTTCGGTGACTGATCTTCGATATCTTGGAAAGTGGCACAGGGGCAGAATTTACTCCTGATATTTCCCCACAAATGTTCGTTAGGGAAGACACCTTTTCTGGCCGTGAGAGTACCTCAACGTAACGCGGCAGAGACACATCTGCCATGTGGACGAGCACTGAGTTGTTGGAAAACGGTACCACTACACTGTTACATCATTAGTAACACAAGATGTCCGTGATGCACCGCTGTTCCGTTAGGATTTCCTCAATCACCAGCAGTCGCAAGCTGAAGCGGTACCTAATGGCTCCCACACCATGACGCCACAACTAAAACTGCTGTGCATCTGCAAAACGTTTGAAAGATGTCACCTCTCCACAGGTCTCTGCCTTACTTGATGACAACGGTAAACCAGGGTAGTGCAGAACCGCGGTTCGTTGGTAAACACAGTGCTACGCCGTTCATCAGCAGTGTATGCTTCACGGTCCCGGCATCACTCCAAACGCAGCCATTTGTAGTTTCGCGGTAACTGCAGCCCACGTATAGGTAGGTGATTTCTTAGTCCAACTGCTGAGAGACTATGATGAATGGAGCGGGATGACACAGTTTCACCGGTATTCCATGTCTAATTCCAGAATGACAGGAGCAGATGTAAGATGGCAAGAACTATGCCCCTTACAAAATAGAGCATATAGTATGGACATACTGGAATAATTAATGTTTGGTGATGGTTTGAAAGTAATTCACGTGACATGAATACTTTGAGGAAATGCGTCGATTTACTGGAGACTAGATTATCAAAGGGAAGTATTCAGAGACGACCACGGCTGGGTGGCGGCACGTGGCTGCGGATCAGCAAAGGGAAGCGACAATAGGCAGCTTAGGGCGGCTCAAGCTCAGAGAAAGCGGTAACAGGGCGCAGCCTCCAGCTGAGTGACAGTGAGTGGGTGGTTGACCCCGACTCCATGCTGGTGTACCGGGAAACAGACGGAGAACTTTAAGTTTGTTGATAAATGTCCGTCGTCCCGTTTTCTCTGAAATATGCGAGAAAGCCGCGCAAAGCTACGGTGGAGTGGTCAGCAGAGGCCAAAATATGCCTGTTCGTGACTATAGCAACTTCACGCTGAATCCGCGGTCCGCAGAGTCTGAAGTAAATCAGGTGAAGAGCGACAGAATGAAATACGCCGGCCACAGGTCGCAACGTAGGATCAAGGAATTTGAAGTACTCTCCTAGGTGTCAGAATTTCGTAAAAATTGGTGCCTTATGCAGATGCTAACCTTGATGGGTGGCCTGGGAGGAGCTAAATAACAGAAGCTGAGAGGAAGGGAAATTTTGTGGGAATTTGTTCACTTCCCAGAGCAGGCACTGTTCGGCGCTGGGAAGCGACGCATAATTAACGCGACTTGCGCTGCAACTGGCGTAAGTGATCTTGCTGGAGGGGAAACCAAGGCAAACAGCGGACTGATAGAAGTCTCCGTAGAGGTCTTCCGTTCCCAGCTTGCCTAGAGTGCGGGCGTGGCGTTTTTTACTCAGCTTGCTTGAGAAAGAGTGAGCATCTCTGCAGTTTATGACATAGCAAACGGAACGATTGAGCTTGTAGATAGAAAGTTTTCGTTCAGCTATGTACTGAACAAGATAGGTAGGAGCGAATAGACGAGTGTAGTCTTGCAGCACCATAAGGTGGGCCGACGTCCGCACAACGCCACCGCCCCGCCACGCTGAATTCGGTGATACTGCGCCCTCTTCACCTTCAGTTAGGCCACTGATTAATCTGTTGGATCACGTCGGCAAAGTTTCCTCGATGGTTTCATGGGCCGTGTATTGTAGAATTCTTCTCGCACTTCGCATTACGCCTGGGACAGTCAATAGGAATTAATTTTGATTTAGCGCGCTTTACTCCACGTAAACGCAATTTATACCCACTGCCTGTTCGGAGAGTCATGTAATGTGATGATTGAAGCTCTTGAGTTAAAATAAATTTGTGCTAATCGACTGCATCTGTTTTCATTTAAGTTGTTGAAATCCCAAGTCACTTTCTTAATTATTTTATGTTCAAAATTGGCATCTGGTGTTCAATAGCTGAACAGAACATCAATGTGCACTCCTTTTTAGTTAAAAGGGATCAATTCTGAATCAATTAATGTCAACACTGCCACCACAGTTCAATTAGGAGTCACAGGGCCCCATTAATTTCTTGCGTTATCTGATATTGCGGCAGGTCTGCTCTCTCTGTTGATCTGTTAGTCAATTAGCTGGGGTGAACACACGCCAAAACCAGATAAGTAACGGGTGGGGTGTTACAATAAACATGAGCTGCGTGGTTACAAAGCTGCGATCGTCCATTGTGGCGGTCAGGCTTGGTCGACCAGAGACTGAAGACGAGTATGCCTACCAACATATTACCATAGAATGCAACACCAGACGACAAATGCGAACACTCCAAACATTTGGCCGGAGAGAGTGGCCGAGCGGTTCTAGGCGCTAAAGTCACTAACCGCGCGTCCGCTACTGTCGCAGGTTCGAATCCTGCCTCGGGCATGGATGTGTGTGATGTGCTTAGGTTAGTTAGGTTTAAGTAGTTCTGAGTTCTAGGGGACTGATGACCACAGGAGTTAAGTCCCAAAGTGCTCAGAGCCATTTGAACCATTTTGAAGCAAACATCTGGAAAATGCCCAATTCGCCCAATAGGCCAAATGGACTCCTAAAATGAGGTCGATTTTAAACACCGTCAGGTGCCACAACGTTGTCTCATACTAGGACACGGCATCCCCATGTTCTTCACAGTAATCACTCAGTACCTCAAGTTGCTCAAGTCTATCATGTAAGTTTCCTGGCCGTATAGCAAAACTAAACCTGAGCAGCACTAATGCAATCTTGTGAGCATTCCACCTGTCAAAGTTAATCGAACCCTACATACTCTCGGATAGTATGTAAATGTACAAAGCTGTACTGACATCCAAGCATGTGTTCTGGGTGTTCCAAATTATTTAGGATGGTGTATACGATAGTACTCTTAATAGTATTTTTCTATGACTTTTGTTTTGTTATTAGCACTTCTGCTGTGAGGTGAGAGTAATACACTACAACCCTATTCTCTTTCAAGACAGGGTATGCAGAACTGAGATTCTCTAGCATATGCCCTTACAAGTAAGCAGTACTTTTCGGTTCTCGGAAGTAACCACAGCCATTGTAGAAGGTAGGGTTTCACAGCCATATACAGGTGGAGCACTTTTATAAATTGTGCTGGAATGTATAGATTATCTACATTGAATAATACACGTACCTCTTCGGGAGTAGTTTAGTTGATTTCTCACTCCTAGATCACTTAGGACAACAACTGTAATTTTGATATCCACGTTTTATTGTTTTTACCTTTATATTTACGTACTGTTTAACTGTAACATTTTTACATATGTTCAGATCGAAGAGGCTAGTGGAAATTAGTGCCAAAGCTGGGGTTAGATGCTAGGTTCACCAGGCAGATGCGCCTACCGCTACGCCACCCTGCTACAGTGGCTCTGCACAACTGAACAGACTACCACAGGGTGTCTCCGTCCCTAATCCAAATTTCCATTCACGTCTCGGCCTACCTGGTACTCCCCCTGAGACTCTAACAGCATTGCAGAGACTCTTCAACTATATTGGAAGAGCAGTTCAGCATCGAACGAAACGAGGAATCCTGCTGGAAACCCAGCAACAGATGCTCTTAATAAAATGAAACTATATGATTCCAAAGGCCCTTTCAAGCCCTAAACATCTATGATCTATATACGCATACTGAACTTCGGAAAGAAAATTCATCGGCTGAGACGTGAATAGGAATTTGGATTGAGGAGGGAGGCGTCCTGGGTTAGTCGCTGCAGTCCCACAAGGGCACTGAGCCCAGCTGGTGTAGTGGTCAGCACGTCTGCCTAGTGTGCAGGAATCACGGCTGTGGTAAATATTTTCATTTGTCACTTTAGTCTACGAGACTTGAAAAAGCCTGTGGAACTACATAGTTTCATTTGTTTAACATTTTCAGATAGATTACCACTAAACTGTCGGAGATAACAATGACTCTTTGTTCGTTTCTCGTTCTCGATGTCCAAATATTCTTCAGCACTGTTCACAATTATTGTACCTCGTTTGACGACGTTAGCAAGCTAAACTGTGTTGACTGCCTTGAAGCCGAAAACCGTTTAACAAAATAAATGTTGGTTTGCATGCTGGTGAAGGCTGACACATTTGTCGATCGGCCCTAACCTAGACCTCGGGCTACGTTACAAATCAGTTTGTCACCAAAAACATTATTTCAGGAAGGAATAGGGACCACATCACACTCTAGCAGAACGTTTGCATACTGTATCTTCTTCCCGTTTCATAACCAATTACTAAATAACACCAAAAGCTAACTCCAAGATAAAATATATAGGAAGCTAATTTGTTTACCGCCGTTACGTTCCCTGACGGCTTACCACAACAAATCGTACTAAACGCAGCGTTTTGGAGAGATCTTTAACGTGGTATATGATAGCTTCGCTGCATGCTTAATGTTTTTCCTACTTTCATTTCTAAACTTCGATACTTTGTGCGCTCAGATACCGGCGTTTTGAGTTTGCTTGACGGAACAGTGATGTTTCCAGGACGTTACAGATCTTGTACTGTGAGTGCTGCCATGAGCAACCGGAGCAACCGCCATGGCAATTTAAACACTGTATTTGTCGTATTTATTCTTGCGTATTGCGAAAATGTGCATTTTAAGCGGTATACCACACAGACCACTCAGGTGCAGACCACACTCCCCTCCTATCCGCATCCTCCACTGAGGATGACACGGCGGTCGGATGGTCCCGGTAGGCCACTCGTGGCCTGAAGACGGAGTGTTTTCTTTTAATCATTCGTGATACTCTCACTAAGTGGTGATACTTTGTTACCGTACTATAGCGCACTCTGGCGATACATTTGGAACCTAATTCCAGTAGTGGATAGAACAGGCAATGACAGAAACAAAAACTCTCTAAAAACAATCAAAGCAATAATACTAAGGGCCAATTAATGTCGCAAAGCAGCATAATAGAGATATAGAGAGGGAGGGATTCGATAGCAAAGTTTCGGCAGCTTTATTCATTTCCTTTTGATGAAAGAAATGGAATGTGAAAATTGTGTGCAGGTGGCAGAATGCCCTTAGGCTGAAGCACCGGAGCCGTCGGGACGCCCACAACAGCTGTATTCCGAAGAGGCCACACCCCCAAACCTCTACCACGCAGAGCTTAGCGCCATTTCTAGGCGCAGCCTTAAGACAAGCTACAGTTCCGAAAAAATTTACCGGCATTATTTAATCTGTATGGGAAATCTACATCTACGTCTACATCTACATCTACATGACTACTCTGCAATTCACATTTAAGTGCTTGGCAGAGGGTTCATCGAACCACAATCATACTACCTCTCTACCATTCCACTCCCGAACAGCGCGCGGGAAAAACGAACACCTAAACCTTTCTGTTCGAGCTCTGATTTCTCGTATTTTATTTTGATGATCATTCCTACCTATCTAGGTTGGGCTCAACAAAATATTTCCGCATTCGGAAGAGAAAGTTGGTGACTGAAATTTCGTAAAACGATCTCTCCGCGAGGAAAAGCGTCTTTGCTGTAATGACTTCCATCCCAATTCGCGTATCATATCTGCCACACTCTCTCCCCTATTACGTGATAATACAAAACGAGCTGCCATTTTTTGCACCTTTTCGATGTCCTCCGTCAATCCCACCTGGTAAGGATCCCACACCGTGCAGCAATATTCTAACAGAGGACGAACGAGTGTAGTGTAAGCTGTCTCTTTAGTGGACTTGTTGCATCTTCTAAGTGTCCTGCCAATGAATCGCAACCTTTGGCTCGCCTTCCCCACAATATTATCTATGTGGTCTTTCCAACTGAAGTTGTTCGTAATTTTAACACCCAGGTACTTAGTTGAATTGACAGCCTTGAAAATTGTACTATTTATCGAGTAATCGAATTCCAACGGATTTCTTTTGGAACTCATGTGGATCACCTCACACTTTTCGTTATTTAGAGTCAACTGCCACCTGGCACACCATACAGCAATCTTTTCTAAATCACTTTGCAACTGATACTGGTCTTCGGATGACCTTACTAGACGGTAAATTACAGCATCATCTGCGAACAGTCTAAGAGAACTGCTCAGATTGTCACCCAGGTCATTTATATAGATCAGGAACAGTAGAGGTCCCAGGACGATTCCCTGGGGAACACTTGATATCACTTCAGTTTTACTCGATGATTTGCCGTCTATTACTACGAACTGCGACCTTCCCGACAGGAAATCACGAATCCAGTCGCACAACTGAGACGATACCCCATAGGCCCGAAGCTTGATTAGAAGTCGCTTGTGAGGAACGGTGTCAAAAGCTTTCCGGAAATCTAGAAATACGGAATCAACTTGAGATCCCCTGTCGATAGCGGCCATTACTTCATGCGAATAAAGAGCTAGCTGTGTTGCACAAGAGCGATGTTTTCTGAAACCATACTGATTACGTATCAATAGATCGTTTCCTTCCAGGTGATTCATAATGTTTGAATACAGTATATGCTCCAAAATCCTACTGCAAACCTAATGATATAGGTCTGTAGTTAGATGGATTACTCCTACTACCCTTCTTAAACACTGGTGCGACCTGCGCAATTTTCCAATCTGTAGGTGCAGATCTATCGGTGAGTGAGCGGTTGTATATGAGTGCCAAGTAGGGAGCTATTGTATCAGCGTAATCTGAAAGGACCCTAATCGGTATACAATCTGAATCTGAGGACTTGCCCGTATCAAGCGATTTGAGTTGCTTCGCAACCCCTAAGGTATCTACTTCTAAGAAACTCATGCTAGCAGCTGTTCGTGTTTCAAATTCTGGAATATTCCATTCGTCTTCCTTGGTGAAGGAATTTCGGAAAACTGCGTTCAATAACTCCACTTTAGCGGCACAGTCGTCGGTAACAGTACCACCGGCACTGCGCAGCGAAGGTATTGACTGCGTCTTGCCGCTTGTGTACTTTACATACGACCAGAATTTCTTCGGATTTTTTACCAAATTTCAAGACAATGCTTCGTTGTGGAACCTATCAAAGGCATCTCGCATTGAAGTCCGTGCCAAATTTCGCGCGTCTGTAAATTTTAGCCAATCTTCCGGATTTCGCGTTCTTCTGAACTTCGCATGCTCTTTCCGTTGCCTCTGCAACAGCGTTCGGATCTGTTTTTGTGTACCACGGGGGATCCGTTCCATCTCTTACCAATTTATGAGGTATGAATCTCTCAATTGCTGTTGCTACTATATCTTTAAATTTGAGCCACATTTCGTCTACATTTGCATAGTCAGTTCGGAAGGAATGGTGGTTGTCGCTTAGGAAGGCTTCTAGTGACACTTCACCCGCTTTTTTAAATAAAATTATTTTGCGTTTGTTTCTGGTGGATTTGGAAGAAACGGTATTGAGCCTAGCTACAACGACCTTGTGATCACTAATCCCTGTATCAGTCATGATGTTCTAAATCAGCTCTTGATTGTTTGTGGCTAAGAGGTCAAGTATGTTTTCGCAACCATTTACAATTTGCGTGGGTTCGTAGACTAACTGCTCGAAATAATTTTCGGAGAAAGCATTTAGGACAATCTCGGAAGATGTTTTCTGCCTATCACCGGTTATGAACAAGTATTTTTGCCAACATATCGAGGAAAGGTTGAAGTCCTCACCAACTATAACCGTATGAGTGGGGTATTTATTTGTTACGAGACTCAAATTTTCTCTGAACTGTTCCGCAACTGTATCATCGGAGTCTGGGGGTCGGTAGAAGGAGCCAATTATTAACTTAGATCGGCTATTAAGTATAACCTCCACCCATACCTATTCGCACGGAGTATCTACTTCTACTTCACTACAAGATAAACCACTACTGACAGACACAAACACTCCACCACCAATTCTGCCTAATATATCTTTCCTGAACACCGTCTGAGACTTCGTAAAAATTTCTGCAGAACTTGTTTCAGGCTTTAGCCAGCTTTCTGTACATATAACGATTTCAGCTTCTGTGCTTTGTATTAGCTCTTGAAGCTCAGGGACTTTCCCAGCACAACTACAACAATTTACAACTACAATTCCGACTGTTCCTTGATCCAAGCACGTCCTGTATTTACCATGCACCCTTTGAGATTGCAGCCCACCCCGTACTTTCCCGAGGCCTACTAACCTAAACCACCCATTCCACGCCACACAGCCTCCGCTACCCGTGTAGCCGCCAGCTGAGTGTAGTGAACTCCTGACCTATTCAGCAGAACCCGAAACCCCACCACCCTATGGCGCAAGTCAAGGAATCTGCAGCCAACACGGTCGAAAAACCGTCTGAGCCTCCGATTCAGACCCTCCACCCGGCTCTGCACCAAAGGACCGGCAGTCGGTTCTGTCGACGATGCTGCAGATGGTGAGCTCTGCCTTCATCTCGTAAGCAAGACCGGCAGCCTTCACCAAATCAGATAGCCGCTAGAATCCAGAGAGAATTTCCTCAGATCCAAAGCGACACACGTCATTAGTGCCGACATGTGCCACCACCTGCAGCTGGCTGCACCCTGTGCTCTTCATGGCATCCGGAAGAACCCTTTCCACGTCAGGAATGATTCCTCCCGGAATGAACACCCTCCTTAGCCGCCATATCCCTAAGGGGCCCCATTACGCGCCTAACATTGGAGCTCCCAACTACCAGTAAGCCCACCCTCTGCGATTGCCCGGACCTTGAAGGCTGAGAATGATCCTCTGAAGAAGGGCAGGCAGCTGCATCTGGCTCAGCTAGAGACAGTGCCTGAAACCTGTTTGTCAGACGCACCGGGGAGGCTTTCTGATCAGCCTCCGGGGACGTCATTCGCTGCAAAATTCGTTCTTATAACTTAAATTCTGTAATACGTGTGTAATTTATATTAATATATGTTTTGGGGCGGCTCCACCTCGTTGTTGTTGTTGTGGTCTTCAGTCCTGAGACTGCTCTGATGCAGCTCTCCATGTTACTCTATCCTGTGCAAGCTTCTTCCTCTCACAGTATCTACTGCAGCCTACATCCTTCTGAATCTCCTTGGTGTATTCATCTCTTGGTCTCCCTCTTCGACTTTTACCCTCCACGCTGCACCCAGTAATAAATTGCTGTTCCCTTGATGCCTCAGAACATGTCCTTCCAACCGATCCCTTCTTCTAGTCAAGTTGTGCCACAAACTCCTCTTCTCCCAAATTCTGTTTAATACCTCCTCATTAGTTATGTTATCTAGCCATCTAGTCCTCATCATTCTTCTATAGCACCACATTTCGAAAGCTTCTATTCTCTTCTTGTCTAAGCTATTTATCGTCCACGTTTCACTTCCATACACTCCATACAAATACTTCCAGAAACGACTTCCTAACACTTAAATCAATACTCGACCTTAACAAATTTCTCTTCCTCAGAAACGCTTTCCTTGCCATTGCCCGTCTGCATTTTATATCCTCTCTACTTCGACCATCATCAGTTATTTTGCTCCCCAAATAACGAAACTCCTTTACTACTTTAAGTGTCTCATTTCCTAATCTAATTCCCTCAGCATCACTTGACTTAATTCGACTACGTTCCATTATCCTGGTTTTGGTTTTGTTGATGTTCATCTTATATCCTCCTTTCAAGACACTGACCATTCCGTTAAACTGCTCTTTCAAGTCCTTTGCTGTCTCTGACAGAATTACAATGTCATCGGCGAACCTCAAAGTTTTTATTTCTTCTCCATGGGTTTTAATACCTACACCGAAGTTTTCTTTCATTTCCTTTACTGCTTGTTCAATATACAGATCGAATAACATCGGGGAGAAGCTACAACCCTGTCTTACTCCCTTCTTAACAACTGCTTCCATTTCATGACCCTCGACTCTTATAACTGCCATATGGTTTTTGTACAAATTGTAAATAGCTTTCCGCTCCCTGTATTTTACCCCTGCCACCTTCAGAATTTGAAAGAGACTATTCCAGTCAACATTATCAAAAGCTTTCTCTAAGTTTACAAACGCTAGAAACGTAGGTTTGCCTTTCCTTAATCTTTCTTCTAAGATAAATCGTAGGGTCAGTATTGCCTCACGTGTTCCAACATTTCTACGGAATCCAAACCGATTTTACCCGAGGTCCGCTTCTACCAGTTTTTCCATTTGTCTAAAAAGAATTCGCGTTAGTATTTTGCAGCTGTGACTTATTAAACTGATAGTTCGGTAATTTTCACATCTGTCAACACCTGCTTTCTTTGGGATTGGAATTATTATATTCTTCTTGAAGTCTGAGGGTATTTCGCCTGTTTCATACATCTTGCTCACCAGATGGTACAATTTCGTCAGGACTGGCTCTCCCAAGGCCGTCAGTAGTTCCAATGGAATGTTGTCTACTCCGGGGGCCTTGTTTCGACTCAGGTCTTTCAGTGCTCTGTCAAACTCTTCACACAGTATCGTATCTCCCACTTCATCTTCATCTATATCCTCTTCCATTTCCATAATATTGTCATCAAGTACATCGCCCTTGTATGGACCTTCTACATACTCCTTCCAACTTTCTGCTTTCCCTTCTTTGCTTGGAACTTGGTTTCCATCTGAGCTCTTGATATTCATGCAAGTGGTACTCTTTTCTCCAAAGGTCTCTTTAATTTTCCTGTAGGCACTATCTATCTTACCCCTCGTGAGATAAGCCTCTACACCGTTACATTTGTCCTCTAGCCATCCCTGCTAGGCCATTTGGCACTTCCTGTTGATCTCATTTTCGAGACGTTTGTATTCATTTTTGCCTGCTTCACATACTGCATTTTTGTATTTTCTCTTTTCATCAATTAAATTCAGTATCTCTTCTGTTACCCAAGGATTTCTACTAGCCCTCGTCTATTTACCTGCTTGATCCTCTGCTGCCTTCAGTATTTCATTCCTCAAAGCTACGCATTCTTCTTCTGCTGTATTTCTTTTCCCCATTCCTGTCAATTGTTCCCTTATGCTCTCCCTGAAACTCTGCAAAACCTCTGGTTCTTTCAGTTTATCCAGGTCCCAGCTCCCTAAATTCCCACCTTTTTGCAGTATCTTCAGTTTTAATCTGCAGTTCATAACCATTAGATTGTGGTCAGAGTCCACATCTGCCCCTGGAAATGTCTTAAAATTTAATACCTGATTCTTAAACCTCTGTCTTACCATTATATAATCTATCTGAAACTGTTTAGTATTTCCAGGGTTCTTCCGTGTATACAACCTTCTTTCATGATTCTTGAACCAAGTGTTAGTTATGATTAAGTTATGCTGTGTGCAAAATTCTACCAGGCGGCTTCCTCTTTCATTTCCTAGCCCAATCCATATTCACCTACTACGTTTCCTTCTCTTCCTTTTCCTACTGTCGAATTCCAGTCACCCATGACTATTAATTTTTCATCTCCCTTCACTACCTGAATAATTTCTTTTATCGCATCATACATTTAATCAATTTCTTCACCATCTGCAGATGGCTCTGAGCACTATGGTACTTAACATCAATGGTCATCAGTCCCCTAGAGCTTAGAACTACTTAAACCTAACTAACCTAAGTACATCACGAGGCAGAGAAAATCCCTGACCCCACCGGGAATCGAACCCGGGAACCCGGGCGTGGAGGAGCGAGAACGCTACCGCACGACCACGAGATGCGGGTCATCTGCAGAGCTAGTTGGCATATAAACTTGTACTACTGTAGTAGGCGTGGGCTTCGTGTCTATCTTGGCCACAATAATGCGTTCACTATGCAGTTTGTAGTAGCTTACCCGCACTTCTATCTTTTTATTCATTATTAAACTTACTCCAGCATTACAACTATTTGATTTTGTATTTATAACCCTGTATTCACCTGACCAAAAGTCTTGTTCCTCCTGCCACCGAACTTCACTAATTCCCACTATATCTAACATTAACCTATCCATTTCCCTTTTTCAGTTTTCTAACCTTTTTTTTTTTTTTTTTTTTTTTTTTTGTCATCATTCTACTGACTGGTTTGGTGCGGCCCGCCAGTAATTCCTTTCCTGTACTAACCTCTTCATCTCAGAGTAGCACTTGCAACCTACGTCCTCAATTATTTGCTTGAAGTATTCCAATCTCTGTCTTCCTCTACAGTTTTTGCCCTCTACAGGTCCCTCTAGTACCATGGAAGTCATTCCCTCATATCTTAGCAGATGTCCTATCATCCTGTCCCTTCTCCTTATCAGTGTTTTCCACATATTTCGTTCCTCTCCGAGTCTGCGTAGAATCTCCTCATTTCTTACCTTATCAGTCCACCTAATTTTCAACATTAGTCTATAGCACCACATTTCAAATGCTTCGATTCTCCTCTATTCCGGTTTTCCCACAGTCCATGTTTCACTACCATACAATGCTGTACTCCAGACGTACATCCTGAGAAATTTCTTCGTCGAATTAAGGCCGGTATTTGATATTAGTAGACTTCTCTTGGCCATAAATGTCTTTTTTGCCACATCGAGTCTGCGTTTGATGTCCTCCTTGCTCCGTCAGTCATTGGTTATTTTACTGCCTAGGTAGCAGAATCCCTTAACTTCATTGACTTCGTGACCATCAATCCTGATGTAAAGTTTCCTGCTGTTCTTATTTCTACTACTTCTCATTACCTTCGTCTTTCTCCGATTTACTGTCAAGCCATACTGTGTACTCATTAGACTGTTCATTCCGTTCAGCAGATCATTTAATTCTTCTTCACTTTCACTAAGGATAGCAATGTCATCAGCGAATTGTATCACTGATATCCTTTCACCTTGTATTTTAATTCCACTCCTGAACCTTTCTTTTATTTCCATCATTGCTTCCTCGATGTACAGATTGAAGAGTAGGGGCGAAAGGCTACAGCCTTGTCTTACTGCCTTCTTAATACGAGCACTTCGTTCTTGATCGTCCACTCTTATTATTCCCTCTTGGTTGTTGTACATATGGTATATGACCCTTCTCTCCTATCTTACCCCTACTTTTTTCAGAATCTTGAACAGCTTGCACCATTTTATATTGTCGAACGCTTTTTCCAGGTCGACAAATCCTATGAACGTGTCTTGATTTTTCTTTAGCCTTGCTTCCATTATTAGCCGTAACGTCAGAATTGCCTCTCTCGTGCCTTTACTTTTGCTAAAGCCAAACTGATCGTCACCTAGCGCATTCTCAATTTTCTTTTCCATTCTTCTGTATATTATTCTTGTAAGCAGCTTCGATGCATGAGCTGTTAAGCTGATTGTGCGCTAATTCTCGCACTTGTCAGCTCTTGCCGTCTTCGGAATTGGGTGGATGATGTTTTTCCGAAAGTCAGATGGTATGTCGCCAGACTCATATATTCTACACACCAACGTGAATAGTGGTTTTGTTGCCACTTCCCCTAATGATTTTATAAATTCTGATGGAATGTTATCTATCCCTTCTGCCTTATTTGACCGTAAGTCCTTCAAAGCTCTTATAAATTCCGATTCTAATACTGGATCCCCTATCTCTTCTAAATCGACTCCTGTTTCTTCTTCTATCACACCAGACAAATATTCACCCTCATAGAGGCTTTCACTGTATTCTTTCCACCTATCTGCTCTCTCCTCTGCATTTAACAGTGTGAATTCCCGTTGCACTCTTAATGTTACCACCGTTGCTTTTAATGTCACTAAAGGTTGTTTTGACTTTCCTGTATGCTGAGTCTGTCCTTCCGACTGTCATATCTTCTTCGATATCGTCACATTTTTCCTGCAGCCATTTCGTCTTAGCTTCCCTGCACTTCCTATTTATTTCATTCCTCTGCGACTTGTATTTCTGTATTCCTGATTTTCCCGGAACATGTTTGTACTTCCTCCTTTCATCAATCAACTGAAGTATTTCTTATGTTACCCATGGTTTCTTTGCAGCTACCTTCTTTGTACCTATGTATTCCTTCCCAACGTCTGTGATGGCCCTTTTTAGAGACGTCCATTCCTCTTCAACTGTGTTGCCTACTGCGCTATTCCTTATTGCTGTATCTATAGCGTTAGAGAACTTCAAACGTATCTCTTCATTCCTTAGAACAACCGTATCCCACTTCTTAGTGTATTGATTCTTCCTGACCAATGTCTTGAACTTCAGCCTACTCTTCATCACTACTGTATTGTTTTCTGAGTCTATATCTGCTCTTGGGTACGCATTACAATCCAGTATCTGATTTCGGAATCTCTGTCTGACCATGATGTAATCTAATTGAAATCTTCCCGTATCTCCCGGCCTTTTCCAAGTATACCTCCTCCTCTTGTGATTCTTGAACAGGGTATTCGCTATTACTAGCTGAAACTTGTTACAGAACTCAGTTAGTCTTTCTTCTCTTTTATTCCTTGCCCCAAGCCCAAATTCTCCTGTAACCTTTTCTTCTACTCCTTCCCCTACAACTGCATTACAGTCGCCCATGACTATCAGATTTTCGTCCCCCTTTACATACTGCATTACCCTTTCAATATCCTCATAAACTTTCTCTATCTGTTCATCTTCAGCTTGCGACGTCGGCATGTATACATGAACTATCGTTGCCGGTGTTGGTCTGCTGTCGATTCTGATTAGAACAACCCGGTCACTGAACTGTTCACAGTAACACACCCTCTGCCCTACCTTCCTATTCATAACGAATCCTACACCTGTTATACCATTTAACCTACCATTTTCTAACCTACCTGCCCGATTAAGGGATCTCACATTCCACACTCCGATCCGTAGAACGCCAGTTTTCTTTCTCCTGGTAAGGACGTCCTCCTGAGCAGTCCCCGCCCGGAGATCCGGAAGGGGGGGGGGGGGGGACTATTTTACGCAAGAGGACACCATCATCATTTAATCATACAGTAAAGCTTCATGCCCTCGTTAAAAGTTACGGCTGTAGTTTCCCCTTTTTGGTTAGTGTTGCAAGGCCAGGTCAGTCAATCATCCAGACTGTTGCCCTTGCAACTACTGAAAAGGCTGCTGCCCCTCTTCAGGAACCACACGTTTATCTGGCCTCTCAACAGATACCCCTCCATTGTGGTTGCACCTAAGGTACGGCTATCTGTGTCGTTGAGACACGCAAGCCTCCCTACCAACATTACAATAATTTGATTAGTTCTGAAGCGAGCACTTTCCTCCTGCACCTCTAACGTCACATCCGAGACGAAACTAGCGTTTATGCAGACGATGGAAAAGTTCTCTGAGTATGCCAGAGTGGGATCTATAAACCCTGACTCCCTAAACTTCATTACTTAGTTGTTACAATGCTGGAGGAGACTGTGCAGCTTCCGGTTCCAAGACTAGTACCACATCTTACGAGGTATTGTGAAGATGAGCGGATGGGTAATGCCTCAGTGAAGAGCTTGGATCCATCTGGTTCCGTGTGGTAGCTTCCAATAAGTGGCTCTCGCAAAGGGTTGTCTATGATAGTCGGCAAACGTTCTCAGTGACGGAAGGACTTCCGTACCAAAGCAGACAGCTAGTGGAGGAGCCGAGACAGTCACGTAACGTTAGACACGCCTGAGGACTCCCAAATTTCTGAAAAAATCCTGTATAGTTCGAAAATTTTCACAAAGTTTTGGAGGTGACCGAAGAGAATGGCAGCCTGCTAACAAGGATAACAGCACTATCAGAAGTGTTCGGAATAGCCAGATTAAGTGTCTCGCACAAAAACAAAAGGAAATGCTTCAACGACAGATCGCTACACGATAAAGCAACAACTAAGCTCTAAGTACAGGGGCTGGTAATTTTGTTTTACGCAGGCGTATCAAAGGACGGACGATGGCTCAGTCGCTATGATGCTTTAAATAATCTCTTTGACATAATCTGCAGATATTCTAACGCTGTTCTACGCATTGGTGTGACAGTACATACTTAGCAGTGCTTTAATTATAAGCGTGACAAAGGGTAAACAGAAACAGATACAAGTTATCACAGCCTAGAAACATAACTGGCTAAAACGTTAGTGAGATTATGAATATTAACTGTAGACTTCTCACATCAACATCTACATCTACATACATAATCCGCAAGCTACCGTATGGTGCATGGCAACGGGAGCCTCCTACCTCTACTAGCCACTTCCTTTTCTGTGCCAGACAGAAACAGAGAGAGGGAAACGCCTCTGTACGTGCCTTAGTATCTCGAATCTTATGTTCGTAATCCTTACGTGATATATACGTTATCGACACTAGACTCGATCTGCAGTCGCTCAAATGCCGGTTCTGTGAATTTTTCACAGTATGCCTTATGAAAAGAGCGCTGTCTTCCCTCCAGGGATTTCCTACATGCGTTCACGAAGGATTTCCGTACTACTTGTGGGCTGATCGCACTAACCGGTAACAAATCTAACAGTTAGCCTCTGAATTATTTCGATGTCTTCCTTTAATCGTACCTGGTGGGGTCCCAAACACTCGCACAGTACCCAAAAATGGGTTGCACTAGCGTGCCATAGGCCGTCTCCTAAATCGGTGAGCTACATTTTCCCAAAATTCTCCCAACAAAACGAAGTGGAGTATTCTCGTTCCCAACTACCACTCGATGTGCTGTGTAAGAAGTCAAGCTTACAAACCAGAAGCTCATTAATTTAGATAGGTGGCAATTAAAGGTAATAGTGGAGCTTTAACATTTTTTCGGTTTCCCTAAACTAACATCTACAAAAAGTGTTTTGGAACAACACAAACAATTATCCTTGCGAGACCGGAGAAATACGGTAAGTGGAGTTCTGTTCATCGTGAACGAAAAGTGGCAATGTCTGCAACTAAGGTTTATAGAGGTACTGAAGTAGAAGCAGGTTATTATTTGGAGGTCTCACAAACAGTTATGATGAAATTTTGGGTAAGTATGACATGCCAACCGAAGAACAGGAGTCACATTCTCAAGGATGAGCCATCTGAAGACAAAGTATCAGTACTTTCTGTGAAAACATAGTCTCATGAAATGTTCTTACAACAATGAATAGCCATGATTTCTCAGTCAGGGGAGCTCCAAGTCCACTTTTACAGAACAAAACTTTGTCATGGTCGGCACTAAATTTGTTCTAGTACCAGTAGTTTTCAATATGTATGCTAAAGAGAACAAATCTCAAAACATATTGCGACACCAGAGAGCACTCTATGCCGTTGGCCCCTTATTTAGCCCAGCGCATAGTCCCAAGGTACAAGCATATGGAATAGGTTCCCAGTTGTGTGATAGGCTCTAGGACTCTGAAGTAACAGAATCTAGTATGTTGTCCTCGACGGCGAGTGTTAATCAGACAAAAAGGTGTTGTCAGGACTGCAGGAGTGCCGCCGGAGAAGTGTTATAGGAAAGACCAGTCTTATTATCCATGTACATACGTGATCTGACGGAGAGGATGAGCGTACATCTACGACTACTTGTACTTTGTGATGATTCTGTGTTGTACAGCGAGGTGTCGTCTCTCAGTGGCTGTAGCATGATGGAGGATGGCGTAGACAAAATTTCAAATTTTAAGAAATGGTTGATAACTCTGCTGCATTGAATTTTATTTATTTATTCCATCCGATTGAAGCTTTTAGCCATCATCCAGGGACTATAACAAATAGATAGGAACAATACATATTACTGACTAAAAGTACAGTATCTACAGTGGGAAGCACTGAAACATCGTACATCAAGATAATCGATAAGAAGTTCTTACAAATCGAAAAACAATACGACTTCTATATTTCATATGTTATGCTACAGACGAATGCCACACTGCAGGGCATATTATGACACACATCGGCAACCATTCAGCTGAGACACAGACACTGAGCTCACGGATAGTTGTGGAAACGAAGTAGACGTCTGGTGCCACAGCAAGGCAGTAAACGTAAAAGAGGTTAAAGTCCAAGAAACAAACATAATTTACAATCGTTCATTGCTGGTCATTTTCGCAATGATCCATTGTAAATCATTGTTGTTTCTTGGCATTTAATCTCTTTTAAGTTTACAGTCTTTCCTGTGGCACCAGACGTCTACTTCGTTTCCACAACTATCCGTGTGCACAGTCTGTGTGTCTCAGCTGAATGAGTGACAATATTTCACAGTAGTTGCAGATGGAGCATGCATCGCAGTATGGCATTCGTCAGTAGCATGATATGTGAAATGTATAAGACGTACTGTTTTTTGCTTTGTAACTACTTCTTTTCAATTATTTTCATGTATGATGCTTCATGACTATGGAGTGTGTATTTTTCATCACAAAAAATTATTTTTTATTTCTGTCTATTCGAAATAGTCCTCAGATCATGGATGGAAACCGAAACCAGTCGGAATAAATATGTAAAATTCCAAACAGCAAAATTAACGTACATCTCGCAAAATATATTCATGATGCCGATTGTCGCCTAAAGAAAATATTAAAATTTCTAGTTGTGAGAAATGAGAGCCAGCTCTAAATGTAGAAAGATATAAGTTAATGGAGATGCGGAGGAAAAGCAATTGGAAAGCAATCCTGCAGTGTTCAAATGGCTCTGAGCACTATGGGACTCAACATCTGAGGTCATCAGTCCCCTATAACTTAGAACTACTTAAACCTAACTAACCTAAGGACATCACACACATCCATGCCTGAGGCAGGATTCGAACCTGCGAGCGCAGCAGGAGCGCGGTTCCTGACTGAGCGCCTTGTACCGCTAGACCACCGCGGCCGGCTCCCTGCAGTGTTCGACTACGGCATCAGTAGTAAGCTGCTTGATACAATGAGGTCAATTAAACAGCTAGGGGTAACGCTGCAAAGCGAAATGAAATGGAAGGAGCCTGTAAGGATTGTAAACGGCATGTGAATCGTAGACTTCGGTTTATTGGCACAATTTTGTTAGAATTTGTTCATCTGCAAAGGAGGCGGCGTGCAGAACACCAGTCCGACCGACTCTTGCGTTCTGCTCGAGTGTTTGGGATCCCCTCAGGTCGGGCTACAGAAAGACGAGGAAGCAGTTCAGAGGCAGGTTGCTAAATCTGTTGTCGGTGGGTCAACTCAAACGGGAATCCATGGAAGGAAGGCAACGCTCTTCCTGCCTCTGGTTATAAGTGGAACACTAGAGGAAGTGCCTAGTAGTGGCTCAGTGTACCCTCCGCTACGCACCAAACGGTGGCTTAAGGATGTACACGTGGCTTGTATGAAAGACACTGACAAGCTGAATGTTAAGTACACATACTGCCTGACTGGTAATTGCGCTTTCAAAGAACAGATACCCTCAAGGAAACATAAAATATTTAGTGAAACTATTTAATTATCATACATAATTAATTATGAATGTAAATTCGTTCCATAATATTCGTTGCAATTGGGGGTTAGTTTAAAAGAATTGATCACGAAATGGTAGTAGAATACAGCACATCCGGAGTCGACTAGAACAAGATTCGTCAGTTCTCTACTACTGCCTGTTCAAGGATAAGGAATTACCATTCGCGTCAGTGGTACTAAACTGCTAAACTGGTGCAACAACGCCATTAGAGGCCACCATTCTAACTGCTTCCCACTTACACACACACACACACACACCAACACATACACATACACACACGCACACACACACACACACACACACACACACACACACACACACACACACACACACACACACACAGAGAGAGAGAGAGAGAGAAAAAAATAAAAGGAAAAATTCGCAACACTTTTGGCGAATAGTATCGGAATACATCACTGAGTGTCCCTGCTGAATTATGTCATTGTGCGACACACAGTTCGGGAAATGTGACTCCACAAACAACGAGATGCACGAAAAACTGATGTTTCTTGAAAGTGAGGGCTGTCTACCTAGACTGTAGTCAGCCATACGTTAACTTATGGTTTTTGTAAAGTAATCGGATCTTTGATGCTGTTTTATACATGTGAGTTCGATTCTCTGTAGAACAGGGGTGTCGGGCATTACTGGTATTCTAATAACGCTGAAGCGTTTCTTCCTTCGTATATTTTCTTCTTATAAATCGGTTACTCCAAACGGAAAATAGAGTTGATACGTTAACACAAACGATTCTTACGATTTTTGTAATTCAAGCATGTGCAAAATTTTGCTTAAAATGTGTGGAGTTCCACTTATTTTACACAACTTCACCCCAAGCAGTTATTAATTTGACAGTATTTTGTATCGTTTATGACGATGTTTGTGACTTGTGGAAGAAGGCACACGCCTATAAAAGAATAACGGAGTCAGTTGAACGACCGATGTAATTACAAATGTATTTCAGTAACCTATGTGCAGTCTTAGGCACATAAACATGAAGTTTTATTGTATGCTTAACCGATACACGCTAACGCTCGTAAAAGCTACAGTCATAACGTGCTTTGTTTTTTGGACAGCTCACTTAGAATGGTAGTCCAACCGACGTCCGGAACTATTGGCCTACGAAGCCGGTCGGTCGCAGGAGTTTAGGAACTTGTCTTGTGGAGACCGATAATCTCCTCTGTAGGAATGAACGTGGGCTCCCACAACTACTATCGGGTGGAACCCAGCTCGCTGTGTGCGCCCACTAGACCAAAGAAGCAATGTCTGCCCCCCGCGTGGATACCGCCTTTCTTGCTTTCCGGAAGGCGCTAGATACGGTCCCACAATGCCATATAATGAACAAAATAAGAGTGAACAGAACATGAGGCCAGCTGTGTCCTTATACTGAAGTGTTTCTAGCAAATAGAATTTAAAATGTCAATCCCTAAGAGACATCTTTCGATGTGAAAGTAACTTCGGGCGTCCAAAGGGTATATTACAGGTCCGTCACTTTTCGCATTGGTCATAAGTTATTTTGTGGGTAACGTCATAATTTCTGTGAGGCTTTTCGCCAATGGTGCTGTTTACACAGCGCCAGAACACTGTGACAAGGCTGAGGAGACCTGCGGGAGGCCGGTGCACCGTGCACGACTGGCAGTTTGCTTTCAACGCTCACGAATACAACGTAACGGGAGTAACGGCCAGACAGCCACGTTGTACGGTTACAGGGCATTAGATCAATCCACGTAAGTAGACATGTCCACGAAACTTGTACGACTAGGAGCACGGACTGATTTAAAGTGAAGTATGGCAGAAGGCAGACCGAGATCCTTTGATAGGATCTTCAGGAAGTGTAGTCTATTCACAAAAGAGGTTACAAAGCCATCGTTCGACAAATACTTCAATAGTCCATTGTTAGTGCCGATGAAGATGAACCGAAGAAGATCATAGCGGTTGGTTGCAGATTCGTTCAGTAAGCGAGAAAGCGTCCCGGACATGTTCAGCCAATTCCAACGACAGGCACTGCGAGGGAACGGACGTTCCTAGAAGAGTGAATCGGTACATTGTTTCCTCCCACTGGATATTGAGAAAAGACAAGTTAATAGTCACACTGTAAGTCGCCACGAGAGGTACTAACAATTGTTCCTCTACGCAAGATACACAGATACACAAAGTGCGCTCTTCCACAGGTTCTGAGGTGACTTGCGGAATATACACTGACGAGCCGAAACATTATGACCACCTGTTTAATAGCTTGTTTGTTTTTCGTATTTGGTACGAAATACGTAACTGATTCTGCGAATCAGGTTCCGACAGTTTGTTGGTAGATTTGCGGAGATATGCAGCATTAGATGTCTACACACAGGTCATGTAATTCGCGCAGATAAAGGGCCACTGAACTGCGTACGCGGTGACGGCGTCTGATAGCGACCCGTATGGGTTCCATAAGATTTGCAGCAGGTGAATTTGGTCGCCGAGGGTTCAACATGAGTTCACAATAATGCTCCTCAAACATCTGTGCTACAGTTCTGGCTCCGATACACGGACATTGTACTGCTGAAAGATAACATCGCCGTCGGCGAAGACATCGAGTATGAAGGGATGGAGGTGGTTCACAGCTGTCAGCGTGTATCCGATTACTTCCACAGGTCCCCTGCAAGTGCAGAAGTCTCCCACAGCGGAACACTGCTCCCAGCAACCTGTTCCCGACGCGCTTCGAGCCACCGTTCATCTCGATGACAGCGTTTGTGAAGACGACCATCGGCCTAGTGTAGCAAAAATATGATTCACCAGAAGACCTAAGCCCTTTCCATTGAACGTCGGTCTAATACCGATGCTCCAATGCCCACCGCAATGGTAGTTCACGATGTCGTTGGGTCAACATGTAGCTAGGTGGTCTGCTACGGAGCTCATATCAACAATGAACGATGAACTGTGAGCTCCTAAACACTTGTGTTTGCACCATCATTGTGCTCATTCTCCAGAGATGGCAGAGTTCACCATCTATCCAACTTTACAAATCAGACAAACCTCCGAAGTCTAAGTTCTCTGAAGAGTTGAGAATGTCCATCCATTTATCCCCTAGTGGTAGTTCAACTGTCCATCTACTTTTTCGCGTATATGCTCAGACAAGAGCAGTGATCATTTGAATGGCTTCTCCATTTTCAATATATTCGATCACAGACTCTACGTAATAATGATACGCCGTTTGTCAAAGTCTCTTAGTGTGTTTCCAAATTTGCAGCCCTTATCTTAGCCAGGGTGATCCCCCATCAGTGCCTTTCACTTTTGCTACCGCGTCACGTGCTCGCAACACCACCAGGCGGCATCCAACGTCGCGGGAGGCAGTGGTCAAAATGTTTTGACTTATCAGTGTGGATATAAATTTTGAGGTGCATTGGAACACTGTTCTACATGCATTTTCTTTCCACTGTTTAATATTTTTCAATTATTTCGTACGGTGTGAAGTACTGTTGAAAGGGTACTGTACCGCCCGACAACGAAAATAGGTACAACATTCTTCGTTATTCTTGTCAGAACAACATATTTTTAATAATAACTCAATTTCACTTAATACACCGAACCCAGATACCAGTGCAGGAAAGAAGGACAATTTATTTATTTAACTGATCATATGAGCACTCCCACAAAATAAATCCCTACATCATATTTGGTGAGATCTGTGAAATGAATGAATGTATGGTCGTCTGCCAACTGCAGATAGTGAATGTGCAATATATGATCAACTTTGAAACGGTCATTTGGTCACCTTTGGTGGAACCAAAGAGATGAAATTTACCTGAGCTCTGAGCGCCTGAAATGTGGCTGACCAGTATGGTAGCATGGTGCTCCCCCACCTCGGCGGAGGTGCGAGATGACTTGAACAATGGCCGTGTTTCAGCACTGGGGCGCTGGATCTTGTGTTGGTAAGACCTGTCTAATGTGTGCTCCGTAAAGACAAAAGAGTGGATAGAATGGTATGCATCTGAAATACTTAAAGAGTAGTTTGGAATAAATATTTCTCTATTTCAGAAACTTTTTTTGGGGGGGGGGGGGGGGAAATTAAATGAAAGGCAGGTAATCCCCCCCCATGAACCATGGACCTTGTCGTTGGTGGGGAGGCTTGCGTGCCTCAGGGATACAGATAGCCGTACTGTAGGTAAAACCACAACGGAGGGATATCTGTTGAGAGGCCAGACAAACGTGTGGTTCCTGAAGAGGGGCAGCAGCCTTTTTCAGTAGTTGCAAGGTCAATAGTCTGGATGATTAACTGATCTGGCCTTGTAACAATAACCAAAACGGCCTTGCTGTGCTGGTACTGCGAACGGCTGAAAGCAAGGGGAAACTACGGCCGTAGTTTTAACCGAGGGCATGCAGATTTACTGTATTATTAATTGATGATGGCGTCCTCTTGGGTAAAATATTCCGGAGGTAAAATAGTCCCCCATTCGGATCTCCGGGCGGGGAATACTCAAGAGGATGCCGTTATCAGGAGAAAGACAACTGGCCTTCTACGGATCGGAGCTTGGAATGTCAGATCCCTTAATCGGGCAGGTAGGATAGAAATTTTAAAAAGGGAAATGGATAGGCTAAAGTTAGATATAGTGGGAATTAGTGAAGTTCGGTGGCAGGAGGAACAAGACTTTTGGTCAGGTGACTACAGGGTTATAAACACAAAATCAAATAGGCGTAATGCAGGAGTAGGTTTAATAATGAATAGGAAAATAGGAATGCGCGTAAGCTGCTACAATCAGCATAGTGAACGCATTATTGTGGCCAAGATAGATGCGAAGCCCACACCTACTACAGTAGTACAAGTTTATATGCCAACTAGCTCTGCAGATGACGAAGAAATTGAAGAAATGTATGATGAAATACAAGAAATTATTCAGATAGTGAAGGGAGACGAAAATTTAATAGTCATGGGTGACTGGAATTCGAGTGTAGGAAAAGGGAGAGAAGGAAACGTAACGGGTGAATATGAATTGGGGCTAAGAAATGAAAGAGGAAGCCGCCTGGTAGAATTTTGCACAGAGCACAACTTAATCATAGCTAACACTTGGTTTCTGAATCAAGAAAGGAGCTTGTATACATGGAAGAACTCTGGAGATACTAAAAGGTATCAGATAGATTATATAATTGTAAGACAGAGATTTAGGAACCAGGTTTTAAATTGTAAGACATTTCCAGGGGCAGATGTGGACTCTGACCACAATCTATTGGTTATGACCTGTAGATTAAAACTGAAGAAACTGCAAAAAGGTGGGAATTTAAGGAGATGAGACCTGGATAAACTGAAAGAACAAGAGGCTGTAGAGTGTTTCAGGGAGAGCATAAGGGAACAGTTGACAGGAATGGGGGAAAGAAATACAATAGCAGAAGAATGGGTAGCTTTGAGGGATGAAGTAGTGAAGGCAGCAGACGATCAAGTAGGTAAAAAGACGAGGGCTAATAGAAATCCTGGGGTAACAAAAGAAATATTGAATTTAATTGATGAAAGGAGAAAATATAAAAATGCAGTAAATGAAGCAGGCAAAAAGGAATACAGACGACTTAAAAATGAGATCGACAGGAAGTGCAAAATGGCTAAGCAGGGATGCCTAGAGGACAAATGTAAGGATGTAGACGCTTATCTCACTAGCGGTAAGATAGATACTGCCTACAAGAAAATTAAAGAGACCTTTGGAGAAAAGAGTACCACTTGCATGAATATCAAGAGCTCAGATGGAAACCCAGTTCCAAGCAAAGAAGGGAAAGCAGAAAGTTGGAAGGAGTATGTAGAAGGTCCATACAAGGGCGATGTACTTGATGACAATATTATGGAAATGGAAGAGGATATAGATGAAGATGAAGTGGGAGATACGATACTGTGTGAAGAGTTTGACAGAGCACTGAAAGACCTGAGTCGAAACAAGGCCCCCGGAGTAGACAACATTCCATTGGAACTACTGACGACCTTGGGAGAGCCAGTCCTGACGAAATTGTACCATCTGGTGAGCAAGATGTATGAAACAGGCGAAATACCCTCAGACTTCAAGAAGAATATAATAATTCCAATCCCAAAGAAAGCAGGTGTTGACAGATGTGATAATTACCGAACTACCAGTTTAATAATCCACAGCTGCAAAATACTAACACGAATTCTTTACAGACGAATGGAAAAACTAGTAGAAGCCGACCTCGGGGAAAATCAGTTTGGATTCCGTAGAAATACTGGAACACGTGAGGCAATACTGACCTTACGACTTATCCTAGAAGAAAGATTATGGAAAGGCAAACCTACGTTTCTAGCATTTGTAGACTTAGAGAAAGCTTTTGACAATGTTGACCGAAATACTCTCTTTCAAATTCTAAAGGTGTCACGGGTAAAATGCAGGGAGCGAAAGGCTATTTACAATTTGTACAGAGAGCAGATGGCAGTTATAAGAGGCGAGGGACATGAAAGGGAAGCGGTAGTTGGGAAGGGAGTGAGACAGGGTTGCAGCCTCTCCCCGATGTTATTCAATCTGTATATTGAGCATGCAGTAAAGGAAACAAAAGAAAAAATCGGAGTAGGTATTAAAATCCATGCAGAAGAAATAAAAACTTTGAGGTTCGCCGATGACATTGTAATTCTGTCAGAGGCAGCAAAGGACTTGGAAGAGCAGCTGAAGGGAATGGACAGTGTCTTGAAAGGAGGATATAAGATGAACATCAACAAAACCAAAACGAGAATAATGGAATGTAGTCGAATTAAGTCGGGTGATGCTGAGGGAATTAGATTAGGAAATGAGACTCTTAAAGTAGTAAAGGAGTTTCGCTCTTTGGGGAGCAAAATAACTGATGATGGTCGAAGTAGAGAGGATAGACTGGCAATTGCAAGGAATGCGTTTCTGAAGAAGAGAAATTTGTTAACATCGAGTATAGATTTATGTGTCAGGAAGTCATTTCTGAAAGTATTTGTATGGAGTGTAGCCATGTATGGAAGTGAAACAAAGACGATAAATAATTTGGACAAGAAGAGAATAGAAGCTTTCGAAATGTGGTGCCACAGAAGAATGCTGAAGATTAGAATGGTAGATCACATAACTAATGAGGAAGCTTTGAATAGGATTGGGGAGAAGAGAAGTTTGTGGCACAACTTAACCAGAAGAAGGGATCGGTTGGTAGGACAAGTTCTGGGGCATCAAGGGATCACCAATTTAGTATTGGAGGGCAGCGTGGAGGGTAAAAATCGTAGAGGGAGACCAAGAGATGAATACACTAAGCAGATTCAGAAGGATGTAGGTTGCAGTAGGTACTAGGAGATGAAGAAGCTTGCACAGGATAGAGTAGCAAGGAGAGCTGCATCAAACCAGTCTCAGGACTGAAGACAACAACACAACATTAAGGGAATTGTAGTAATCTTCGGAAGTGACAAATGGTCACAATGAAACCACGTGTAGCAATAAGTTGAAATACTTGCGAGTGCTAGTACTAAGTTGAAATACTTCGGAGTGCTAAAGTTAAGCTGAATTACTGGCTTGTGTACTATAAGTATTTAAGAAATGGCATGTACAGGACTTGAAATTAGAGACGAGCACTTCCACGTGGTGAGTACTGTGTGAGTCTCAATCTGTGTATGAGACAAAGAACAAAGAGAAGCACTCGACCAAGGTATCAGTTCAGGACTCGCGTGTGTGACGAATGGGGCAGTGTCGTGTGAAACTGGGATGAATTCTAATTGAAGTGGGAAAGCTGAAAGTGAAGTGATAATAACGTTTAGACTATTCTTTGTGTTGTATTCTATGTTGCAAGAGTGATGTATTTCATGTAATTTAAGTATGTGTGGTTTGCATGGGAAAGTAGCAAGATAGTTTCAGAGGCATGTTCCTTTTTGTACTGGACGAAGTTTTCGTGATGATGGGTGTGGGAGTCGAAGTGTGAGACATAGCAAAAGATCCACAATCCTATCCAGAAACTGCATTGTAGCTTTAAATAATTACGCGACCATAAGATAGAGAATCACCAATGTAAAGCCATGCCCACTGGGTGGAATTTATCATGTGTAATTGTTATATAAACTGTAATGGTGTGTTTAATCTTTGAATCATAATATAATTTATCGGAATAAAAAGAATAGTAGAAGAATAAGATTGGTAGCCTTGTTATTCGAATAGTGTGTAGTCACGATAATCAGGATTTATAATGTGTGCGCCATTCATATTCATCGCAATGGCCACGTGTTGATCAAAGCCGTTGAATGAGAAATAAAATGTGTAATTGCCAGAGCGTAGTGAGCAATCAGAGTTGTGTAAATTCCTAACAGTCAGATGTGCGTTATCCTTTTCCTTTGCGTAATATTCTAATATGAGAATAATCTGTAGCTTAATTGTGGGTACTGGAGCTCATAATCAGTCATTGATGTTACTCGAGAGATAAGAATAAATCGACTCGCTTGGCAGACCACTCATCTTGCAGGCCTGCCTACTTGATGCCACAGTATGAGCAAGGCATGTGGGTGCCTCTCACTGTTCATTCATTTTCCCGTGTACACAGCTATGGAAATACAGTCAAACTGACCATCCAAGCACTCGTAAACAAGAAATTTGTGGTACCGGTACGATGTTGTAAGGAGTCTTCGTAACTGACCTCTCATGTAAATATATACATTTTTTTTAGTCACGTATGGTGTGAAGAACTTCCGACTTTCGTAGAACTGGATGTGGCTCTAACGTTTGCGACGGAGAGATGGTATAACGTCTTGGTTGTGCTGTAGCTTGCAAATCCGGGCAATGAGCTTGCAGTAAACGCACCGCATACTTCATTCACGGTAGTGTAATTGTTTCCTGGCGTTAGTGGTTGTCAACGGGCGATGAATGTACGTTGTCGTTACGCAAGTTGGCTTTAATGGTTCGTTTAACGCTACGTTGTGGTTACATGCTCTAATTTTTACAGCTAGATCTGAAGATACTCTCGTTGCTAGAATGAAACAAGCGATGAACGTAATCCAAAAACGTGCGACCTTGACCAGTTTGAGTTAATGCTGATTCCAAAAGCTCGCTACGTCTTGTGTAAGTGACAGGTGGTTCGCTAAGTAACTGAATACGTTTTCACAACGCGAACAATTACTGCTCTTAGATTTAACTGCAAACGCAATGCGTACAGCACACAGCAACGGTGCTGAGCCTTACGCACTAAGTTACTCTGTACACTGCACAGCTGAGGTAGCGCTCTGTGGCCGAGCGGTTCTAGGCGTTTCAGTTTGGAACTACGAGACCGCTACGGTCGCAGGCTAGAATCCTGCCTCGGGCATGGATGTGTGTGGTGTCCTTAGGTTAGTAAGGTTTAAGTAGTTCTAAGTTCTAGGGGACTGATGACCACATATGTCCCATAGTGCTCAGAGCCATTTGAACCATTTTGTGTGTGTGTGTGTGTGTGTGTGTGTGTGTGGGTGGGTGGGTGGGTGTGTGTGTTAGCACATATTTGTCAAAGCTATAAATATGTATTAAGGAGCATCCTTTGAGCTATTAAATATTGAATGCAAGGTTTACCGTAATGATTGGTCCTGCTATATCATTGAACTGAATAAAAACAGGAAATGTAAGAGAATCTGGGCAGAAGGAGCTAGAAGCATTTGTAATTCGGTACAACTGGATGACCTCAGATTTAAGATAGCACGTAAAGCACGCGAAAGAAAGCGATAGGAAGAAAAATGCTACTGGTTTTATTTGCAGAAAAGACTGACCAGTATCATATGTTAACGTATCCTGAACGTAATCATTTAGTCTTGTGGGAATACTGCAGCGAATGACTTGTAGTTGCAAACAAAGTTCTGCATATGGAAAACACAGCCTCGACAACAGCGTGGGTAGCAGCAGTATCGTAAGCAAACCGCTGCCCAACACGACTTCTCTACGGGCTGATGTTCCACGGCAGCCCCAGTACTTATGTGTGTTCATTGCATGAAACGAGAGAATAACGAAGAAGAGTCGCCCTAACTTTTGTTTCGCGCGTCTGTAATTGTTTCCTGGCGTTAGTGGTTAGGGGCACTTCGAGAAATGAAAACGAACTCCAGACGGAAGGAATTAATCCAGAAACGTACCACTTAGTGTCTCGCAAGCCGTGTCAGAATATTGCGTGACCGTTGTTGGAGCCCACAAGAGTTCCCCGGCTGAATTAATTTCGTTCTGGTTACAGAAACACGAGATACACAGCCGAGACCTGCTGCCGTGGATGCGCGACCGAGCTGTGGCGTACACTCTGAGGAAAAAGGGTGTGCCGCGTGGAATTCATTTATCAGCTTTTTTATTCATTTATATATTGTGCCGATTAGCCCTCCTACGTTCACCAGGGTTTACTTGTCAGTATGTCCGCTAAATGTTACACCGTTTATATCCGTTTATGAAAACTGAAATAGAAGTAAAATACAGGCAAACAGATTTAACATCTGGACACGGTGAACAGTGTAGGTGACCGATGGGTTGGTAGTTAGTAAGTTCGTTAATTTTATGTTCCATGACTAATACTGTATTATAAATCGCAATGTTGCAATTTGGAAATTAATTTGTAAATATGACTTAGTAGTTGCTATCCTTTGCCTTTTACACGTTAGAATAACAGAAATTCTTCTAAGGAATAAAAGGTGTTGTCAAGCACAAACTTCTTCAGTTTTCTTTCAATATTTTCTGTCAGACATTTTATGTTAATGGCGGAGTGATCAAAAATTTTTGTTTCAATTTTGTGCATCCCTTTTGTACTAAATACAGACTTAATGTGGAGTAGTAAATGCTATTTTTCCTTCTTCTACTACAACTATAAACATCATTGATCTTTTCAATTGCAGTGCAGTATCTACAGCAAACTTCATGAGGGAATAAAAATGCTGTGGAGCAGTTCTCAGATTGCCCAAGGTTTTAAACAAATGTCTACAAGATGATAGTGGACTACGTACACCACGCGATTAAAAGTATCCGAACACACTCAAAAACATACGTCTTTATCTTAGGTGCATTGTGCTGTCACCTCCCACCAAGTACTCCATATAGGCGGCCCCAATAGTCATTAGACATCGTTAGAGAGCAGAACTGGGAACTCACGGACTTCGAACGTGGTCTGGTGACTCGGAGTCACTTGCGTCATTCGTCAGTACGCGAGATTTCCACACTCCTAAACATCCCTAGGTCGACAGTTTCCAATGTGATATTGAAGTGGAAACGTGAAGGAACACGTACAACACAAAAGCCTACAGGCCGACCTCGTCTGATGACTGACAAAGGCCGCCGACAGTTGAGGAGGATCATAATGTGTAAAAGGCAGACATGTATTCATACCATCACACAGGATTCCAAACTGCAACAGGATGTACTGCAAGTGTTATGACAGTTAGGCCGGACTTGAGAAAACTTGGATTTCATGGTCGAGCGGCTGCTCGTAAGTCACACATCACGCCGGTAAATGCCAAACCATGCCTTGCTTGGTGTAAGGAGCGTAAACATTGGTCGACTGAACAGTGGGAAAACGTTGTGTGAAGCGACGATTCACGGTACACAGTGTGGTGGCGATTCGGTGGCACAGAGTGGGTACGACGACTGCGCGGTTAGCGTCATCTGCCAGCGTGTGTAGTACCAACACTGAAATTCTAAAGCTGTGGTGTTACAGTGTGGTCGTGTTTTTCAATGAGGGGTCTTGCACCCCTTGTTATTTTGCGTGGCACTTGCACAGTACAGGCCCACAATTATGTTTTAAGCACCCTCTTGCTTCCCACGGTTGAAGAGCAATTCGGGGATAGCGACTGCAACTTTCAACACGATCGAGCTCCTGTTCATAATGCACGGCCTTTAACGGAGTGGTTACACTACAGCAATATACCTATAATGGACTGGCCTACACAGAGTCTTGACCTGAATCCTATAGAACACCTTTGGGATGTTTTGGAACCCCGGCTTCGTGCCAGGCCTCACCGACCGACATAGATACCTCTCATCAGTGCAGTACTCCGTGAACAATGGGCTGCCATTCCCCGAGAAACCTTCCAGCTCTTGATTCAACATATACCTGCTAGAGTTGATGCTGTCATGTCATTTTCAGCCAAGTGCCCAGATAGTCTATTATTTCTCCTGCAGACTTCTTAGCTATGAAAAGATAAAGAGGAAACACAAGCAGATAAAGGCAGGGAAAGAAAAAGGACTGATTGAGAAGTGAAAAGACAAGGGAGCGGAACTGGGCAAGATGTGAGCATTTCCTTTGCTGTTTGACAGAAAAGAATGTCCATATATACTGATTTTCATAAAAACGTCCTGCACCCAGAAGGACCCTAAAGATCCTATGCACACTGGGTGGGTGTGTTGCACAGCATCAGCTATGCCAACGATTACTTTCGCGCTGTCGGCCGTACACGCGGGGAGCGTAGGTAGGACTGAATCGTCTCGCCAGTCCGTTGACAAAAGAGCGCCTTAGAGGCGCGTCACTAGAGCAACACCTAATGTCCACTACGGCCAGGAGAGACGTTCGGCAGCAGGCTCGCGCCGGGTCACGTCATACGGCTGTGGAAGGCCGGCTAACCTGCCACTGTGCTCACCACAGCGTTCTCACAGACGCTACCGCTGCCGGTGGTTGGCTGCAGTGGGCACAGGAGGAGACACATGCATGATATGCAGGACATGGACGTCCCACGCACACCACAATGAGGGAGAGAAGGAACCAGTTGTCCGACTCGCGCGAACAGACTCAACGGTAAGAGCAGCGGGCAGTCTCGCCTTCTGTCCCACATCCTTCACGCGCTGGTACCATTGGCAGCCGGTTCCATGACGCAGGACTCTCCAAACGCCGACCATTACGACCACTGCCACACACAAGCAAGCAGTACCACGCTTGACTCGCCTGTTGCCAGCAATGAGAACCTGGGGCCCTACAGACTGGCAGCGGGTCATCTTTGGTGACTAATCCAACTTCTCTCTCGGAGGCAACGAGCGTTGATTCCCTGTCTAGGAGCGTAGTGGAGAGCGGTTGGTCCGTCTGTGGTGTCCCATCACACATCCTCACAGCCTGACTGATAGTGCGGAGAGCAATACAGTACGGTGCCCGTTCACCTTTAATGTGGCTAATGAGGTATGTGACAGCCGCACTGTATGTGGAGGCAGTCTGTGCTACAATGGACACTGCTCGTCCTCACACAGCGTGCCTCGCAGCTGGTGATACTGTACTAAAGGTGGCGGCATCACCTGATATCTCCCAGATCTGGCAATATGTGGAATCGTGGAGTGTGTCATCAGGTCACCAACATGACCTGCCACTAAGCGGGAAGTGTACTTTCAGGTGCAAGCAGCGTGCGATGGAGTATCAAAGGACTACAACTAAGATCTTTACAACTCCAAGCTGCTACGACTGAACGCTCGCTTTCACAGCCACGGGGGCCCGACGTACCATCTGTGGCCGTCTAGCGCAATAAATTTTGGTCCTTGTTGCACGACTTACCTCCATCACAACAATGATGACATCTTGCCTTGCCTTGTCATCATTACGAATAGTATAAGTTATTTTTTTAGAGAAAACTTGTGATATCGAGAAAAGAAAGTGGTTCAGATTTTTCTTGAATGCAACAGTGCTCTGACTTGTGTGCAGAGTATCTTGTTCCAGAAGAGGACAGCAGCAGGGGTAAAGGGCATAATTAGATATTTTGCTGTAATTACAATGAAAAGAAAGGTAATTGATTTCTGGTGCGAGGTACCGAGGAGTCGGTGAAATAGACAACTCGCATAGTACTCACGTAACTTAAATATTCTCCCGGGTTTGAAGCACTGACGTAGTGGTAAAGTACACAGGGGTATACGTTCAGTTCTAATTGTGTTCAGTTTGAACTATTCGTACCGTGTGGGAGTACATGGTCGTAAAGCAAGTTAGGAAGAACGTATGTAACGTTCACATCTTATGCAAACATATTCCCGAAGACGTAGAGGTTACAAGGGGGGAGCGGAAGTTTTCTCATAACTGGGGCTGTGCTTGTTGGTCAGCTGAGGTTGAGAAGGACGTTTATACACAAATTCATCACCGTTCATTTCGCAATAACTTACTCTAAATTACTCTTCTAATCGTAGATACTTAGTTATCTTCGAATGCATCATATGCAACATGTATAAACCAGTGTATCTCACGTTTCTACGCTCAGTTAAGCTGTTACAGTTTATTTATTTTGTAATTTAATGGTAGTAATGTGTCAGATTAGAGGAGATATATGGGAGTCATACTGACAGTAACAAGAAATACTTCCTTGCTCCGCCACAATGACAAATGCTCCTAGCACAGCGCAAAACGGCGAGTATAGCTTATAATATATTGTTAAAGATCATACATATGGTTATTGTAGTGGTCTTAATTCTAGAGACTGGTTTGATGCAGCTCTCCATGCTACTCTATCCTCTACAAGCTTCTTCATCTCCCAGTACCAACTGCAACCTACATCCTTCGGAATCTGCTTAGTGTATTCACCTCTTGGTCTCCCTCTATGATTTTTATCCTCTACACTACCCTCCAATAATAAATTGGTGATCCCTTGATGCTTGAGAACGTGTCCTACCAACCGATCCCTTCTTCTAGTCAATTTTTGGCACAAGTTCCTCTCCTCAACAATTCTATTCAGTACCTCCGCATTAGTTATGTGCTCTACCCATCTAATCTTCAGCATTCTTCTGTAGCACCACATTTCGAAAGTTTCTATTCTCTTCCTGCCTAAACTATTTATTCTCCATGTTTCAGTTCCGTACATGACTACACTCCATACAAATACTTTTAAAAACGACTTCCTGACACTTAAATCTATACTAGATGTTAACAAATTTGTCTTCTTCTGAAACGCTTTCCTTGCCATTGCCAGCCTACATTTTAACCCTCTCTACTTCGAGCATCGTCACGTATTTGGCTCCACAAATAGCAAAACTCATTTACTACTTTAAGTGTCTCATTTCCATCACCAGACTTAGTTCTACTACATTCCATTATCCTCATTTTGCTTTTGTTGATGTTCATCTTATATCCTCCTTTCGAGACACTGTCCATTCCGTTCAACTGCTCTTCCAGGTCCTTTGCTATCTCTGAAAGAAATACAATGTCATCGATGATCCTCAAATTTTTTATTTCTTCACCGTGTATTTTAATTCCTACTCCAAATTTTCCTTTTGTTTTCTTTACTGCTTGCTCAATATACAGACATTAGGGATAAGTTACAACCCGGCCTCACTCCCTTTCAAACCACTGCTTCCCTTTAATGCCCCTCGACTCTTATAACTGCCATCTGGTTTCTGTACAAATTGTAGATAGCCCTTCGCCCCCTGTGTTTTACCCCTGCCACCTTCAGTATTTGAAAGAGAGTATTCCAGTTAACATTGTCAAAAGGTTTCTCTAAGTCTAAAAATGGTAGAAACATAAGTCTACCTTTCCTTAATCTATGTTCTGGGATAAGTCGTAGGGTCAGTATTGCCTCACGTTTGTCGCCTGTCTCATACATCTTGCTCGCCAGATGGTAGAGTTTTGTCAAGGCTGGCTATCCCGTGGCTGTCAATAGTTCTAATGGAATGTTGTATACTCCCAGGGCCTTATTCCGACTTAGGTCTTCAGTGCTCTGTCAAATTCTACACACAGTATCACATTTCCCATTTCATCTTCATCTACATCCTCTTCCATTTCCATAATATTGCCCTCAAGACTATCTCCCTTGTATAGACCCTCTATATACTCCTTCTTCCTTTCTGCTTTCCCTTCTTTGCTTAGAACTGGGTTTTCATCTGAGCTCTTGATATTCATACAAGTGGTTCACCTTTCACCAAAGATCTCCTTAATTTCATGTAGGTAGTATCTATCATATCCCTAGTGATATATTGCTGTACATCCTTATATTTAGCAATCCCAGCTTACCCATTTTCATTTTCTGACAATCTCATTTTTGAGACCTTTGTATTCCTTTTTGCCTGCTTTATTTAGTGCAATTTTTATATTTTCTTGTTTCATCAATTGAATTGAATATAACTTCTGTTGCCCAAGGATTTCTACTTGCCCTCGTCGTTCTACCTACTTGATTCTACTGCTGCATTCACTATTTCATCCCTCAAAGTTACCCATTCTTCTTCTATTGTATCTCTCTCCCCCATTCTGCCAGTCGTTGCCTAATACTCTCCCTGAAACTCTCTACAATCTCTGGTTTTGTCAATTTATCCAGGCCCCATCTCCTTCAATTCCCTCCTTTTTACAGCTTCTTAAGTATTAATATACAGTTCATAACCAATAGATTTTGTTCGGAGTCCACCTCAGCCCCTGGAAATGTCTTACAATTTAAAATCTTTTCCCAATTCTCTGTCTTACCGTTATATAATCTACCTGATACCTTCCAGTATCTCCAGGCCTCGCCCATGTATACAACCTTCTCTCATGATGCTCGAAGCAAGTGTTAGCTATGATTAAGTTATGCTCTGTGCATAATTCTACCAGGCAGCTTCCTCTTTCATTCCTTACTCCCATTCCATATTCACCAATACGTTTCCTTCTCTTCCTTTTCCGACTATCGAACTCCAGTCATCCACGACTATTAAATATTCGTCTCCCTTCACTATCTTAAAAATTTCTTTTATCTCATCATATATTTCATCAACCTCTTCGTCATCTGCGGAGCTAGTTGGCATATAAACTTGTACTACTGTGGTAGGACTGGGCTTCATGTCTACCTTGCCCACAATAATGTGTTCACTATGCAGTTTGTAGTAGCTTACCTGCACTCTTATTTTTTTTTATTCATTATTAAAGCTACTCCTGCATTAGCCCTATTTGATTTTGTATTTGTAACCCTGTATTCTCCTGACGAGAAGTCTTTTCCTCCTGCCAGCGAACTTCACTAACTCCCACTGTATCTAACATTAACCTATCCATTTCCCTTCTTAAATTTTCTAACCTACCTGCCCGATTAAGGAATCTGACAGTCCACGCTCCGTTCCGTAGAACTCATTTTCTTTCTCTGCATAACGTCCTCTTGAGTAGTCCCTGGCCAGAGATCCGAATGGAGGACCATTTTACCTCCGGAATATTTTACCCAAGAGGGCGCCATCATCATTTAATCATACAGTAAAGCTGCATGCCCTCGGAAAAAATTACACCTGTAGTTTCCCCTCGCTTTCAGCCGTTCGCAGTACGAGCACAGCAAGACCGTTTTGGTTGGTTTTACAAGTCAATCATCCAGCTTGTGCCCCTGCAACTATTGAAAAATCTGCTGCCCCTCTTCAGGAACCACATGTTTGTCTGGCGTCTCAACAGATACCCCTGCATTATGGTTGCACGTACATTCGGCTATCTGTATCAGTGAGGCACTCAAGGCTTCCCACCATCGGCAAAATCCATAGTTCATGGGGGGAAATCATACGTGTAATAGCTAAAAAAAAAGCTGGAGGGGCAAGGGGGACAGAATTTCTGGCGGCGGATTTTTTCCTGATGGGACGCTACTTGTTTAACTTTCTGACTTCTGAATGGGGGGAGGGGTTAATTTTTCCCCTTAGGGAACCATTTAAAAACATCTTGACAGATTCGCGTTTTCTTACGAGTTAACTCTAGTTCCTCAGCGCAGGCAGCTCTGTTAGCTGCAGGATGTTGTCACCTCGCAACTTACAAGCTGAACTCAGTGATCCCGAGCCCAAGATCCGAAAAATTCGCCAGCCGTCGTAAACAATGTACAGTATCTTATTGTTGATATCATACCTGTAATAACTAAAAATGATTTTCTTGTGGGACAAAATTTCTGGGGATGGATTTGTTCCTGGAGGAGGACCCAAACCAATTTTTGGTTTTTGGATGGAAGGAGGGGTCGAGTTTTTCTCCAAGGGGACCCTTTCTACTCTAAAGCCACTGCTGTATTACATGTATGGCGATGGGTGTAAGAACAAATACATACAAATTTATGTGCTTCTAAAGAGTAATATGCATTTGCAGTAGGTAGTATCGCAGAGTGTGGATGCATGCATCCTAATTTTTAATGTCATGACATGGCAGCTGCCATGTTGGATGACATTACTCGTATGACATATGCCATGTTGCATGACATGACATCATGTATCATATTACTTTACTTGATAGAATGATTTGTTGTATGGCATGGCTACTAACAAGTAAAAAAAGGTCTATGTGTGAGATGTTTCCATTTAAATATATTTGAAGCAGCCCAATTTGAGTCATATTGGTGACTGTTCCAATCTCGTGACTATAATGAGTGCTAAGTGAAAACGTTGGTTACTTTCTCATCTAGCCCTTATGGCAGTGGACCTAGTATTGGTGATTTAGGGACATCTCGTATTATGTTTGTATCCGACGACTAATGACTTCCACACAGTATACACTATTGCATTCAGGTAAGATACACCTGAAGATATACACATTGCTACGGAAACTACACATACGGGAAACCCACGCTGTGTCAGTTACACAGCCGCTATCTGGGCAGTAGACGGCTCGCGTGCAGCCGTTTGCAGAGTGCCGATTCCTCCGCGACGGCGGGAGTGTCGGCGGCTGAAGCGGTGGAACGATTCACGCGTGGGGAGGCAGCGGAGCGGGGCGGCCGGTATTGCGAGCACGCCGCACCTGCCTGGCTGGTTGCGGGCCTCGGCCTGCTCTCGCTCGCGTATCGACCTCGTGGGGCGCGGCGGGCGGGTGATTGCGAACGGAAACGGCGCGGCCATTCCGCCGTGTAAGAACGAGCCGGCATTGTCTGCCGGGGCCATTGTGCCCCGCATCCCGCCGGCCACCCCATATGAGCGCCGGACGACTGGCCACCTGCACAGGTGGCCCGGCTGGAGCACGGAGCGCCGACCTCCTGACGGGGCAGTCAGTGGGGGGTGCGAGTCGTGCTGTGCGTTACTCTGCCGATAAGCATCGACCTAGAGACCTGACGAAATAAGCGTCAAACGAAAAAACCACAAAGAACGAAAATTATCTAGCTTGAAGGGGCAAACCAGATGGCACTACGGTTGGCCCGCTAGATAGCGCTGCCATAAGTTAATCAACTGAGTTTTTTAAAAATGAGAACCCCCATTTTTATTACATATTCGTGTAGTACATAAATAAATATGAATGTTTTAGCTCGACCACTTTTATCGCTTTGTGACAGATGGCGCTGTAATAGTGAGAAATGGTGAAAATGATGTCCGTCGACCTCAGTGCATTTGGCAATACGTGTAACGACATTCCTCTCAACAGCGAGTAGTTCGCCTTCCGTAATGTTCGCACATGCATTGACAATGCGCTGACGCATGTTGTAAGGCGTTGTCCGTGGATCACGATAGCAAATATCCTTCAACTTTCCCCACAGAAAGAAATCCGGGGACGTCAGATCCGGTGACGTGCGGGCCATGGTATGGTGTTGTCCACCTGTTATGAAATATGCTACTCAATACCGCTTCAACCGCACGCGAGCTATGTGCCGGACATCCATCACGTTGGAAGTACATCGTCATTCTGTCATGCAGTGAAACATCTTGCAGTAACATCGGTAGAACATTACGTAGGAAATCAGCATACATTGTACCATTTAGATTGCCATCGATAAAATGGGTCCCAGTTATCCTTCCTCCCATAATGCCGCGCCATATATTAACCCGCCAAGGTCGCTGATGTTCCGCTTGTCGCAGTAATCGTGGATTTTCCGTTGCCCAATAGTGCATATTATGCCGGTTTACGTTACCACTGTTGGTGAATAACGCTTCGTCGAAAATTGAGCGCGTGCAAAAAATCTGTCATCGTCCCGTAATTTCTCTTGTGCCCAGTGGCAGAACTGTACACGACGTTCAAAGTCGTCGCCATGCAATTCTGGTGCATAGAAATATGCTACTGGTGCAATCGATGTTGATATAGCATTCTCAACACCGACGTGTTTGAGATTCCCGATTCTTGCGCAACTTGTCTGCTACTGATGTGCGGATTAGCCGCGACAGCAACTAAAACACCTACTTAGGTTCAAAACTGGCTCTGAGCACTATGGGACTCAACTGCTGTGGTCATCAGTCCCCTAGAACTTAGAACTACTTAAACCTAACTAACCTAAGGACATCGCACACATCCATGTCCGAGGCAGGATTCGAACCTGCGACCGTAGCAGTCGCACGGTTCCGGACTGCGCGCCTAGAACCGCGAGACCACCGCGGCCGGCACCTACTTAGGCATCATCATTTGTTGCACGTCTTGGCTGACGTTTCACATGTGGCTGAACACTTCCTGTTTCCTTAAATAACGTAACTATCCGGCGAAGTTATCTGTGCACCGTTCAATCTTTCGACCAACTTTGTTGTATGGGAGCAAAAGCTGGGTGGATTCAGGGTACCTTATCAATATGGTACCCTGAATCAATTGAAAAATTTATACACGACTTTGCTTAAACTGAAACACAATATTTTTGGCGCAACGCAATCTGACTTCCAAAAATCCCTACGAAAGAATGGCCCTGACTAACATTAACCTATACGTTTCACAAATCACTTACCTCACAAAAATCTTCGTTACTCAAGCTACTGCCATACAGCGAGCGCCACTACTGCCAGCTAAATAAAAGATTCCAACTACTGAAGGCACTAACTACTGATAGGCATAGTTAGCAAATGAAAGATTTTAATACAGAACAAACAATGTATTTACCTCAATAGTCATAATAAATATAGCAGTTCATGAAATCCAGTCTTACAAATTTCAGAACTCCGCCATCTCTCTCCCCACGTCCACCACTGCTGGCGGCTCACCTCCAACTGCGCAACGCTACTCGCTGTTAGCATCCAGCTGCCGCAGCTCAACCCTACAATGGCAGACAACAATGCAAACCAGCCACAGACTGCACACAGCACAGCCAGTGATTTTTCATACAGAGCGCTACGTGGCGTTACTAATAAGAAAACCTAAACAGCCTACTTACACAATAAGGTTGACGTTACAGATATGAAAGTAGCTACGATGATGCAGGTACTAGTAGATGTGAACAATGGCAGGAGGGTGTCCACAATGAGGAAATCAAAAAAAAAAAAATTGTTAATGAACTCTATAGATGTAGCAGTCAGGATGAACAGGCTTAGATGGTGAGGTCATGTTACAAGCATGGGAGAAGCAAGGTTACCCAAGAGACTCATGGGTTCAGCAATAGAGGCTAGGAGGAGTCGGGGCAGACCAAGGAGAAGGTACCTGTATTCGGTTAAGAATGATTTTGAAGTAATAGGTTTAACATCAGAAGAGGCTCGAATGTTAGCACTGAATAGGGGATCATGGAGGAATTTTATGAGGGGGCTATGCTCCAGACTGAACGCTAAAAGGCATAATCAGTCTTAAATGATGATGACGATGATAGTGATTATTCTTCGACTGAATCTCGAAGTAACAGTCCTGTTCCGTGTACTTCAGCTGGAACAACGCATCTCTCAACAAGGGAGAGATATCATTCAGAATCTGATGAGTCTGAAAGCGCCACTGAAAAGAGCTCGCTTTAGTGACACATTTGACTGGAAGAAAAGTGATTTTCGTCCTTTTATGCATGCGTTAGGTGCTTCAATTTCTGAAAACAACAGTGCTTTAGGGCCAGATTCAAGTGTTTTATCATATTTCCAAGTATTTTTAACGGAAGAACTGATAAAATTTGTAGCAGATACCACCAACAGATTTTTTGTATACGAAAGAAAATACGCCAGAATCAGAGCATTCTCGTTTGTCCAGATGGAAAGAAACGGGTTTCGAGGAACTGTATTCCTTCGTCGCTGTTTGTATGCTAATGGCTCGTGTGAAAAATCTGAAAATCAGTGACTATTGGTTCACAGAAAAACTCTCAAACAACCTGTTTTCAGCGAAACTATGCCCAGGGACCGTTTTCTGTTAATTTTATGAATGCTTCACTTCAGTGACAACTCTGTCAGCAATGAAGGAAACAGCTTATTTGAAATTAGGTATATTGCTGATAAAATACGCACAACATTTCGCAGCACATTTCATCCATATCAAAAGCTCTGCATTGACGAAAGTCTCTTGTTTTTTCAAAGGGCGATTGTCGTTCACACAGTACATTCCCTCCACAACAAGTAGGTTTGGAAAAAAAAAAAAAAAAAAAAAAAAAAAAAAAAAAAAAAAAAAAATTCTGCTATGCGACTGCCAGAGGGGTTATGTCTTGGATTTCATTGTTTACACGGGCACAAATACTGCAATTGACTTCCACAATCCGGGGGAAAGTGGTGACATAGTAGCAACATTGGTGAAACCATTTGAAGGAAGGGGACATACGCTCTATGTCGATAATTGGTATTCAAGCCTAGACGTGTTCCTTTGGCTTCATAGTCACGGAACAAACGCATGTGGTACTGTTCACAAAAACAGACGGAACATGCCAAAATTACAAAACAAACTAAAACGAGGAGAAATACAGTTAATGTCCACTGATACAATCCTTGTCATGAAATTATGTGACAAAAGATAAGTGTGGTTGCGGACCACCTGTAATACTGCAGAAATGGTTGAGATGGAAAAGGCAAACCGAAAGACAGGTGAAAAGTTAAGGAAAGCACAGTGTGTAGCAGATTACAACAAGAGTATGGGTGCTGTTGGCCGCTGCGTCATGCTGCTGAGTGCAGAGTAATCACTACGAAAGACTGTGAAGTGGTACTAACAGTTCTTTTTCCACGTACTGTGCATTTTAAATGCCCATGATCTCCACAGAGTAGTAACAGGACGAAAAATGCAGCTAGCCGAATTTCATTTGTGTCTGGTAAGAAATAATGTTGAAACTTACGCAAAACAACGGAGGAAAGCTGGCACAGGAAGTCTCTCTGAAGACGAGAATCCTCTAAGATTTACTGGGAGGCAATTTCCAAAGGTCATTGAGATGGAAAAGTCGAAGAAACGTACGCCAATTCGTCGGTGCGCAGTGTGCTCGAAGCAGAAAATGAGCCGAGAAACGAGATACAGATGTAGAGCGACATACCATTAAGTGCAGGGCCTTTTTTTTTTTTGAGGTCTATCACACTAAACAAAACTATTAACCACCTATAACCACTCAGAAGAGAAGAAGCGACATTTATAGCTTTCTAAAAGTAAAGGACAACAAAAAGGAAATAAAGATATAAAAAAAATACAAAAATTGTATACAAAATAAGATAAACACAAAAAATATATTTTTATCTTCGCCAGCGCCGGTCCAAAGCCCAGATCAAATAGAAGGATGGAAAATATATCCAATAGGTGTAACACTTATGATTTCTGACTTTGAAGCCATTTTACAGAAGTGTTACTGCACTCTCAAAAACACGAACTGCATTTCTCAGATGCCATTAAATCTCTTACATAAGTTAAACATAAAATTAAAACAAGCATAGTGCTACATTGCTGGTTTAAGCAAACGTCACGTTTGTTTGCATGGCCATCTTCCACAGCGTCTCTAACAATTAATTATTGTTAGTTTTGCCTTCTTAATGTTACTGCAATTAATGAAGAAGTATTTCACACTAGACGCGTTTCGCTTAAAGTATCTCGTGTGTTCACTGGTTTTCCTGCTTCATGTCAACCTCCGCTAATGAAGAGACGGAAAGCGGTGGTGCGCAAAGGATGTAAACATGAAGCAGGAAAACCCATGAACACGGAAGATGTTTTGTAAATAAAAGCGAAACGTGTCTGTTGTGAAATTCTGTTTCATTAATTGCAGTAAGTTTAAGACGCCAAAGCTAGCAATAATTAATTCTACATATCGTTTATTATAGTGATTCTTAGCAACATAAGCAGTTTCAATGCACATCATGTGTGTCCAGTAATTCATCAGCAGATTCACAGCCACAGAAAAAGTATCGAGATACATCGTGTGTCAGTGATCACACTCAGAAGGCGAGACAGCCGCGGACGCCCTGGCTCGAGAGATATTCAGCACAGGGCGCGTTCGGCCAGCCGGCGTGCTCAGCCGCAGGCAGCGGTCCGTGGGGAAAGCCATTAGCGCAGGTACCGGGATTAGGCGGCCTAAACGGCGCTAGATGGATGCACGGCTGCAGCAGCCAAAGGGTTAAATGTTCAAATCAGTGAAACATCAAAAAATCGTTACAGTTTCCGTCGTGAATAAAGCATATTGCCGAAGCGGTGTAGGTTACGTACCTTAGCGATACAGAGAGCCGATTTGCTATATCGCCGGTACGGCCGCTGTGTAGGGTTACCTCAAGAAAGGCCAGACTAGTACATGGATTGCTAAATAGAGCAACTACGTTTTCGGTAGCTGCAGGGCAACTGTCTCGTTGAATGACAGAACATAGTCTCGTAACATTGACCCACATGTCCTTTCTGGCTGTGGGGAAAACATCGTATGAGTATAATTTTGATATCAAACTAATTGTCTAAATAATTAAACTGATAAATTAATTGATAAATTAATTTATCACTCCCCCTGTACGAAATCCTCAACCCTTTAGAGAATCCTTCCCGCCTCCCCCTCTCGGAAATTCGTAGACTTCCCCCCAACTCGCCCCTCCTCTCCCACCCGTCAGCAAAAAAAAAAAAAAAAAAAAAAAAAAAAAAAGATTGACCGGAAAAATCATTCAGTCCGTGCTGAAGTGTTAAATGGAAGAATCTCATGACAGTAAATTGAAATCAATGTCAATTACTCTGCAGAACATATATTTTTTGTTTATAAACTACAATTAGCATATTATTTATTTAATCAATTTTATGGAGACGGGGCTCTAGCTTGATCTATTCAATTGCCAGGGAAATCGGCGGGAAATCCAAATTTTCGTGAAAAATTCAAGTTTGGGGGGTAAATTAAAATGCTAAGATCATAGCATTGCAGAGGACATAATAATAATAATAAGAGTAATAATAATAATATGTTCATTATTTATAAACATTCAATTTTAATGTTGCTGTTTTAATATCTGGAATATTGTCACAGTCTAACTATGATGTCACACTCCTAGATGGCCACCCCCGAATACTTGAGAACTCTAAATCCCCTGTTTCCATCGGCACAGAATTCAACAATTGGCGGAAAATTCCAAAATAAGCTAAAAAATTCGAGTTTCCTCCTTTAGCTGTGAAGCACAGGAGTTGGGAAGGGGTCGTTGCCATTGCTCGAGTGCTGGAGAGTTCTTTAAGCAAATTTCGTCAATAGCTGTTGGATGCAGAGAGGATATTTTCGCTATTAGTCCAGCACTAAAGTGTTGCTACCAGTCTTACCAAAAGCTCCAAGTGGGAAGGAAATTGTCACTGAAATGCAGCGGAGTACCCTCCTGCCGATCTACAAGTGAACAGTTCATTGGTGAGACATAACATGGGAATGTCAGATGCATTAATAAGGCAGGTACGTTAATAAATTTAAAAAAGGAAATTTGTAAGTTAAAGTTAGATACAGTGGTAGGTGGCAGGAGGAACAAGACTTCTGGTCAGGTGAATACATTGTTATAAATACAAAATCAAATAGGGGTAATGCAACAGAAATTTTTGTAATGAACAAAAATTTGGAATGGACATAAGCTACTGTGAACAGTATAGTGAAAGTATTATTGTAGGCAGGATAAACTTGAAGCCCACACGCACCACAGTAGTACAAGTTTACATTCCATCTAGCCCCACAGACGGTAAACATATTGAAGAAATGTCTAATGACATAAAAGAAATTATTGACTTTGGTGTAAAAGACGAAAGGGAGACGAAAATTTAATAGCTATGGGAGAGTGGAATTCGGTAGTAGTAAAAGGAAGCGAAGGAAAAATCGTAGGTGAATGTGGACAGGGGGAAAGGAATGAAAGAGAAAGCTGCCTAATAGAACTTTGCACAGAGTATAATTTAATCGTAGCTAACACTTGGTTTAAGAATCATTGAAAAGAGTTGTATATATTGAAGAGACCTGGAGGCAACATAATGTTTCGAACTGATTATATGATGGTAGACGTAATGGATAGTAAGCTGATAAGGACAGATTGTTTTACCAGATGACAGAATACTTAGATGAAACATAGCATAGGCGACAATGTGGTACAGTATTTTCACACTAAGAATTAGTAAGCAACGATACCTTAGCGATGTGAAAACGCAGGTATGGTCCTATGCCTTCTGTCTTCGAGAAAAACGCGCGCAAATGTATGAATCTACTTTTCACGTGAGAGGTTAGAGGTATGGACAACACCGTGGTCATGGATTGGGAAAAGTGATTTTTTAAACAGTGGAGTTTATGTTCGGGGTGGAATAGCAGTTAGAACTCTTCTTCCAAATTGCACCTGCTTGCCTCGAATTGCGTAGGAGTCAGCGATAGCAGGCTGTGGCCATTGGCAGACCGGTTACGAGGGCTCGGACGACCGGAAGCCGCGACTCGAACCGTCGCGACAGGCAGGCACAAAGGAAAGTTCTGGCTCTTCAGGTAAACAGTACATTTGGTTGATGGCACAGGACTAAACTATAGAGGTGCCTGGTCAGTTTTTTCGTTTGGGATGCAGTGTTCATGAAAGATAACGAGCAATACACTCATGAAAAGTATTGTACGGTATGTTTCTCATGTGTCTGTTGGCTACAATGCGACTCGCTACTCGTAAATGGGTGTATGTGTGTTTTATTCTCCAATGTTGCCGCTACATGACTCCACCATGTAGGGGCAGGGATTTATAGCAGCACTGCGACAGTGGGTCCCTTTCCAAATATACTTACCATTCTTATGTCCCTCCCGGCAGCTATTCACTTATAGATCGGCAGGAGGCGAACCCCCTGTACTCCAGTGTCAGTGTGCTGTCCGATTATTACTGCCCCTCCTTCCCACATAGGGCTATTGGCTAGACTGACTAGTGCTAGACTATAGCGAAATTATCCATTCTGCATCCAACAGTTACTCACGTGGCTGGCTACAGCTACTCTCTAGTCCTCGATCAATGGCATCTACCACTTCCCAACTCTTATGCCTCAGGGCCATGGAAAAAAGCTGAATTTTCTCGCTGATTTTTTTTAACATTTGCTTCAATTTATGACTTTTTCACCAATAGGAGGAGGGGAGTTAGACTGCACCCGTATTATGGGGCGGCTGTATTGGACTGAGGCGTCATTGTTAGGCTGTGGCTGTATTCCAGATATGAGAAATGAAGAGGTTATCCTAGCACAACAGTGATGTGGAAATTGAATGTATATAAATAATGAATATATATGTTAGTATCATTATTTTTATTATCATTATGTCCTCTGCAATGCAATGTACTTAATATTATGTACAAAAAACAAAATTGTGTTTTGCTAAAGGCGGACCTCACTCAAAACATACGTTATTGTTAAAGAAAACGCAGACAAAAGACCTTCAACATCAAGATGCATTTTATAAAGAAACAAGGTGTCCTCTACAATGTAATTTGCACTGATTTCGATTTTGTGTGGACGCTTCCCGTACCGGCGGCAGACTGCCTCCCTTTTTCATCTCCAGCCTCTTCCACGCTCCCCATGGCCCGGAAAAACCAAAGATGCCGTTTTCGCCACCAACCTAACGCAGGTGGATTTCTGACAAGTAGCGCAAACTTCTTTGCCTACTTGACCACTACCAGAGTTGGCTATTCTGTACAACTGCTGCTGAATCTGTATGACTATCGCAGACTTTCTGCAGCAGACTGCGCCACAGTCTAGCAACGTGACACACAACCACATTCAGTCAATCACGCCACTATGAGAGTAAAGAGAAAAGAGAAACAAGGAAAAGAAAGAGAAATGCTAGTGACAATGGGCTACCGGACTAATGAAATGTGGCTACAGGACCCTTTCAGTGTCTTCAGATGCTTCCAGTCCAACAGCTCAGGACAAACTGTTGTATGAACCGATTTCACGTGCTGAATGCTCACAAAGTTTTGCTGTCATAGTTTACGTGTGAACACACACCTATTTTGCAAAAGTGTGGTGTAGTACCAACTGGCCATCACAATGGAAACAGACAGATGAATAAGCTTAAATATTAAATTTGACTTTTGGTTACGTTTACAATGGTGAACTATGATTACTCTGTCACTTGTATTGTCAAGATGTGACCTCACGATGGTTCATACAAGATCTTGCTACGTATGACGAAAAAAGGAAATGGAAACCGAAATAAATAGCAAACTTTGTATTGCCCATCAGTAATAGTCTGCATTTTTTCAATATACCATTCCCCATGCACAATGAAAGCTGATGCAGATGCATATATTTAGCAGTGGCAAGCTTACAGTTCAGATTTTGTGGATTATTCACCAGTTATCTATTAGTACACTTACTTCCTCGTAACCTGCTGTATTTCTTCTGTAACACTCCACATACATGAGAAACGCATTTGAATATCAATATCATTTCTTGAAGCATGTCATGATGTAATAAATAATTTCAAATTTTATATCGGTCGCGATGGATAATCTTCGACGATGTGTATGTATTGTTAGAGCAGTAAGGACTTACAGAAGAAGGTAACACACACACACACACACACACAGAGAGAGAGAGAGAGAGAGAGAGAGAGAGAGAGAGAGAGAGAGAGAGAGAGAAAGAGAGAGAGAGAGAGAGAGAGAGAGAGACAAAATGTGCTCACTACAAACATCACAAACCAAACAATCACGTTATGTCATATTAACAATATTGTCAATAGGTGTCCTAAATTTATGACTAATAATTTGAAATAGAAAGTATGGTTCCTGAAGAGGGGTAGCAGCCTCTTCAGTAGTTGCTGGGACAACAGTCTGGATGATTGGCTGAACAGTCCTTGTAACATCAACCAAAACAGCTTTGCTGTGCTGGTACTGCGAACGGCTGAAAGCAAGTGGAAACTACAGCCGTAATTTTTCCCAAGGGCATGCAGCTCTACTGTATAGATAAATGACGATGGCATCCGGTTGGGCAAAGTATTCACTAGGTAAAATAGTTAACCATTCAGAACTGCAGATGGGAACTACTCAGGAGGACGTCGTTATCAGAGAGAAACAAAGCCGACGTTCTATGGATGGTATGTTCTATGGCAGGTAGGTTAGCAAATTTAAAAGGAAATGTATAGATTAAAGTTACATGTGGTGGGAGTCGATGAAGTTCGTTGGCAAGAGGAACAGGATTTCTGGCCAGATGAATACAGGATTATAAATACAAAATCAAACAGGGGCAGTGCAAGAGTGGAGTGCTAGAGAACAGTAGGACCAACGTCGGAAAAGGTAGCTACGCTTTCTAAAAGCAAAGAGGTTTCTTTCCCTAGTATTGTCCTGTCCGTCCCTTGTCATGTTGGTATAGGAAGCTGCCTCTCTGGTCACTTCCGTTTTGTATACGGAAGCACGCTCGGTAGGAGCGCAGGTCAGTCTGTTCGCGGCGAGCGTCTGAACTGGTAAGATCTCCGGCAAAGCGCGTGTCTGCTAAGTCTGCAGGACAATGGATTTCTTAAGTTCAGCCTAACTGAAAATTTAATCACCTTTATTTCACGTTTTGCTCTAAAATATCTAATGTTATCTTAAATTGCAACGCAGTGTATTCCGAGTGTGAACTTCAGAATATTTTCCAGTAGTTGCTTTGTCACTACTTTGTGAGTAAAGTGGAACCACGTGTTGATCAGTAACTCTAACTAAGATAATCAATCTTAAATGCGAATGTGCGTGAGATTATAACGTCTCGTCTTGACAATATTTTTCAGTATAGTAATTTTTCTTTATGTTCAACCCACGTGGGGCGTACTTTGTGAGACCAGTACCACGTGCTTATACAACTGTTTGACCCATCAGGCTAATAGTAAGACGATAGTAACCAGTTCGAAGTTTTTCTTTTGTAAATTACTTTTCGATCTAATTTATTTTAATTATCAGGATTATTGTGGAGTACACTCTTTGTGTAAGCCAAGTTGACCACGTGAAGCATGTGGTGTAATCATCAAAGTAGCCCTCAGCTTTTCTTTTCGGAAGATTTCTCAGAGAGTTAGTATGAATGTAGTATACCAGTGTGTGGTAATTACATGACGGACAGGATTGCGCTACGAATGTAACTTCTTTAGGTGAAAATGGAATTGGTTGGTTGTGGTTAACTTCCTCTTGCATATGTTTCAATGTTCTTCGTGTGTTATTTTATGAATGCTGTGTTGTATGCAGTCTCCCCTATCTTGGCTCCGTATTTGACGTGTTCCTTAAGAGTACAAACTCACATTTGCACAATCCTAAGTAAGGCACCAGCTTAGTTATGACTCATGTTTAATATGCTGAAATTTTAATGATCAGTTTTAAAATAAATTTCCAAAAATGAACTGATATATTTCTTTTTATTTAAATCCTCTTTTTTATATATGTATCACCGGTTTTCGTATGACTATTAAAAGATTATAATTAATGTTAGTCTGGTTGGAAATTTGGTAAGCTACACTGGATACTTGGTGAAATATGCTGAAATTTCAATGATCAATGTTAAAATGTATTTCCAAACATAAACTGATTTATTTCTTTTTATTTAAATGATCTTTTATATATATATATATATATATATATATATATATATATATATATATATATATCACTATTAAAAGATTATACTTAATGTTAGTCTGGTTGGGAATTCGGTAAGCTAGTTTGGATACCTGGTGAAACAGTTGCTCAGTAATGCAAGGTTAACTTCCTCAGATAGCTCACAGCTTTTAAACCACTCTTATTGTCTATCAGCACCGCTTTCACATAAAATTAATGCAACAATGTTACATAGATCACGTAATTAATGAAAGGTACTGATTAGAACTGGGGAGCACAGAAATTTGTGGCACAACTTTACCAGAAGATGGGATCGGTTGGTAGCAGGAACGTTAGCGATTGTGTGTCAAATGTAAAGTAGGATGTTTATATTTAGGCAATGTGATTTCAGAGTATGATTATGTCGACATACACTTCAACCTATATAGAAGTGAATATTTGTTTCTTTAGGTATGTAAGTGCGATGTACCATAGATATGAGTACGAATTCGATTTTTTTAAAATTCAAACTGAAACAATTTTTCGAGACTTTTTTATATGCAGCAGAGTATTGCAGTAGATGGGTGGCTGTTGTAGGATTTTTTGAGTTCGTACATGTACTTATTGCATATAGGTAGGCGAAGAGACCCAGTAGTACGGGTGATAAACCACTAGAATCTTACTACTAGCCTTGTGCAGAGAGCACTTTTCTACGCTCTTTCCCTATTTCAACGAACTTTTCATGATTATGTCAGCAGTATTGTCAATATGTGACCCATGATTATAGCTTTTCGTTTTATCGAATAACCCCACCTCAGATTACACCAATATGCTTTACAACTCCAAATTCATGTGACTTATAGGTGGCAGATTTGAAGGAACAGTACCACAGGATCTAGAATCTTAATGAAGAGTATCTTACAAATCACACACCAACAATCCGTTATCAGTAATAAAACGACTCTAGGGAAAGAACCTTAGTGCATGTCAGCAACTTTCCTCCCTTGCAAATACTGCTAGGTAATATGTAAATACGTAGTAGAACTTTAGAATAATACCTGTGTCATCCTTGTTAAAAACCACATCCTAGTTTCAAGGTACACGATTAAAACTAACTACAGGCAGAGAACTGCACCAGTCGACACACTGAAAAACGAGAGTACTGCCACAAATATAGTTTTCACAAGTGGAATAATACTTACATTCGAATATGACAGACTCCTTATTCTTTCCATTCTGTATGGAGGCGGTGGGTGATATATGCTGGCGCCTCATGTTCCTTTCACTATTGTGTACAGATCTCGAATGACGAAACACATCAAATTGAAAGGTCGGAGGACAGTCATTCCTATTGGTCGAGAGAGCAAGAGGCAGAGAGGATTACCTTAATTTTGCCGCCAGTTTTATGTCACGCAATTGCCCAATATGTGTGACAGGGTGTCAGGTTACACCCTGACCTTGACGTACGTCATACAGTTGCTCGAAAGGCGTGGTCTGAGGTGGGGTTTCCCCACAAATGTGGGTGTGAACTTGAAATATGATATCTTTGCATCAACTGATACAGGTCCACTACTCTGAGGAAATATATTGTCGACACGTAGCGTTATGAAGGGTCTAAACATTCATGGTGGTGTCTGTTTTTACTATATCGTGTCTCCCTACAACTTTCGCCCAACGACGCTCTGAGCGTGTTTTTTAGGGAATTAACTAGTTTGAACCTGGGACCAGTTGCTGGTAAGGAGACGCCAGACCACACATGACATGTAGAATTCAGAAGAGTTCAGTGAGACTAGCGATGATATAACCAAATACTTAATGATCTCAGCGTCAGCTCCACTGCACTCCCTGTAAAAGAATCTTAATACTAACTAAATATAGTGGAAAGGGTTCAAGGCTTTCCTATTTTTAGTTAGCTGGTAAAATAACATCGAAAAATTGCAAATTTTATTCTACTCTCAAAACTTCATTTATAAATTGCACTATTGATAAAAGGAAATGTTTTAATACAGGATGGTAAAAACCAACTGCGTTCAACAAAAATGTGAACGAATATTCCCTGAATGGGTTTCCAAGTTCTACAATCGATCGAAGGATGACCTATGCCATATCACATCTATAATCTATGTTTAATTTAAGTTTCACAGAAGAGAAAACTATCAAAATGGTCTACAGTGACCCTCAATTATCTTTAATTACTTATTTAACTTGTCGTATATTACAGTGGCTGATGTAGCTTCTCAATAACTGTATAAAAGAAAAATCATCGCGTTTCAGATCTTTTCTTCAAGTAGCAAATGTGAACACCATGAGTTTTAATTAACGATCGACACTAGTATTACGCAAAAAGGGGGTGTAACAGATGAGACTTCTGCAGTTCTGAGTGACGCCTTATGCGCTCAAAAATGCGGCATCGCGTGCGTTCATTACCTTGTCGGTGTTTAGGCAGCGTCAGGGCGACAGAGGCCGGCGCACCAGCCATCCAGCTCGCCGTCTCGGAACTAAGTGTCCTAACTTCTCCTTACTACAATTTACCTAAGTTGGTTTTAAAAAAACTATCTGGCTGTGTTTTTATCTGACCAATCAGGGTCTCAATGTTAACCTCAAGCTCCGCCTGCAAAGATTCTGTCTATCCAATGAGAAACGTTATACTTTTCGTGGTGGGGCAATGTTTTTAAAGTTTGCAACGTAACAGAGACGGTAAAAAGTCTCACGCTAAAACCTGCAGCTGGTGTGGTCCTTTTAGCGTTATCGTAAGATCTATACTGTTCTTCTAGAGGGCTCTATCTTTTAACATGGGCTGGGGGGTGGTCCTTGACGTACCTGAGACGCGAAAAAGTCTCACGCTAAAACTTGCGGGTGGTAGTGGCCCTTTTTGTGTTATCGTAAGATCTATACTGTTTTTATGGATGGCTCTAGCTTTTAACATGGGCTGGGGGGTGGTCCATAACGTAACAGAGACGCGAAAAAGCCTCACGTTAAAACGTACGGGTGGTAGACTTAGCGGTAGGCTGCCGACGTGGGTGTCCAGTCCGTCCGTTATCGCAGGGCCTTCTAGCTTAACACGGTTCTGCTCTCGGCTTCTGTCCTCGTTTCTCCCCTCGGAAATGCATCTGCCTCACAGTGGGAAGGTACGACATGCATTTAGGCATTCTTGTTTTAGTCTGTGGCATTCCATTTGCTCACTCGTTACTTGTATTACTTTGGTTAATTTAATGTCACGATTTATTCGGAGCTATGTGACATACTAGTAGATTTGCTTATTATGTCAGGGTTTTCATGGAAGGTGTTGGATTTGCCTGACACCTTACAATGGGGCTATAAAATTCCCTTACCCTTGAGATCATATGATAACGAAATCCTGATAACAGTACTCTAGTGCTTTACCGGGTGATAGAAATGATAGAACATAAGACCTTCAGTGTTTACAACGTAAAGAAATTGGAGGCCAAATGACAGGAACTGTATTTGATCAGTCAAAATGTTTGGAGAATGATGTACCCTGTCCGGTAATTACTTTCACGGTGGAGTGCACATGACGCATAGTTGTGCATCACCAAATGAAAGTGAAACACGTCCTCACTCTGAATGGGAGATATCCGTCACGTCCTCTTTAAAAAGCTGTCCAGCCCGATAGAAATTCCTGTTCAATGAAAGATCCACAGCATCAGCATAAGGAAGGGTTCTTCGACGGAACAAAACTGAACTAACCGTTGAACACATCGCATTGTTAGTTAGGACACAGTAATGACCCAGATGAAAGTAATGGGATGTTGAACAAGAAAGAGATCACGCACAGCCACAAAAATGCACAACATAAGGCAAGAGTAGTGCTAGAACAGTGACAACTGATGTAAAAAGAACATTACATATTGTAAACAAACAAAAATAAACTATGTATTCGATGCGCTGGTAAGACTGTTAGCACTCAATTGGTCACTAATCTCTTACAATCAAGCTTTACAGAGCACCAGTCTTAAAATAAAGATGAAATATTTACTGACACTGCATCAAAAAGCTTTATAGAGCACCAGTCTTAAAATAAAGATGAAATATTTACTGACACTGCATCAAAAAATTATGTCGCATTAACTTCCGCCAGTACAATGAAGATGAAAAGGATAATTTCTTGCCATTCATACCTAACGTGTAATGCCGTTAGTATACCTAACTACCCAACTGTTGGAAGTGTTGGTGTTGATGAGAGAGCTTCAACATGCATTCCGTTACTGTAAACAGCGAGAAATAGAACCTACATCCTATCAAATTACACAACATAATTAACACACGGACGTCAACACCTGTATGTCGCTACCATTGAACATTCCCAAGTTCTTAATTAAGCAGATTGTAAAAACATTTAATGACATAATTACGTTTTCAAGCATAATGACAAAGTGGGGGGTGGGGAATTTATTCTGGAGCCATAAACAATACAACGTGGACAATAAAGATTTTGGGTCCAGTGTACAGAGTGGGTCCAAGCTGATCTCAGGAGCATAAAAATATTTATCTACAACTGCTGTTCGGTTGTGACAAGACAACAAACATCTTCTCACAAAGCCAAGAACCGGAGATTATAAATAAATACTGTTAACAAAAGACGATAACTTGATTTCATCCTGTAGAAATGCTTGCTGAAATCCTATGGTTGTAAAAATAATCTACATATCTACGAATCTACTCCGCTAGCCACCAAGCGGCGTGTGGCGGATGGCGCTATTCGCGCCAAAGTCATATCCCCCCCCCCCCCCCCCCCACACACACACACACTTACCCACTCGCGGATCACACGAGGAAAGGACAACTGTCTCAACTCCTCAGTACGAGCTCTAACTTCCCTTATCTTTGAATAGTGATCCTTCCGCGATTTGGAAGTTAGCGGTAATAATATTTGCTCTTAATCTTCGACAAAGATCGGATTTCGGAATTTAGTGAGCAGCCTCTTCCATTTAGCTGGTCGACTATCGGCAAGTGTGTCCCACTTCATACTTCCTATGAGATTTGTAACGATCTCGCGATGGCTAAATGTACCAGTCACGAATCTTGCCGCTCTTCTCTGGACCTTTTCAATCAGACCCAACTGGTAAGGGTTCCATACAGACGAACAATATTCTAGGACTGGACGAACTTATCGTATTGTAAGCAATTTCCTTTGTTGAAGGACTGCATCGCTTCTACCAATAAACTGCAACCTCGAGTTCACCTTACCCGTTACTTGTGTAATCTGATCGTTCCATCCGAGATCATTTCGAATAGTCACACCCAGATACTTGAAGGATGTTACCGCTTCCAAAGACTGGGCATTTATTTCGTACTCGTACATTAATGGGGATTTTCGCTTTGTTATACGCAGTAGGTTACACTTACTAATATTGAGATATACAACATTACACCACACATTTATTTTGTGTAAATCCTTATTGATTTGTTCACAATTTTCGTGTGATACTACTTTTCTGTAGACTACAGCATCATCGGCCAACAGTCTAATGCCGCTGTCAATACCATCAACAAGATCGTTTATGTAAATCGTAAAAAGCAGTGGACCTATTACGCTGCCCTGGGGGACACATGATGTTACACTTATTTCTATTGAAATCTCCCCATTCAGGACGACATATTGAACACTGTCTGTTAGAAAACCTTCTATCCAACAACATATGTCATCGGATAGACCGTAAGGACGCATTTTTTGAAGCAAGCGACAATGCGGAAATGAGTCAAACGCCTCTCGAAAGTCGAGGAATATGGCATCAACCTGGGATCCGGTATCTGGGGCCTGCTCTGTATCATGCACAAAGAGGGCCATCAGTGTTTCGTATGACCTCTGTATCCTAAAACAGTGCTGGTTTCTGAGGATGAGCTTTTCAGAGTCTAGAAAGGTCATTATGTCAAAATATGTTCCATGATTCTACAACAAATCGATGTCAGTGAAATTGGCCGTTAATTATGTGCATCCGATTTTGTACCCTTTTTATATATTGCTACGACCTGGGCCTTTTCCAGTCCCGTTGAACTTTCCGCTGTTCCAATGATCTCTGATAGATGATAGATAAGAATGGTGCTATATTTGTAGCATAGTCAACGTAGAATCTTAAGGGTATAGCGTCTGGGCCAGATGCCTTTATGGCGTCTAAGGATCTTAACTGTTTTACAATCCCAGATGCACTAAACACTATGTCAGCCTCCGTTGCGTTTGTTCGATAATTGAAAGGAGTAGTGGTGGTGCAGTCCTCTGCCGTAAACGAATTTTTGAAAGTCATGTTTTGTATTTCGGCCTTCTGTTTGTCATCATCCGTTACATTACCCGTACTGTCAGCGAGAGAAGGTATTGAATTATTAGTAGCGTTTATAGATTTTACGACCAAAACTTTTTAGCGTTAATTTTAGAATCTGAAAATAAAATACTGCTTTCAAATTCGTTAAAGTATCTCTCGTAGACCTTTGGACAGAAGCTTTCATTTCGCATAATTTCAGGTTGTCAGCGGGGCAGTGACTACGTTTAAAACGACTCTGTAAAATTCTCTGCTTTCTCAGCAAATTCTTAAAATGCTTGTTGAACCAAGATGGATACTTTCCCTGCCCTATATCTTTAAATTGCGACCAAAGATGCTCAGTATCTTTGTGTCCCGAGGTGAGTGCTTGGAGCTGGCTATAAAGATATTCATTAAGAGTACTTTTATTTGCTTTTCCAAACACGAAAACTCTACGCTGTTTCTTTGGTTATTTTGCACCTTCCACTGATGTAGAAGCCACAACGACACTAAAGTCTCTAATACCTTCTTCTAGATTAACATTCTCAAACAAATGTTCCCCTCTCGAGTTGGTTTTCTAACCAATTGCTCAAGGTTGTATGTTGAGAGCGCTCCTAGAATAACTTCACCCGAGTCTTTGTTTCTGCCCCCTGTCATAAACGTGTAATTTTCCCAGTCAATGGTCGCCAGATTAAAGTCTCCATCTAGAACAAATGGATAATTTGGATATTTATTTCCTATGTCTTCAAGACTTCAAATGAAACGTTCTGCGACGTTTTTTTGAACATACTGCCTCTCTATAAAAACATCCTAATACAATGGTCACTCCTTGACAGCTTTATACAGACTTTTTCACAGTCCGTCCCAGTATCGACCTCAATTGCATTTAAACAGCTTTTAATTGCGTGGAACACGCCACCTTCGATAGTATCAGTCCTATCCTTCCTGAACAATGACCAGTCCGAGTTCAAAATTTCATTGCTATTTACGTCTGGTTTGAACCGTCTTTCGGTACCTAATACGTATACAATACAATTTAGCATATTTAAATCCTTTGTAATGACCTGTTCAGGTGAACTAAAACCCAATCTAAGAAAATCCCATGTGCACGCCACAAGTACTGTGCTATCCATGTAGCTTCGTCCTGTTTGTAGAGCACCCTTGATCTATCGAGGGATGGCCTACAACCTTCCACCCCATAGCGTAGGTCGAGGAACCTACAAACATTTTCATCACAGATTCAACGTAGCATCTGGTTTAGATTCTCCACATGACCCCAAACAAGAAGACCCATGCCCACCCTGAGTACGATGCTGCAAATCGTCAGCTTGGCTTCCACTCGTCGAGAGATAGAGGCCGCCTTCGTCAATTTAGCCAGCCGTCTAAAGGACAGAAGAAATTCCTCGGAAGCCATCGTTGGTGCCGACATGTGCAACAATCTGCAGCCGGCTGCACCCCGCACGCTCGATAGCCGCCGGAAGAGCCTCCTCCACATCATGGATAAGGCCCCCCAGCAAGCACACCGAGTGAACGTTGGGCTCACTATCCTGGCAGAAGGTGCACTCTGATCCGGCTCAGCCTCCCCCCCCCCCCCCACCAAAAAAAAAACATCAGATAGCACACTGAATCTATTACAAAGTTTGTTTATGAAGTCACTTTTCTGTTACCAGTCATGATATTCTTTTCATTTATAATTTTTAAAACGTTTTTACTCGTGCATATATATGAAAGAAGTTGAAACAGAAATCCGAAAGAGTATTACGAATCATAAGACACTGTTAAGTATGGAGACTGTTGAATTTACGGAACCTCCAGCTAACCCAAAGTTACAGCTGTTTTACATTTAATGACAACACCTGTAAGCAGCCAGCCGTTTATCAATGGGATCAGGTATGGGATCTGGTACAGTTTGTAACAACTTTTTTTTAACAACCAGGTTTCGGATTAGACTTTCAGATATACGATTAGTTTGCAGACTTTTATGAAATAGAACCCAGTACTTCGTCCTGGAAGACGAATGTTCATCAGAGCCAAGGAGATTGTCAGGAGCGCCCCTTGCGAGTGTCATAGAGCCGCTCTCCTCCTCAGTATACGTAAATGATCTGACGGGCAGATTGAACAGTAGTGTGCCGCTGTCTGCTGATGATGCAGTGGTGAACCGGAAAATGTTGCCGTTGATTAACTGTAGGAGACCACGAGATGACTTATACAAAATATCTAGTTGGTGTGATGAATGATAGCTTGTTATCAATGTAGAAAAAGTAAGTTATTGCGCATGATTAGGAGAAACAACGTCACAGATTTCCGAATACAACATTGGCAGTGTGCTGTGTGACGCAGTCACGTTAATGAAATACATGGGCGCAATGTTGCAAATCGACTTGGAATGAACAGCGAATGATCTACTTGAGATACTAGGAGAGCTTTAGGAAAGTGGAGCTGATCTGTTAAGGGGAGCGCGTTTATAATATAACACTAGCGCACCGCATTAAATACTGTTGGAGAGTTTCCTCACCATGTCGGATTAAAGGAAGACATCGAGCAAGTCAGAGCCTCTAGATTCCTTGCCGGTAGATTCGATCAACACATAGACATTAAGGAGATAGAATTAGATTTTCACTTTGCAGGGGAGTGTGCGCTGATATGAAACTTCCTGGCAGATTAAAACTGTCTGCCGGAGCGAGACTCGAACTCGGAACCTTTGCCTTTCGCGGGCAAGTGCTCTACGAACTGTGCAACCCAAGCACGACTCAAGACCCGTACCTCGTATCCTACCTTCCAAATTTTACAGAAACTCTTCTGGTAGAGCACTTGCCCGCAAAAGGCAAAGGTCCCGAGGTCGAGTCTCGGTCCGGCACACAGTTTTAATCTGCCAGGAAGTTTCATTAAGGAGATACTTCATGAACACAAATGGGGATCTCTGGAGGGAAGACGACGTTCTTTTTGCGGAACGCTACCAAGAAAATTTAGGAAACCGACGTTTGAAGAGGAATGCAGAAAGATTAAATTTACAGCTTGAATAATTAAGTCGGTATGAGGCAAAGTGAAGGCAAAGTGAGGAAAGACTCAGACACAAACCATATCACAGAAGACACAGAGAAAAAACACATTTACATCTAACATTGGCAATATACCAAAACCCTTTGCGGATATCTTCAAAAACCACGAACTAGAAATTGGTTTACGTGTATAAACGTAATACATAACATGGAATGTAATCAATACCCTTATTCAGACTCTGGAGGCTACAGAAACGTGCCAAGAATGTTCGATATTCTACCTAGGACGAAGAAGGCCGAGATTTAACAAGGCAACACAGTACATTAAAGCTTACGCACGCAAAAGCTAGGCAACATCAGCAATAGCAGCCATACAGAACACGGGACACCAAACAGGCAAACTAGAGCAAAATGCGTCTACACTCGAATACATGAAGGTCATGAAATGAATGTTTGGAAGAACTGGAAATACAATCACATTACAAAAACATGATGATAAAGTATCAAATGATAAGAAGAAATTCAATTTGTGATTGGCAGATGCTTTGGGAGTATAATTAAATAAAAATAACGAGACGATGAGACAAATTTATTAAGATGAATGCCCTCTGTACGTAAGTATGCACACATTGTGAACGGCCTATAAGTGTTATACCTGTTAGCTTCACTAACAAAGGGCTAATAGCTGTTCGTTACGTACTTTTTCTGTTTTCACCAACTTTCTTCTCCGAATGCGAAAATAACTTTTTGACACCGACATATGGAGAAACGATCGCCACGATAAAATAAGGGAAATCAGAGCTCTTACGGAAAGTACTAGGTTTTCGTTCTCTCCGCGCGCTATACGAGATTGGAATAATAGAGAATTTGAAGTTGGTTCGATGAACCATCTGCCAGTTAGTTAAATGTGATTTGCAGAGTGTCCATGTAGATGTATACTGTGCGCAGAAAACTATGTGTAACGTTTAATATGTGTTGAAACGTCCCCTTAGAACAATTATACAAGACTGTGCTTAAACTGAGACACAATATTTTTGGCGCAACGTAATCTGACTTTAAAAAATCCCTACAAAAGAATGGCCCTGACTAATATTACCCTATACGTTTCACAAATCACTTACCTCACAAAAATCTTCGTTACTCGAACTACTGCAATACGGCGAGCGCCACTACTGCCAGCTAAATAAAAGATTCAAACTACGGAAGGCACTAACTACTGATAGGCATCGTTAGCAAATGAAAGATTTTAAGAGAGAACAAACAATGTAATTACCTTAATAGTCATCGTAAATTTTATATATATATATATATATATATATATATATATATATATATATATATATATATATATATATATATATAGCAGTTCATGACATCCAGTCTTACACATTTCAAACTCCGCCATCTCTCTTCCAACATCCACCACCGCTATCTCTCTTCCCACATCCACCACCGCTGGCGGCTCACCTCCAACTGCGCAACGCTACGCGCTGTTAACATCCAGCTGCCCAACACTACAATGGCGAGTATTACAATGCCAACCAGCCACTGACTGCACACAGCACAGCCAGTGATTTTTCATACAGGGCGCTATGTGGAGTTACCAATAAAAAAATCTTTCATACAGAGCGCTATGTGGCGTTACCAATAAAAAAAAACCAAATTGTTTTGGGCAGTGGCCAATACAGATTTGAAAAAGTTTTTCATAATTACAATAAGAAAGAAATGAAATGCACTCACTTATCGATACAATATTGGTCAAAAGCTGAAATTTTCTCACAGTCCATAAAGACAGTCCTGATCGTTCATCACAGTAAAATAGCAGTGTTTTTGCTCAATGTCTGAGCAGTAAAAGAAAATGCACACAGAAGTAGTGGATTTCCATGCAGTCCTGTAGAAGTAGTGTTGTCCTTCCAACGGAAAGGCAGTGCTGACTCTTGACATGCTGACAGGTAATGGGCCACAATTGAGCAAACCCACACCAGAGTCAGTCGAAGTTTTGAAGAGTATTGGTAGGCTGGTCATCACAGAGCAGACCAACTGCAGTCCTTGTAGAAATAATGGTATTGGTGAGTCATCAAAGGTGTAGACCCACTGTAGTCCTTGCAGAAATAATGGTATTGGTGGGTCATCAAAGGTGCAGACCCAGTGCAGTCCTTGTAGAGATTTTGGCGAGTCACCAAAGGTGTAGACCCACTGTAGTCCTTGTAGAGACAGCCAGCAGCCATCTGTTGCGACTGTGCAGGGGCACAATCACCATCAAAGGGTCTTGCGGAGAATATAGCAAGTCCATGAACCACCACTTGTGCACTCACAAAAATTTTTGGCCACAACAGAGCAAACCCACACCAGAGTCAGTCGAAGTTTTGAAGAGTATTGGTAGGCTGGTCATCACAGAGCAGACCAACTGCAGTCCTTGTAGAAATAATGGTATTGGTGAGTCATCAAAGGTGTAGACCCACTGTAGTCCTTGCAGAAATAATGGTATTGGTGGGTCATCAAAGGTGCAGACCCAGTGCAGTCCTTGTAGAGATTTTGGCGAGTCACCAAATTTGTAGACCCACTGTAGTCCTTGTAGAGACAGCCAGCAGTCATCTGTTGCGACTGTGCAGGGGCACAATCACCATCAAAGGGTCTTGTGGAGAATATAGCAAGTCCATGAAACACCACTTGTGCACTCGCAAAATTTTTTTTTGAAATGTCCTTAGAACCAGCAATGCTGTTAACCAGTCCCTTGCTGAATTATCAACACACGTGTAAACACTAACAGTCCCTACTTCTCACATATTGTCCATATACTATGACCAACAGAAACGTGTGCAGTGAAATGTAACTTACAAGTTACTTAATTTGATGAACTGGTGTCAATTACAATTTTATAACATAAGAATACAATAACAAAGGTACAAAATACATCATTAAAACATAATAATACAGATAATATTTGTAGTAATAGAGGCTTTACAAAAGAATAGAAATAAACATATACATCAGTTTTACAGGAATTACAACATAAGTAAATACATAAAACATCAGAATAACTTTAGAAACATCAATTTCACACATGAGCATTGAAACAAAACAGAACTAATAATGGCTAAACATCTTTACAAAGTAAATAACATATTATTAATACAAATTATATTTGAGGATAACAGTATTCCTCATCATAGTGAATGTAGCTTAGTATTATAAGAGAAAAAATTCTATGAAACAGTACACAGAGACATGAAGAAAACAAATACACAAGGGTAAACAAACACATAGTGCGATAACACAAAAGGAAAGGACAGGGTTTGTTTTCATTGTTACATTTGGTACTGCAGTCAAACCCAAAACTTCATTTCATATATCTTCCCTCTTATTTCAACATTTGCTCTAGCCAAAAAAAATCCTATCCAAGCATGATTTCTCTGTTTATATGTTCACATATTTCTTACCTCATTATTTATTTTCCATCATCTTACCTCATCATTTATTTCCAAGAAAATCCTATCTAAGCCTGTTGTCACTAAACCCTACCTTTTCTTGTTCCTATCCTCTTTCAAAATACTTTTTTGGCCAAACCATTTTCTTATAGCTTCTCAATGCATTCCTTCCAATTGATCGCAACTCATTCTTTTATGTAGTGCACCCCCTCTTAAGCTAACTTAAATCTACTGAGCTCAGGGGCTAAACTAAGGGACGAGGCAATGCAGCAGCACAAAACAATTAACACAAACAGCAATGACAAAAAATGGAAATTGTCAAAGCAAGCTACAGTAAATCTAAATTACTAAACAATGCAACATTACAACTAATATGAGCCATTGTGCAGCAACAAGAAAAATAAATTAGTAGTAAAACTAGCTTAACAGAGTAATACAAAGTCAAATTCAGTAACACTATGCCTGGCAAACAGCAGCAGCCAATGCAATAACTTATATCTAAACATGACAAAGCTCAAAAAGAAAAAAAAAATATTACAGTAAAAATGGCCATGTTTAATACCTATATCACATCTTAACAGTAGAGTGATGCATCACAAAAACTTAGTCTGGAAGAAAGTTACCAAGTCATTAAAAAAATTAATTGTGCAATTCCTGAGGGGAAATGTCTATTTGTGTTCCTCCTTTTTTGCGAAAATACATCATAAAATTATTCTTTACTTGGTCTGTAGACAGAAAATAGTTATATTAGTACATGTATTAAATTTTATTTAAACCAATGCTGCAGTGCAGCAAGAAACTAGATATTAAACAAAATGAGCAAATATATATATAAATGCAACATATGAAACGTCATTCACTAGGTAAATGGCGTCTCCAAAGGCAAAAAAATTCTCTCAACTAGAAAGACAATAGATGTAAAATGTTTCTCATCATTTCATTAGGCATATTTAGTAAATATCATAAATTAAGAGCTCCACAGTACAATCATATGTTCTCAAGTTTGAGCGTGTCGTATTTGCGACACTTTCTACAAAGGAATGTCAATAGCGAGGATAATGGCCTCTTTTTTTCACCTGTGCCTGTGAAAGGCACACACTAATGACTTTATCTCAAGGCGGCTGGCACACCTGGCCGCTCACAACGCATTACGTCATGGTCACTTACCTTTCTTACCGCTACAGTGACAGTCTCATGTAAAAATATTTTCAGAGGTTGAGAATTTGCGTTACAAACGTGTTGAAAATAAAATCCTATAAATATAACAGTGTCCAAAAAATTTTCGTCGGCATTGTAATACATTCACGCATTTACATACATTTCATAGCTCTTATAGTACGATTCTTGGTTTCCAACAACCTTTTTCACAAACCAGAGTCCCTAACCACTACTCATTATTCCTTGCTTTATTACACATATACATATTCGTAGACACTTCTTCAATATTTCATCATAATAAATATGTAGCATAATCAAATTCCTCATATAGCATCAGCTTATTGATCGTAAACATACCGCAACAGCGTAATACACACAGTCATCATAACATCATAAAACCTCAGCCAAATCTCAAAAACGTCGTGACTTCCTTCAATAATCTCAAAACTTAAAACAAAATTCTGTGGTCATGTGAAAAGTGTCATCTACCTCAAAAGTACTTTAAAAATCATGATCCTATACCAAATACATCATTCAAAGCTCTCATAGTATCACAATGGTTCCGTAAAAGTATGAACAGTTCACAAGGTACAGACAAAATACAATTTCATACGTGGGAAGTTATCCACCTGCGTAATTGTGTAAACATGTCACTGAGGTAGTAAAAAGATGTTTGTTCCTCTGTCAAATAATCAGATAGTTGTGTAATTCTGTGTTAGAGAAATATGGTACCGATGTGTAAAATTGTATAAGCAAATACCATATTAGCTAAGGCTCCTTGTGCTTGCCAAACACATGATACACAAAGTAAGCGTGTACCCCCCTGAGGATTAATGTAATCATATCCTCAGGTGTTACAGATTACAGCAATGGAATGAAATGTATCACGGAAAACCTTAGTATCATTGTACTTCAAATATCTTTAAAAAATAAACGTTTTAAGTACAAAATTAATCACTCAAATACGTGTACTGTAGCGCTAAACTGTGCGTCTTGTAAGATAATCTCTTTGGAAGTGTCGTAGTTATCGTCCTCCGAAAGCTAATTTCTGCAAAAGTCAATGTACTTACCTCATGATAAACAAAAGTGAAATGCTTTGCGTATAGATTTCATAGTTACTACGCTTATTGCCGTGATGAAGTAAGTACTGTACTGTAACGTATTGTTGTGCTACAGAAAAGGCTGTCTCATTGTAGCTATACCACGAAGTTAATACTAAAACATGTTTTCCTTTCCAGAAGAATTCAGAAAAACTGTGCAGATATAAAACAGATACACCGCAAAAGCAACAATGTAAATTGTGTCACACATTAGTAGCGTCGTGATGTAATCGTGTAGCTGTCAAATAAACTAACCACTGTGTCATCTGATATCTCTCAGAAAGTACTTTAAATCCAGAATGTATTTTCAAGTAAACCAAAATGTTGCATTAAAATCTCATTAGCAGTACCGGTACATGTTCTAAGTATGTGAGCCTTATGGTCGTTACATAATCGTGCCACTAACATGCAAGAATGTACACGCACAATAACACTGTGTCGTCTGTTCACTATAACAGTGCATTCGTAATTACTGTCTAAATATGTTCCCTAGGTTCTAGACTGGATATTTAACTTCAAACATTGTTGCATGTTAACAGTTTCTTAAGTCTCACAAAGCATACTTGAAATGTGAAGTGAAAAGTTTTATGGCAAAGACAAAGTTCAAAAGCTGATTATCTTTCAATAAGCGGTTTTACATGTGAAATGTGCTGCAATCCTTTATTCTTAATAGTACTCAGAGTTTCAACTTGAACGCAATTATCATGCAGAAAACGTCGGTAAAGAATACTGGAGTTTTTCTCAAGGTTAGCGCCTATCTTATATTTCTCTGAGCCAGCCGGCGCACGTGGCTGCCTGCGGTGCGAGTCATTGTCTGCTATCTCTTTGTTGGCGTGCGTCGTTATTGGGATTAGGAGACCTAACTTCTACAAATTCATCTTGCCGAGAGGGCCTAGCTCTATTTGAATCCCGCCAGTTCTGATGAAATTCAGGTCTGTCGTTACGATCATATCGTCTGTCGTCATGTCGGTAAATTCCATAGTTTCTTTCTTGTCGGTCAGGTGGTGGAGAATTTCTCCCTGAATCGTAACTGCATGCTGGATCGTTGCGACTTAAGTTATTCTGTCTCCCTTGATAATAATTACTTTGGTTTCCATATTGTCTGTTTCTCTGATTGTCTCTGTGATAGTCATTACCGTGGAGAGGTGATCTTTCGCTGTAATTATTACTACTCTGCCAACGGTTGTCATACGGTTGGTGTCTGTTTTGGTCACGATTTACGTTGTACGAATAGCCTTGTCGTGTCCATTTATTACTTCAGTCATGGCGGAATTGTGACAGGTGTGACCTGTAATTGTTGTGCTCCTGTTTTCGCGTTCCGCGATTGTCAGTGTCAATTTCCAATTCTTGTAACAGTCCCTGAAAAGCTTCAATGTAGTCTTTGCATCGTCCTGCTAAAATAATATGTCGTAAATGTTCAGTTAATTTAGTTAAGCAAATGCGGATGAGTTCTGAGGGGCTGTATGGGTTTGACAGGTACTGATTCTTGTGCAACATGTCTTCAAAATATTTCACAAGGGTGGAAAATTCAGATTGTTCAAAACGTTTCATCATTATGATGCTATGTTTTACTCGGTCTTGTGTAGCTTGAGACCAATATGCTGAGAGGAAGGCATGCTAAAATTCTCCTTCACTGTGACAAGCGTAAATGACCGATCGCATTCTTACAGCTGGTTCATTCTCCAAGTAGCCACACATAAATTCTAATCTGTGCTCTGATGACCAGTTGGGAGGAAAACAATGAGAGAATTAACGGAGCCACGCTTGTGGATGAATGTCGTAGCCAGAATTCTTAAATGTTTTGAATTTATGTGTAGTAATGAACAGCTTATAGTGAAAATCATCGTGTCGGCGAGTCGCATAAGGGTCATTATTACGTCGTGTCGGCAGTTCCATCTCAAAAGTCGTTGTACCTTGCCAATTTCTTTCATAATTTGCAAAATGCCCTGTGTTATTATTTTGTGGCTTTTCCGTATTTCTAAGTACCTCTTCCCGTGTTGGAACGCGAGTGTCCTCTGAAATATGTAATTATTGTATTACCTGCTTCAACTGATCTTGTACTTCCCGGATTTCTCTTTTGTACTGTGTATTGATTTGATTTTGTTTGAATTTTCTAATTTGTTCGTACTCTTCTGTGTCAGTGAAGGCTACGGGTCTTGTGTCATTCAGATAATCATCTACCTTTGTAGATACGTTAGTGAACTGATCCGAAAGTTCGGCTACTTTCTCCGATAGTGAACACATTTCCTCAGCGTGTTTTCTGAACCCAGTTTCAGCTTGTCGATTTGTGTTGAAATCGAATCTACTGTGTCCTTTAAGTTTTCCAGAGCTCTTCCAAGTTGCGAATCGGTGTATGCAACTGAGTCCATTTTAGCTTATAAGGTGTCGTGATTTTCACGAACAATAGTTTGCAGTTTTTGTATGACTGCTTCGTGATTCTGTAATGCATTTTCATGCTTCGAAAAAATGAGTTGAAAATGCTCGCAAATTTGTGTTTTAACGTCATTACAGAGTTTTTGTCATTTCGATTCAATGTTATGTAACTCAGTAGTAAAAACTTCACGTGTTTGTTCAAGTGTGGTGTCTAACTTCCGAAGATTTTGTTCCACTGTGTCAAACTGTTGCTGTGTTGTCTCTGATTTTGTTTCATTTGTTGCATTAATTGCAATAATAATGTATTAGTGTCTGGAATCTGTTCCTCTATGCTTTTCGGCAGTGCAGTTGCACCGACAACATTCACATTTTGACAAGTAGAAAATGTGTTTTGACTTATTTGAGGAAACGGTGAGGACGCAAAACCTGAATCTACAGTATTTGCAAGATTGTGTCCTGTCATTTCGGATTCCTGACGTGAGCTGTTGCCGACCAATCGATCGATAATGCTTCCCTGTTCACTAATTGTTTCACTGCCTACACCATTATTTGCAGCCCGCTCCATTTCCCTATGCACAATTACCAAATTACTACTTTGAACATTAGTTAATTCATTACATGGTGGCGCTAACACACTGCTTCCGTCTTCACTGTCATTTCTCAGTTTACTTTGGAGCCTAGGATTACGTTCTTCACATGCCATTATTGTCACAATATTTCACACAACAACACAGAAAAACACAATTTGAAGAGCAAAAATAAGAGAACACATTAACATAGCAAATAATATCTAGTTAATTGCAAGTGCAGCTGCGAATTACTTCGTGCGAAACTACATGCAAGCCACAACTGTTTTACTGTACAACAATGAAAGACTGCAACTACAAAGGAAATTCTCTCCATAATTACGCGCTAGCAATAAACAAAAGCTACACTAATTACACAAACTACACGAAAAAATCAGAAGATTCCAGTGAGGTATCCTCGGCTAAGGGTCGGCAAATGAAACGTCCCCTTAGCACACTTATACAAGACTGTGCTTAAACTGACACACAGTATTTTTGGCGCAACGCAATCTGACTTTAAAGAATCGCTAAAAAAGAGTGGCCCTGACTAACATTACCCTATACGTTTCACAAATCACTTACCTCACAAAAAATACGTGTGTTCAACAGAGCTTTTACGTACTAGAAGGGCTACCTCCAATTACGGGTGGTATAGACGCTACAAAGGCCAGTAGAGGGTATGAGACTTAAATCCTATGCTTTGTTCGTACTAAATAGGATAAGCGCAAACTGTAGTCAAGTGGTTGAATGACTGGACAAAGAGATTAAACACTTGCGCGTGTTCCTGTCGTTTTTTAGCTTGTCTCCTGCGTATCTTCATGGCAGTGCAATGGATACCGGAAACAATATGAACAGTTCAGCGAAGGAAAGTAACAGAAAAAGAGGAAACTGTAAAAGAGGTCAGATATTGAAATAAGAGTAAAGGAGATAAAAGGTAGTTATCTTGTAGGCTTTCAGGAAGCAGCTGATATGGTCATTAACACAGCTAAGGTTAAAGTAAGTTCTGCCTCATGGATTAAAACCACAGTACCTGGAGTAATTTAGTTGAAACAGTCGTTTGCTGAAACAGAGAAGTGGTAAATAAGAAGAGTGTTGAAAAGGATGGCAAAGTGAGGAATTCAAAGCGATCACATTGGCTTACATCACTGGAGGAGACGGACTGTCTTCAGACAAGAAAATAGATCTGAAAAATATTTTGGAATATCTTGCTGAAATTCAGAAACAATTTTACAGTGAATTGTGCCATGACTAACCTGTACAGTGATTACCAGAGGTAGAAATATATCACAATTTTTCGAGGGACTTGCCGAGTTCAGCACTACAGTGCAAATTTATTCAGAAAAATTAGCCTTTACTTTGAATTTTTGGATCATTCCAAATGATAACGTGCCTTGCTTAAGTCATTGATCAAATATTAATGAGGTGTTGGAGCATATTTACGTTCACATTAATTGAATAAAGTATATTCTGGATAACCTAGAAAGTACTTTTTGTTACATAGACCCTTTAACGTGATAAGCTCGTCAGTTAATTTCATAATGGAATCAAAGACTCGGGTGTGGAGACGTGCAGCAGTTTCTGTTGGTCAGAACGCGAAAACACAGATATAGTGAGAGAAAATTTCTGTCTACAGCCCCATTCTAAGAAAATATTGAGCAGTATTAGTCAATCACAGTATTTTCGTTTAAAGAAATTGTTGCAATCCTTATAAATTTTTCATTGGTGGAAACTCGGAAAGTATTGGTTACCGAGATTCTAGCACTGGCAGTACAAGTTAGATTTTTTGAAGGATAGGGGAAAGATACTTCCTCTCAGGGCATCACTCATTACATCTCTTTGTCCTTGATCATCGAGTAGAGAACTTTGGTACTGCAGAAGGGCATGTCTTTGCTTTAGAGCTGATAACAGATATCGGGGCTGAACTTAAAATTCTGAGCCACTACTGCACTTATCCTTTGAACATGAGTGACGGTAGCATGCTGAACATGATTTACGAAGGGACCGGACTAAATTGTTTCTCATCAGAGTTACTTTTTTCAGAATCAGTCCATAGCCATCTGCACCCATTATACGCTTAGGCTAGTGAGCTGGTGCTTGAGCGTACTTTTCTTTGAGATATCAACTTATTTAGTAATCACTGGCGATTTTCGTGTACACAGTTTTTATATTATTTCTATCTTAATTCCACCCACCTGTCCCAAAGACTTTAATGTATGTTTCCTCACACTTCTTCCCTACTCTAATTATTTTATTCCTTTTTCAGTGGTTAGAATCACATTAAGACACTTGGCAATAAATTGGATTGTTTTAGTGACACGTAGTTTCATTTAGTAGCTCGATGGAACTCTTCATTAACATATCTATGTGAGTTGTAGTACCCACATTAAAAGTTCAACTGGGTTACTCTTCTTTTACTCACTTTTACGGTCGTTAAAAAATATAACCCTTATAATCTCGTTTTGTGTGGTTGTCTATCTGTCCGTGTGTCCAACTGTTAAGGTCACTTTACTCAGGGACAGGTGAACGTATAATGTTGAAATTCATGTCACATACTAAAGCCTACGGTCCGATGAGAATATAAAAAAAATTTAATCACCTAAGTCATTACAGTCAAAAGATACAGTCATTTATGTCACTTGTTTTGATACTCGCAAACTCATTCATCAAACCCCATATAATACCTCCCGTTGACTTAGAACCACGAAATTTAGCAACAAGTCTGGTTTTACAATAGAAGTAAAGGAAAAAATCCTAAAATTGTTAATTTAAAATTTCTTTGTCATTGCCCTTGTGGCTGGTTTGATGTGGCCAGCCACCAATTTTGGAGTAACACTTGCGTCCTACGTTGTCATTTATTTGTTGGTTTTACTCAAATACCTGTCTCCCCCATACCTTTTTCACTAACTACAACTCCCTCTAGTACCATACAGATTATTACTGGAAGTCTTACACAAGTACCATCTTGTCAGTATTTTCCATATACTCGTTCTGTGAAGAACCACATCATCCTTTATCTTATCACTCACGTAATTTTCAACATTCTTCAGTAGCACCACATCTCAAACGCTTCGAGTCTCTTCTGTTTCGTTTTTCCACTGTCCATAATTAACTACCATACAATGTTGAGCTCTTAATGTACATTCTCAGAAAGTTGTTCTGTGGACTAAACTCTTTATTTGATACGGGTAGACTACTCCTGGCCAGAAATTTCCTCTTTTCCTGTACTAGTCTGATTTTTATATCCTCCCAGCTTCGTCCGTCATGGCAATTTTGCTTCCCAGGTAGTAGAATTCCTTCACTTCGTCTACTTCGCGATACCTAAATTTGATCTTAACTTTCTCACTATGCTACTTTAAGCTACATCTCATTGCCCTTGGCTTTTTTCTTCTCCTCGTTCACTGAAGACATCAAAGTCATCATCGAGTCTTATCGTTGATTTCCTTTCATGCTCAGTTTTAATTCCACTCTTGAACTATTCTTTTATTTCAGACATTGCTTTTTCGATGTATGTGTTGAACAGTAGGGACGAAAGACTACAATCCTTTCTTATACCCTTTTAAATCCGGGTACTTTCACTCTTATTGTTCCCCCCCTGGTTCTTATACATTCTGTATATTACACCTCCTTGCCTATAGCTTACTGCTACTCTTCCCACAATTTAGAAAATACTGCACCATTTTACGCTGTCGGTTACTTTTTCCAGGTCGAGGAATCCTATGACCGTGTCTTGATTTTACTTCAACCATGTGTCCATTGTCAGGTGCTTCGCGAGAGTTATTGCCACCGATGTGCCTCTACTATTCCTAAGGCCAAAGTAATCGTCATCTAACAGATCCCCTATTTTCTTTTCCATTCTCTAAAAAATAGTTCAAATGGTTTTGACCACTATGGGACTTAACTTCTGAGGTCATCAGTTCTCTAGAACTTAGAACTACTTAAACCTAACTAACCTAAGTACATCACACACATCCATGCCCGAGGCAGGATTCGAACGTGAGACCATAGCGGTCGCGCAGTTCCAGACTGTAGCGCTTAGAACCGCTCGGCCACACCAACCGCCTTTTCCTTTCTCTAGCATATTCTTGTCAGCAGTTTGAATGTATGAACTTCTAAGCTGACCGTGCGATAGCTTTCGCATTTTTCAGCTCTTGCTATCTTCGTTATAGTTTTGATGATGTGTTTTTTTTTTCTTTCCTTTCATGGTTCGTGGTCAGCCTCATAGATACCACTCACCAACGTTCATAATCGTTTCGTCACCACTTCTTCCAATTATTTTAGGAATTCCGTAGGAACATTATCTATCCCTTCTGCCTCACTTGATCACAACTATTCCAGAGCTCTTTTAAATTCTGCCTTTCATACTGGATCCCTCATCTATATCACAGCGACTCCAGTTTCTATCTCTACCGTGTCATGAGACCAGGCGTCCGCCTCAGAGGCCTTCAGTGTACTGTTTCCACATAACCGCTTTTTCTTCCCATTACACTCTTAATGTAAACACCCTTGCTTTTAATTTCACCTTAGGTTGTTTTAACTTTTGTGTATGGTGTGTCCGTTCTTCCGACAGTCATTTGTTTTTCTATTTCTTCACTTTCTTCCTGCAGCCATTTCCCCTTGGCTACCACTCAGTTATTTTCTTATTGCTAAGAGTTTTATATTGCTGTGTTCCTCCCTTTACCTGAACATTTTTGCACTTCCTTCGCAAGTCTGTCAATTGAAGCATTTCACCTGTCACCCAAGTTTTCTTCGCAGTTACCTTTCTTGTACCTATGTTTGTCTGTCCAACATGTGTCTCTGGCCTTTTTACAGATGTCTACTTCTCTTCAATTGAAATGCTTAATCTCCTGTTTGTGACAGCGGTGTGTACATCCTCAGGGAACTTCACATGCATATCGTCAATCCTCAGTACTTCAGTATACCATTTCCTTCCATCTTGATCATTTGGGACTATTCTCTTAAAATTCAGTTTTCTTGGCATGATTACAGAATTTTTATCTACGTCTGCGCGTGGATAGACTTTACGGTACAATATCTGTTTGCGGAATCTCTATCTGACCATGATGTAATCCAGCTGGAACATTCCCACGGTCTGAACTTGATTAATTTTCACACACATTTATTAAAGTAATAAAAAGCATAGAAATTACTTAACTTGATTCTGGATGTTGTTTACAATTGATAATCTGAAGTTTCTTTGGTCTTGGTACGTTAATCTTATTCTCACATATCTCTGATACTTGACAAAGTGTCTATACATTTATCTTCATGGCTATGTACAGGAATATGATAACCTTATTAGATGCAGACTGAAAATTCACTATAGACTGGTACAGACTAACATAGAGAAATGCAGACTAATGCAGACTGACTAATCGGAGGTCTGTAAAGTTGTTATAGTACCTCGAGGATTCAGGTATCACTACGCGAGTGTTATCCGCTAGGAGAAAAGGTTCTACGTTAGCAGCGATCTCAATGGCTCCGTTACATATTAAAAAGCGGATCGGCGGAAGCAGAATTTGGTCCGTCTCTAAGACAGCGCTATCTCGTAGTGCGGAGACGGACGAGCGCTGCGCCTGCGCTGTTGTGCTTAGCGGGGCGCGCTCTATTGGGAAAGATATGTACGCGCTGACTACGAGAAACTATGTACACAACAATTACCATCAGAATTTTATTACAGAACCTTCTCATTCTTTCTCCTCTCTTTTCCTACTGCCAAACCCATTTGCTCCCGTAACCCTCTCTTCTATTTCTTTCCATACAACCACATTCGAGTCTCCTATGACTATCACATTTTCATGTCCCTTTACACCCTCAAATATACGTTCAGTGTCCTCATATATGGCCGGCCGGAGTGGCCGAGAGTTTCTAGGCGCTACAGTCTGGAATCGCGCGACCTCTACGGTCGCAGGTTCGAATCATGCCTCGGGCATGGATGTGTGTGATGTCCTTAGGTTAGTTAGGTTTAAGTTCTAGGGGACTAATGTCCTCAGAAGTAAAGTCCCATAGTACTCAGAGCCATTTGAACCGTTTTATCCTCATATACATTCTCTGTCTCTCCATCTGCTTGCGGCGTTGGCATGTATACCTCAACTATAGACCTCTCCATTGGCTCTCTGCTGAATTTGATGATAACAACCCATCATTGAACAATTCACAGTGGTTCACCCTCAGCTCTGCCTTCCTATTCAAAACGTTATGTCATTTTGTGATACTTTTGGTATTACCGTAACATCTTCTGAATAGAAGTCCTTGTCTTCCTTTGGTTTAACTTTACTCTGCCTCACTGTATAAAAATGTCGCCTTACCATTTCGATTTTCTATTTTTATAGCTTCCCTGTCACATTCAAACTCATGTCATTCCACGCCCTGACTCATCGAACGCTGCCTCTTGTCCAACAATCAGCAGTAAAGATCCGCGATATCCCTCACGAGGATATTCAACAATTCTTGTCAGTCAATCCCAAGCAGAATAACTGCTTGTGTAAGGGTCAGAGGCAGACCAACCCGTTGTTGACTCTCAGTTTGTGAACGTGTTTCTCATCAATAAATCACCCAAATTTTCTTAAATTGTAATCATTTGTTTGTCTGTACATGTACATTACATCTACGTAATTTTGTCGCACTGAATCATTTCTTAGTGGTCGTCGTTTCTTTCCTTAGAGTTTGTTATAAAACTGGATGTATGTATGATCGATATCCTCTCCTAAACCACCGAGAATGAGAGCACTTAGAAACTTGCAGAAACTTTACATATAAATCAAACCCTTGCGAAACATCTGTTGGCTGATTACACTCACAAAATGATGAAAGGAAAAACAATTTATTGCTTACTACGTTTCGCTGTTCATGCAATAAAATTGCTGCATCGAGCGCGATCTCTTAATGTATTACTTCTTTAGTAGTGACTGTTTTCGCAGCACACCTTGCAGGCTGCCACTCTATGTACACACTAAATTATAGAATTTTACAACATTTACTGTAGTTCAGGAGAGATATCGACGTAACAATGAATTGCGTCAGAAATTGCAGTTTCATGTATGACATTTAAAGTTAGTAGTTCCTTGGCACTAACTCTATTCGCAACACATTTTGCAGACTGTAATCCACATATGCCCTTGAATGTGCCGGCAAAATTATATCACTGTATAATACATAGCTCTGGAGATACGACTTCATAAAGATTGAGATGTGTGAAAACGAAACCACAGGGCGAAAGTCGCTAGAGGTAAAGGTGAACTACGTATACAAATACTTGTGAAATATGTTAAATATATGTGACGTATACATATGACATGTGCTCTCATGGGCAAAGACACTGAAAAAGTGTTCCTCCTAAACCCATTTATCAATTACAACAAACTTGGCAAACACACTACTTACTGTGCAGAAAGAAATAACGTTAGTGTAAGAAAAAGCAACCTCCTATTGGTGTAGGGTTGACAATGTGGAGAGGGAAGGTGTTTGGACGACATGGGCAAAGGCAGACGGCGGGGAGATGGACAAAGAGAGGAGGAGAAGTAAATGGACAGAGAATGGAGGGAAGAGAAGACTTAAAGGGGTCAGGAGATACAGGGGGAGGAGACTGACTTAGAGACGTGATGAGGAGATGCACAGAGGGGGAAGAAGCAGACATGTGGAGGAGGTGCAGATGATCAGGCAAAATAAAGAGGAGGAGATGTACTGTGAGAAGGGACAGAAGGACATGTATGGAGAAAGAAAAGAGGGGGGTGTAGACAGAGAGAGTAGGAACTGGACAGAGAATAGGAAGAGAAGGAGATGGACGGAGAGCAGAGAGGAGGAGATGGACAGAGAAAGGAAAGTGCAGGATGTAGAAAGAGATAAAGCAGAATGGGAGGGACGGAGGAGTAGTAGGAGGAGGAGATAGAGAGGGGAGAGAAGGAAATAGGGAAAGGGAAGTGGCAGATAAGAACAGAGTGGAAGGTGGTTGGCAGAGAAAGGAAAGATGAGAAGACAGAGATAGAAGGAGGAGGAGGAGATGAAGAGTGAGAAGGGGAAGGAGGAGATGTGCCAGGAGAGAGAGTGGGAGACGGACTTAGAAGGGAGAGGGGCAGATGGAAAGACAAAGAAAGATGAGAGATGGGCAGTGATAGAGAAGGAGGTAGTTGGAGAAGAAAAAACTGGATTACATGAACAGAGAAAGAAGGAGGAGGGGGAGGGCGGAGAGAGGAGGGGAAATAAAATGGACAGAGGGAGAGGAAGAAGGAGATGAACAGAAAAAGGTGGGTGGAAGGAGATGGGCAGTCGAGGGCGTGAGGAGGAGACTCTGGGTGAGGAGGGGGTTTATTCTGATGGGGCGAGAATCAGATACTCAGGGGGGAAGGAGCATATAGACATAGGGGAGAGGAGAGCATTTACGAAGAGGGGGCGGAGAAGGAAATTGCAGACGGGTTGTATGAAGAGATGGACAGGGAGAGGAGGAAGGAGGAGATGGACTGACAGGAGACCAATAAATACACATCCGGGTAATGCTGGGTGCATAGCTAATAATGTATAGATATATAAGATCCTTAGTAATAACACTACATATATTTCGAACTTGAGTTGTACTGTAAACAGCTGTTAACTGAGAACTGATTTACGGCCGGTTTCGCTGAGTTAAAGTAGAATCTTCAGCTAGTTCTGCATACAAAGAAAAGCATCATTCTAATCTACATATTCATTAAATAAGGACACCCAATGAAAGTAAAATCATCAATTAACAGCTGTTTGTGATTTTATTCAAGTTCATTTTAGCATCAATTTGCAAGGCTGTGGCTGCCCACATTACGTAAATTTCAGAAACAAAATAATGGAAAGCAAAACAATTACTTATTTTTGTGTTTACGCCATCTTCAGGATCGATACAGATACGTAATTTCAGGCTTTTACCGTCACTGCAGATTTATCTCACACTAGCTGTATTACTTGTAGGGTGGATGCACAAATTGAGTCCAGTAACAGTGTATTGTGCCGTAACGATCATAGAAAGAAAACATACTAAACGAAGAAAAAGTTCGAAATTAATATCATGGTACTTTACGTACCATGATTGTGGAAACAGTTAGTGAGAGCATGTTTTAGAATCATAAGGAGCAATATTGCCACCCATTGTTACTTTATGCGTATCGTGGGTGAGCTACAGACATACTCGGTTAGCTAGCAGTTGAGGAAATCCTGAGAACCATTTTAATGAACTCTTGAGACACAGGTAACAATAAAACGTTTACGAACGCCCACCTACGCGCAGTAGAGTAAGTCAAAACTAGTTAAGATGTAGATCTAGATCCGTTCATTTCAATCTGTATGCATAAAAGCATTGTTAGAGTACATCATTTGGAATAGAATGAAAAACCTTACAGTTAATACGCACTGTGATTAGAAAACATCGTAAGTGTCATCCATCAGTTTTGGGGCGTGTAGCTGCAGGAGCCGTATTTCTTCAGCTGATATTTTTATCGGCCTATCTTTCAGCTGTCTTCCGCGTGAGCAGAGGAAATGAAACCACAGCATGTTTTGGATACGTAATTTTGGATTCAACAAGTAGACCACGTCAGTGCTTGCTTCCACAGAGTCGAAATATGATCACAAGGTATGGAGAATTTTTGTATTCTTACAGAATCTATATCTATTCAACATCAACTTTGTTACCTTCAAAGTAACCTCCCTGTGTTATAATACGCTTGTGCAAAGCATTTTCCAGCCTTTGAAGCACTTGTGGAACTCACTTTTCGTCATGGTGAACAGCTTCTTCAGCGATTCTGATTTTGTGGCATCAATGGCGGGAAAACGACGTCCTTTCAGGGTTCTCTTCAGCCTCTGGAATAGAAAGAAGTCGCAGGGAGCCATGCCTGGCGAAAATGGTGGCTGAGGTAACATAAGGGTTTTTCTCTTCTGCCAAAAAATCACGAACAACTATTGAGATGTGAGCGGGAGCACTATTGAGCCTAAATTTCCACGAATGGTTTAGCCACAATTCTGGTCATTTTCTTCGAATTGTTTCTCGCAAACGGCGTTTAACTTCCAGTTAGGAATCCTTATTCACCGCGCGACCATAAACCAGGTAATCATGATGCACTATCCTATTGCAATCGAAGGAAACACTCACGATAACCTTCACATGTAATCGAACTTGTCGAATGTTTTCGGTTTTGGTTCTTAGGAGTTTCAGTTGGAAGGAATGGGCTTTGGTTTCGACCTCATAGGCGTACCCCCGTGTTTCGTCACCTGTTATACCCTCCTTCAGAAGTTCTGGATCGTTGTCAACTTCATTCAGTAATTCTTGAACCATGTCTACTTAGTTTCTGGTCGAACTTCAACAGTTTCGGAACGAACTTTGCTGCTGCGTGTTTCATTCCAAAACATCCGAAAAAATTGCTTAGTATGAGCCAAAGAATATGCCTATATCTCGTCAGCCTTTCTAATGATGATTCGGCGATTTTCCAGAACCATTTTCTTGACTTCTCTCACAATGTCGTCAATAATAGATGCGCTGTGGCGTCCAGACTGATCATCGTCTTCAACGTCTGGCCCCGATAGCTAAGCGGTCAGCATTAAGGTGGGGGCTGCCAACAAGTCCCCTGGACCTGACGGCCTCCCCCTCGACTTTTACAAGTATTTTAGCTACCTTTTGTTACCTGCTTGGACGTCCATCTGTCGTGAATTGATGTCACCCACAACGATGATCCCAGCCACCTTCCTTGATGGGGTCATCATCCTGGTCCCTAAGCCACATGGGCGATCACGGATCTGTGATTACCGGCCCATCACTCTACTCAACAGTGACATGAAAATTTTCACCCGTTTGTTGGCCTCACGCCTCAAGAAGGCAGCAAGATCCGTCACCTCCCTTGATCAGACTTCGTTGGGCGGTGACAACAACATCCATACGGCCCTTTGCCGTTATAGGGACATGATTGCGCTCGCGCGCTCGCGACATTTACCTGGCGCATTGGCATCGCTTGACTTCCGTCAAGCTTTCGACCGTGTCGACCATACTTTTCTGAAATCGGTCCTCCGACACATGGGTTTTCCGGTTCGTACAATCACCGTGGTAATGCGGCTCTTGAGCGGCGCAACTTCAAGAATACTCTGTAATGGTCGCCTCACCGCGCCTCTAGCGATCGAGCGCTCTGTCCGACAGGGATGCCCACTTTCCACGATACTGTATGCTTTGGCATTAGAGCCCCTCCTACAGGGGCTTCGCCAACGCCTGGTGGGCCTGACATTGCATGGGCACCGCTTCTGTTGTACAGCCTATGCTGACGATCTAGTCCTCTACCTCCGCAATGAAGACGATGTTCGCGCTGCTCTGACTTGGGTGACGACTTATGGGGAGGCATCGGGCAGTTCTCTTAACATTTCCAAATCGAAGGTTCTGCTCATTGGTGAGGGTCTACCAGAAAGATCTGTCGCTCCTCTAAGTGTGGCCACCAGCGTCCGCTGTTTGGGCATTGATTTTATGAATGACCTCCGTCGCTCAGCGGCAACCAACGGTCGACGTCTCCTACAAACGATCAGGGCTGGCCTTGTGGACCACCGGCTTCGATCCCTCGACATTATACAGCGCGCGCAATATGTGAATGTTTATCACGCCTCACGCATCCCCCATGTGGCACAAGTGTTCCCGGTTCCGATTACCCTCGCACGTCCTATGTTGATGGCGATGGGATCCTTTGTCTGTGCCGGGATGTTATTTAAAGTTCAATATTCCTCCCTTGCCCTCCCGCGGGAGCGTGGTGGAGTGGGCTTATTCCATGTGCCAGACAGAGTTACCGCACTTTTTGTTAGCTCCCAACTGAAAGTCTGGCGTCGCTGCCCGACGAGCCTGACCGGACTGCTTTTGCGTGAATACGCACCAGTCTCCATGTCAGCCCCGGTCATGTTATCCGACATTCCACCCCCCTTTTATCACTTTCGGTACTTCTTCCTTGAAATCAGTTACATTCTGCACTCCTTACCCCTTCTCCGTATACTCCAGACAAAGACTGTATACGACACCTTACAAATGTGTCAAACCCCCAACCCCATTGAACACAAGTTTCCCCAGATCATATGGCGCCGTGTGTGGAAAGCAGTGCATGCTGGTTACCTCGACACCAGCGTTCAGTCCACCTGGTATATCACCGTCAATGGCAAACAGGTCAACCAGTCTCGTTTGCACCGCATCCGCCTTGCCGACACATCACTCTGTGTTCACTGTGGTGTAGAGGACACGGACGCTCATCGGTTCTCATGTGGTCCGTCTGCTGACGTCTGGAGGCTCGCGCAGCGTATCCTGGCTTTCCTCACCCGACAGCCGCCTGCTCAGATTATTTTCCTGACGCTTCTATTCCCGGATGTGATTCATTACCCCACAACAAAAACTAATGCCGTGAATTGGATACGCGGTCATACAGTCCGCTACCTTTTTGGGCCCGATGAGAAATCAGAACTAGGTTATTGGACGTACCTTAACGATCGACATTGTGCACTTGTTCGCAACCCCAGATACAAGCAGTTCTTTTCCAATTTTCTACGGAGCGCCTTTCATGACCCGCCTTCCAGCTGGAACGTCCAAGCCATGAGATGCTGCTGCTTTTTTGCCGATATGATGTTCTGAACGTACTACACACGGAATCCCCACTAAAATTTCGAGAAGACACGTTTGGATGTTCCGCCAATCAGACGGCGCAAGCGACTCCTAGAATTCTGGTGCAACGACTGCCATAATACAAAAATATGAATAAATAAAAACATACATACAAAAAAAAAGTTCCTGTTCACAACAAATTTCATTTTTTTATCGCTACTCTCTATGTTTCTTCCCCCCTACTTTCTTCCTTTCCTACACCTTTGCAGTAATAGGTTAGTTGTTGTGGAATAGGTGTAGATAGGTGCCAACGCCAGAAGAGGTGCATTTAATTTTATTTTTTTGTTAGAATACAAGTGGCGGTGGCAAATAGACATTTTTTTTTGTAGTTTTTCCTTTCCTGTCCAGATAAAAAAAAAGGGGTAGCGTCTTATTAGAAATTTAAAAGAAAAAAGAAAACAAAAAAAAAAAGTTGGTAGAGCACTTGCCCGCGAAAAAAAAAAAAGCGTGACAGAATGTCAATCCTAAGGTCACGGGTTCGATTCCCGGCTGGGTCGGAGTTTTTCTCCGCTCAGGGGGCTGGGTTTTGTGTTGTCCTAACCATCATCATCTCATTCACATCGACGCGCAGGTCGCCGAAGTGGGGTCAACTCGAAAGACTTGCACCAGGCGACCGGTCTATCCGACGGGAGGCCCTAGCCACACGACATTTCATCTCAACGTCTTTTCGACCCCCTTTGAAACTTTATACCAGTGGTAAAGTCTTGTCTTACTCATAGTAGATTCGCCAAAAGTCACAGTCAGTATTTAGAATGTGTCGGTGGACTTTATTCCACTTTTTAAGCAAAATTTAATGCAAATACTTTGGCTATCTTTTCCAAAATTAAAAATTTGCCGAGCCCTCTAAAATGCGTATAAACTTTTCAATTGTTAATAGCTGAAAATGCGAAAATACATCTGAAACAAGTTCCCCCCAAAAAACAAGTTTTCGAAGTCGGATGTATATAGCACGTGAAATTAAAAAATTCTCTTTACTTTTCTGATCCACCTCGTACACGTGGGCCACACGTGTTGTTAGGCGCCAAAGAGGATAGTATGAACGGAATAGTATGAACGGAACCTGTGGTTAGGCGCTCCAGTCATGCTGGGACATCAATGCATGAACAGGGGCTGCTACATTTTTTCGAATTAATCAAAGAAACAACCGGATACCTAACCCTGTTCAGGCTGAATCCAATGTCTGTTAAATAAATCCTTTGCCAAACGAAATTCCATTGTCGGAGACGTAGAATAATGAAGTTCAAGCTATAATTTCGACGTTGTCACACAGCGCAAAGTGGCCTACGTCAAAGGATTTTCTCCGGCTGCAAATGTAACAAATAGTTCTGTGGATACTTTCTGAAAACATGACATTATTGTGTGTTGTTCAAAGATATCACAAACTAGGTTCTACACCTCTAACCTTCTCATTCAGAGGTACGAGATCCAAATTCGTTGTAACACGCGTAGACCGGTCAAAATTTTGAAATATTTATGAGGACTAGAATTCAACTGACTGAAGTCTTTTTCACATTATTTTACGACGAACAGCCATCATACATTTTTATGTGCTTTTTCATTGTGCCATAAATCCACTGGGCATTTGCCAAATTTCATTCGGCGTAATAAATATTTGAATTTTCAGCAAGTGCATTCTTAAAACATCGACAGCAAACTGGATGCTGCAGCCGCCTTTATAACCTACTTGTTATTTTGGCAGTTTTCGATTTACAAGTGCCTAACAAACACATTTACACTTGTATCTTGAACAAAAACAACTCAGAATCCGACCAGCATAAATAAAAGTGGATAAAACAGTGGCTGGCTGCTGTGTTTCCGTTTCTCACGGAAAAAAAATTCAGCACAAAGAAGGAATTGTGCGACATAAACGAAAGTTGGCAGTCGTGTTTCTACATCTCATAGATGAAGCCCAATCAGATTTCGCGCCTGTAGAACAAGAGTGACGGTAGTAGCGCCACTTTGATTATGCAAATCGGTGTTTTCTTTAACCACTCGCTGCAACAGTCGGTACCGTTAATTATCTTCGAGACTGGGCATGGTGACTTGATGATAGTCAAGAATCTCTTCAAGGCGTCAAAGATGCCACTATGAAAACCACACTGAGTTTGAGCGACGTCGTGTAATAGGGCTAAGAGGAGCTGGATGTTCCTCCTGCGATACTGCAGATCAGATAGTAACGTAGCCACGGTTCAGGATTGTCCCCATCTGTAGTCACGAGAACATTCAGTCGCAAGAAGACCGGGTTCCGGATGGCCACGCGGCACTACCGAGAGGAAAGGCCATCGATGTATGGGTCTGGCGCATCATACGGCGTCTGCAGCCGCCATTTGATCTGCAGTTGGTACCATAGTGACACGACGAACTGTCATGGTCATCTCCGAGCCGGACACCCTACAGCGTGCATTCCACTGACCCCAAACCACCGCCATTTGTGACTTGAGTCGTGCCAAGCAAGAGCTCGTTAGAGGGCAGGGTGGATGTCTGTTGTGTTTCCTGATGGAAGCTGGTTCTGCCTCGGTGCCAATGAAGGCCGTGTGTTGGTCAGAAGGAGGCCAGTTGAGGGCATGCAACCAACCTGTCTGCGTGGTAGACACTTCACCTACAGCTGGCGTTACGGTGTGGGCTGCGATTTCGAATGACAGCAGTAGTATTATCGTAGCTATCCCACACACCCTGACTGCAAATCTATACGTCAGTCTGGTGATTCGATCTGTTGCACTACCATTCATGAACTGCGTTTCAGGGGGTATTTACAAGAGGATCCGATAGTTCACTTTGTTGCAATCCAACTTGCTCTACAGAGCGTCGAGATGTTGCCTCGGCCTGCTCGATCACCAGGCCTGACTCCAATAGAGTACATATGGTGCATCATCGGATAAAAACTCCAGCGCGATCCAGAAACAGCATTACCGGTCCCTATGATGACCGGCCAAGTGCAACAGGCGTGGAAAGGCGTCCCACCGACTGACGTCCGACGCCTGTACAACGCAAATCACGTACGTCTGCACCCTTGCATTCTACATGCTGGCTGTTACACCGTTCATTATTGCAGCAGCCTTTCATATTTGCAATGGCTTACCTCGCTCTTACATTAACCTAAGATCTTGTAATGTTATCACTGAAATGTGTTACCTAGGCAAACGTATTCCCAAAATTTCATTACTTTCCATGAATTATTTTTCAGCCCTCTGTTTTTTTCCGTTAGTGTAATACAATCGAGAGTCACGGAGCTCAATAACTAGCAAAACTGATAAACTATTGCCTTTTTATATTGTTTAAAGTTATCCGGTTTATAGTCCGAAACGGTCATTTGAGGCAGTGGGTTATGTGAGTCACGGGGAACGGACAAGTCGGCAGTCCGGTAGGGGAGAAGTGTGTTATTTCTAGCGTTCATCGTTGTAATCTTGTTCGAACTCACTCTGCAGGTCATTAATAGTAGTACAAGAGGAACAGGTGCAAAAAGAGAAAACGATATTTTAGTTGTTATGCTCGTGGAGTATAGTACGACGCACACATCATTCAATATGGTGAACACTGAAGCTGGTGCTGGGTTGTCTTGGTCTTGTCTTGACAGTAGGTATTTTAATTTTTGTTTCCCTTGGGCTGTGGCGTTGTCGTGTGGGCATTCGAATTAAATAGTATGCAGTGTTGCCAGAGTATACTAATTCTGATTTCATTTTATTTGAAGTACGCGGCGACGAAGCATCAGTTCAGTTATTGTCCTCTGCTCACTTATAAGAACACAGGTTAAGAAGCAACGCCTCGTCTGAAGAAGACACAGCCCGTTTCGATTTAAGTTAAATAGTTTATTGTCACCGCATGCGATTCTAATGGAACATTTGATACACACGTTACAGAACGGGCTGTGTAGCAATTTTCCATAAATTCAAGTTTATCAAACTATATCTTTGGGCGATGAAAATTGTGCTGACTTGGCGCTGGTACTAATTTTGTAAAATGATTGGTATACCTTTTAAAATAAGCTGCTATATTTTCAGTACTTCACTCTACACAACACGCAATAGTGGCTTCCGCAAAGCAGTAATAACAGCAGTTGCAGGAAAGAATACAGAACTGGGGTCGGAATGGTAATTTAAATAATAATTGGAATATTAATGAGCTAACAATGATGTTTACGTGCATATATAGGCAAAAACAAACTGCGATATTACACCTTTGTTCTCTTATAACTATCTTAGTCATTTTACTTTCTTTTAATTAAAATTTTTACTTAATTATTTCAAATAATGCTACTTAAAAATTATTATGAAAGAAAGAATTAATGAAATATTTCCCTAACACTGGTGGAAATGCGAGAGTGGTTACAACATGAGATGCGAAACAAAATACGCCGGGATGTCACGAGTAGCAAAAATAGTGGCGGTAACCCAGCTGGGCACTGTTGTGGTTGGAAGGAGAGCCAACCCGTGAAACTAAAGGAGGCCGAAATGAACGCGTTTTATCTCACGCAGTCTGGCGTGAGGTCTGGAACATGACAACGGAATTAGAATTGAGAAAAACGGACGTAGCTGGTGGAATACTTAACTTTAATACATTAATGGTGAACGTCGCTCTTGACGATACGTGATTCTCACAATATCAATAGAAATCGATAATGGCGCCTTGCTAGGTCGTAGCAAATAACGTAGCTGAAGGCTATGCTAACTATCGTCTCGGCAAATGAGAGCGAAATTTGTCAGTGAACCATCGCTGGCAAAGTCGGCTGTACAACTGGGCCGAGTGCTGGGAAGTCTCTCTAGACCTGGCGTGTGGCGGCGCTCGGTCTGCGGGTCCGAAGTATATACTACCGAACCGCGGCCGATTTAAAGGCTACCACCTAGAAAGTGTGGTGTCTGGCGGTGACACCACTTTCCTCCCCCACAAATCGGCGTACGATTGTGGCATAAGGCTTCCGCCCGCCGCGGGGAGGACCGCGTGTTGACGTATGTGACGAGATGGGGAGCCTAACAACAGGCGAGGCTGTGCCACCCGTACCCTGCTATTCGGACCGCAGGGAGCTAGGAAACGCCTGAAAACCTGCTGCAGGATGCACGCCAACATGCGGTGTAAGCGCCCGTAGAGGGACAGGAGGGGCCGAAGGGTCGACCTCCATCGGGCCGGGGCACCCGACGGGCGAAGGCGACATATGGTCCCGAGCGGGCAAGAGTACCTTGTCGGAGGACAACTGGTCACGGAAAGCGATCGGCGGCGCGTGACCCAGGGAGGCGCCCGGCGGCTGCAGAGGCGCGTCCACTGCGGGCGTCGCCGGTGGGAGAACAGGCGGCGACGGCGGCGGCGGCGGCGGCGCGGCGCCATGGGGCAAAATGGAAGGCAGCGTCGGTAACACCTGGGGCTGAGGCGAGCCAGTAGATGGGTCCCCGGGACGCTGACCGGACGTCACCGTCGCTGAAAGCAGACGGCGAGCGGCAGATCCCGTGCGACGACAGAGGCGCAGCTGATTGAGATGCCGACGCACCTCACCAGAGGCCCCCAAAACCAGATACATAGCGCGTCCGAGGCAGCGAAGAATGTGCCCTTCGAGCCAAAGCCGTGAACCTCGGTAGTGGCGATAGTAGACAACGTCGCCTGGAGCAAAAGCAGGTGTCTGCCGCTGCACAGGAACCTGAAGCGGCGGATGTAGCAAAGACATCAAGGTTCGATGAGGACGACCGTGGAGCAACTCAGCCGGCGAGCAACCATCGCGGGGCTGAGAGCGATACGAGGACAAAAAGAGCAATAACGCGTCCTCCCGAGAATGCGACTCTTTCAACTTCAACATCTCTGACTTGAAAGTCCTGACCAATCGTTCAGCGGCACCGTTTGACTGTGGCGAAAAAGGCGCGGACGTCAGATGTTGAATACCAATGGCCTTGCAGAATGACTGAAATTCTGCGGATATGAATTGTGGGCCATTGTCGGAAACAAGAGTCTGTGGAAGACCTTCAATGCAAAAGGTAGCGGATAACGCTTGGATGGTGGCAGATGACGTCGTGGAAGACATCCGGGCAACAAAAGGAAAATTACTGAATGAATCCACCACAACCAACCATCGAACATTCCAGAATAACCAGCAAAATCGATGTGTAAGCGTTGCCAAGGTGGAAGTGGCTTTTGGCCATGCAAAGAATTTCCGCGGTGGTGCTGATTGTTGTTCGGCACACACCATGCAAGAAGAGCACATACTCGTAATCGCGGCATCGATTCCGAACCAAGTACAGTGCTGACGAGCAAGTTGTTTCGTTCTCACTATACCCCAATGTCCTTGGTGGAGAAGCTGTAAGACAGAGGACTGTAACGAACGTGGTACCACGACCCTGGACTGATCATTATCAGAATGCAACAGCAAAACACCACGTCGTACAAAAAGTCTCTCCTTGTGAGCAAAAAATCGGCGAACCAACGGGTCCCCGATCCGTGACTTTGACAAGGGCCATTTTGTAGCAACAAAACGCAGAACGGGAGGAAGGGCAGGGTCGGCAGCTGTGGCTGTAGCTACACGACGAAAATCAATCGGAAACGATTCGACCACTGTAAGTAGGCTGTTTAGGTTTTCTTATTGGTAACGCCAAATAGCGCTCTGTATGAAAAATCACTGGCTGTGCTGTGCGCAGTCTGTGGCTAGTTTACATTGTTGTCTGCCATTGTAGTGTTGGGCAGCGGCAGCTGGATGTTAACAGCGCGTAGCGTTGCGCAGTTGGAGGTGAGCCGCCAGCAGTGGTGGACGTGGGGAGAGAGATGGCGGAGTTTTGAAATTTGTAAGAATTGGTGTCATGAACTGATATATATATTATGACTATTAAGGTAAATACATTGTTTGTTCTCTATTAAAATCTTTCATTTGCTAACTGTGCCTCAGTAGTTAGTGACTTCCGTAGTTTGAATCTTTTAGTTAGCTGGCAGTAGTGGCGCTCGATGTATTGCAGTAGTTCGAGTAACGAAGATTTTTGTGAGGTAAGTGACTTGTGATACGTATAGGTTAATGTTAGTCAGGGCCATTCTTTCGTAGGGATTTTTGGAAGTCAGATTCCGTTGCGCTAAAAATATCGTGTGTCAGTTTAAGCACAGTCGAGTATAAATTTTACAAAGGGGACGTTTCACCACGTCATCGGTTGCCACATCATTTAACATGCAAGCAAGTTCGGAGGAATCGAATGCCCTATCTTCAGCAACAGGCAAGCGGGACAACGCATCGGCGTTTCCGTGCTTACCAGTGGACCGATACAAGATATCGTAGCGGTACTGTGAGAGGAAAATACACCAGTGAATGAATTTCTGCGCTGTACGTGGAGGTACAAGCTTGGTCGGATGAAAAATCGATGTCAAAGGTTTGTGGTCCGCGATTATGGTAAAGCGACGACCATACAAAAAATCATGAAACTTTTTAACACCAAATACGAGAGCCAATGCTTCTTTCTCGATCTGTGAATACTGTCTTTGCGCAGACGAGGGCAATTTGGACGCAAAGGCAATAGGGCGATCGTGCGATCCATCTTTATGCGCAAGCACAGCACCGATCCCGAAATCCGATGCATCCACCATCAACAAAAGGGACTTCTGGGGATCGAATGACGTAAGGCAAGTATTGGAAAGCAACGCCGATTTCAACTGGCGAGAGGCGCCTTCGCACTCCGTCGTCCAGACGAACGGAACACCTTTACGGCGTAAGCGATGAAGCGGAGCTGAAATGGAAGAGGCATGCGGAACATAGCGGTGGTAATAGTTCATTTTTCCCAGCACACTCTGTAGCTGCTTCAAATTCTGCGGCGACGGCAAGTCTTGTATGGCACGAAGGTGTGTGGGACTAGGATGTATGCCTTGGGCATTGAATACATGTCCCAACTATGGCAAGTCCCGAGCAAAAAACACACATTAGTCCTTCCGCAAGCGAAGACCATTTTGTCGCAAGACCTGAGATTGGCCAAATGTTCTTTTTCCGTCTTTCCAGAGATCACAATATCGCCCAGATAATTTGCTGCAGTAGGGACCGACGCACAAACAGTTTGTAGATATTGCTGAAACAATGCAGGGGCGGATGCACACCCGAATGGCAGTCGTTTGAATTGATACAACCCAAGATGCGTGTTAAGCACCAAAACGCGCTGGGATTCTTTGTCCACCGTTATTTGCAAGTACGCATCTGCTAGGTCCAACTTCAAAAAAATTTACCCGGGCACAGTTTGTCAAAAACATCTTCCGGGCGGGGTAAAGGAAAAGTTGCAATCACTAGTTGTGGATTCACTGTTGCCTTGAAGTCCACACAAAGTCTCAATTTTCCGGAAGGTTTTGGCAAAATTACTAAGGGTGATGCCCAGAGAGAAGCATGCACACGTTCAATTACACCTTGTGATTCCAAATCGTGTAATGTTTTTGCGACCTCATCACGCAATGCGTGGGGAACATTGCGCGGTCTGAAAAATTTCGGTTGCGCGTTTCCTTTCAGTTCCAAATGTGCTTTATAGTTCTTAGCGCAGCCGAGGCCAGGTGCAAAAATGTCTGCAAATTCTTCAAATAGACGAGAAACACTGTCTGAAGGCACAGTCTGGTTCACTGATAGGACCTTATTTACTATAGACAAGTTAAACAACCGAAATAAATCGAAACAAAACAAGTTTTCTGCAGAAGAAGAACGAAGGACGTAAAATGACACAAGTTTTGTCTGTTCTTTGTGTGTTGCAAGAAGGCTGCACTGTCCTAACACAGGGATGTTTTGTCCTGAATAGCTGCGTAATTTAACATTTGCTGCGCGCAACGGAGGTGTGCCCAGCAGTTTCTAAGTGTCTTTATTGATCAGTGAAACTGCAGCTCCGGTATCGAGCTGGAATGGTGTCACTTTGCCGTTAATGACCAAGTCCACAAAAAGTTTATTGTCCTGATGACGACAAGAGCGACTGTCTCGTGCAACGTGAACTGACACTGCTACATAATCACTTGCGACTTGACGGGAGTTCCGGCGACGTCGACGCACACTATTTTTGGGACGAACACAGTCACTGTTAGAGAGAGTGGCACTGCGCGGAGTGGAATGAACTACATGAATTTCCATGGGCGAAGTTTCGCGAGCCTTTGTATCCTTGATTCGATTCCGATTCCGGCCCGACGCAGATGGCCTGGAACGGGTTTGAGCTTCCGATCGAAGCTTTTTCTGGCAAACACTCTGAACAAGTCCTTTTCTATTACAATAAAAGCAAATAGCTTGGCGTGACGGGCATTTCTCACGCGAATGTCTAGTAGCACATAGCGGGCATGATTTGATCACTTCATTTGCTTGCCACCGCGGCACACGTGGCTGAGAGCCTGGCGGCAGCGGCGCGGCCGGACGCGAGGACGGTTTACTGCTCCGTACAGCTCGCCAGGCGGGCCGGTTAACCTGACGCACTGCTGGCGAATTTTCAGATGATTCCTGAGCAAAGTCAAGTGTGTTCTGCCGATCCAATATGTCCATCACTTGTTGAAGGGAGGGATTTACATGTTTCAAAATCTGTTCCCTTATACGAACATCAGAAAAGTTCTGTGCAATTGCATGACGTACCATAGTTTCTGAATAAGGGAGTCCACATTGACAGTCAAAAGCACAATCCCTAGTAAGGCCTTGCAAGGTTGCAACCCACTCCCGATTAGTCTGACCTGCCGTACGTTTTGTACGAAAGAAGGTATACCGTTTGGCAACTACGTTGACTGATTCTTCGAAATATCCATCTAATGCAGACAAAATTTCTTCGTAGGACAGAGTTGGTACGTCGCGTCGGGGAAATAATTTGACTATCACACGGTACGAGGTCACCCCTATTGAAGACAACAAAAAAGGCTGCCGCTCGTTACCTTGAATTCTGCACGCGGCGAGATGGAATCCAAATTGGCGTAACCACTCCTTCCAGCTTTCCAGTGCAGCATCAAAAGATCGAAAAGTTGGTGCAAGAGCGTGTTGTGGCTACGTTAACGGTGAAGCGGCTGCTGCTGCATCGTTTTGCATCGCACCTTGACCCTGAACGAGCTGTCCAAGGGCATCCAGTAAGGCCTGCGCCTGCTGATTCTGTAAGCGATAAAATTCGGACAGTACATCTGGAGATTGTGGCGAAGCCATTACACAAGTAAATCAGGGCAATATCGATAAGAACACTTTTAGTCTCGTCGCCAATGTTGTGATTTTCAGGAGAGCCAACCCGTATAACTAAAGGAGGCCGAAATGCACGTGTTTTACCTCACGCAGTCTGGCGTGAGGTCTGGAACATGACAACGGAATTAGAATTGAGAAAAACGGACGTAGCTGGTGGAATGCCTAACTTTAATCCATTAATGGTTAACGTCGCTCTTGACGATACATGATTCTCACAATATCAATAGAAATCTATCATGGCGCCTTGCTAGGTCGTAGCAAATAACGTAGCTGAAGGCTATGCTAACCATCGTCTCGGCAAATGAGAGCGTAATTTGTCAGTGAACCATCGCTGGCAAAGTCGGCTGTACAACTGGGCCGAGTGCTGGGAAGTCTCTCTAGACCTGGCGTGTGGCGGCGCTCGGTCTGCGGGTCCGAAGTATACTACCGGATCGCGGCCGATTTAAAGGCTACCACCTAGCAAGTGTGGTGTCTGGCGGTGACACCACAGGCACCTTGTTCAACGAAACTTGTTTCACAGACGTGGGTAGATTATTCCACGCTGTATCAACGTTATGCCAGAGATCGTGAATCTTAGTGGCTGACATGTGGTTGGCGTGCCTGTCTGTCAGGAAATCACGATCACACGTGTTCTGTGGGTGAGAGGCGTGGGTAGCTTGCTAGTCACGATAGAGCCGAGCCCCGTATGCATCGAGGTAGGTCAGGGCTGAAGGAGCAACGTGCGGACCTACAGAATTTTGTTGAAAGAGAACGGCACGCATATCTACTGTCCAAAATACCGGCTTTGTGAACTAGAGGTGATCTTGCTGTACACCGAAAGTCACTCCACACCTTCAAGATAGGTGTCTGTCTTATAAGGATGGCGGATTGCAGCCTGGCCACGGTCGTTATATCCGGAGAGTTCAGACTCGGTTACGTGCATCGTGATACTACAAGCAGAAGCGGATCTCGTCCGAAAAGACGAGGGGCTACCGTTCCTGCACCCACTGTCGCCGTCGTGCACTCGACAGTATTCGCCTGTCTCCCTCCTGCCCCATTAGGCTAGGCGCAAATTGAGACGCGTATAGCGCGTGTGGCGCGACGCAGAGCAGCTCGCGTTTTTGTAACATAACAGGTTCAAATGGGACCTCGCAAACTGCGACGCGACGTGATTGGGACGCGACACGCGCCTGCGCCAGGTCGCGCGGCGTTGTGGTTGAGGCACAGTTTCTGGAGCCGCGCGTCACGCTTGCCTCGCTAGCACCGTGGGAAATTTGAGGCGGGGAGCGGAAAAGTAGCCCAGGCCATGTGCTCACATCGGAACGGCGCATGTCAGCAGTGGTAGTATTGCCAATACGATAAATTTTGCCTTACTGTCCGCGGTGGCCGTGCGGTTCTGGCGCTGCAGTCCGCAACTGCGGGACTGCTACGGTCGCAGGTTCGAATCCTGCCTCGGGCATGGGTGTGTGTGAGGTCCTTAGGTTAGTTAGGTTTAAGTAGTTCTAAGTTCGAGGGGACTTATGACCTAAGATGTTGAGTCCCATAGTGCTCAGAGCCATTTGAACCATTTTTTTGCCTTCCTGTGTACTGAATTTTATTGCCTTTGGGTAGTGTTTCGTTTTTCCCCATTTAAACGCTCCAGCTTTCTTCGTTAGCACGTTATACTTTTCTGTTTTTTATATCTGCGTAATTTGTTTTGTTTTTTTTCTGTCAAGAAAAATATAGACTTCAGTAACTGATGAGCCATTGGCCGCTGGAATTGCGCCATATGCCTCCGTGATGTTTTCTGATCGCAAGAAGGGACAGAGGGTAATGAATAAGGAAGCAAGGAATATTATAAAATCACGTGATTAAGAATCAAGGCAGGAAAGTGAGTAAACAGTATCTGGCATGTGCCTATCATTCCGTCTGAAGGAACGCTCGTCAATATTTTAATACTGCTCAGATCAAGAGAAGGAATAAAATCCTTTGGTAAGTTTCCATTCCCGTTGCTCAGTGTTAAAAATACGATGGGTTACAGGGATTCCACCAAAATTCCAACAGAGTTGGTAATCTCTTTTTGTGTGAGTTGTTAATTTTTTCTCATTCGAAGAAGCATCACAGTTCGTGACTAACGGCCACATTTCTCCTGGTGCCTGGTGTAACTGTACTTTCTTTGTCACAGTATAATTTGCCAAACTCATCTCACAGCAGCTATTGAGACAGAAGTCCGAAACGGAGTGCCTCATTAAACAAGTAATTGGCAATCACAGAGCTCAATAGCTTACGGAAAGCCTCATAGTGTCGATTTTCAGTAACATAAAAGAAGAAATTTCATGTTTATTTTCATGCTAGTAAGCTCTTGTTTCGCTAGCTGTCGATAACTCTTAAAAAATTACAGTGACTGGAGTGAAATAAATAAAAAGGGAAGTATAAGTACTGATATATAGATAAATACTGATATATAGATAAGAAGGTTCCGTGTGTTTAAGAATTGGCAAAACACTCTCCTCCTTGTGTGCTATCATTAACCAAACTTTCGTTTCGATATATCGAGCGTTTTAGGAGATATGAAAGAGGTTGCGAGCGCACTACATGGGATCCATTTTCTCGAGATAGGAGACAGATAGAGACCTCCTCCCAAGTCTAAACAAATATTCAACATGTTAGCTAAATTTCATGTGCAGCAACGTATGGTGTAATACGCACCAAACGCAAAATCATAGCAACCCCTAATTTTCGTTACAAACTTTTTGAGTTTTGCGTAGTGTTTTACTAAAATGTGTACATCACAATAAGAATGGTCATTAGCGAGGTGATGGGCACGAAGCTGACATATAACGCTACAAGCAGGGCAAAAATCATAAATTTTCAGACAATGGTTTCTGTAAAATCGTTTGAGAAAGATTAGAGGTTGAGCGCGCTTCGGTTCAGTCAGCGCAGGGCGTCGCCAGTCGACTCGTGCTTAGTACGGTGTACACGTCGCAATATGCGCTGCAGCCGCGCGACCCGTGCGACACGTGCGTGTCGCGCTGTACTGTCGGGTCACGTCACACGTGCTACACGCTTCTCAGTTTGCGCCTAGCCCAACGAGTGCCAGCACAGGTGTCCTGTGGAGAGCGAGTAACTATTTCAGACGAGTTTAGTAATTATTGACTGCTCGTTTAAATGCATGTCAGCATTCAATAGCACACTACAAAATTAAAACCTTTAGTGAATACCTTTTCAGTTCATTCCTGGTTTCCCGGGTTCCTGCACGGAGCCGAGTGTTCGCTAGGTGTGGCGGACAAGCCGTCCAGTGTGACGTGTCACGGCGGCTGCAGTGGAACACGAGTTAAGTTCGGCTCGAGAAATTTAGTTGAATTCGAAGGTGTTCTCGCAGGTGGTGTTGTCTACTACCGGTGGAAATCGTGTAAACAACAGTGTTCTGTGCAGTAGTGCTATTTTTTTCTGTGCTCCGCCAATATCTTCGAGAAAATGGTAAACAGGAGAGTCAACAGCAGCGGGGAAGCAGCAGGTGCGGCGGGGCTGCTTTTGGCGGAAGGTGCGGCATCGGCTCCCGGTACGGCGGAGCTGGTCCGCTCTGAGGTAAACGCTGCGCTTCACGATGAAGACAGTCTCAAATTGATAGCAGGCACTATATCAGATACTGTAACGGCAGCAGTTGGCTAAAATGCGTGAAACTGTTGAGGCCAATACTGCCGAAATTACAGCACTAAAATGTCTGAGTCTGAATACGAGAAAAAGGCACGAGAGTTGGAAGTGAAACTATCTGCCGCAACAGACGAGCTAGAACAGTGCCAAAGGTGAAATAGTCTACGACTTTTTGGAGTAGCAGAAAATAAAGAAGAAGACACGGACAACCTGCTTATACAGGTTGCGCGTGAAAAATTAGGCGTTGAAGTGACCAAGGCAGACATTGACAGGAGCCACCGGGTGGGACGAAAACTACCAGGTGCTACCAAACCTCGTCCAATAATAATTAAATTTGTGTCGTGCCGAAAAAGGGCTGAGATCTTTACCCAGAAGAAGAAGTTAGCAAGGACAGAGCTTACAATAAGGTAAGATCTGACACACGAACGGCTACAGATTTTAAACAGTGCCATATACCATTTCGGTCTTCAGAATGTGTGCACTCAGGATGGTAGAGTAATCTTTAAGACAGCAGCTGGAAAAGACAGTCACAAACATGACAAAACTGAATAGAATTAAGTAAAGCTACTCGAGCCAAAAGTGCAAACTTAACACAATTTGCAGTCTGTAACAGCCCTATACTCAGGTGTAGTCTCGTAATTGTATAAACCTTTTAATTATACTCGTATTTGTACCTTCAACTAATTGTTTTTGTAACTGTATTAACTTTTTACTACACTCCTGGAAATGGAAAAAAGAACACATTGACACCGGTGTGTCAGACCCACCATACTTGCTCCGGACACTGCAAGAGAGCTGTACAAGCAATGATCACACGCACGGCACAGCGGACACACCAGGAACCGCGGTGTTGGCCGTCGAATGGCGCTAGCTGCGCAGCATTTGTGCACCACCGCCGTCAGTGTCAGCCAGTTTGCCGTGGCATACGGAGCTCCATCGCTGTCTTTAACACTGGTAGCATGCCGCGACAGCGTGGACGTGAACCGTATGTGCAGTTGACGGACTTTGAGAAAGGGCGTATAGTGGGCTTGCGGGAGGCTGGGTGTACGTACCGCCGAATTGCTCAACACGTGGGGCCTGTGGTCTCCACAGTACATCGATGTTGTCGCCAGTGGTCGGCGGAAGGTGCACGTGCCCATCGACCTGGGACCGGACCGCAGCGACGCACGGATGCACACCAAGACCGTAGGATCCTACGCAGTGCCGTAGGGGACCGCACCGCCACTTCCCAGCAAATTAGGGACACTGTTGCTCCTGGGGTATCGGCGAGGACCATTCGCAACTGTCTCCATGAAGCTGGGCTACGGTCCCGCACACCGTTAGGCCGTCTTCCGCTCACGCCCCAACATCGTGCAGCCCGCCTCCAGTGGTGTCGCGACAGGCGTGAATGGAGGGACGAATGGAGACGTGTCGTCTTCAGCGATGAGAGTCGCTTCTGCCTTGGTGCCAATGATGATCGTATGCGTGTTTGGCGCCGTGCAGGTGAGCGCCACAATCAGGACTGCATACGACCGAGGCACACAGGGCCAACACCCGGCATCATGGTGTGGGGAGCGATCTCCTACACTGGCCGTACACCTCTGGTGATCGTCGAGGGGACACTGAATAGTGCACGGTACATCCAAACCGTCATCGAACCCATCGTTCTACCATTCCTAGACCGGCAAGGGAACTTGCTGTTCCAACAGGACAATGCACGTCCGCATGTATCCCGTGCCACCCAACGTGCTCTAGAAGGTGTAAGTCAACTACCCTGGCCAGCAAGATCTCCGGATCTGTCCCCCATTGAGCATGTTTGGGAATGGATGAAGCGTCGTCTCACGCGGTCTGCACGTCCAGCACGAACGCTGGTCCAACTGAGGCGCCAGGTGGAAATGGCACGGCAAGCCGTTCGACAGGACTACATTCAGCATCTCTACGATCGTCTCCATGTGAGAATAGCAGCCTGCATTGCTGCGAAAGGTGGATATACACTGTACTAGTGCCGACATTGTGCATGCTCTGTTGCCTGTGTCTATGTGCCTGTGGTTCTGTCAGTGTGATAATGTGATGTATCTGATCCCAGGAATGTGTCAATAAAGTTTCCCCTTCCTGGGACAATGAATTCACGGTGTTCTTATTTCAATTTCCAGGAGTGTATTTTTTTTTCTGTCTGTAGCTCTAACCATTGCTTAACTTTAGTTACTGCTAATACTTTTTTTCATTTTCTCAGGTTATTCTCTTCCATTCTGTAATAGTTCTATTGCAATTATTGGTCTCTCTTTTAGTTCATTAATCACCAATCTCTTCGGATTAAATTGTTCATAACAAAAATCTCTATCAGTATCACTTTAGCAAATTTCAATCTAATTGTAGCTTCTTACGATAATCACTACGAGTATCACTCGAGTAAATTTCAATTTAATTCTAGCTTCCTACGATAATCTACTAAATATTAAGCTTACTTCTCTCTGCTGGCATCATCGGCCTCTTAAATCACCCCCTATCCCTTTCCCTTATTTCCACCCTAAGCTGTTGCAAATACGCTAATTACATTTCTCCTCTTCTGACATAGGATACACAGTGACACACAGCCGTCACTATTTTGGTCATATTCTCCTTGCACCGAATACCACTAATCCATTTTCTATATATACTCCCGCAACCTCAGGAAATCTTTTGCAGTCGCCTTTCTTTCGGCACTCGCGGTGTGACAAACAGGGCGCGCAAAATCTCGGACACTTCTGTGTTATGTGACTTGGCGGAAACACCAGCAAACGTTAAAACTTGCGAAGATCCCAGCGAGGATCCCCCCCCCCCCCCCCCGCACTCTACCTCCCTGCGACACTCACCCCGCACTCAGCTCGCCTACGACGGGTCCTCACGCCATCACCCCATCTCGCTCCGAACGGGACCTCGCCCCAACCCCTATAGTTCCCTCACAACGGAAGACCCGAAACAGTACCTGCATTTGCGGTTTGGAGCCCGGGTGGTGTTGCTGCAGTAGCTGTTTCTGTTAGTGCGGACTGCACGTGCTATTTTGGCTTTGTGCATCGCTTTGTGACTGCGGAGTGCGCGTGATATTTTCGTGTGTCTTAAAAGCATTGGGACTGCGGAGTGCGTCTTTTATTAATCATTGTGATTACAGTGTAGCGTTTGTGTTACTAAAATGAGTGCTTTTAAATGCGAAGTATGTGGGCAAGTGTGTAATTACAGAAAGAATCTCAGTCAGCATGTTTGCAAAAACCATCAACAAGAGCTACCTGATGCCACAACAACTACTGTAGCTTCTTATCAGTGCTATGTGTGTGACAAAATTTTTTCTCTTAAAAATAATTTGTATCGCCATCAAAGAAATATTCATGGTTTGCAGGAAGGGGGGTTGTTCAAGTGTACATTGTGCCCATTTCAAAGCAGTTCAAAATGGGGCTGGATAGATCATTTACAAACTGTTCATCAAATTCAACTTAATTCCGAAGGTCTGCAGTTCTCAAATGAAGATGAGGTTTCACAGTGGAAAGAAGACACTGAATGCATGACACATTCAAAGTTTATTAAAACGCATGGGTCTACTAGCTCTACACATTATTATGACTGCCATCGGTCAGGTAACCTTGTCTCCAAGGGTAGAGGCACAAGACATCTTAAATTGACAGGTAGCAACAAAATGAATGGAAAGTGGCCTGCAGCGATGAAGGTAACTGTACACGAAGGTGGAACATATCAAGTACATTTTGTGTCGACCCACATTGGTCACAAACAAGATTTAACGCACCTGCCCCTGTGTCTAAAAGACTGGGAAACCATAGCAACAGATATTGCAATGGAACTTCCGTATGACAAATTTCTACATAACGTACGGACAAGTTTGCAAGATTCGGACTTGCAGAGAATCCATTTGACTACCAAGCAAGACTTATATAACGTTGCAGCAAGCTATAACCTCTCCTCCAAGTCGGTCAGACATAAAAATGATGCAAACAGTGTCGAAGCTTGGGTAAAAGAAATGAACGAATCCGTCTGTGTTATTCTACAAACCACAAGACTCGACTAGTGAACATCAAGAACTGAGGAGTGATGATTTTGTATTAGTGATAATGAACAGAGCACAACGGGAAATGTTATCAAAATATGGAGAAGACTGTATCTGTATTGATGGAACCCATGGGCTTAACGGGTATGATTTTGAAGTGACCACTCTCTTAGTACTGGATGATGTCAGGCAAGGATTCCCATGTGCTTCTCTAATTTTGAACAGGAAGGACGCCGACGTTTTAAGTATATTTTTGCAGTTAGTAAAATCTCAGGTTTGACCAATTTGCCCCAATGTAATCATGTCTGATTTGGCAGAGTCATAAATTATTGAATGGAACAGGACAATGGGTCCCCCTAAGATGAGACTCTATTGTACCTGGCATGTGGACAGAGCATGGAAAACTAATATCAAGCGGAAAACTAATATCAAGGGGAAAATTGCAGATCTGGATAAAACAAATCAGGTGTATCGGCTCATTAAATCTGTGTCAATGCTGAGAAATGTAAGTATGTTTCAGGAATCACTGCAAAAAGCACTGCAGAATCTCAGTAGTGACCCTCACACATCGGAATTTGCTTCATACTTCTAGACACACTATGAGGGAAATGTGGAGTGTTGGGCCTACTGTCACAGAATTCATGCCGCTCTCAATACCAACATGCATGTGGAGAGTATGCATAGGACATTAAAGGAAATACATGGTAATGCAAGACAGATAAAACGACTGGACTAAGGCATATCTACACTAATGTCCCTAGTTACAGCCAAGATGTGTTTGACTGGCTTATAGCAAATGTAAAAGGGAAGCTTACAAGCAAAGTTCAAGACATTCGTAATAAACACAAAATTTGTTTGTTAATGGACAAGAACCTCATCACTGAGGTAGATGGTGGTTGGGAAGTGCCATCCACATCATCTCCAGAGGTGTGCATTGTTAAAGATAACAGAGTCAACTGTGAGTGCAAATTAAAATGTAGTGACTGCAATGTGTGCATACATAGGTATTACTGTACATGTATGGATTACAGCATTAGATTCAATATGTGTGAGCACATTCACACTGTTTGCCGAGATGACAGTGTCGGTGAAAATCCCGTGCAAAATCCAGAGGTACTGGGTACTGATGTTTATGTTGAAGCCACCAGTGAGAGAGCAGCAATATTAGCTGAAGTATGCACAAAATCTGTTTCAGAAACACTAAAATCATTGTTAGAAGGGAGACTGTAGCTTATTTCAGTGTTTTCCAATATTGTCAGTGGAATGACTGAGACTGAACTGCAGTTGGCCAAAAAAACTGTGTTATCCTTAAAGGCAAATGTAGGAGCTGTTCGAGCCCAAAGCAGTTATTTCAAACAAACAGATAAGGGTCAGAAAAGAAAGCTAATGCCACAGAAGAGGCTGTTTTCTACCAAGAAGAAAACAGCACGTAATATTTCTCTGGCTGTTCCAAATGCTGAAGAAAGATGTGAAGTAGTAAAATCACTTCTGAATGAGGGTATGTATCAATTTTCAAGTTATTGAGTAGATACATTTATGTGTGGAACCTTGGCAGAGGAAAATGTAATTCATGGTTAGTATACGAATTTGTGTTCAGTACCTGTCAACTTTGTGTGAATTATAATTTGATATTTATATGCAGAGGTCGACATGAATCATGATGTTCCTGCAGAGCATAGTCGTGCCATGCCAGATGTACAGCCAGCCAAACAGGTGAAACTTGATTGGATCCATCATTCCAAATATGTGTGGTACAGCTATAATGTCCTCACACCAACTAAACATGTCACATTAAGTAAAATTTAGAATTTTGCTGTTCAGTAGCAACACAGTGTGTTTGGAATCTGATGTAATAGTTACTTGCAGTACAGTATATGTATATACTATCTTTCAGTACCCATCAATTTTGCCTCAATTGTGATATGAAATTTATTTGCAGGGCTTGACACCAAAAATCACTTGCATGTTGTAGAAGAACCACACAGTATGTTATGGCGCTCAGGTATTCATCATGGTGCATCAGGTGTGTGTAAAGTAAGTGTAATGGAGATAACATACCTGAGTATGATAATAATCTGAATTCATATTAATGTATATTGATATCTTTAAATTCTATTTTACTGTGTCTGCATCATAATATAAAATTAATTTACAGGGCTGGACATGAACTGCATTGATGATGTGCAGCATGGTTATGCCATACCAATTGTGCAGCACAGCACAACAGGTAACACTTAATCTGACATTATTCCGAATGTGTCTCATACTGCTCTAATGTCCTCATATCGGCTAAAGATGTCAGATTAAGCAATATTCACAATGTTGCAGTTCACTAGCAATCTAGTGTGTTTGGATTCTGATTTAAAAGTTACTTGCAGTGGAGTATATGTCATCTTTTAGACCTATCAATTTTGTCTGTATAATAGTACAAAAATTATTTGCAGGGCTTCACACCCGCAATCAGGTCCATCTAGAACAACCACACACTATGCCATGGCAGCCAGGTGTTCATCGTGTAAAGTAAAGTTATTTGTAGGTCCAGCCATGAAGAACTGGATTTCTACAGCATCAACTACAGCCAGAGAAATACTACGTGCTCTTTTCTTCTTGGTAGAAAACAGATTCCTCTGAGGCATAGACTTTCTTTTATGGCCCTTATCTGTTTGTCTGAAGCAACCATTTTGGGGTCAAACAGCTTCTACATTTGCTTTTAAGGATAATGTAGTTTTTTTGGCTAACTACAGTTCAGTTATACATATATAAGTTCAGAATTTCATTATAATCAAATAATGTTATCTCCATTTGATTTACTTTACACGATGAACACTAGGCTGCCATGGCATAGTGTGCGGTTGTTCTACATGTACCTGATTGTGGGTGTGAAGCCCTGCAAATAATTTTTGTACTATTATACAGACAAAATTGGTAGGTCTAAAAGATGACATATACTCCAATAACTTGAAAATTGATAGATACCCTCATTCAGAAGTGATTTTACTACTTCACATCTTTCATCAGCATTTGGAACAGCCAGAGAAATATTATGTGCTGTTTTCTTCTTGGTAGACAACAGCCTCCTCTGTGGCATTAGCTTTCTTTTCTGGCCCTTATTTGTTTGTTTGAAATAAATGCTTTGGGCTGGAACAGCTCCTACATTTGCCTTTAAGGATAACACAGTGTTTTTGGCCAACTGCAGTTCAGTCTCAGTCATTCCACTGACAATATTGGAAAACACTGAAATAAGTTTCTGTCTCCCTTCTAACAATGATTTTGGTGTTTCTGAAACAGATTTTGTGCATACTTCAGCTAATATTGCTGCTCTCTCACTGGTGGCTTCAACATCAACATCAGTACCCAGTACCTCTGGAATTTGCACGGGATCTTCACCGACACTGTCATCTCGGCAAACAGTGTGAATGTGCTTACACATATTGAATCTAATGCTGTAATCCATACATGTACAGTAATACCTATGTATGCACACATTGCAATCACTACATTTTAATTTGCACTCATAGTTGACTCTGTTATCTTTAACAATGCACACCTCTGGAGATGATGTGGATGGCACTTCCCAACCACCATCTACCTCAGTGATGAGGTTCTTGTACATTAACAAACAAATTTTGTGTTTATTACGAATGTCTTGAACTTTGCTTGTAAGCTTCCCTTTTACATTTGCTATAAGCCAGTCAAACACATCTTGGCTGTAACTAGGGACTTTAGTGTAGATATGCCTTTGCCCAGTCGTTTTATCTGTCTTGCATTACCATGTTATTTCCTTTAATGTCCTATGCATACTCTCCACATGCATGTTGGTATTGAGAGCGGCATGAATTCTGTGACAGTAGGCCCAACACTCCACATTTCCCTCATAGTGTGTCTAGAAGTATGAAGCAAATTCCGATGTGTGAGGGTCACTACTGAGCTTCTGCAGTGCTTTTTGCAGTGATTCCTCAAACATACTTACTTTTCTCAGCATTGACACTGATTTAATGAGCCGATACACCTCATTTCTTTTATCCAGATCTGCAATTTTCCGCTTGATATTAGTTTTCCATGCTCTGTCCACATGCCAGGTACAATAGAGTCTCATCTTAGGGGGACCCATTGTCCTGTTCCATGCAATAATTTATGACTCTGCCAAATCAGACATGAATACATTGGGGCAAATTGGTCCAACCTGTGATTTTACTAACTGCAAAAATATACTTAAAACATCGGCGTCCTTCCTGTTCAAAATTAGAGAAGCACATGGGAATCCTTGCCTGACATCATCCAGTACTAAGAGAGTGGTCACTTCAAAATCATACCCGTTAAGCCCATGGGTTCCATCAATACAGATACAGTCTTCTCCATATTTTGATAACATTTCCCGTTGTGCTCTGTTCATTATCACTAATACAAAATCATCACTCCTCAGTTCTTGATGTTCACTAGTCGAGTCTTGTGGTTTATAGAATAACACAGACGGATTCGTTCATTTCTTTTACCCAAGCTTCGACACTGTTTGCATCATTTTTATGTCTGACCGACTTGGAGGAGAGGTTATAGCTTGCTGCAACGTTATATAAGTCTTGCTTGGTAGTCAAATGGATTCTCTGCAAGTCCGAATCCTCCAAACTTATCCATACGTTATGTAGAACTTTGTCATACGGAAGTTCCATTGCAATATCTGTTGCTATGGTTTCCCAGTCTTTTAGACTCAGGGGCAGGTGCGTTAAATCTTGTTTGTGACCAATGTGGGTCGACACAAAATGTACTTGATATGTTCCACCTTCGTGTACAGTTACCTTCATCTCTGCAGGCCACTTTCCATTCATTTTGTTGCTACCTGTCAATTTAAGATGTCTTGTGCCTCTACCTTTGGAGACAAGGTTACCTGACCGATGGCAGCCATAATAATGTGTAGAGCTAGTAGACCCATGCGTTTTAATAAACTTTGAATGTGTCATGCATTCAGTGTCTTCTTTCCACTGTGAAACCTCATCTTCATTTGAGAACTGCAGACCTTCGGAATTAAGTTGAATTTGATGAACAGTTTGTAAATGATCTATCCAGCCCCATTTTGAACTGCTTTGAAATGGGCACAATGTACACTTGAACAACCCCCCTTCCTGCAAACCATGAATATTTCTTTGATGGCGATACAAATTATTTTTAAGAGAAAAAATTTTGTCACACACATAGCACTGATAAGAAGCTACAGTAGTTGTTGTGGCATCAGGTAGCTCTTGTTGATGGTTTTTGCAAACATGCTGACTGAGATTCATTCTGTAATTACACACTTGCCCACACACTTCGCATTTAAAAGCACTCATTTGACTTACTACCATTAATTGCTGGTTTAATTCAAATACATGGAGCAAATATTGAAGACATGGGGGCCTGCCAGAGTGGCCGAGCAGTTGTAGGTGCTTCAGTCTGGAACTGCGTGACAGCTATGGTCCCAGGTTCGAATCCTGCCTCGGGCATGGATGTGTGTGATGTCCTTAGCTTAGTTAGGTTTAAGTAGTTCTAAGTTGTAGTTGACTGATGACCTCAGATGTTAAGTCCCATAATGCTCAGAGCCATTTGAACCTTTTTGGAAGACATGGGTGTAAGTGCTACTCTGGGATGAACAGACGGGAATTTGTGTCTGTCTTTCTGACAATTTCAATACAAATGATGTGTACATCATAATTGCGCAATATTTCTTGTAGCATAATTCACACAATGTATGTGTCCTCTGAAACATTATGATGTAATATAACACAGCTGGAAATATTGTTAATCTTACCTTTTTGAAATAGTTAGGTATTTCCCATATTACTGCAGAAGTTGTGTTCTAATGCATGACGATTGGCATAAACATAAGAATGTCCCAATTGGACACTGGTGATAGATACTCATGATGTTTTCCATGTCCTTCCTACTGCACTTGTGACCTACACAAGCATGTTTTTAAAGGTTTGAAAACAACATCAAAATTGCTGGAGATAAAGACGCATAGGTACTTTCAACTTTTAAGAATTATTTCTGTCATTTATAGTAATGTAAGATTGATTGTTCACTGTCATCATGGTACAAGCAGTATTTCTCTTTCAATGTAATTATGTTTTTTGTATGTGTACTTATAATCTGTTTCTGTAATATTTTATTATTTATGACACTTCATTTTGTACTAATGTATCTGCAATTAAATGATTGGTAGTATATTGTCAGAGTACTCAGTAAACTATATTTTGTACAAGGTACAATGTATGTATCATGTTGTAGTGTCGTTGTACTGTTGGTACTGTATGTATGGAATTATTTCATAATGTTGTAAATTGTACAACTTTTGAATGTTAAAGTGGTGTACTATCCAAAGAAACAATTGAAATTGTGGCATGTAGTGTAATACAGATTGTGTTTTCAAATATAGTTATCTGAATAATCAAATATAGTTTTCTACATCATTTGTATGACCAGCGAGAGTATTTAACCATCTATGATTGATACTGTAGTTTGCAAAGTGAAAGGAATTCATTTGTGATCTTTGCGATTTTTTTAATGATTAACTGTTAACATTACTACACTCCCAAAGATAATGGTATCCTCTTGGAACATCAGATATTGAGTCCCAGGCTAAATGCCCCTTGTTCCCCACATCTGGTTTACTCTGTTGTTTTAGTAATATATAGAAAGTTAATGATTCAATAAAATTATATCACTGAAGAATTTTCATTATTGCATTGCCTGTCCTACATAATTAAATGCCATTTTCTGTGCTGCAGTGTCAAGAAAATAGTCATCCTAAATGTGTTGTGTAACATGAATGTATTGAAGGCATAAAGAAATTGGGCCTCTGAAGCAAATCTCATAGGTGGTACACAATTTTATCCCCAGCACCTCGCTCCATATCTTACTACATTCAACAGAAAGTCAGCCCCTAGGCTGAGAGTAAGAATTCTTCTCTATCATTTCAGTCAATAAAGGTCTTCCTGGAAGGTCTTGGAGAGAGCCACTGGTTTGTTTGGAAAGATATGGAAAGAGGTAGTAGATTATCAAAGTCTGATGACTGGCTTCATTGGCAAGAGAGCTACTCTACAAAAACCAGTGTGGTATCTGGATTCAGATTCAGGCTGGTTCACAAATTTCATGTTTCATTAATGTTTCAAAAACAGTACACTCCACTACACTGCAAAACATTTCATTTTTGTGGTGTATACATCAGAAACGGTTCTAATTGGTACATCACTTTCCATGAAGCTAGGTTACTGTTCATGTCTAACAGTGGAAAAACTGGGATGTGACAAAGAAATGAAGGAATTAAGTCACCAATAATCTCATTATCTTGCAGTTCCTTGGAAAATATATCTGACCAGCTTCTTGTTTTTTCTTTCTTTTTTTAAAATGAAATCCAAGTGCTGCCACCATGCGCCACAGTACTGACTCTTGCTTGAGTTGAGAACACTTAATATCATGACAATACACATGATGTATTGAACAATTAGTCAGGATATTTTAATAACATGGGACATTGAGCCAGAATTGAGTCTGGTCCCTTTTTTCTCACCAGGGTATACCACCTGTGCAAGAATCTTTTTTATGTTCTGTGTGTTTACACATAATCCATGGGGTTCTTGTTATGCATCCAATAGCCAAGATGGTGACTGCATAAAGATGCAATTAACGAAACTTGTACTTCTGTGCAGCACACTTTTAAAATAAAAATATTAGGTCTCACTCTATAGAGAATTGTTAGTATTTGAAGTCTTGTGGTGATATACAAGACTTCTCAGAGGATAATAAAATAGCTACATTTCCAGTTGTGACCAGTAACTTCATACCAATAATGATCTCAAGAAAGAAATGTAAGCTAACTACTGAGAAATTAATTGTCAAGAGTCATGAAATATACTGGATCTAGTGTTATAATGAGACTGATGAATTATTTTCATGGGAGGAAATTTGCATTACTGTGATAAATGTCAATTTCACAGCAAATTCAATTACATAATCACTTTAACTATGTCCAGAAATTCTTATTATGATCTGAGGTATGTTGATAGTTGTCTTTGTAGGATTTTGTTGTGAAATGATGTTTGATGAAATGTAGGATGCATAACACTTACACAAGTATACTGCAGCTAAATATATTTTGAACTGATATAAATAACATTCTGATTTACAGTGTTATGCATTGTTATGTTTTCAGTGTGTGTTGTATCGATGTACAACTATATTATGAGTAGTAATATAAATCAGAAATGAAATCAGACATTTTAACTTTAGAGTGAGGGTTTTCAAAATAATACTCAATAAAAAATAATTACGTATAAAGAAACTTACGTTAAAGTCACATGTTACACATCATTACGAAATATCGTATTCATAATCTATGGAACAGGTATTTATGTATGTGTGTATAATAGAGATGGTACAATAATACTATTATACAAAATAAAACAGTAATATATAATACTTATGTATGGGTAGTTTTCACGCACCCCAATATGTGGTTGGGGGATTTGGATTAAAAAAAAAGTTCAGAGAAACAAAATTTATACAACAATCTTAAGACATAAGATATACTCTTGTCAAGAAGGGGAAAATAATTAAAAATATAACAGAAAAATTTTGCTGCTTAGTAAATGTGGAACATAATTATCCAACCCCAGCCACCCTCTGAACACACTAAAATCTCCCATGAAAAAAAAAAAGACAGAGGGTCTTTAAGACAAACTTAATGAGGTAATCAGACACAAACAAGAGTAGTGTCACTGAGTAATCACCAGACTGATGTGAATTATCCATCATCTTTAGAAAAACAATTCTGTTAATCATTTTAGAATATCAATCAAAATTTAGTAACAAATATTTGCAAAAGTTGACCTGTTGAAGGAACTCAAAAATTTTACTTAATCTCTAATTATTTTCCTTCAAGTCAGCAGACATTTCTTTGCTAATTAAAGTTTGTGAGCATGAATATGTGAGTAGCTTGGTGGAACATGGAAGTAATGAAATGCTTTCATAATGCTTAAAGACAGCCATCTGGCTGGCTACTACCCAGTTAGCCATTTTGGGCACGCCCTCTGTCAGGTCTATGTTATCTGGTGTGTGGTTTCAGATGGGGAAGAAGTCACATATACAAAGGTTGACAGCCATGTCCCAATGTGCAGTTTCTGTCAAGATGAGCAAGCAGGGTGAGAATAGATCTATGGTAGTAGGTGACCCTGTAGCAGTGCTGAAGCAGATAGCATGCATTGCATAGCATAGAATGATATATTCAGTCTGTGTGAGACCCTCAGTTTCTCAAACCCTCAACCAGGTGCTACTCCCCTCGTACTACACTGTATGCAGGAGAATTATCAGTGAAAACTGAGCAATAACCTCTTAGAGGGTCTCACTGTCAAGGACCATGTGGTGGAAGACACTGTGACATTAAATAGGCATGTACCATCACAGCAACTGCCTATGCTGATGTGATTAAGGGTGCTGTAAAGGCTGATATATGTCACTGACAAAAACAGCCAGCCCACATTTTGCTCTGTGACTGGTACTGTCTTCAGTGGAGGCTATTGTCTACCATCACCGGAGTGTCAATAGGTTCAAGAATGTTCCTTGCAAACAGAGACACAATGGTCTTTCCAGCACTATGAGCTTCCTTTCATTACATGGGTGCAATTTTATCTACTTTGTTTCTTCTATCCTTCTACTGTGACAGTGGGGCCACACAGGATTAGCCAAGTGGTCTAAGGGACTGTAGTCATGAACTGTGTGGCTGATCCCAGTGGAGGTTCGAGTCCTCCCTTGGGCATGAGTGTGTGTGTTTGTCCTTAGGATAATTTAGGTTAAGTGGTGTGTAAGCTTAGGGACTGATGACCTTAGCAGTTAAGTCCCATAAGATTTCATACACATTTGAAGTTTTTTTTTCAGTGGGCCACTGGTCTGTGGGGTAGGAAAAGCAGGACTTACAGACGCAAATGTGTTGTGTGGGTTGGGCAGCATTTGGCTTTTGGGTAGCAAGCCTATCACTAGAGTTTGACATTGAAACATTTTCTTCCATAATCTTCCAGTTGCCATTACCATTACTCTTATTTCGTTATGACAAGATCACCTGAAGGTGGATGATTTTGATTGTTTTTTTGAGAATCGGCTCATGTATATTTTTCTGTTGATGTTGCAGGCAGTGAAGAGCTGGTAATTATGATGATAAATAATCACTCAGCACTTGCTACAAATACTTTTATTCTTGCAGCCTATACACAATGGATGTAGCAAGGAGCACAAACTAAAGAGAATTGATCTGGCAAAGAGACAGTTCTTCTTGCTGCCGTATAGGGCAGCAATATTATTGGGGGTTAGAGCCAGCGGTTTGACATCCCCACACTGTCTTCACCACTGTAACAGCATAGGCCAGAAATGCTTTGATTTAGTGACCTACAATTAAACTCAGAGTCCACAGAATGTGATTCCTTTCATTATTTTTACTTATGACAATCTTTCTCTGCTTTGAAAATAGGGTAATCACTTCTCAAATCTGAGAGGTATCTGAAGTAGTCAACGTGCACCAATGAGGTACATGCTGCCTGCTTCATGTGTGCCTCAACATATTTGCTGTAAGATGTCTTACCCTTGCAGGTCATTACCATAAGACCCAACTAGTGAAATTTAAAACATCACATGGAGCTGATGATGAATGCCCTAACCACTGCACACATTACTACCTGTGTTTACATACTGTGGTAAGTAGGAATGCTAAACCATAATGAATGTAACAGTTTTTCAAGGTCTTTATTGTTCCTACTAGTGACTTGTACTGCATACATGATCTGTTGATAAGCTGCTTCATATTTTAAAATCATGTCCATGAGGTCTCTACATATTACCCTTTCTATTATTTTGAGCATAGAAGCAAGCCTCACTGTTTCCTTTTCTATAAATAGTATGCCATTAAACAGGCCCGTTATTAAAGTACATTGTCAAAATTCAAACAACGGAAACTCCAGGGAAGGATATTAACAGTGTAGGAAAAGACACATTGCTGCTTACCATAAAGTTTATATGTTAAGTTGCAGACAGACACAACTAAAACACACTTAAACACAAGCTTTTGGCCACAGCCTTCATCAGAGAAAGAGAAACACATCATTCATTCACACATTAAGCACATCCCACGCACACATGACCGCCATCTACAGCAGCTCAGCCAAAATGGGGGAGTTGGGGAAACCTACTCAGAAGATCCCTCCCTTCTCCCATCATCAAAACCATATCGCTAGATACTGGAGCCCTTATAGTTTTATCATAGCTTTCAAATAATTGTTTAAGAGCTCTGAATCATTATAACTGTTTTTCATGGAACTGAGGAATTTAATGGCTCACGAGGACTTTTTAATATCTGCCATTATCCACTTGTTTTGTGAGACATTGATATGATGTAGGTACCTCTGGAAATGTCTTTTCAAAATTCAATTTAAAAATGTTGAGAATTTAGAGATTTTCACATTTACATCAGTTTCTTCATATAATTCATCTCAACTTTGGTTTGCTTGTTATTTTGAAATATCTTCTATTTTTATTTCTGATAGATGTCTTTCACAAACTTGCAGTTTCGGGGATTTTCCGATGCCAGATTTTACTGTTGTTATTTGTCAGAAGTGGTCTGACAGCCAAAGATATTTTTCAGGTACATCACACTTTTCCCTGTCCATGTTTCTGGCCACAGTGTCAATCAGCAATGGAGTCACTGCAGTAATATTTATTACACCATTGACCAACAGGGACATGCGAAAACTCTGAAGAATATTGATGAGGGTTCTACTTGTTTTGTTTTGATATTTGTGTTTGTGTCTCCACGGAGAGGATTGTTTACTTTAGTATCTGAGGCTTTTAGAACTTCTGTTAATTTTTTGATAGAAGTTCCCACACTGCTACTAGGAATTTGATACACACACAATATGATTAATTTTCTGGTTGTATCAAGCCCTGTTAATTCAGTAGCTGATATTTCAAAGTGTTTGTCTTCACTTAATGTAGTAAGGACACACCTTGATTTGAGCCACATTTCTTTTCTTCTATAAATTCACAATCCTCAAGCCTTTCGAAGTAGCCCTGCAGTAAGGGTCTGTCCTTACATACAATGCTAATAATACAACTTTGATTTCTGTGTCTTTACACCAGTGCTCAGTGACAGAAACTACTGTGCAGCACAAGGACTGGATCTCACCTACAGAGTGTTGTATTTTATGTTTTATTGATTGTATGATTTGATGAAGAGTTGTTAAGTCTCTGGAATGTCCCATGATACTTCTTCCAATGGGTTCTTGTTTTCTTATGATATGTAAAAATATCCATATTGTAAACTATTGTATCAGATTTTTTTATCTGCTACAGATACTCTTTAGGTGGGGAAATCTGTTATCTGGATTTATTATAAAAAGAATCTGCTTCTCCTGTGTATGACAGCAAATATTTCATCATGCTTGTCCCGAGGTACACCCCATATACTATGGTGAATCTACTGTACCATCTTCTCTTCCTCTTCCTGCTTAGGACTAGGCCATGTCTAGTGACACACCATGATGGTATTGACTGGCATGACAGCAACATGTGTGAACCTGGCTGCCATCAGTGCCTTCTGTAACCCCACATTGGGTTGTTTCGGGTAGAAGACCAGACAGCAAGGTCACCGGTCTCAACGGATTAGGGATGTAACCCCACATTAATCTGCCTCAAAGTTCCATATAGGTGTGGCTGATCATGACACTGGGACAACTCATCAAAGTGTGCATTTGTGCCATGTGTCAGGGAAACTGTCTTCTCCAGGTCACCACCTATGTCTTATGCCCCATTTCTGTCCAAACTGTTTCCGACCCCTACCCACCATCGCCACATGGTCATCTTTTGTGAAATCTGCAACTAAAGACCTTAAGTCCTCCATCATTTGAAAAAGCCCTGAATTTACTTTGAATATACTCGTGACCTTGTATGCTACCCTATTTTTTTTTATAACTGAGGCCTACATATTGCCCATGACTACTACCTAGCAGCACCACATTGTTTCTTCCCAACTCGTTGTATACTCCTAGGTTTCCTGACATTGGTGGAAATGTATTGTACATTTCCTGTTGCTAGTCCTACCCGAGGCTCTTCTCCACTGAACTCTGGCAGTAGTAAATAACTGTTTTTGGCGTTGATAATAAAACTATCAGATCACATTCTCTTTGTTCCTGCCCACTGCCAGTTCTTAACCACTGTCCTTCCCTTCATGTCTCTAGATCCTGATCAATTCGTACTTGCTCCCTTTTCTGTTCTTCAGACAAAATGTTCCTACTGCATACTCTGCATTTCCAGGAGTGAGCCTCTTTTGTTTTCCCAGTGTTCTCCCCACTGCATCTCATCCCCCACCCCACCCCCTCCCACCTCAGTGAGAAAATTTTCTACAAGACTGGCAACAAATCACCCTACTCACTGTTCTATAACAGCTCCTGTATTACTCACTCATGATTGAATTCCATAGAAGAATTAAATTCAAATTTGTCAAGGACGTGAGATTGGCTGTAAATACACACACACACACACACACACACACACACACACACGATGATAAATTGTTTTGTGTTGTTGCCGCTGCTTACGTTCTGATTTAGAGGTACAGTGGCGGAAGAATTAATTACTAATTGCTTTGGTTTTGGAGAATCACGTTATAAAGAATGTTTAGATAGGTTTTTAAACGTTAGCAACTCAGAAATTGTATGCCTACATCACGTCTGTCTAAGCAGTAACAAATACGAAATGTGTTGATAAAAATGAATTAAAACGTTTAATTACTCTTTTCTGGGAAGAACAGACAGAATGGACACTACTGGAACTAACTGCTGTCTCGTTTTAACGGAATTTAAATTATTAAGAAAACTTACGCAGATATTTTAATGTTTATGTAACACAAAATTTCGGCCTACGTCGCGAGTATTGGGATTTCTATTAAACGAATTGCTTTTAAGAAAAAGTATTATTGAAAACGCTAATTATTCCTTTTTCGTAACAAGAACGGACACTACAGCAAGTATACAAAACAAGAGCTCCTACTTCTTAAGGCACTCCTGCACCTACACAACATTTAAGTCACTGCAGATAAACTGAAAGTAGATCAATAAATAGTACGTAATTTTGAAGCGAATTAGTCGTTCAATTGAAGTATTTGGTAATTATAACAATAATTCATAGGTTGCAATATACCTACTTGTAACTTTACATACAGACACAAATACTATATTAATGAAATACCTCGTGTGTCATGTATGGAAAATACGACTGTCTTCATAACGTTTTTGTTATCAGTTTGATTTTTATATTCTTCATTTCTTTAGGTCTAATGAGTCAAGCTACATTTTATAAACATAAAAATATTGAGGACATTATAAACAAGTAGGACTGTCTATTCTTATTAGATTATTGCTTCTATTCCGTAGCAAAATATTTTGGATGTTTGAGATACAGAGACTAGAAACAAGACAGTGAGCTAATGCAAATAGTGCAAGCTGTTTAGTGGATAAAGCTTACATTTATGTCTCTACTGACATAATACAGTATTTTTATTGTGCTGTTTTGGTTTGTGTTTGTTCTGTGTCTTATAATGTGGAGAGATTTTTTTGGATGAATAAAAGAAATAAACTCTGTTGCCATCTGCGGCACCATAAGCTTTTATTACCGACATACGTAACATTTGCAACCACATTATTTGCGAAGTGTAGTTTTCCCGAAAGATCACGTTATATTAAGCAATTAATTTGATGATAATTGGATCACATTATAATTAACAGACAGCATATTTGTACGTCGCTTTCATTTATTATTTTAAATCATTCGTGATTTTTTGTTCCGCTTGTACCATTAGGTACCGGAAATCCATTTTAAGTCACAGACACTTCTACTTCATCAATAACACACAGTTGTAATAGTAGTCGTGTCTGTAAACGTTTACATTAATATCTGAAACTTAAAGTCTTCGCATTATACGTTGGAAATGGTTCATTTTCTAGTTCTCATTCTAGGAGTAACATATCTGCTACGATGTGTATAGTTTTGCTCTGGTTGGGCGGAGCATCTTGCTGATCAGGGGTGGAGCTTAAGTGGGGTGGGCGGGGACTATGTGTCGGGATCTTCGCAGGTTTTAAGCTCATGTGGAAACACCGGCCAGTGCCCCTCGCGGCAGGTAGCGCCTAACAAAGGGACAAACCAGTCTGCCACCCTACTCCAGGCTGCTCAGACGTGCGCGTCAGAGCTTTTAGCAGCTCACTGCAACATCCAGTCTTTACCTGCACATTACGAAGAACTTAGCCTCCTCTTCAACCAACTAAACTACCACGTAAAATCTCTTATCCGAAACGTGGTTGAAACCGCACATATCCTCTGCATCTATTCATCTCCCAGGGTACACATTTCTTAAAGCAGACAGGACAAAAAAGCGAGGTGGCGGGGTCGGCGCTTATATACGAACAGATCTCAAAGGGAAAGTCTTATGTACGTCAAATCCTGCTGAAGAAAAAGAGGCTGAATTCATGTTCATTGAGATAAATATATAAAGTCGGAAATTCTTGACTGGCGTCGTGCACAAGCCGCCAATGAGTTTGTTCCAGTCGGAATTACATTCACTTCAGTTTCAATACGAACATGTCATCGTAATGGGTGACTTGAACATAGACCTGTTAAGAGACACTCCCTCCGCAATAAACCTAAGAAGATTGTTTAGTTGCAATAGCATGAACATTCTTCCATTACAACCTACACACCATAGGGCGCACAGTCATACTCTTATAGACGTAATCGCAACGAAACAGACTGACAAAGTAAGAGATGTTGGTCAATCATCGGCCCCTGGCCTCTCAGCACATGATGTAATATTCCTGGCCTACTCTGTGCAGCCCCCAAGGATCAAATCGCGTTACATAACTTGTAGGAACATGAAACGTATTGACCTTGACGCTCTAACAGCCGATTTCTCAGAAATCTCAAGGCATCTAAAAATCAGAGAACCTACAATCGACGGCAAAATTAATGAACTTGGTGATAAATTCACTGCCCTCTATGACAAACATGCACCTGTGCGCACTATCCGTGTAAGAAAATCTCCTGCTCCATGGCTGACAGCTGAATTACGTCAAATGATGACTAATAGGGATGCTGCCCACAGGCGTTTCAAGGCAGATCCGAAACCCGAGCGTTGCGAAGAAATAGAAAGCTACGGAACAGAGTGAAACAGTGCATTCGCAATGCTAAAATCAGGCACGCTCGCTCCCTTGTATGCAGCGATCTGACACCCACGACTCTATGGAAGAATCTCCGTAGCTTGGGGGTCGGAAAGGCAAAATCGGAAACTACTTTTCATGTGTCAGCTAACGAATTAAATGAATTCTTCTCTGCACCTCTGAATACCACACGGCTAATAATTACCGTCCACAAGAATTCCCAAACAGGATAACTAACAACGATACCTTCCATCTAAAACATGTAACAACAAATACGGCAAGAAAAGCAATAATGAGAATCTCTTATGATGCAATAGGCAACGACAGTATCGGTATAAACATGATTAAGAATGGTGCCGATATCTTGGTACCTGTCTTAACTGACATATTTAATTTTTCCCTCGTGCACGGAATATACCCCACTGCATGGAAAAGAAGCATAATTCGACCCATCCCTAAGATCGAAAACTCGCAATTGCCTAGTGATTACCGACTAATTAGCATACTGCCTACTGTTTCCAAAGCACTTGAATATACTGTTCATGACCAAATCACTGAAGACTTGCATGAATTCAGCCTATATGACAAATTTCAATCCGGTTTCCGTAAACACCACAGCACAAACACTGCTCTAATTTAAGTAACTGATGACCTGGAATATGCCATCGACAATCGAAAGGCAACAATATTGACGCTACTGGACTTCAGCAAAGCTTTTGACACTGACATATTGCCCAGAAAAATGCAACAGTTTAATTTCTCTGATAGTGCAATGAGATGGTTTGAAAGCTACTTAAAAGACAGACAGCAATGTGTTGTCTGCGTAAATGAAAAAAATCTTCCTAGAAACATGTTTCATCGGGAGTGCCACAAGGACCAGTCTTAGGACCACTTTTGTTTTCTTTATATGTCAACGATATTTCGTCGGTTCTGTCCTCCTGTAAATATCATTTCTATGCCGACGACCTCCAGCTCTACCTAAGCGTCAGACCTAAAGATGTAAACACTGCAATCACTCAGATGAATGATGATCTGTCTTCAGTAGTGACATGGGCGAAAAACCTGGGGCTTAAACTAAATGCAAAAAAGACGCAAGTAATCTTAACAGCCCATCAGAAATTAATAAGTTCAGATTTCCGCGAATGGCTACCTCCTATTCTGCTCGACGGTACTCCAGTACCATATCAGAAAACAGTGAAGAACTTGGGTGTAACTTTGGACGAGCATCTCAACTGGGCGGAGAATACAGTCGCAGTGTGCCGAAAGACGTCTGCTTGTCTCTATGCTCTCAAAAAGTTTCGGAACATATTTCCGCAGGACTTGAAACGCCAGCTCGGGCAAGCACTCGTTCTACCGAACCTCCACTATTGTAACGTGATTCAACAAGACATGAGTAGTGAAAACAAAAGACGGCTAGAGCTAACCATGAATGCCTGTCTGCGTTACACCTGCAACATTCGCCGATGTGACCATGTTAGTGCTTCATACTCCGAGCTTAGGTGGCTGCGGCCGGACAAATTGCGTGACTACCACACTCTACGTCTACTTCACCGACTCCTCGTCACGCAAGCACCCCAGTACCTTGCTTCAGAGATTAAAAACCTGTCGTGGCATCATAATCGAAACACGAGGTCACTCACAAAACAAAAACTTTTGCGAACTCCTTCTCAGTTGCTTCTTTCCGCCTCTGGAACAAACTGCCCCTTACCTTGCGGAAAATTAAATCTCCTGCTGCTTTTAAGAAGAAGTTGAAGCATTTCCTACTATCATCCTCATAAAGTTCTCCACAAAATTAATGTACAAGTCCAATCCTCTCATCTGTCAAATAGCAAAGCTAGCGCCTCCTATCTTGCTCCTGAGATGCCTTCCTCTACATCTATCTCTATTAGCCACATAATCTTCTTTTCCTTTATATTTCCTTAACTATGTTTCATCATGTCTCTCTATACTTCTCCTCCCTTCACGATGAGTCTCCCTCATACTCCCTGCTGCCAGCACTCCTATCTAAAACCTTTCTCTTCAATAATGTCTAATTATAACAGTACTTATGATCTACGAATAGAAACTCTATATGTCTGTATTTTTCCAGGTGTACCTTTCTAATTGTTTATTTCACTTTTTGTACTAGTTGTAGTTTAACATGCCTACGAAAACATATGAATGTAAAATAAGAAGAACGCTTGCTTAGATGTAAGAGAGGACCTGATGGCCCTAATCTTACCAGGTTAAATAAATCAATAAATAAATAAAAAATAGTGTGACGTCACAAGTTCGTCGCAAGGCCAATGTATATCGTTGGCCCAGCCTCAGTCTACTATCCACCGCGACCGGGTAAACAATGCTTCGCTCTTTGTACGCGTGTTGCTGTTGAGCCGGGCGGTGTGGCCGAGCGGTTCTAGGCGCTTCAGGTTCAAATCCTGTGTCAGGCATGGATGTGTGTTATGTCCTTAAGTTAGTTAGGTTTAAGTAGTTCTAAGTTCTAGGGGACTGTTGACCTCAGCAGTTAAGTCCCATAGTGCTCAGAGCTTTTTGAACCCTTTTTTTTCTTTTTTTTTTCTTTTAGCTGCTGTTGAGACAGCGCATGTTGCTGAGTATGGCTGTCTGTTCAAGTTGCGTTCAGCATCCTTTCCATATGCGCAATACAGTCGTGGACACACGACCAAAGCAGCCACGAATATGCGGAACAATACGACATAGCCTCAGTGGGCCATACTCTGAAGCTGTTGAAATACGACAGCGCTGGTGAGCATTTGTCCTCCTTACACCAGGCATAACACAATTTTCCACAAACTATCATTAAAATGCAATTGCTGAATAAGGAACTCCTTGCGCAACCCTTCCTTACATAAAGAATGGAGGAAGAATGGCGTGGCTTTTCACTCCGACCTACATTTTGCGGATACGCTGAAGTGCAAATCATTTGCAATTTTATTGGTAGCTGAGTAAAATTATGGATGGAGAATTATTTCAGGTTGCCATCGTTTCAGGATTCTCACTTTCCTACTCAAAAGTAGTACAAGGGCTTTGAAGAAGTCCAGCAGCATTCGGAAACCTATATTTTTGTCGACCCTGATCTTTCTCAATAACAGTAGTTGTATATAGCAATTTAATTTCACTCAGCTACAGTTACAAGCATGAAGCCGACCATTGACCTTTATATCCAATTCACGAAAATTTTGCGGTCGCGCAATTTTGAACGCTGACAAAATTCAATCGTTTTGGATAGATATTCAACGATGTGTCACTTTTTTTTCCGAAGATAGTGTAATTGGCCTTCTGCTGTTCCTTATCTATATTACCAGTTGACCTGTTGGGACTGCTTAAATGATTGAGAATGTAGGCAAAATTTAGGTGTTCTAACAACATTTATTTAAAAAAAACACAGTCATAAATTACGCTAAAAAGTTAATGATTGAATATCGTAAACGACTAATAATTGGTGTAAGAGTACAATGGACAAGGCTCCTGGGTAACAGAAGTGAGTCAAGTACTCTGGCCCTAAAAACGTGGATAACGCAAACTGAATTGCTCTGACGCCCAGCAGACTTTGATTGATCAAATCGGTTATTGTTTGACAACACAGGTGCAGCTGAGAGCATGGGGCGATTGAGAACTGTACACCGTGACAACACCGGGGCGGCATTACGTCACCCTGTTTGCTTCGTGTGGCGATGTAACATGCAGCTGGCGAGATGGGTGCGGCGGAAGTGAGGCGTGTGGCGGCGCCTGTGAATCGATTGCGGCCACGAAAGAGATGCGAAAATATTACGGTCTAGCGAGCAGGCTGACAGATCGCAATTTACTCTCTACCAGAACCCTGAAATCACGATAGGTTTCAGTGTGTGACACAAACGTTCGCTTGTTGTACGAAGCATCAATTTGGCTCACTTAAACGACAGAGCGCACAAGGATACCCAACATCAAGACTTATAAACCAAAAACGAAGAAGTGTGCTCTTGCCAAACGAGTAGTCGTTTGAAGTCACGAGGTCGGTACAGTAAGAAATTCACCTCTGGCTTCCCAGTATAAACTACTCGCAAACGAAGTCAGTCTCAGGACAGGTCCCAAGCACCAACCACACATGCCAGAGCATTGACCAGAACTGCTCTTACCAGAAAAAAAAACTTTTTCCCGCAAAGTGCACGAACGACACCACCTTCACGCCGGCTTGAGCCAATCAGAGGGCTCTAGAGGCGCTAAATCTCTACACACACACGACAGCGCAAACGCAAGTCGTTCAAGGGCGAGAGGTAAGGAACCTGCATCTTTGTAAAAACAGAACCTGAAAATTACTGGCTTTTTTAAGTTTTCGCAGAGGGGGAAGATGATTTTCTCCGAAGTCGTGTCGCTACCCACTCCGACAATCAAACTGATACAATCTTAAAGGTGTTTACATAAATCGCCGGTGCCTTGCAGCTTGTTAGTCCTAGCTGTGAGGTGTAATAAAAAAATCTTTCCCCAAATGATTCTGAGACAACAGAGTCTCTTATACAGACGAGGCGACCAATGGATGTGGTTCACGGGCCTATTTGCAGTATCAGCGAACATGAAGCCTTGTGAAATGTTGTTACATGTAGCTCGGCACACAAAGCCCACTGTGTAGACATGTTCCTTCAGACTGCCGGCCCCAGCGCAGCCTTCTGCAGGCACTGCAGCAGGTAGCTCACCACTGTGTAGACATGTTCCTTCAGAATGCCGGTCCCAGCGCAGCCTTCTGCTGGCACTGCACCAGGTAGCTCATCACTGTGTAGACATGTTCCTTCAGACTGCCGGCCCCAGCGCAGCCTTCTGCTGGCACTGCAGCAGGTGGCTCACCACTGTGTAGACATGTTCCTTCAGACTGCCGGCACCAACGCAGTCTTCTGCTGGCACTGAAGCAGGTAGCTCACCACTGTCTAGACATGTTCCTTCAGACTGCCAGCCCCAGCGCAGCCTTCTGCTGGCACTGCAGCTGGTACCTCACCACAGTGTAGACATGTTCCTTCAGACTGCCGGCCCCAGAACAGCCTTCCGCTGGCACTGCAGCTGGTAGCGCACCACTGTGTAGACATGTTCCTTCAGACTGACGGCTCCAGCGCAGCTTTCTACTGCCACTGCAGCAGGTAGCTCACCACTGTGTAGACATGTTCCTTCAGACTGCCAGTCCCAGCGCAGCCTTTTGCTGGCACTCCAGCAGGTAGCTCACCACTGTGTAGACACGTTCCTTCAGACTGCCGGCCCCAGCGCAGCCTTCTGCTGGCACTGCAGCAGGTAGCTCACCACTGTGTAGACATTGTCCTTCAGACTGCCGGCCCCAGCACAGCCTTCTGCTGGCACTGCAGCAGGTAGCTCACCACTGTGTAGACATGTTCCTTCAGACTGCCGGCCCCAACACAGCCTTCTGCTGGCACTGCAGCAGGTAGCTCACCACTGTGTAGACATGTACCTTCAGACTGACGGCTCCAGCACAGCTATAAGCTGCCACTGCAGCAGGTACCTCACCCCAGTGTAGACATGTTCCTTCAGACTGCCGGCCCCAGTGCAGTCTTCTGCTGGCACTGTAGCAGGTAGCTCACCACTGTGTAGACATGTTCCTTCAGACTGCCGGCCCAAGCGCAGTCTTCTGCTGGCACTGAAGCAGGTAGCTCACCACTGTCTGGGCATGTTCCTTCAGACTGCCGGCCCCAGCGCAGTCTTCTGCTGGCACTGCAGCAGGTAGTTCACCACTGTGTAGACTTGTTCCTTGGGACTGCTACCCCAGCGCAGCCTTCTGCTGGCACTGCTGCAGGTAGCTCACCATTGTGTAGACATGTTCCTTCGAACTGCCGACCCCAGCGCAGTCTCCTGCTGGCACTGAAGCAGATAGCTCACCAATGTGTAGACATGTTCCTTGAGAATGCCGGCCCCAACACAGCCTTCTGCTTGCACTGCAACAGGTAGCTCACCACTGTGTAGACATGTTCCTTCACTGACAGCTCCAGCGCAGCTTTCTGCTGGCACTGTAGCAGGTAGCTCACCACTGTGTAGACATGTTCCTTCAGACTGACTGCCCCTGCGCAGCCTTCTGTTGGCACTGCAGCAGGTAGCTCACCACAGTGCAGACATGTTACTTCCGACTGCCGGTAACAGCGCAGCATTCTGCTAGCACTGCAGTAGGTAGCTCACCACTGTGTAGACATGTTCCTTCAGACTGATGGCCCCAACACAGCCTTCTGCTTGCACTGCAACAGGTAGCTCACCACTGTGTAGACATGTTCCTTCAGACTGACTGCTCCAGTGCAGCTTCCTGCTGGCAGTGCAGCAGGTAGCTCACCACTGTGTAGACATGTTCCTTCACACTGACAGCCCAAGCGCAGCCTTTAGCTGGCACTGCAGCAGGTAGCTCACCACTGTGCAGACATGTTCCTTCAGACTGCCGGCCCAAGCGCAGCCTTCTGCTGGCACTGCAGCAGGTAGTTCACCAATGTGTAGACATGTTCCTACAGACTGCCGGCCCCAGCGCAGTCTTCAGCTGGGACTGCAGCAGGTAGCTCACCACTGTGAAGAAATGTTCCTGCAGACTGCAGGCCCCAGCTCAGCCTTCTGCTGGCACTGCAGCAGATAGCTCACCACTGTGGAGACATGTTCCTTCAGACAGCCAGCCCCAGCGCAGCCTTCTGCTGGTACTGCAGCAGGTAGCTCTCCACTGTGTAGACATGTTCCTTCAGAATGCCGGCCCCAGCGCAGACATCTGCTGGCACTGCAGCAGGTAGCTAACCACTGTGTAGACAAGTTCCTTCAGACTGACAGCTCGAGCGCAGCTTTCTGCCCGCACTGCAGCAGGTAGCTCAACACTGTGTAGACATGTTCCTTCAGACTGCCGGCAAAAGCGCAGCCTTCTGCTGGCAATGCAGCAGGTAGCTCACCACTGTGTAGACATGTTCCTTCAGACTGCCGGCCTCAGAGCAGCCTTCTGCTGGCACTGCAGCAGGTAGATCACCACTGTGTAGACATGTTCCTTCAGACTGCCGGCCCCAGTGCAGCCTTCTGCTGGCACTGCAGCAAATAGCTCACCACTGTGTAGACTTGTTCCTTCAGACTGACATCTCCAGCGCAGCTTTATGCTGGCACTGCAGCAGGTAACTCACCACTGTGTAGACATGTTCCTTCAGACTGACTGCCCCATCGCAGCCCTCTGTTGGCACTGCAGCAGGTAGCTCACCACTGTGTAGACATGTTCCTTCAGACTGACGGCCCAAGCGCAGCCTTCTGCTGGCACTGCAGCAGGTAGCTCACCAATGTGTAGACATGTTCCTTCAGAATGCTGGCCCCAGCGCAGTCTTCTGCTGGCACTCCAGCAGATAGCTCACCACTGTGTAGCCATGTTCCTTCAGACTGACGACCCCAGCGCAGTCTTCTGCTGGCACTGCAGCAGGTAGCTCACCACTGTGTAGACTTGTTCCTTCAGACTGATGGCCCCAACACAGCCTTCTGCTTGCACTGCAACAGGTAGCTCACCACTGTGTAGACATGTTCCTTCAGACTGACTGCTCCAGTGCAGCTTCCTGCTGGCAGTGCAGCAGGTAGCTCACCACTGTGTAGACATGTTCCTTCACACTGACAGCCCAAGCGCAGCCTTTAGCTGGCACTGCAGCAGGTAGATCACCACTGTGCAGACATGTTCCTTCAGACTGCCGGCCCAAGCGCAGCCTTCTGCTGGCACTGCAGCAGGTAGTTCACCAATGTGTAGACATGTTCCTACAGACTGCCGGGCCCAGCGCAGTCTTCAGCTGGCACTGCAGCAGGTAGCTCACCACGGTGAAGAAATGTTCCTTCAGACTGCAGGCCCCAGCGCAGCCTTATGCTGGCTCTGCAGCAGGTAGCTCACCACTGTGTAGACATGTTCCTTCAGACTACCAGCCCCAGCGCAGAGTTCTGCTGGCACTGCAGCAGGTAGCTCACCACTATGTAGACATGTTCCTTCTGACTGCGGGCCCCAGCGCAGCCTTCTGCTGGCACTGCAGCAGGTAGCTCACCACTGTGCAGACATGTTCCTTCAGACTGCCGGCCCAAGTGCAGCCTTCTGCTGGCACTGCAGCAGGTAGTTCACCAATGTGTAGACATGTTCCTACAGACTGCCGGCCCCAGCGCAGTCTTCAGCTGGCACTGCAGCAGGTAGCTCACCACTGTGAAGAAATGTTCCTTCAGACTGCAGGCCCCAGCTCAGCCTTCTGCTGGCACTGCAGCAGATAGCTCACCACTGTGGAGACATGTTCCTTCAGACAGCCAGCCCCAGCGCAGCCTTCTGCTGGCACTGCAGCAGGTAGCTCCCCACTGTGTAGACATGTTCCTTCAGAATGCCAGCCCCAGCGCAGCCTTCTGCTGGCACTGCAGCAGGTAGCTCACCACTGTGTAGACAAGTTCCTTCAGACTGACAGCTCGAGCGCAGCTTTCTGCCGGCACTGCAGCAGGTAGCTCAACACTGTGTAGACATGTTCCTTCAGACTGACTGCCCCAGCGCAGATATCGTTGGCACTGCAGCAGGTAGCTCATCACTGTGTAGACATGTTCCTTCAGACTGCCGGCAAAAGCGCAGCATTCTTCTGGTACCGAAGCAGGTAGCTCACCACTGTGTAGACATGTTCCTTCAGACTGCCGGCAAAAGCGCTGCCTTCTGCTGGCAATGCAGCAGGTAGCTCACCACTGTGTAGACATGTTCGTTCAGACTGCCGGCCTCAGCGCAGCCTTCTGCTGGCACTGCAGCAGGTAGATCACCACTGTGTAGACATGTTCCTTCAGACTGCCGGCCCCAGTGCAGCCTTCTGCTGGCACTGCAGCAAATAGCTCACCACTGTGTAGACATGTTCCTTCAGACTGCCGGCACCAACGCAGTCTTCTGCTGGCACTGAAGCAGGTAGCTCACCACTGTCTAGACATGTTCCTTCAGACTGCCAGCCCCAGCGCAGCCTTCTGCTGGCACTGCAGCTGGTACCTCACCACAGTGTAGACATGTTCCTTCAGACTGCCGGCCCCAGAACAGCCTTCCGCTGGCACTGCAGCTGGTAGCGCACCACTGTGTAGACATGTTCCTTCAGACTGACGGCTCCAGCGCAGCTTTCTACTGCCACTGCAGCAGGTAGCTCACCACTGTGTAGACATGTTCCTTCAGACTGCCAGTCCCAGCGCAGCCTTTTGCTGGCACTCCAGCAGGTAGCTCACCACTGTGTAGACACGTTCCTTCAGACTGCCGGCCCCAGCGCAGCCTTCTGCTGGCACTGCAGCAGGTAGCTCACCACTGTGTAGACATTGTCCTTCAGACTGCCGGCCCCAGCACAGCCTTCTGCTGGCACTGCAGCAGGTAGCTCACCACTGTGTAGACATGTTCCTTCAGACTGCCGGCCCCAACACAGCCTTCTGCTGGCACTGCAGCAGGTAGCTCACCACTGTGTAGACATGTACCTTCAGACTGACGGCTCCAGCACAGCTATAAGCTGCCACTGCAGCAGGTACCTCACCCCAGTGTAGACATGTTCCTTCAGACTGCCGGCCCCAGTGCAGTCTTCTGCTGGCACTGTAGCAGGTAGCTCACCACTGTGTAGACATGTTCCTTCAGACTGCCGGCCCAAGCGCAGTCTTCTGCTGGCACTGAAGCAGGTAGCTCACCACTGTCTGGGCATGTTCCTTCAGACTGCCGGCCCCAGCGCAGTCTTCTGCTGGCACTGCAGCAGGTAGTTCACCACTGTGTAGACTTGTTCCTTGGGACTGCTACCCCAGCGCAGCCTTCTGCTGGCACTGCTGCAGGTAGCTCACCATTGTGTAGACATGTTCCTTCGAACTGCCGACCCCAGCGCAGTCTTCTGCTGGCACTGAAGCAGATAGCTCACCAATGTGTAGACATGTTCCTTGAGAATGCCGGCCCCAACACAGCCTTCTGCTTGCACTGCAACAGGTAGCTCACCACTGTGTAGACATATTCCTTCAGACTGACTGCTCCAGTGCAGCTTCCTGCTGGCAGTGCAGCAGGTAGCTCACCACTGTGTAGACATGTTCCTTCACACTGACAGCCCAAGCGCAGCCTTTAGCTGGCACTGCAGCAGGTAGCTCACCACTGTGCAGACATGTTCCTTCAGACTGCCGGCCCAAGCGCAGCCTTCTGCTGGCACTGCAGCAGGTAGTTCACCAATGTGTAGACATGTTCCTACAGACTGCCGGCCCCAGCGCAGTCTTCAGCTGGGACTGCAGCAGGTAGCTCACCACTGTGAAGAAATGTTCCTGCAGACTGCAGGCCCCAGCTCAGCCTTCTGCTGGCACTGCAGCAGATAGCTCACCACTGTGGAGACATGTTCCTTCAGACAGCCAGCCCCAGCGCAGCCTTCTGCTGGTACTGCAGCAGGTAGCTCTCCACTGTGTAGACATGTTCCTTCAGAATGCCGGCCCCAGCGCAGACATCTGCTGGCACTGCAGCAGGTAGCTAACCACTGTGTAGACAAGTTCCTTCAGACTGACAGCTCGAGCGCAGCTTTCTGCCCGCACTGCAGCAGGTAGCTCAACACTGTGTAGACATGTTCCTTCAGACTGCCGGCAAAAGCGCAGCCTTCTGCTGGCAATGCAGCAGGTAGCTCACCACTGTGTAGACATGTTCCTTCAGACTGCCGGCCTCAGCGCAGCCTTCTGCTGGCACTGCAGCAGGTAGATCACCACTGTGTAGACATGTTCCTTCAGACTGCCGGCCCCAGTGCAGCCTTCTGCTGGCACTGCAGCAAATAGCTCACCACTGTGTAGACATGTTCCTTCAGACTGACATCTCCAGCGCAGCTTTATGCTGGCACTGCAGCAGGTAACTCACCACTGTGTAGACATGTTCCTTCAGACTGACTGCCCCATCGCAGCCCTCTGTTGGCACTGCAGCAGGTAGCTCACCACTGTGTAGACATGTTCCTTCAGACTGACGGCCCAAGCGCAGCCTTCTGCTGGCACTGCAGCAGGTAGCTCACCAATGTGTAGACATGTTCCTTCAGAATGCTGGCCCCAGCGCAGTCTTCTGCTGGCACTCCAGCAGATAGCTCACCACTGTGTAGCCATGTTCCTTCAGACTGACGACCCCAGCGCAGTCTTCTGCTGGCACTGCAGCAGGTAGCTCACCACTGTGTAGACTTGTTCCTTCAGACTGATGGCCCCAACACAGCCTTCTGCTTGCACTGCAACAGGTAGCTCACCACTGTGTAGACATGTTCCTTCAGACTGACTGCTCCAGTGCAGCTTCCTGCTGGCAGTGCAGCAGGTAGCTCACCACTGTGTAGACATGTTCCTTCACACTGACAGCCCAAGCGCAGCCTTTAGCTGGCACTGCAGCAGGTAGATCACCACTGTGCAGACATGTTCCTTCAGACTGCCGGCCCAAGCGCAGCCTTCTGCTGGCACTGCAGCAGGTAGTTCACCAATGTGTAGACATGTTCCTACAGACTGCCGGGCCCAGCGCAGTCTTCAGCTGGCACTGCAGCAGGTAGCTCACCACGGTGAAGAAATGTTCCTTCAGACTGCAGGCCCCAGCGCAGCCTTATGCTGGCTCTGCAGCAGGTAGCTCACCACTGTGTAGACATGTTCCTTCAGACTACCAGCCCCAGCGCAGAGTTCTGCTGGCACTGCAGCAGGTAGCTCACCACTATGTAGACATGTTCCTTCTGACTGCGGGCCCCAGCGCAGCCTTCTGCTGGCACTGCAGCAGGTAGCTCACCACTGTGCAGACATGTTCCTTCAGACTGCCGGCCCAAGTGCAGCCTTCTGCTGGCACTGCAGCAGGTAGTTCACCAATGTGTAGACATGTTCCTACAGACTGCCGGCCCCAGCGCAGTCTTCAGCTGGCACTGCAGCAGGTAGCTCACCACTGTGAAGAAATGTTCCTTCAGACTGCAGGCCCCAGCTCAGCCTTCTGCTGGCACTGCAGCAGATAGCTCACCACTGTGGAGACATGTTCCTTCAGACAGCCAGCCCCAGCGCAGCCTTCTGCTGGCACTGCAGCAGGTAGCTCCCCACTGTGTAGACATGTTCCTTCAGAATGCCAGCCCCAGCGCAGCCTTCTGCTGGCACTGCAGCAGGTAGCTCACCACTGTGTAGACAAGTTCCTTCAGACTGACAGCTCGAGCGCAGCTTTCTGCCGGCACTGCAGCAGGTAGCTCAACACTGTGTAGACATGTTCCTTCAGACTGACTGCCCCAGCGCAGATATCGTTGGCACTGCAGCAGGTAGCTCATCACTGTGTAGACATGTTCCTTCAGACTGCCGGCAAAAGCGCAGCATTCTTCTGGTACCGAAGCAGGTAGCTCACCACTGTGTAGACATGTTCCTTCAGACTGCCGGCAAAAGCGCTGCCTTCTGCTGGCAATGCAGCAGGTAGCTCACCACTGTGTAGACATGTTCGTTCAGACTGCCGGCCTCAGCGCAGCCTTCTGCTGGCACTGCAGCAGGTAGATCACCACTGTGTAGACATGTTCCTTCAGACTGCCGGCCCCAGTGCAGCCTTCTGCTGGCACTGCAGCAAATAGCTCACCACTGTGTAGACATGTTCCTTCAGACTGACAGCTCCAGCGCAGCTTTATGCTGGCACTGCAGCAGGTAACTCACCACTGTGCAGACATGTTCCTTCAGACTGACTGCCCCATCGCAGCCTTCTGTTGGCACTGCAGCAGGTGGCTCACCACTGTGTAGACATGTTCCTTCAGACTGACGGCCCAAGCGCAGCCTTCTGCTGGCACTGCAGCAGGTAGTTCACCAATGTGTAGACATGTTCCTACAGACTGCCGGCCCCAGCGCAGTCTTCAGCTGGCACTGCAGCAGGTAGCTCACCACTGTGAAGAAATGTTCCTTCAGACTGCAGGCCCCAGCGCAGCCTTTTGCTGGCACTGCAGCAGTTAGCTCACCACTGTGTAGACATGTTCCTTCGGACTGCCAGCCCCAGCGCAGAGTTCTGCTGGCACTGCAGCAGGTAGCTCACCAGTATGTAGACATGTTGCTTCTGACTGCGGGCCCCAGCGCAGCCTTCTGCTGGCACTGCAGCATGTAGCTCACCACTGTGTAGATATGTTCCTTCAGACTGCAGGCCCCAGCTCAGCCTTCTGCTGGCACTGCAGCAGATAGCTCACCACTGTGGAGACATGATCCTTCAGACAGCCAGCCCCAGCGCAGCCTTCTGCTGGCACTGCTGCAGGTAGCTCTCCACTGTGTAGACATGTTCCTTCAGAATGCCGGCCCCAGCGCAGCCTTCTGCTGGCACTGCAGCAGGTAGCTCACCACTGTGTAGACAAGTTCCTTCAGACTGACAGCTCGAGCGCAGCTTTCTGCCGACACTGCAGCAGGTAGCTCAACACTGTGTAGACATGTTCCACCAGACTGAAGGCCCCAGCGCAGCATTCTGCTGGCACTGCAGCAGGTAGATCACCACTGTGTAGACATGTTCCTTCAGGCTGCTGGCCCCAGTGCAGCCTTCTGCTGGCTCTGCAGCAGGTAGCTCACCACTGTGTAGACATGTTCCTTCAGACAGCCGGCCCCAGCGCAGTCTGCTGCTGGCACTGAAGCAGGTAGCTCACCACTGTGTAGACGTGTTCCTTTAGACAGCCGGCCCCAGCACAGCTTTCTTCTGGCACTGCAGCAGGTAGCTCACCACTGTGTAGACATGTTCCTTCAGACTGCCGGCCCCAGTGCAGCTTCCTGCTGGCACTGCAGCAGGTAGCTCACCACTGTGTAGACATGTTCCTTCAGACGGACTGCCCCTGCGCATTCTTCTGCTGGCACTGCAGCAGGTAGCTCACCACTGTGTAGACATGTTCCTTCAGACTGCCAGCCCCAGCGCAGCCTTCTGCTGGCATTGCAGCAGGAAGCTCACCACTGTGTAGACATGTTCCTTCAGACCGCCGGCCCCAGCGCATTCTTCTGCTGGCACTGCAGCAGGTAGCTCACCGCTGTGTAGCCATGTTCCTTCAGACTGCCGGCCCCAGCGCATTCTTCTGCTGGCACTGCAACAGGTAGCTCACCACTGTGTAAACATGTTCCTTCAGACTGCCGGTCCCAGTGCAGGCTTCTGCTGGCACTGCAGCAGCTAGCTCAGCACTGTGTAGTCATGTTCCTTCAGACTGCCGGCCCTCGCAGCCTTCTGCTGGGACTGCAGCAGGTAGCTCACCACTGTGTAGACATGTTCCTACAGACTGCCGGCCCCAGCGCAGCCTTCTGCTGGCACTGCAGCAGGTAGCTCACCACACTGTAGACATGTTCCTTCAGACTGCCGGCCCCAGTGCAGCCTTCTGCTGGCACTGCAGAAGGTAGCTCACCACTGTGTAGACATGCTCCTTCAGACTGCTGCCATAGTGCAGCCTTCTGCTGGCACTGCACCAGGTACCTCACCACTGTGTAGACATGTTACTTCAGACTGCCGGCGCCAGCGAAGCCTTCTGCTGGCACTGCAGCAGGTAGCTCACCTCTTGGTAGACATGTTCCTTCAGACTGCCAGACTCATCGCAGCCTTCTGCTGGCGCTGCAGCAGGTAGTTCACCTCTGTGTAGACATGTTCCTTCAGACTGCCGACCCGAGCGCAGCCTTCTGCTGGCACAGCAACAGGTAGCTCACCACTGTGTAGACATGTTCTTCAGACTGCCGGCCCCAGTGCAGCCTTCTGCTGGCACTGCAGCAGGTAGCTCACCACTGTGTAGAGATGTTCCTTTAGACTGACAGCTCCAGCGCAGCTTTCTGCTGGCACTGCAGCAGGTAGCTCACCACTGTGTAGACATGTTCCTTCAAACTGCCGACCCCAGCGCAGCCTTCTGCTGGCACTGCAGCAGGTAGCTCACCACTATGTGGACATGTTCCTTCAGACAGACAGCTCCAGCGCAGCTTTCTGCTGGCATTGCAGCAGGTAGCTCACCAATGTGCAGACATGTTCCTTCAGACTGACGGCCCAAGCGCAGCCTTCTGCTGGCACTGCAGCAGGTAGCTCACCAATGTGTAGACATGTTCCTTCAGAATGCCGGCCCCAGCGCAGTCTTCTGCTGGCACTCCAGCAGATAGCTCACCACTGTGTAGCCATGTTCCTTCAGACTGACGACCCCAGCGCAGTCTTCTGCTGGCACTGCAGCAGGTAGCTCACCACTGTGTAGACATGTTCCTTCAGACTGATGGCCCCAACACAGCCTTCTGCTTGCACTGCAACAGGTAGCTCACCACTGTGTAGACATGTTCCTTCAGACTGACTGCTCCAGTGCAGCTTCCTGCTGGCAGTGCAGCAGGTAGCTCACCACTGTGTAGACATGTTCCTTCACACTGACAGCCCAAGCGCAGCCTTTAGCTGGCACTGCAGCAGGTAGATCACCACTGTGCAGACATGTTCCTTCAGACTGCCGGCCCAAGCGCAGCCTTCTGCTGGCACTGCAGCAGGTAGTTCACCAATGTGTAGACATGTTCCTACAGACTGCCGGGCCCAGCGCAGTCTTCAGCTGGCACTGCAGCAGGTAGCTCACCACTGTGAAGAAATGTTCCTTCAGACTGCAGGCCCCAGCGCAGCCTTATGCTGGCACTGCAACAGGTAGATCACCACTGTGTAGACATGTTCCTTCAGACTGCCGGCCCCAGTGCAGCCTTCTGCTGGCACTGCAGCAAATAGCTCACCACTGTGTAGACATGTTCCTTCAGACTGACAGCTCCAGCGCAGCTTTATGCTGGCACTGCAGCAGGTAACTCACCACTGTGTAGACATGTTCCTTCAGACTGACTGCCCCATCGCAGATATCGTTGGCACTGCAGCAGGTAGCTCATCACTGTGTAGACATGTTCCTTCAGACTGCCGGCAAAACCGCAGCATTCTTCTGGTACCGAAGCAGGTAGCTCACCACTGTGTAGACATGTTCCTTCAGACTGCCGGCAAAAGCGCTGCCTTCTGCTGGCAATGCAGCAGGTAGCTCACCACTGTGTAGACATGTTCCTTCAGACTGCCGGCCTCAGCGCAGCCTTCTGCTGGCACTGCAGCAGGTAGATCACCACTGTGTAGACATGTTCCTTCAGACTGCCGGCACCAGTGCAGCCTTCTGCTGGCACTGCAGCAAATAGCTCACCACTGTGTAGACATGTTCCTTCAGACTGACAGCTCCAGCGCAGCTTTATGCTGGCACTGCAGTAGGTAACTCACCACTGTGTAGACATGTTCCTTCAGACTGACTGCCCCATCGCAGCCTTCTGTTGGCACTGCAGCAGGTGGCTCACCACTGTGTAGACATGTTCCTTCAGACTGACGGCCCAAGCGCAGCCTTCTGCTGGCACTGCAGCAGGTAGTTCACCAATGTGTAGACATGTTCCTACAGACTGCCGGCCCCAGCGCAGTCTTCAGCTGGCACTGCAGTAGGTAGCTCACCACTGTGAAGAAATGTTCCTTCAGACTGCAGGCCCCAGCGCAGCCTTATGCTGGCACTGCAGCAGTTAGCTCACCACTGTGTAGACATGTTCCTTCGGAATGCCAGCCCCAGCGCAGAGTTCTGCTGGCACTGCAGCAGGTAGCTCACCAGTATGTAGACATGTTGCTTCTGACTGCGGGCCCCAGCGCAGCCTTTTGCTGGCACTGCAGCATGTAGCTCACCACTGTGTAGATATGTTCCTTCAGACTGCAGGCCCCAGCTCAGCCTTCTGCTGGCACTGCAGCAGATAGCTCACCACTGTGGAGACATGATCCTTCAGACAGCCAGCCCCAGCGCAGCCTTCTGCTGGTACTGCTGCAGGTAGCTCTCCACTGTGTAGACATGTTCCTTCAGAATGCCGGCCCCAGCGCAGCCTTCTGCTGGCACTGCAGCAGGTAGCTCACCACTGTGTAGACAAGTTCCTTCAGACTGACAGCTCGAGCGCAGCTTTCTGCCGACACTGCAGCAGGTAGCTCAACACTGTGTAGACATGTTCCATCAGACTGAAGGCCCCAGCGCAGCATTCTGCTGGCACTGCAGCAGGTAGATCACCACTGTGTAGACATGTTCCTTCAGGCTGCTGGCCCCAGTGCAGCCTTCTGCTGGCTCTGCAGCAGGTAGCTCACCACTGTGTAGACATGTTCCTTCAGACAGCCGGCCCCAGCGCAGTCTGCTGCTGGCACTGAAGCAGGTAGCTCACCACTGTGTAGACGTGTTCCTTTAGACAGCCGGCCCCAGCACAGCTTTCTTCTGGCACTGCAGCAGGTAGCTCACCACTGTGTAGACATGTTCCACCAGACTGCCAGCCCCAGCGCAGCCTTCTGCTGGCACTGCAGCAGGAAGCTCACCACTGTGTAGACATGTTCCTTCAGACCGCCGGACCCAGCGCATTCTTCTGCTGGCACTGCAGCAGGTAGCTCACCGCTGTGTAGCCATGTTCCTTCAGACTGCCGGCTCCAGCGCAGTCTTCTGCTGGCACTGCAGCAGGTAGCTCACCAATGTGTAGACATGTTACTTCAGACTGCCGGCCCCAGCGCATTCTTCTGCTGGCACTGCAACAGGTAGCTCACCACTGTGTAAACATGTTCCTTCAGACTGCCGGTCCCAGTGCAGGATTCTGCTGGCACTGCAGCAGCTAGCTCAGCACTGTGTAGTCATGTTCCTTCAGACTGCCAACCCTCGCAGCCTTCTGCTGGGACTGCAGCAGGTAGCTCACCACTGTGTAGACATGTTCCTACAGACTGCCGGCCCCAGCGCAGCCTTCTGCTGGCACTGCAGCAGGTAGCTCACCACACTGTAGACATGTTCCTTCAGACTGCCGGCGCCAGTGCAGCCTTCTGCTGGCACTGCAGAAGGTAGCTCACCACTGTGTAGACATGCTCCTTCAGACTGCTGCCATAGTGCAGCCTTCTGCTGGCACTGCACCAGGTAGCTCACCACTGTGTAGACATGTTACTTCAGACTGCCGGCGCCAGCGAAGCCTTCTGCTGGCACTGCAGCAGGTAGCTCACCTCTTGGTAGACATGTTCCTTCAGACTGCCAGACTCATCGCAGCCTTCTGCTGGCGCTGCAGCAGGTAGTTCACCTCTGTGTAGACATGTTCCTTCAGACTGCCGACCCGAGCGCAGCCTTCTGCTGGCACAGCAACAGGTAGCTCACCACTGTGTAGACATGTTCTTCAGACTGCCGGCCCCAGTGCAGCCTTCTGCTGGCACTGCAGCAGGTAGCTCACCACTGTGTAGAGATGTTCCTTTGGACTGACAGCTCCAGCGCAGCTTTCTGCTGGCACTGCAGCAGGTAGCTCACCACTGTGTAGACATGTTCCTTCAAACTGCCGACCCCAGCGCAGCCTTCTGCTGGCACTGCAGCAGGTAGCTCACCACTATGTGGACATGTTCCTTCAGACAGACAGCTCCAGCGCAGCTTTCTGCTGGCATTGCAGCAGGTAGCTCACCACTGTGCAGACATGTTCCTTCAGACTGACGGCCCAAGCGCAGCCTTCTGCTGGCACTGCAGCAGGTAGCTCACCAATGTGTAGACATGTTCCTTCAGAATGCCGGCCCCAGCGCAGTCTTCTGCTGGCACTCCAGCAGATAGCTCACCACTGTGTAGCCATGTTCCTTCAGACTGACGACCCCAGCGCAGTCTTCTGCTGGCACTGCAGCAGGTAGCTCACCACTGTGTAGACATGTTCCTTCAGACTGATGGCTCCAACACAGCCTTCTGCTTGCATTGCAACAGGTAGCTCACCACTGTGTAGACATGTTCCTTCAGACTGACTGCTCCAGTGCAGCTTCCTGCTGGCAGTGCAGCAGGTAGCTCACCACTGTGTAGACATGTTCCTTCACACTGACAGCCCAAGCGCAGCCTTTAGCTGGCACTGCAGCAGGTAGATCACCACTGTGCAGACATGTTCCTTCAGACTGCCGGCCCAAGCGCAGCCTTCTGCTGGCACTGCAGCAGGTAGTTCACCAATGTGTAGACATGTTCCTACAGACTGCCGGGCCCAGCGCAGTCTTCAGCTGGCACTGCAGCAGGTAGCTCACCACTGTGAAGAAATGTTCCTTCAGACTGCAGGCCCCAGCGCAGCCTTATGCTGGCACTGCAACAGGTAGCTCACCACTGTGTAGACATGTTCCTTCAGACTGCCAGCCCCAGCGCAGTGTTCTGCTGGCACTGCAGCAGGTAGCTCACCACTATGTAGACATGTTCCTTCTGACTGCGGGCCCCAGCGCAGCCTTCTGCTGGCACTGCAGCAGGTAGCTCACCACTGTGCAGACATGTTCCTTCAGACTGCCGGCCCAAGTGCAGCCTTCTGCTGGCACTGCAGCAGGTAGTTCACCAATGTGTAGACATGTTCCTACAGACTGCCGGCTCCAGCGCAGCCTTCTGCTGGCACTGCAGCAGGTAGCTCACCACTGTGTAGACAAGTTCCTTCAGACTGACAGCTCGAGCGCAGCTTTCTGCTGGCACTGCAGCAGGTAGCTCAACACTGTGTAGACATGTTCCTTCAGACTGACTGCCCCAGCGCAGATATCGTTGGCACTGCAGCAGGTAGCTCATCACTGTGTAGACATGTTCATTCAGACTGCCGGCAAAAGCGCAGCATTCTTCTGTTACTGAAGCAGGTAGCTCACCACTTTGTAGACATGTTCCTTCAGACTGCCGGCAAAAGCGCAGCCTTCTGCTGGCAATGCAGCAGGTAGCTCACCACTGTGTAGACATGTTCCTTCAGACTGCCGGCCTCAGCGCAGCCTTCTGCTGGCACTGCAGCAGGTAGATCACCACTGTGTAGACATGTTCCTTCAGACTGCCGGCCCCAGTGCAGCCTTCTGCTGGCACTGCAGCAGGTAACTCACCACTGTGTAGACATGTTCCTTCAGACTGACTGCCCCATCGCAGCCTTCTGTTGGCACTGCAGCAGGTGGCTCACCACTGTGTAGACATGTTCCTTCAGACTGACGGCCCAAGCGCAGCCTTCTGCTGGCACTGCAGCAGGTAGTTCACCAATGTGTAGACATGTTCCTACAGACTGCCGGCCCCAGCGCAGTCTTCAGCTGGCACTGCAGCAGGTAGCTCACCACTGTGAAGAAATGTTCCTTCAGACTGCAGGCCCCAGCGCAGCCTTATGCTGGCACTGCAGCAGGTAGCTCACCACTGTGTAGACATGTTCCTTCAGACTGCCAGCCCCAGCGCAGAGTTCTGCTGGCACTGCAGCAGGTAGCTCACCAGTATGTAGACATGTTGCTTCTGACTGCGGGCCCCAGCGCAGCCTTCTGCTGGCACTGCAGCATGTAGCTCACCACTGTGTAGACATGTTCCTTCAGACTGCAGGCCCCAGCTCAGCCTTCTGCTGGCACTGCAGCAGATAGCTCACCACTGTGGAGACATGTTCCTTCAGACAGCCAGCCCCAGCGCAGCCTTCTGCTGGCACTGCTGCAGGTAGCTCTCCACTGTGTAGACATGTTCCTTCAGAATGCCGGCCCCAGCGCAGCCTTCTGCTGGCACTGCAGCAGGTAGCTCACCACTGTGTAGACAAGTTCCTTCAGACTGACAGCTCGAGCGCAGCTTTCTGCCGACACTGCAGCAGGTAGCTCAACACTGTGTAGACACGTTCCATCAGACTGAAGGCCCCAGCGCAGCATTCTGCTGGCACTGCAGCAGGTAGATCACCACTGTGTAGACATGTTCCTTCAGGCTGCTGGCCCCAGTGCAGCCTTCTGCTGGCTCTGCAGCAGGTAGCTCACCACTGTGTAGACATGTTCCTTCAGACAGCCGGCCCCAGCGCAGTCTGCTGCTGGCACTGAAGCAGGTAGCTCACCACTGTGTAGACATGTTCCTTTAGACAGCCGGCCCCAGCACAGCTTTCTTCTGGCACTGCAGCAGGTAGCTCACCACTGTGTAGACATGTTCCTTCAGACTGCCGGCCCCAGTGCAGCTTCCTGCTGGCACTGCAGCAGGTAGCTCACCACTGTGTAGACATGTTCCTTCGGACGGACTGCCCCAGTGCATTCTTCTGCTGGCACTGCAGCAGGTAGCTCACCACTGTGTAGACATGTTCCTTCAGACTGCCAGCCCCAGCGCAGCCTTCTGCTGGCACTGCAGCAGGAAGCTCACCACTGTGTAGACATGTTCCTTCAGACTGCCGGCCCCAGCGCATTCTTCTGCTGGCACTGCAGCAGGTAGCTCACCGCTGTGTAGACATGTTCCTTCAGACTGCCGGCTCCAGCGCAGTCTTCTGCTGGCACTGCAGCAGGTAGCTCACCAATGTGTAGACATGTTACTTCAGACTGCCGGCCCCAGCGCATTCTTCTGTTGGCACTGCAGCAGGTAGCTCACCACTGTGTAAACATGTTCCTTCAGACTGCCGGTCCCAGTGCAGGCTTCTGCTGGCACTGCAGCAGCTAGCTCAGCAATGTGTAGTCATGTTCTTTCAGACTGCCAGCCCTCGCAGCCTTCTGCTGGGACTGCAGCAGGTAGCTCACCACTGTGTAGACATATTCCTACAGACTTCCGGCCCCAGCGCAGCCTTCTGCTGGCACTGCAGCAGGTAGCTCACCACACTGTAGACATGTTCCTTCAGACTGCCGGCCCCAGTGCAGCCTTCTGCTGGCACTGCAGCAGGTAGCTCACCACTGTGTAGACATGCTCCTTCAGACTGCTGCCATAGTGCAGCCTTCTGCTGGCACTGCACCAGGTAGCTCACCACTGTGTAGACATGTTACTTCAGACTGCCGGCGCCAGCGAAGCCTTCTGCTGGCACTGCAGTAGGTAGCTCACCTCTTGGTAGACATGTTCCTTCAGACTGCCAGACTCATCGCAGCCTTCTGCTGGCGCTGCAGCAGGTAGTTCACCTCTGTGTAGACATGTTCCTTCAGACTGCCGGCCCCAGCGCAGCCTTCTGCTGGCACAGCAACAGGTAGCTCACCACTGTGTAGACATGTTCCTTCAGACTGCAGGCCCCAGTGCAGCCTTCTGCTGGCACTGCAGCAGGTAGCTCACCACTGTGTAGAGATGTTCCTTTAGACTGACAGCTCCAGCGCAGCTTTCTGCTGGCACTGCAGCAGGTAGCTCACCACTGTGTATACATGTTCCTTCAGAATGCCGACCCCAGCGCAGCCTTCTGCTGGCACTGGAGCAGGTAGCTCACCACTATGTGGACATGTTCCTTCAGACAGACAGCTCCAGCGCAGCTTTCTGCTGCCATTGCAGCAGGTAGCTCAACACTGTGTAGACATGTTCCTCCAGACTACCGACCGCAGTGCAGCCTTATGCTGGCACTGCAGCAGGTAGCTCACCACTGTGTAGACATGTTCCTTCAGACTACCGGCCCCAGTGCAGCCTTCTGTTGGCACTGCAGCAGGTAGCTCAACACTGTGTAGACATGTTCCTTCAGACTGCAGACCACAGCGCAGCCTTCTGCTGGCACTGCAACAGGTAGCTCTCCACTGTGTAGACATGTTCCTTCAGACTGCCGGCCCCAGAGCAGTCTTCATCTGGCACTGCAGCTGGTAGCTCACCACTGTGTAGACATGTTCCTTCAGACAGCCGGCCCCAGCGCAGCATTCTGCTGGCACTGCAGCAGGTAGCTCACCACTGTGTAGACATGGTCCTTCAGACTGACTGCCCCTGCGCAGCCTTCTGTTGGCACTGCAGCAGGTAGCTCATTACTGTGTAGACATGTTCCTTCAGACTGCCGGCCACAGCGCGGCCTTCTGCTGGCACTGCAGCAGGTAGCTCACCACTGTGTAGACATGATCCTTCAGACTGACAGCCCCAGCGCAGCTTTCTGCTGGCACTGCAGCAGGTAACTCACCACTGTGTAGACATGTACCTTCAGACTGACTGCCCCATCGCAGCCTTCTGTTGGCACTGCAGCAGGTAGCTCACCACAGTGTAGACATGTTCCTTCAGACTGACGGCCCCAGCGCAGCCTTCTGCTGCCACTGCAGCAGGTAGCTCACCACTGTGTAGACATGTTGCTTCACACTGACAGCTAAAGCGCAGCTTTCTGCTTGCACTGCAGCAGGTAACTCACCACTGTGTAGACATGTTCCTTCAGACTGCAGGTCCCAGCGCAGCCTTCTGCTTGCACTGCAGCAGGTAGCTCACCACTGTGTAGACATGTTCCTTCAGACTGAGAGCTCCAGCGCAGCTTTCTGCTGGCACTGCAGCAGGTAACTCACCACTGTGTAGACATGTTCCTTCAGACTGACTGCCCCATCGCAGCCTTCTGTTGGCACTGCAGCAGGTAGCTCATCACTGTGTAGACATGTTCCTTCAGACTGCCGGCGCCAGCGAAGCCTTCTGCTGGCATTGCAACAGGTAGCTCGTCACTGTGTAGACATGTTCCTTCAGACTGAAGACCCCAGCGCAGCCTTCTATTGGTGCTGCAATAGGTAGCTCACCACTGTGTAGACAAGTTCCTTCAGACTGCCGGCCCTAGTGCATCCTTCTGCTGGCACTGCATCAGGTAGCTCACCACTGTAAAGACATGTTCCTTCAGACTGACAGCTCCAGCGCTGCTTTCTGCTGGCACTGCAGCAGGTATCTCAACACTGTGTAGACATGTTCCTTCAGACTGCCGACACCAGCGCAGTCTTCAGCTGGCAATAAAGCAGGTAGCTCACCACTGTGTTGACATGTTCCTTCAGAGTGCTGGCCCCAGCGCAGCCTTCTTCTGGCACTGCAGCAGGTAGCTCACCATTGTGTAGATATGTTCCTTCAGACTGCCGGCCCCAGCGATTTCTGCTGGCACTGAAGCAGGTAGATCACCACTGTGTAGACATGATCCTTCAGACTGCCGGCCCCAGCGCAGTCTTCTGCTGGCACTGCAGCAGGTAGTTCACCACTGTGTAGACATGTTCCTTCAGACTACCGGCCCCAGTGCAGCCTTCTGTTGGCACTGCAGCAGGTAGCTCAACACTGTGTAGACATGTTCCTTCAGACTGCAGACCACAGTGCAGCCTTCTGCTGGCACTGCAACAGGTAGCTCTCCACTGTGTAGACATGTTCCTTCAGACTGCCGGCCCCAGAGCAGTCTTCATCTGGCACTGCAGCTGGTAGCTCACCACTGTGTAGACATGTTCCTTCAGACAGCCGGCCCCAGCGCAGCATTCTGCTGGCACTCCAGCAGGTAGCTCACCACTGTGTAGACATGTACCTACAGACTGACTGCCCCATCGCAGCCTTCTGTTGGCACTACAGCAGGTGGCTCACCACAGTGTAGACATGTTCCTTCAGACTGACGGCCCCAGCGCAGCCTTCTGCTGCCACTGCTGCATGTAGCTCACCACTGTGTAGACATGTTCCTTCACACTGACAGCTAAAGCGCAGCTTTCTGCTGGCACTGCAGCAGGTAACTCACCACTGTGTAGACATGTTCCTTCAGACTGCAGGTCCCAGCGCAGCCTTCTGCTTGCACTGCAGCAGGTAGCTCACCACTGTGTAGACATGTTCCTTCAGACTGAGAGCTCCAGCGCAGCTTTCTGCTGGCACTGCAGCAGGTAACTCACCACTGTGTAGACATGTTCCTTCAGACAGACTGCCCCATCGCAGCCTTCTGTTGGCACTGCAGCAGGTAGCTCATCACTGTGTAGACATGTTCCTTCAGACTGCCGGCGCCAGCGAAGCCTTCTGCTGGCATTGCAACAGGTAGCTCACCACTGTGTAGACATGTTCCTTCAGACTGAAGACCCCAGCGCAACCTTCTATTGGTGCTGCAATAGGTAGCTCACCACTGTGTAGACAAGTTCCTTCAGACTGCCGGCTCTAGTGCATCCTTCTGCTGGCACTGCATCAGGTAGCTCACCACTGTAAAGACATGTTCCTTCAGACTGACAGCTCCAGCGCTGCTTTCTGCTGGCACTGCAGCAGGTAGCTCAACACTGTGTAGACATGTTCCTTCAGACTGCCGACACCAGCGCAGTCTTCAGCTGGCAATGAAGCAGGTAACTCACCACTGTGTAGACATGTTCCTTCAGACTGACTGCCCCATCGCAGCTTTCTGTTGGCACTGCAGCAGGTAGCTCATCACTGTGTAGACATGTTCCGTCAGACTGCCGGCCCCAGCGCATTCTGCTGGCACTAAAGCAGGTAGATCACCACTGTGTAGACATGATCCTTCAGACTGCCGGCCCCAGCGCAGTCTTCTGCTGGCACTGCAGCAGGTAGTTCACCACTGTGTAGACATGTTCCTTCAGACTGCCGCACCAGCGCAGCCTTCTGCTGGCACTGCAGCAGGTAGCTCACCATTGTGTAGATATGTTCCTTCAGACTGCCGGCCCCAGTGCAGCCATCTGCTGGCACTGCAGCAGGTAGCTCACCACTGTGTAGACATGTTCCTTCAGACTGACGGCCCCAGTGTAGCTTACTGCTGGCACTGCAGCAGGTAGCTCACCACTGTGTAGACATGTTCCTTCAGACTGCCGACACCAGCGCAGTCTTCTGCTGGCAATGAAGCAGGTAGCTCACCACTGTGTAGACATGTACCTTCCGACTGCCGGCCTCAGCGCAGCCTTCTGCTGGCACTGCAGCAGGTAGATCACCACTGTGTAGACATGTTCCTTGAGACTGCCGGCCCCAGCGCAGTCTTCTGCTAGCACTGCAGCAGGTAGCTCACCACTGTGTAGACATGTTCCTTCAGACTGCCGGCCCCAGTGCAACCTTCTGCTGGCACTGCAGCAGGTAGCTCACCACTGTGTAGACATGTTCCTTCAGACTGACTGCCGCAGCACAGCCTTCTGTTGCAACTGCAGCAGGTAGCTCACCACTGTGTAGACATGTCCCTTCAGACTGACAGCCCCAGCGCAGCCTACTGCTGGCACTGCAGCAGGTAGCTCACCACTGTGTAGACATGTTCCATCAGACTGCCGGCCCCAGTGCAGCCTTCTGCTGGCACTGCAGCAGGTAGCTCACAACTGTGTAGACATGTTCCTTCAGACTGCCGGCCCCAGCGCAGTTTTCTGCTGGCACTGCAGCAGGTAGCTCACCACTGTGTAGACATGTTCCTTCAGACTGCCGGCCCCAGCGCATTCTTCTGCTGGCACTGAAGCAGGTAGCTCACCACTGTGTAGACATGTTCCTTTAGACAGCCGGCCCCAGCTCAGCTTTCTTCTGGCACTGCAGCAGGTAGCTCACCACTGTGTAGACATGTTCCATCAGACTGAAGGCCCCAGCGCAGCATTCTGCTGGCACTGCAGCAGGTAGATCACCACTGTGTAGACATGTTCCTTCAGGCTGCTGGCCCCAGTGCAGCCTTCAGCTGGCTCTGCAGCAGGTAGCTCACCACTGTGTAGACATGTTCCTTCAGGCAGCCGGCCCCAGTGCAGTCTTCTGCTGGCACTGAAGCAGGTAGCTCACCACTGTGTAGGCATGTTCCTTCAGACTGCCGGCCCCAGTGCAGCTTCCTGCTGGCACTGCAGCAGGTAGCTCACCACTGTGTAGACATGTTCCTTCAGACTGACTGCCCCAGCGCATTCTTCTGCTGGCACTGCAGCAGGTAGCTCACCACTGTGTAGACATGTTCCTTCAGACTGCCAGCCACAGCGCAGATTTCTGCTGGCACTGCAGCAGGAAGCTCACCACTGTGTAGACATGTTCCTTCAGACTGCTGGCCCCCGCGCATTCTTCTGCTGGCACTGCAGCAGGTAGCTCACTACTGTGTAGACATGTTCCTTCAGACTGCCGGCCCCAGCGCAGTCTTCTGCTGGCACTGCAGCAGGTAGCTCACCACTGTGTAGACATGTTCCTTCAGACTGCCGGCCCCAGCGCATTCTTCTGCTGGCACTGCAGCAGGTAGCTCACCACTGTGTAAACATGTTCCTTCAGACTGCCGGTCCCAGTGCAGGCTTCTGCTGGCACTGCAGCAGCTAGCTCAGCACTGTGTAGTCATGTTCCTTCAGACTGCCGGCCCTCGCAGCCTTCTGCTGGCACTGCAGCAGGTAGCTCACCACTGTGTAGACATGTTCCTACAGACTGCCGGCCCCAGCGCAGCCTTCTGCTGGCACTGCAGCAGGTAGCTCACCACTGCGTAGACATGTTCCTTCAGACTGCCGGCCCCAGTGCAGCCTACTGCTGGCACTGCAACAGGTAGCTCACCACTGTGTAGACATGCTCCTTTAGACTTCTGCCATAGCGCAGCCTTCTGCTGGCACTGCACCAGGTAGCTCACCACTGTGTAGACATGTTCCTTCAGACTGCCGTCCCCAGTGCAGCCTTCTGCTGGCACTGCAGCAGGTAGCTCACCACTATGTAGAGATGTTCCTTTAGACTGACAGCTCCAGCGCAGCTTTCTGCTGGCATTGCAGCAGGTAGCTCAACACTGTGTAGACATGTTCCTCCAGACTACCGACCGCAGTGCAGCCTTATGCTGGCACTGCAGCAGGTAGCTCACCACTGTGTAGACATGCCCCTTCAGACTGCCGGCCCCAGTGCAGTCTTCTGCTTGCACTGCAGCAGGTAGCTCAACACTGTGTAGACATGTTCCTTCAGCCAGCCGACCACAGCGCAGCCTTCTGCTGGCAATGCAACAGGTAGCTCACCACTGTGTAGACATGTTCCTTCAGACTGCCGGCCCCAGAGCAGTCTTCATCTGGCACTGCAGCTGGTAGCTCAAGACTGTGTAGACATGTTCCTTCAGACAGCCGGCCCCAGCGCAGCATTCTGCTGGCACTGCAGCAGGTAGCTCACCACACTGTAGACATGTTCCTTCAGACTGCCGGCCCCAGTGCAGCCTTCTGCTGGCACTGCAGCAGGTAGCTCACCACTGTGTAGACATGCTCCTTCAGACTGCTGCCATAGCGCAGCCTTCTGCTGGCACTGCAGCAGGTAGCTCACCACTGTGTAGACATGTTCCTTCAGACTGACAGCTCCAGTGCAGCTTTCTGCTGGCACTGCAGCAGGTAACTCACCACTGTGTAGACATGTTCCTTCAGACTGCAGGTCCCAGCGCAGCCTTCTGCTTGCACTGCAGCAGGTAGCTCACCACTGTGTAGACATGTTCCTTCAGACTGAGAGCTCCAACGCAGCTTTCTGCTGGCACTGCAGCAGGTAACTCACCACTGTGTAGACATGTTCCATCAGACTGACTGCCCCATCGCAGCCTTCTGCTGGTGCTGCAATAGATAGCTCACCATTGTGTAGACAATTTCCTTCAGACTGCCGGCCCCAGTGCATCCTTCTGCTGGCACTGCATCAGGTAGCTCACCACTGTGTAGACATGTTCCTTCAGACTGACAGCTCCAGCGCTGCTTTCTGTTGGCACTGCAGCAGGTAGCTCAACACTGTGTAGACATGTTAGTTCAGACTGTCGACCGCAGCGCAGCCTTCTGCAGGCACTGCAACAGGTTGCTCACCACTGTGTAGACATGTTCCTTCAGACTGCCGGCTCCAGAGCAGTCTTCATCTGGCACAGCAGCAGGTAGTTCACCACTGTGTAGACATGTTCCGTCAGACTGCCGGCCCCGGCGCAGTCTTCTGCTGGCACTGAAGCAGGTAGCTCACCACTGTGTAGACATGATCCTTCAGACTGCCGGCCCCAGCGCAGTCTTTTGCTGGCACTGCAGCAGGTAGTTCAACACTGTGTAGACTTGTTCCTTCAGACTGCCTCCCCAGCGCAGCCTTCTGCTGGCACTGCAGCAGGCAGCTCACTACTGTGTAGACATGTTCCTTTAGACAGCCGGCCCCAGCGCAGTCTTCTTTTGGCACTGCAGCAGGTAGCTCACCACTGTGTAGACATGTTCCTTCAGACAGCCGGCCCCAGCGCAGCATTCTGCTGGCACTGCAGCAGGTAGCTCACCACTGTGTAGACATGTTCCTTCAGACTGCCGACACCAGCGCAGTCTTCTGCTGGCAATGAAGCAGGTAGCTCACCACTGTGTAGACATGTTCCTTCAGAGTGCTGGCCCCAGCGCAGCCTTCTGCTGGCAATGCAGCAGGTAACTCACCATTGTGTAGACATGTTCCCACAGTCTGCCGGCCCCAGTGCAGCCTTCTGCTGGCACCGCAGCAGGGAGCTCACCACTGTGTAGACATGTCCATTCACACTGCCGGCAATAGCGCAGCATCCTGCTGGCACTGCAGCAGGTAGCTCACAACTGTGTAGACATGTTCCTTCAGTCTGCCGGCCCCAGCGCAGCCTTCTTCTGGCACTGCAGCAGGTAGCTCACCACTGTATAGACATGTTCCTGCAGACTGACAGCTCCAGCGCAGCTTTCTGCTGGCACTGCAGCAGGTAACTCACCACTGTGCAGACATGTTCCTTCAGACTACCGGCCCCAGTGCAGCCTTCTGTTGGCACTGCAGCAGGTAGCTCACCACTGTTCCTTAAGACTGCAGGACCCAGCGCAACCTTCTGCTGGCACTGCAGCAGGTAGCTCACCACTGTGTAGACATGTTCCTTCAGACTGACAGCTCCAGTGCAGCTTTCTGCTGGCACTGCAGCAGGTAACTTACCACTGTGTAGACATGTTCCTTCAGACTGCCGGCCCCAGTGCAGTCCTCTGTTGGCACTGCAGCAGGTAGCTCACCACTCTTCCTTAAGACCGCAGGACCCAGCGCAGTCATCTTCTGGCACTGAAGCAGGTAGCTCACCATTGTGTAGACATGTTCCTTCAGACTGTCGGCCCCAGCGCAGTCTTCTGCCGGCACTGAAGGCGGTGGCTCACCACTGTGTAGACATGTTCCTTCAGACTGACGGACCCAGCGCAGTCTTCTGCTGGCATTGCAGCAGGTAGTTCACCACTGTGTAGACTTGTTCCTTCAGACTGCCGCCCCAGCGCAGCCTTCTGCAGGCACTGCAGCAGGTAGCTCACCACTGTGTAGACATGTTCCTTCAGACTGACGGACCCAGTGCAGCTTTCTGCTGGCACTGAAGCAGGTAGCTCACCACTGTGTAGACATGTTCCTTCAGATTGACGGACCCAGTGCAGCTTTCTGCTGGCACTGAAGCAGGTAGCTCACCACTGTGTAGACATGTTCCGTCAGACTGCCGGCCATAGCGCAGTCTTCTGCTGGCACTGCAGCAGGTAGCTCACCACTGTGTAGACATGTTCCTTCAGACTGATTACCCCAGTGTAGCTTACTGCTGGCACAGCAGCAGGTAGCTCACCACTGCGTAGACATGTTCCTTCAGACTGCCGACACCAGCGCAGTCTTCTGCTGGCAATGAAGCAGGTAGCTCACCACTCTGTAGACATGTTCCTTCAGAGTGCTGGCCCCAGCGCAGCCTTCTGCTGGCATTGCAGCAGGTAGCTCACCATTGTGTAGACATGTTCCTTCAGTCTGCCGGCCCCAGCGCAGCATTCTGCTGGCACTGCAGCAGGTAGCTCACCACTGTGTAGACATGTTCCTTCAGACTGCCGGCAAAAGCGCAGCATTCTGCTGCCACTGCAGCAGGTAGCTCACCACTGTGTAGACATGTTCCTTCAGACTGCCGGCCCCAGCGCAGCCTTCAGCTGGCACTGCAGCAGGTAGCTCACCACTGTGTAGACATGTTCCTTCAGACAGCCGGCAAAAGCGCAGCATTGTGCTGGCATTGCTGCAGGTAACTCACCACTGTGTAGACATGTTCCTTCAGACTTTCTGCCCCATCGCAGCCCTCTGTTGGCACTGCAGCAGGTAGCTCACCACTGTGTAGACATGTTCCATCAGACTGACGGCCCCAGCGCAGCCTTCTGCTGGCACTGCATCAGGTAACTCACCACTGTGTAGACATGTTCCTTCAGACTGCCGGCCCCAGCGCAGCCTTCTGCTGGCACTGCAGCAGGTAGCTCACCACTGTGTAGACATGTTCCTTCAGACTGACAGCTCCAGCGCAGCTTTCTGCTGGCACTGCAGCTGGTAACTCACCACTGTGTAGACATGTTCCTTCAGACTGCCGGTCCCAGTGCAGCCTTCTGTTGGCACTGCAGCAGGTAGCTCACCACTGTGTAGACATGTTCCTTAAGACTGCAGGACCCAGCGCAGCCTTCTGCTGGCACTGCAGCAGGTAGCTCACCACTGTGTAGATATGTTCCTTCAGAATGCCGGCCCCAGCGCAACCTTCTGCTGGCACTGCAGCAGGTAGGTCACCACAGTGTAGACATGTCTTTCAGACTGCCGGCCCCAGCGCAGTCATCTTCTGGCACTGAAGCTGGTAGCTCACCATTGTGTAGACATGTTCCTTCAGACTGTCGGAACCAGCGCAGTCTTCTGCTGGCACTGAAGGTGGTAGCTCACCACTGTGTAGACATGATCCTTCAGAGTGCCGGCCCCAGTGCAGCCATCCTCTGGCACTGCAGCAGGTAGCTCACCACTGTGTTGACATGTTCCTTCAGACTGACGGCCCCAGTGTAGCTTACTGCTGGCACTGCAGCAGGTAGCTCACCACTGTGTAGACATGTTCCTTCAGACTGACAGCCCCAGCGCAGCCTTCTGCTGGCACCTCAGCAGGTAGCTCACCACTGTGTAGACATGTTCCATCAGACTGCCGGCCCCAGCACAACCTTCTGCTGGCACTGCAGCAGGTAGCTCACCACTGTGTAGACATGATCCTTCAGAGTGCCGGCCCCAGTGCAGCCATCCTCTGGCACTGCAGCAGGTAGCTCACCACTGTGTAGACACGTTCCTTCAGACTGACGGCCCCAGTGTAGCTTACTGCTGGCACTGCAGCAGGTAGCTCACCACTGTGTAGACATGTTCCTTCAGACTGCCGACCCCAGCGCAGTCTTGTGCTGGCACTGAAGCAGGTAGCTCACCACTGTGGAGACATGTTGCTTCTGACTGCAGGCCCCAGCGCAGCCTTCTGCTGGCACTGCAGCAGGTAGCTCACCACTGTGTAGACATGTTCCTTTAGACAGCCAGCCCCAGCGCAGTCTCCTTCTGGCCCTGCAGCAGGTAGCTCACCACTGTGTAGACATGTTCCTTCAGACTGACGGACCCAGTACAGCTTTCTGCTGGCACTGAAGCAGGTAGCTCACCACTGTGTAGACATGTTCCGTCAGACTGCCAGCCCCAGCGCAGTCTTCTGCTGGCACTGCAGCAGGTAGCTCACCACTGTGTAGACATGTTCCTTCAGACTGACGGACCCAGTGCAGCTTTCTGCTTTCACTGAAGCAGGTAGGTCACCACTGTGTAGACATGTTCCGTCAGACTGCCGGCCCCAGCGTAGTCTTCTGCTGGCACTGAAGCAGGTAGATCACCACTGTGTAGACATGATCCTTCCGACTGCCGGCCCCAGCGCAGTCTTCTGCTGGCACTGCAGCAGGTAGTTCACCACAGTGTAGACTTGTTCCTTCAGACTGCCGCCCCAGCGCAGCCTTCTGCTGGCACTGCAGCAGGTAGCTCACCATTGTGTAGATATGTTCCTTTAGACTGCCGGCCCCAGTGCACCCATCTGCTGGTACTGCAGCAGGTAGCTCACCACTGTGTAGACATGTTCCTTCAGACTGACGGCCCCAGTGTAGCTTACTGCTGGCACTGCAGCAGGTAGCTCACCACTGTGTAGACATGTTCCTTCAGACTGCCGACCAGCGCAGTCTTCTGCTGGCAATGAAGCAGGTAGCTCACCACTGTGTAGACATGTTCCTTCAGAGTGCTGGCCCCAGCGCAGCCTTCTGCTGGCATTGCGGCAGGTAGCTCCCCAATGTGTAGACATGTTCCTTCAGTCTGCCGGCCCCAGCGCAGCCTTCTGCTGGCACTGCAGCAGGTAGCTCACCACTGTGTAGACATGTTCCTTCAGAGTGCTGGCCCCAGCGCAGCCTTCTGCTGGCATTGCGGCAGGTAGCTCCCCAATGTGTAGACATGTTCCTTCAGTCTGCCGGCCCCAGCGCAGCCTTCTGCTGGCACTGCAGCAGGTAGCTCACCACTGTGTAGACATGTTCCTTCAGACTGCCGGCAAAAGCGCAGCATTCTGCTGGCACTGCAGCAGGTAGCTCACCACTGTGTAGACATGTTCCTTCAGTCTGCCGGCCCCAGCGCAGCCTTCTGCTGGCACTGCAGCAGGTAGCTCACCGCTGTGTGGACATGTTCCTTCAGATTTCCGGCAAAAGCGCAGCATTGTGCTGGAATTGCTGCAGGTAACTCACCACTGTGTAGACATGTTCCTTCAGACTTTCTGCCCCATCGCAGCCCTCTGTTGGCACTGCAGCAGGTAGCTCACCACTGTGTAGACATGTTCCATCAGACTGACGGCCCCAGCGCAGCCTTCTGCTGGCACTGCATCAGGTAACTCACTACTGTTTAGACATGTTCCTTCAGACTGCCGGCCCCATCGCAGCCTTATGCTGGCACTGCAGCAGGTAGCTCACCACTTTGTAGACATGTTCCTTCAGACTGACAGCTCCAGCGCAGCTTTCTGCTGGCACTGCAGCAGGTAACTCACCACTGTGTAGACATGTTCCTTCAGACTGCCGGCCCCAGTGCAGCCTTCTGTTGGCACTGCAGCAGGTAGCTCACCACTGTGTAGACATGTTCCTTAAGACTGCAGGACCCAGCGCAGCCTTCTGCTGGCACTGCAGCAGGTAGCTCACCACTGTGTAGATATGTTCCTTCAGACTGCCGGCCCCAGCGCAACCTTCTGCTGGCACTGCAGCAGGTAGGTCACCACTGTGTAGACATGTCTTTCAGACTGCCGGCCCCAGCGTAGTCATCTTCTGGCACTGAAGCTGGTAGCTCACCATTGTGTAGACATGTTCCTTCAGATTGTCGGAACAAGCGCAGTCTCCTGCTGGCAATGAAGGTGGTAGCTCAACACTGTGTAGACATGATCCTTCATACTGCCGGCCCCAGTGCAGCAATCCTCTGGCACTGCAGCAGGTAGCTCACCACTGTGTAGACATGTTCCTTCAGACTGACGGCCCCAGTGTAGCTTACTGCTGGCACTGCAGCAGGTAGCTCACCGCTGTGTAGACATGTTCCTTTAGACAGCCAGCCCCAGCGCAGTCTTCTTCTGGCACTGCAGCAGGTAGCTCACCACTGTATAGACATGTTCCTTCAGACTGCCGGCCCCAGTGCAGACTTCTGCTGGCACTGCAGCAGGTAGCTCACCGCTGTGTAGACATGTTCCTTTAGACAGCCAGCCCCAGCGCAGCCTTCTGCTGGCACTGCAGCAGGTAGCTCACCACTGTGTAGACATGTTCCATGAGAGTGCCGGCCCCAGCGCAGCCTTCTGCTGGCACTGCAGCAGGTAGCTTACCACTGTGTAGACATGTTCCTTCAGACTGCCATTCCCAGCGCAGCCTTCTGCTTGCGCTGCAGCAGGAAGCTCACCACTGTGTAGACATGTTCCTTCAGACTGCCGGTCCCAGCGCAGCCCTATGCTGGCACTGCAGCAGGTAGCTCACCACTGTGTAGACATGTTCCTTCAGACTGCCGGCAAAAGCGCAGCATTGTGCTGGCATTGCTGCAGGTAACTCACCACTGTGTAGACATGTTCCTTCAGTCTTTCTGCCCCATCGCAGCCCTCTGTTGGCACTGCAGCAGGTAGCTCACCACTGTGTAGTCATGTTCCATCAGACTGACGGCCCCAGCGCAGCCTTCTGCTGGCACTGCATCAGGTAACTCACCACTGTGTAGACATGTTCCTTCAGACTTCCGGCCCCAGCGCAGCCTTCTGCTGGCACTGCAGCAGGTAGCTCACCACTGTGTAGACATGTTCCATGAGAGTGCCGGCCCCAGCGCAGCCTTCTCCTGGCACTGCAGCAGGTAGCTCACTACTGTTTAGACATGTTAATTCAGACTGCCAGCCCCAGCGCAGCCTTCTGCTTTCGCTGCAGCAGGAAGCTCACTACTGAGTAGACGTGTTCCTTCAGACTGACGGTCCCAGCGCAGCCCTATGCTGGCACTGCAGCAGGTAGCTCACCACTGTGTAGACATGTTACTTCAGACTGACGGCCACAGCGCAGTCTTCTGCTGGCACTACCACAGCTAGCTCACCACTGTGTAGACATGTACCTTCAGAGTGCCGGCCAAACCTCAGTCTTCATCTGGCACTGCAGCAGGTAGCTCACCACTGTGTAGACATTTTCCATCAGACTGCCGGCAAAAGCGCAGCATTCTGCTGGCACTGCAGCAGGTAGCTCACCACTGTGTAGACATGTTCCTTCAGACTGCCGACCCCAGCGCAGTCTTCTGCTGGCATTGAAGCAGGTAGATCACCACTGTGTAGACATGTTCCTTATGACTACCGACCCCAGCGAAGCCTTCTGCTGGCACTGCAGCAGGTAGCTCACCACTGTGTAGAGATGTTCCTTCAGTCTGCCGGCCCAAGCGCAGCCTTCTGCATGCAATGCAGCAAGTAGCTCACCACTGTGTAGACATGTTCCTTCAGACTGCCGGCAAAAGTACAGCATTCTGCTGGCACTGCAGCAGGTAGGTCACCACTGTGTAGACATGTACCTTCAGACTGCTGACCCCAGCGCAGTCTTCTGCTGGCACTGAAGCAGGTAGGCCACCACTGTGTAGACATGTTCCTTCAGACTGCCGGCCCCACCGCAGTCTTCTGCTGGCACTGCAGCAGGTAACTCACCACTGTGTAGACATGTTCCTTCAGACTGCCGGCAAAGGTGCAGCATTCTGCTGGCACTGCAGCAGGTAACTCACCACTGTGTAGCCATGTTCCTTCAGACTGCCGGCAAAGGTGCAACATTCTGCTGGCACTGCAGCAGGTAGCTCACCAATGTGTAGACATGTTCCTTCAGACTGCCGACCCCAGCGCTTTCATCTGCTGGCACTGAAGCAGTTAGCTCAACACTGTGTTGACATGTTCCTTCAGACTGCGGGCCCCAGCGCAGTCTTCTGCTGGCACTGCAGCAGGTAACTCACCACTGTGTAGACATGTTCCTTCAGACTGCCGGCAAAAGTGCAGCATTCTGCTGGCACTGCAGCAGGTAGGTCACCACTGTGTAGACATGTACCTTCAGACTGCTGACCCCAGCGCAGTCTTCTGCTGGCACTGAAGCAGGTAGGTCACCACTGTGTAGACATGTTCCTTCAGACTGCTGGCAAAAGTGCAGCATTCTGCTGGCACTGCAGCAGGTAGCTCACCAATGTGTAGACATGTTCCTTCAGACTGCCGACCCCAGCGCTTTCATCTGCTGGCACTGAAGCAGTTAGCTCAACACTGTGTTGACATGTTCCTTCAGACTGCGGGCCCCAGCGCAGTCTTCTGCTGGCACTGCAGCAGGTAACTCACCACTGTGTAGACATGTTCCTTCAGACTGCCGGCAAAAGTGCAGCATTCTGCTGGCACTGCAGCAGGTAGGTCACCACTGTGTAGACATGTTCCTTAGGACTGCCGACCCCAGCGCAGTCTTCTGCTATCACTGATGCAGGTAGCTCACCACTGTGCAGACATGTTCCTTCAGACAGCTGGCCCCAGCGCAGCTTTCTGCTGGCACTGCAGCAGGAAGCTCACCTCTATGTGGACATGTTCCTTAGTACTGCCGAACCCGCGCTGCCTTCTGCTGGCAATGAAGCAGGTAGCTCACCACTGTGCAGACAAGTTCCTAGAGAGTGCTGGCCCCAGCGCAGACTTCTGCTGGCACTGCAGCAAGTAGCTCACCACTGTGTAGACATGTTCCTTCAGACTGCCAACACCAGTGTGGTCTCCTGCTGGCACTGCAACAGGTAGCTCACCACTGTGTAGACCTGTTCCTTAAGATTGCTGACCCCAGCGCAGCCTTCTGCTGGCACTGAAGCAGGTAGTTCACCACTGTGTAGTCTTGTTCCTTCAGACTGCCGGCCGCAGCTCAGCTTTCTGCTGGCACTGTAGCAGGTAGCTCACCACTGTGTAGACATGTTCCTTCAGACTGACGGACCTAGTGCAGCTTTCTGCTGGCACTGCAGCAGGTAGCTCACAACTGTGTAGACTTGTTCCTTCAGCCTGACGGCCCCCGCACAGCCTTCTGCTGGCACTGCAGCAGGTAGCTCACCACTGTGTAGACATGTTCCTTCAGCCTGCCGGCCCCAGCACAGCCTTCTGCTGGCACTGTAGCAGGTAGCTCACCACTGTGTAGACATGTTCCTTCAGACTGACGGCCCCTACGCAGCATTGTGCTGGCACTGCAGCAGGTAGCTCACCACTGTGTAGAAATGTTCCTTCAGAGTGTCGGGCCCAGTGCAGCCTTCTGCTGGCACTGCAGCATGTAGCTCACCACTGTGTAGACATGTTCCTTCAGAACGCCGACCCCAGCGCAATCTTCTGCTGGCACTGAAGCAGGTAGCTCACCACTGTGTTGACATGATCCTTCAGACTGCCGGCCCCAGCGCAGTCTTCTGCTGGCACTGCATCAGGTAACTCACAACTGTTTAGACATGTTCCTTCAGACTGCCGGCCCCAGCGCAGCCTTATGCTGGCACTGCAGCAGGTAGCTCACCACTGTGCAGACATGTTCCTTGAGAGTGCTGGCCCCAGCGCAGACTTCTGCTGGCACTGCAGCAAGTAGCTCATCACTGTGTAGACATGTTCCTTCAGACTGCCAACACCAGTGTGGTCTCCTGCTGGCACTGCAACAGGTAGCTCACCACTGTGTAGACCTGTTCCTTAAGATTGCTGACCCCAGCGCAGCCTTCTGCTGGCACTGAAGCAGGTAGTTCACCACTGTGTAGTCTTGTTCCTTCAGACTGCCGGCCACAGCTCAGCCTTCTGCTGGCACTGCAGCAGGTAGCTCACCACTGTGTAGACATGTTCCTTCAGACTGTTGGACCTAGTGCAGCTTTCTGCTGGCACTGCAGCAGGTAGCTCACAACTGTGTAGACTTGTTCCTTCAGCCTGACGGCCCCCGCACAGCCTTCTGCTGGCACTGCAGCAGGTAGCTCACCACTGTGTAGACATGTTCCTTCAGCCTGCCGGCCCCAGCACAGCCTTCTGCTGGCACTGTAGCAGGTAGCTCACCACTGTGTAGACATGTTCCTTCAGACTGACGGCCCCAACGCAGCATTGTGCTGGCACTGCAGCAGGTAGCTCACCACTGTGTAGAAATGTTCCTTCAGAGTGTCGGGCCCAGCGCAGCCTTCTGCTGGCACTGCAGCATGTAGCTCACCACTGTGTAGACATGTTCCTTCAGAACGCCGACCCCAGCGCAATCTTCTGCTGGCACTGAAGCAGGTAGCTCACCACTGTGTTGACATGATCCTTCAGACTGCCGGCCCCAGCGCAGTCTTCTGCTGGCACTGCATCAGGTAACTCACCACTGTTTAGACATGTTCCTTCAGACTGCCGGCCCCAGCGCAGCCTGATGCTGGCACTGCAGCAGGTAGCTCACCACTGTGTAGACATGTTCCTTCAGACTGACAGCTCCAGCGCAGCTTTCTGCTGGCACTGCAGCAGGTAACTCACCACTGTGTAGACATGTTCCTTCAGACTGCCGGCCCCAGTGCAGCCTTCTGTTGGCACTGCAGCAGGTAGCTCACCACTGTGTAGACATGTTCCTTAAGACTGCAGGACCCAGCGCAGCCTTCTGCTGGCACTGCAGCAGGTAGCTCACCACTGTGTAGATATGTTCCTTCAGACTGCCGGCCCCAGCGCAACCTTCTGCTGGCACTGCAGCAGGTAGGTCACCACTGTGTAGACATGTCTTTCAGACTGCCGGCCCCAGCGTAGTCATCTTCTGGCACTGAAGCTGGAAGCTCACCATTGTGTAGACATGTTCCTTCAGATTGTCAGAACCAGCGCAGTCTTCTGCTGGCACTGAAGGTGGTATCTCAACACTGTGTAGACATGATCCTTCATACTGCCGGCCCCTGTGCAGCCATCCTCTGGCACTGCAGCAGGTAGCTCACCACTGTGTAGACATGTTCCTTCAGACTGACGGCCCCAGTGTAGCTTACTGCTGGCACTGCAGCAGGTAGCTCACCGCTGTGTAGACATGTTCCTTTAGACAGCCAGCCCCAGCGCAGTCTTCTTCTGGCACTGCAGCAGGTAGCTCACCACTGTATAGACATGTTCCTTCAGACTGCCGGCCCCAGTGCAGACTTCTGCTGGCACTGCAGCAGGTAGCTCACCGCTGTGTAGACATGTTCCTTTAGACAGCCAGCCCCAGCGCAGCCTTCTGCTGGCACTGCAGCAGGTAGCTCACCACTGTGTAGACATGTTCCATGAGAGTGCCGGCCCCAGCGCAGCCTTCTGCTGGCACTGCAGCAGGTAGCTCACCACTGTGTAGACATGTTAATTCAGACTGCCAGCCCCAGCGCAGCCTTCTGCTTTCGCTGCAGCAGGAAGCTCACCACTGAGTAGACGTGTTCCTTCAGACTGACGGTCCCAGCGCAGCCCTATGCTGGCACTGCAGCAGGTAGCTCACCACTGTGTAGACATGTTCCTTCAGACTGACGGCCACAGCGCAGGATTCTTCTGGCACTGCAGCACGTAGCTCACCACTGTTCAGACATGTTCCTTCAGACTGCTGGCCCCAGCGCAGTCTTCTGCTGGCACTGAAGCAGATAGCTCAACACTGTGTAGACATGTTCCTTGAGAATGCCGGCCAAATCGCACCCTTCTGCTGGCATTGCAGCAGGAAGCTCAGCACTGTGTTGACGTGTTCCTTCAGACTGCCGGTCCCAGAGCAGCCTTCTGCTGGCACTGCAGCAGGTAGCTCACCACTGTGTTGACATATTCCTTCAGACTGCCGGCCCCAGCGCAGTCTTCTGCTGGCACTACCACAGGTAGCTCACCACTGTGTAGACATGTACCTTCAGAGTGCCGGCCAAACCACAGTCTTCATCTGGCACTGCAGCAGGTAGCTCACCACTGTGTAGACATTTTCCTTCAGACTGCCGGCAAAAGCGCAGCATTCTGCTGGCACTGCAGCAGGTAGATCACCACTGTGTAGACATGTTCCTTATGACTACCGACCCCAGCGAAGACTTCTGCTGGCACTGCAGCAGGTAGCTCACCACTGTGTAGAGATGTTTCTTCAGTCTGCCGGCAAAAGTACAGCATTCTGCTGGCACTGCAGCAGGTAGGTCACCACTGTGTAGACATGTACCTTCAGACTGCTGACCCCAGCGCAGTCTTCTGCTGGCACTGAAGCAGGTAGGTCACCACTGTGTAGACATGTTCCTTCATACTGCCCGACCCAGCGCAGTCTTCTGCTGGCACTGCAGCAGGTAACTCACCACTGTGTAGACATGTTCCTTCAGACTGCCGGCAAAAGTGCAGCATTCTGCTGGCACTGCAGCACATAGCTCACCAATCTGTAGACATGTTCCTTCAGACTGCCGACCCCTGCGCAGTCTTCTGCTGGCACTGCAGCAGGTAGCTCACCTCTATGTAGACATGTTCCTTAGTACTGCCGAACCGAACGCTGCCTTCTGCTGGCAATGAAGCAGGTAGCTCACCACTGTGCAGACATGTTCCTTGAGAGTGCTGGCCCCAGCGCAGACTTCTGCTGGCACTGCAGCAAGTAGCTCACCACTGTGTAGACATGTTCCTTCAGACTGCCAACACCAGTGTGGTCTCCTGCTGGCACTGCAACATGTAGCTCACCACTGTCTAGACCTGTTCCTTAAGATTGCTGACCCCAGCGCAGCCTTCTGCTGGCACTGAAGCAGGTAGTTCACCACTGTGTAGTCTTGTTCCTTCAGACTGCCGGCCGCAGCTCAGCCTTCTGCTGGCACTGCAGCAGGTAGCTCACCACTGTGTAGACATGTTCCTTCAGACTGACGGACCTAGTGCAGCTTTCTGCTGGCACTGCAGCAGGTAGCTCACAACTGTGTAGACTTGTTCCTTCAGCCTGACGGCCCCCGCACAGCCTTCTGCTTTCACTGCAGCAGGTAGCTCACCACTGTGTAGACATGTTCCTTCAGCCTGCCGGCCCCAGCACAGCCTTCTGCTGGCACTGTAGCAGGTAGCTCACCACTGTGTAGACATGTTCCTTCAGACTGACGGCCCCAACGCAGAATTGTGCTGGCACTGCAGCAGGTAGCTCACCACTGTGTAGACATGTTCCTTCAGAGTGTCGGGCCCAGCGCAGCCTTCTGCTGGCACTGCAGCATGTAGCCCACCACTGTGTAGACATGTTCCTTCAGAACGCCGACCCCAGCGCAATCTTCTGCTGGCACTGAAGCAGGTAGCTCACCACTGTGTTGACATGATCCTTCAGACTGCCGGCCCCAGTGCAGTCTTCTACTGGCACTGCAGCAGGTAGCTCACCACAGTGTAGACATGTTCCTTCAGTCTGCCGGCCCAAGCGCAGCCTTCTGCTGGCACTGCAGCAAGTAGCTCACCACTGTGTAGACATGTTCCTTCAGTCTGCCGTCCCAAGCGCAGCCTTCTGCTGGCACTGCAGCAAGTAGCTCACCACTGTGTAGACATGTTCCTTTAGTCTGCCGGCCCAAGCGCAGGCTTCTGCTGGCACTGCAGCAAGTAGCTCACCACTGTGTAGACATGTTCCTTCAGTCTGCCGGCCCAAGCGCAGGCTTCTGCTGGCACTGCAGCAAGTAGCTCACCACTGTGTAGACATGTTCCTTCAGAACGCCGACCCCAGCGCAATCTTCTGCTGGCACTGAAGCAGGTAGCTCACCACTGTGTAGACATGTTCCTTCAGACTACCGACCCCAGCGCAGTCTTCTGCTGGCACTGCAGCAGGTAGCTCACCACTGTGTAGACATGTTCCTTCAGTCTGCCAGCCCAAGCGCAGCCTTCTGCTGGCACTGCAGCAAGTAGCTCACCACTGTGTAGACATGTTCCTTCAGTCTGCCGGCCCAAGCGCAGGCTTCTGCTGTCACTGCAGCAAGTAGCTCACCACTGTGTACACATGCTCCTTCAGACTGCCGGCAAAAGAGCAGCATTCTGCTGGCACTGCAGCAGGCAGCTCACCACTGTGCAGACATGTTCCTTCAGACTGCTGACCCCAGCGCAGTCTTCTGCTGGCACTGAAGCAGGTAGCTCACCACTGTGTTGACATGTTCCTTGAGACTGCCGACCCCAGCGCAGTCTTCTGCTGGCACTGATGCAGGTAGCTCACCACTGTGCAGACATGTTCCTTCATACAGCCGGCCCCAGCGCAGCCTCCTGCTGGCCGTGCTGCAGGTAGCTCACCTCTATGTAGACATGTTCCTACAGACGGCAGACCCCTGCGCAGTCTTCTGCTGGCACTGCAGCAGGTAGCTCACCACTGTGTAGACATGTTCCTTCAGACTGCCGGCAAAAGTGCAGCATTCTGCTGGCACTGCAGCAGGTAGCTCACCAATGTGTAGACATGTTCCTTCAGACTGCCGACCCCAGTGCAGTCTTCTGCTGGCACTGATGCAGGTAGGTCACCACTGTGCAGACATGTTCCTTCTGAATGCAGGCCCCAGCGCAGCATTCTGCTGGCAGTGGCGCAGGTAGCTCACCTCAATGTAGACATGTTCCTTCAGACTGCCGACCCCAGCGCAGTCTTCTGCTATCACAGATGCAGGTAGCTCACCACTGTGCAGACATGTTCCTTCAGACTGCCGACCCCAGCGCAGCTTTCTGCTGGCACTGCAGCAGGTAGCTCACCTCTATGTAGACATGTTAATTCAGACCGCCGACCCCAGCGCAGTCCTCTTCAGGCACTGAAGCAGGTAGATTACCACTGTGTAGACATGTTCCTTCAGACTGCTGGCCCCAGCGCTGCCTTCTGCTGGCACTGCAGCAGGTAGCTCACCACTGTGTAGACATGTTCCTTAGGACTGCCGAACCCAGCGTTGCCTTCTGCTGGAAATGAAGCAGGTAGCTCACCACTGTGCAGACATGTTCCTTGAGAGTGCTGGCCCCAGCGCAGACTTCTGCTGGCACTGCAGCAAGTAGCTCACCACTGTGTAGACATGTTCCTTCAGACTGCCAACCCCAGTGTGGTCTCCTGCTGGCACTGCAACAGGTAGCTCACCACTGTGTAGACCTGTTCCTTAAGATTGCTGACCCCAGCGCAGCCTTCTGCTGGCACTGAAGCAGGTAGTTCACCACTGTGTAGTCTTGTTCCTTCAGACTGCCGGCCGCAGCTCAGCCTTCTGTTGGCACTGCAGAAGGTAGCTCACCACTGTGTAGACATGTTCCATCAGACTGACGGCCCCAGCGCAGCCTTCTGCAGGCACTGCATCAGGTAGCTCACCACTGTGTAGATATGTTCCTTCAGACTGCCGGCCCCAGCGCAACCTTCTGCTGGCACTGCAGCAGGTAGGTCACTACTGTGTAGACATGTCTTTCAGACTGCCGGCCACAGCGCAGTCATCTTCTGGCACTGAAGCTGGTAGTTCACCATTGTGTAGACATGTTCCTTCAGACTGTCGGAACCAGCGCAGTCTTCTGCTGGCACTGAAGGTGGTAGCTCACCACTGTGTAGACATGATCCTTCAGACTGCCAGCCCCAGTGCAGCCATCCTCTGGCACTGCAGCAGGTAGCTCAACACTGTGTAGACATGTTCCTTCAGACTGACGGCCCCAGTGTAGCTTACTGCTGGCACTGCAGCAGGTAGCTCACCACTGTGTAGACATGTTCCTTCAGACTGCCGACCCCAGCGCAGTCTTGTGCTGGCACTGCAGCAGGTAGCTCACCACTGTGTAGACATGTTGCTTCTTACTGCAGGCCCCAGCGCAGCCTTCTGCTGGCACTGCAGCAGGTAGCTCACCACTGTGTAGACATGTTCCTTCAGTCTGCCGGCCCAAGCGCAGCCTTCTGCTGGCACTGCAGCAAGTAGCTCACCACTGTGTAGACATGTTCCTTCAGTCTGCCGGACCAAGTGCAGGCTTCTGCTGGCACTGCAGCAAGTAGCTCACCACTGTGTACACATGCTCCTTCAGACTGCCGGCAAAAGAGCAGCATTCTGCTGGCACTGCAGGAGGCAGCTCACCACTGTGTAGACATGTTCCTTCAGACTGCCGGCAAAAACGCAGCATTCTGCTGGCATTGCTGCAGGTAACTCACCACTGTGTAGACATGTTCCTTCAGACTTTCTGCCCCATCGCAGCCCTCTGTTGGCACTGCAGAAGGTAGCTCACCACTGTGTAGACATGTTCCATCAGACTGACGGCCCCAGCGCAGCCTTCTGCAGGCACTGCATCAGGTAACTCACCACTGTGTAGACATGTTCCTTCAGACTGCCGGCCCCAGCGCAGCCTTCTGCTGGCACTGCACCAGGTAGCTCACCACTGTGTAGACATGTTCCTTCAGACTGCCGGCAAAAACGCAGCATTCTGCTGGCATTGCTGCAGGTAACTCACCACTGTGTAGACATGTTCCTTCAGACTTTCTGCCCCATCGCAGCCCTCTGTTGGCACTGCAGAAGGTAGCTCACCACTGTGTAGACATGTTCCATCAGACTGACGGCCCCAGCGCTGCCTTCTGCAGGCACTGCATCAGGTAACTCACCACTGTGTAGACATGTTCCTTCAGACTGCCGGCCCCAGCGCAGCCTTCTGCTGGCACTGCGCCAGGTAGCTCACCACTGTGTAGACATGTTCCTTCAGACTGACAGCTCCAGCGCAGCTTTCTGCTGGCACTGCAGCATGTAACTTACCACTGTGTAGACATGTTCCTTCAGACTGCCGGCCCCAGTGCAGCCTTCTGTTGGCACTGCAGCAGGTACCTCACCACTGTGTAGACATGATCCTTAAGAATGCAGGACCCAGCGCAGCCTTCTGCTGGCACTGCATCAGGTAACTCACCACTGTGTAGACATGTTCCTTCAGACTGCCGGTCCCAGCGCAGCCTTCTGCTGGCACTGCACCAGGTAGCTCACCACTGTGTAGACATGTTCCTTCAGACTGCCGGCAAAAACGCAGCATTCTGCTGGCACTGCAGCAGGTAGCTCACCACTGTGTAGACATGTTCCTTCAGTCTGCCGGCCCCAGCGCAGCCTTCTGCTGGCACTGCAGCAGGTAGCTCACCACTATGTAGACATGTTCCTTCAGACTGCCGGCAAAAGCGAGCATTGTGCTGGCATTGCTGCAGGTAACTCACCACTGTGTAGACATGTTCCTTCAGACTTTCTGCCCCATCGCAGCCCTCTGTTGGCACTGCAGAAGGTAGCTCACCACTGTGTAGACATGTTCCATCAGACTGACGGCCCCAGCGCAGCCTTCTGCAGGCACTGCATCAGGTAGCTCACCACTGTGTAGATATGTTCCTTCAGACTGCCGGCCCCAGCGCAACCTTCTGCTGGCACTGCAGCAGGTAGGTCACTACTGTGTAGACATGTCTTTCAGACTGCCGGCCACAGCGCAGTCATCTTCTGACACTGAAGCTGGTAGTTCACCATTGTGTAGACATGTTCCTTCAGACTGTCGGAACCAGCGCAGTCTTCTGCTGGCACTGAAGGTGGTAGCTCACCACTGTGTAGACATGATCCTTCAGACTGCCAGCCCCAGTGCAGCCATCCTCTGGCACTGCAGCAGGTAGCTCAACACTGTGTAGACATGTTCCTTCAGACTGACGGCCCCAGTGTAGCTTACTGCTGGCACTGCAGCAGGTAGCTCACCACTGTGTAGACATGTTCCTTCAGACTGCCGACCCCAGCGCAGTCTTGTGCTGGCACTGCAGCAGGTAGCTCACCACTGTGTAGACATGTTGCTTCTTACTGCAGGCCCCAGCGCAGCCTTCTGCTGGCACTGCAGCAGGTAGCTCACCACTGTGTAGACATGTTCCTTTAAACAGCCGGCCCCAGCGCAGTCTTCTTCTGGCACTGCAGCAGGTAGCTCACCACTGTGTAGACATGTTCCTTTATACTGCCGGCCCCAGTGCAGCCTTCTGCTGGCACTGCAGCAGGTAGCTCACCACTGTGTACACATGTTCCTTCAGACTGCCGGCCACAGCGCAGCCTTCTGCTGGCACTGCAGCAAGTAGCTCACCACTGTGTACACATGCTCCTTCAGACTGCCGGCAAAAGCGCAGCATTCTGCTGGCACGGGAGCAGGTAGCTCACCACTGTGTAGCCATGTTCCTTCAGACTGCCGACCAGAGCGCAATCTTCTGCTGGCACTGAAGCAGGTAGCTCACCACTGTGTAGACATGTTCCTTCAGACTGCCGGCCCCAGCGCAGTCTTCTGCTGGCACTGCAGCAGGTAGCTCACCACTGTGTAGACATGTTCCTTCAGACTGCCGGCAAAAGCGCAGCATTCTGCTGGCACTGCAGCAGGTAGCTCACCACTGTGTAAACATGTTCCTTCAGACTGCCGACCCCAGCGCAATCTTCTGCTGGCACTGAAGCAGGTAGCTCACCACTGTGTAGACATGTTCCTTCAGACTGCCGGCCCCAGTGCAGTCTTCTGCTGGCACTGAAGCAGGTAGATCACCACTGTGTAGACATGTTCCTTCACACTACCGACCCCAGTGCAGCCTTCTGCTGGCACTGCAGCAGGTAGCTCACCACTGTGTAGACATGTTCCTCCAGTCTGCCGGCTCAAGCGCAGCCTTCTGCATGCACTGCAGCAAGTAGCTCACCACTGTATAGACATGTTCCTTCAGACTGCCGGCAAAAGCACAGCATTCTGCTGGCACTGCAGCAGGTAGCTCACCACTGTGTTGACATGTTCCTTCAGACTGACGGCCCCAGCGCAGTCTTCTGCTGGCACTGCAGCAGGTAACTCACCACTCCGTAGACATGTTCCTTCAGACTGCCGGCAAAAGTGCAGCATTTTGCTGGCACTTCAGCATGTAGCTCACCACCGTGTAGACATGTTCCTTCAGACTGCCAACCCCAGCGCAGTCTCCTGCTGGCAATGAAGCAGGTAGCTCACCACTGTGTAGACAGGTTCCTTCAGAGTGCTGGCCCCAGCGCAGCCTTCTGCTGGCACTGCAGCAGGCAGCTCACCGCTGTGTAGACATGTTCCTTCAGACTGCCGACCCCAGCGCAGTCTTCTGCTGGCACAGATGCAGGTAGCTCACCACTGTGTATATATGTTCCTTCAGAATGCAGGCCCCAGCGCAGCATTCTGCTGGCAGTGCCGCAGGTAGCTCACCTCTATGTAGACATGTTCCTTCAGACTGCCGACCCCAGCGCAGTCTTCTGCTATCACTGATGCAGGTAGCTCACCACTGTGCAGACATGTTCCTTCAGACAGCTGGCCCCAGCGCAGCTTTCTGCTGGCACTGCAGCAGGTAGCTCAACTCTATGTAGACATGTTAATTCAGACCGCCGACCCCAGCGCTGCCTTCTGCTGGCACTGCAGAAGGTAGCTCACCACTGTGTAGACATGTTCCTTAGGACTGCCGAACCCAGCGCTGCCTTCTGCTGGCAATGAAGCAGGTAGCTCACCACTGTGTAGACATGTTCCTTCAGACTGCCGGCAAAAGCTCAGCATTCTGCTGGCACTGCAGCAGGTAGCTCACCACTGTGTTGACATGTTCCTTGAGACTGCCGACCCCAACGCAGTCTTCTGCTGGCACTGATGCAGGTAGCTCACCACTGTGCAGACATGTTCCTTCATACAGCCGGCCCCAGCGCAGCCTTCTGCTGGCCGTGCTGCAGGTAGCTCACCTCTATGTAGACATGTTCCTTCAGACGGCAGACCCCAGCGCAGTCTTCTGCTGGCACTGATGCAGGTAGCTCACCACTGTGTAGACATGTTCCTTCAGACTGACGGCCCCACTGCAGCTTTGTGCTGGCACTGCAACAGGTAGCTCACCACTGTGTAGACATTTTCCTTCAGACTGACGGCCAAGCGCTGCCTTCTGTTGGCACTGCAGCAGGTAGCTCACCAAAGTGTAGACATGTTCCTTCAGACTGACGGGCCCAACGCAGCCTTCTGCTCGCACTGCAGCAGGTAGCTCACCACTGTGTAAACACGTTCCTTCAGACTGCCGACCCCATCGCAGCCTTCTGCTGGCACTGCAGCAGGTCGCTCACCACTGTGTAGACATGTTCCTTCAGACTGACGGCAGCAGCACAACCTCCTGTAATCACTGCAGCACGTAGCTCACCACTGTGTAGACATGTTCCTTCAGTCTGCCGGCCCTAGCTCAGCATTCTGCTGTCACTGCAGCAGGAAGCTCACCACTGTGTAGACATGTTCCTTCAGACTGCCGGCAAAAGCGCAGCATTCTTCTGGCACTGCAGCACGTAGCTCACCACTGTGAAGACATGTTCCTTTAGACTGCCGACCACAGCGCAGCCTTCTGCTGGCACTGCAACAGGTAGCTCACCACTGTGTAGACATGTTCCTTCAGACTGCCAGCACCAGCACAGCCTTCTGCTGGCACTGCAGCAGGTAGCTCACCACTGTGTAGACATGTTCCTTCAGACTGCTGGCCCCAGCGCAGCCTTTTGCTGGAATTTCAGCAGCTAGCTCACCACTGTGTAGACATGTTACTTCAGACTGCCAGCACCAGCACAGCCTTCTGCTGGCACTGCAGCAGGTAGCTCTCCACTGTGTAGACATGTTCCTTCAGACTGCTGGCCCCAGCGCAGCCTTTTGCTGGAATTTCAGCAGCTAGCTCACCACTGTGTAGACATGTTCCTTTAGACTGCCGGCACCAGTGCAACCTTCTGCTGGCTCTGCAGCAGGTAGCTCACCACTGTGTAGACATGCTCCTTTAGATCTCTGGCCCCAGCAGAAACTTCTGCTGGCACTGCAGCAGGTAGCCCACCACTGTGTAGACATGTTCCTTCAATCTGCCGACCCCAGTGCAGGCTTCTGCTGGCACTGCAGCAGGTAGCTCACCACTGTGTAGACTTGTTCCTTCAGACTGACGGCCCCCGCACAGCCTTCTGCTGGTACTGCAGCAGGTAGCTCACCACTGTATAGACATGTTCCTTCAGACTGCCGGCCCCAGCACAGCCTTCTGCTGGCGCTGTAGCAGGTAGCTCACCACTGTGTAGACATGTTCCTTCAGACTGACGGCCCCAATGCAGCATTCTGCTGGCACTGCAGCAGGTAGCTCACCACTGTGTAAACACGTTCCTTCAGACTGCCGACCCCATCGCAGCCTTCTGCTGGCACTGCAGCAGGTCGCTCACCACTGTGTAGACATGTTCCTTCAGACTGACGGCAGCAGCACAACCTCCTGTAATCACTGCAGCACGTAGCTCACCACTGTGTAGACATGTTCCTTCAGTCTGCCGGCCCTAGCTCAGCATTCTGCTGTCACTGCAGCAGGAAGCTCACCACTGTGTAGACATGTTCCTTCAGACTGCCGGCAAAAGCGCAGCATTCTTCTGGCACTGCAGCACGTAGCTCACCACTGTGAAGACATGTTCCTTTAGACTGCCGACCACAGCGCAGCCTTCTGCTGGCACTGCAACAGGTAGCTCACCACTGTGTAGACATGTTCCTTCAGACTGCCAGCACCAGCACAGCCTTCTGCTGGCACTGCAGCAGGTAGCTCACCACTGTGTAGACATGTTGCTTCAGACTGCTGACCCCAGCGCAGCCTTTTGCTGGAATTTCAGCAGCTAGCTCACCACTGTGTAGACATGTTCCTTCAGACTGCCAGCACCAGCACAGCCTTCTGCTGGCACTGCAGCAGGTAGCTCACCACTGTGTAGACATGTTCCTTCAGACTGCTGGCCCCAGCGCAGCCTTTTGCTGGAATTTCAGCAGCTAGCTCACCACTGTGTAGACATGTTCCTTTAGACTGCCGGCACCAGTGCAACCTTCTGCTGGCACTGCAGCAGGTAGCTCACCACTGTGTAGACATGCTCCTTTAGATCTCTGGCCAAAGCAGAAACTTCTGCTGGCACTGCAGCAGGTAGCCCACCACTGTGTAGACATGTTCCTTCAATCTGCCGACCCCAGTGCAGGCTTCTGCTGGCACTGCAGCAGGTGGCTCACCACTGTGTAGACATGTTCCTTCAGTCTGTCGACCACAGCGCAACCTTCTGCTGGAACTGCAACAGGTAGCTCACCACTGTGTAGACATGTTCCTTCAGACTGCCGCCCAGAGCGCAGCCATTTGCTGGCACTGCAGCAGGTAGCTCACCACTGTGTAGACATGTTCCCTCAGACTGACGGACCCAGTGCAGCTTTCTGCTGGCACTGCAGCAGGTAGCTCACCACTGTGTAGACTTGTTTCTTCAGACTGACGGCCCCCGCGCCGCCGTCTGCTGGCACTGCAGCAGGTAGCTCACCACTGTGTAGACATGTTCCTTCAGACTGCCGGCCCCAGCACAGCCTTCTTCTGGCACTGTAGCAGGTAGCTCACCACTGTGTAGACATGTTCCTTCAGACTGACGGCCCCAACGCAGCATTCTGCTGGCACTGCAGCAGGTAGCTCACCACTGTGTAGACATTTTCCTTCAGACTGTCGGCCCCAGCGCAGCCTCCTGCTGGCACTGCAGCATGTAGTTCACCACTGTGTAGACATGTTCATCCAGACTGCCGACCCCACCGCAGACTTCTGCTGGCACTGAAGCAGGTAGATCACCACTGTGTAGACATGTTGCTTCAGACTGACGACCCCAGCGCAATCTTCTGCTGGCACTGAAGCAGGTAGCTCACCACTGTGTAAACATGTTCCTTCAGACTGCTGGCCCCAGCGCAGCCTTCTGCTTTCACTGCAGCAGGTAGCTCAGCACTGTGTAGACTTGTTCCTTCATACTGACGGCCCAACACAGCATTCTGCTCTCACTGCAGCAGGTAGCTCACCACTGTGTAGACATGTTCCTTCAGATTGTCGGCCCCAGCGCAGCCATCTGCTGGCACTGCAGCATGTAGCTCATCACTGTGTAGACATGTTCGTTCAGACTGCTGACCCCAGCGCGGCCTTCTGCTGGCACTGAAGCAGGTAGGTCACCACTGTGTAGACATGTTCCTTCAGACTAACGACCCCAGCGCAGTCTTCTGCTGGCACTGAAGCAGGTAGCTCAAAACTGTGTAAACATGTTCCTTCAGAAGGCCGGCCCCAGCGCAGCCTTCTGCTGGCACTGCAGCAGGTAGCTCACCACTGTGTAGACTTGTTCCTTCAGACTGACGGCCCCAGCACAGCCTTCTGCTGGCACTGCAGCAGGTAGCTCACCACTGTGTAGCCATGTTCCTTCAGACTGCCGGCCCCAGAGAAGCCTTCTGCTGGCACTGCAACAGGTAGCTCACCACTACGTAGGCATGATCCTTCAGACCACCGGCAACAGCGCAGCCTTCTGCTGGCACTGCAGCAGGTAGCTCTCCACTGTGTAGACATGTTCCTTCAGACTGACGGCCCCAGCGCAGCTTTGTGCTGGCACTGCAACAGGTAGCTCACCACTGTGTATACATTTTCCTTCAGACTGACGGCCCTAGCGCTGCCTTCTGTGGGCACTGCAGCAGGTAGCTCACCACTGTGTAGACATGTTCCTTCAGAATGACGGCCACAATGCAGCCTTCTGCTCGCACTGCAGCAGGTAGCTCAGCACTGTGTAGATGTGTTAATTCAGACTGCCGGTCCCAGAGCAGCCTACTGCTGGCACTGCGGCAGGTAGCTCACCACTGTGTATACATGTTCCTTCAGACAGACGGCTCCAGTGAAGGTTTCTGCTGGCATTGCAGCAGGTAGCTCACCACTGGGTAGACATGTTCCTTCAGTCTGCCGGCCCTAGCGCAGCCTTATGCTGTCACTGCAGCAGGTAGCTCACTACTGTGTAGACATATTCCTTCAGACTGCCGGCAAAAGCGCAGCATTCTGCTGGCACTGCAGCAGGTAGCTCACCACTGTGTAGACATGTTCTTTCAGACTGCCGACCCCAGCACAGCCGTCTGCTGGTACTGCAACAGGTAGCTCACCACTGTGTAGACATGTTCCTTCAGACTACCAGCCCCAGTGCAGCCTTCTGCTGGCACTGCAGCAGGTAGCTCACCACTGTGTAGACATGTTGCTTCAGACTGACAGCTCCAGCGCAGCTTTCTGCTGGCACTGCAGCAGGTAGCTCACCACTGTGTAGACATGTTCCTTTAGTCTGCCGGCCCTCGTGAAGCCTTCTGCTGTCACTGCAGCAGGTAGCTCACCACTGTGTAGACATGTTCCTTCAGACTGCCGACCCCAGCGCAGACTTCTGCTTTCACTGAAGCAGGTAGATCACCACTGCGTACACATGTTCCTTCAGACTGACGGCCCCTGTGTAGTTTTCTTCTGGCACTGCTCCAGGTAATTCACCACTGAGTAGACATGTTCCTTCACACTGACGGCCCCAACGCAGCTTTCTTTTGGCACTGTAGCAGGTAGCTCACAACTGTGTAGACATGTTCCTTCAGACTATCGGCCCCAGCGCAGCCTTCTTCTGGCACTGCAGCGGGTAGCTCACCACTGTGTAGAAATATTCCTTCAGGCTGCCGGCCATAGCGCAACCTTCTGCTGGCATTGCAGCAGGTGGCTCACCACTATGTAGAAGTGTTCTTCAGACTGCCGGCCGCAGCACTGAGTTCTGCTGGCAATGGAGCAGGTAGCTTTCCACTGTGTAGACATGTTCCTTCAGATGCCTGTCCCAGCGCAGCCTTCTGCTGGCACTGAAGCCGGTAGATCACCACTGTGAAGACATGTTCCTTCAGACTAACGGCGCCAGTGCAGTTTTCTGCTGGCACTGAAACAGGTAGATCACCACTGTGTAGAAATGTTCCTTCAGACTGACGGCCCCAGTGCAGTTTTCTGCTGGCACTGCACAAGGTAGCTCAAAACTGTGTAGACATGTACCTTCACACTGACGGCCCCAGTGCAGCTTTCTGCTGGCACTGCAGCAGGTAGCTCACCACTATGTAGACATGTTCCTTCATACTGCCGACCCCAGCGCAGTCTTCTGCTGGCACTGAAGCAGGTAGCTCACCACTGTGTAGACATGTTCCTTCAGCCTGCCGGACCCAGCGCAGCCTTCTACTGGCACTGCAACAGGTAGCTCACCACTGTGTTGACATGTTCCTTTAGACTGACGCCCCAGCGCAGTCTTCTGCTGGCACTGCAGCAGGTAGCTCACCACCGTGTAGACATGTTCCTTCAGACTGCCGGCCACAGCGCAGTCTTCTGCTGGCACTGATGCAGGTAGCTCATCACTGTGCAGACATGTTCCTTCAGACAGCCGACCCCAGCGCAGTCTTCTGCTGGCACTGAAGCAGGTAGATCACCACTGTGTAGACATGTTCCTTCAGACTGCTGGTAAAAGCGCAGCCTTCTGCTGGCACTGCAGCAGGTAGCTCACCAATGTGTAGACATGTTCCTTCAGACTTCCACCCCAGAGCAGTCTTCTTCTGGCAAAGAAGCAGGTAGCTCACCACTGTGCAGACATGTTCCTTCAGAGTGCTGGCCACAGCGCAGCTTCTGCTGGCACTGCAGCAGGTAGCTCACCACTGTGTAGACATGTTCCTTCAGACTGACGTCCCCAACGCAGCAATCTGCTGGCACTGCAGCAGGTAGCTCAGCACTGTGTACACATGTTATATAAGACTGACGGCCCCAGCGCAGCCTTCTGTTGGAATTGCAGCAGGTACCTCACCACTGTGTAGACATGTTCCTTCAGACTGCCGGCCCAAGCGCAGCTTTCTGCTGGCACTGCAGCAGGTAGCTCACCACTGTGTAGACATGCTCCTTCAGAGTAACGGCCCCAGTCTAGTTTTCTTCTGGCACTGCTCCAGGTAGCTCACCACTGTGTAGACATGTTCCTTCAGACTGACGGCCAAAGCGCAGCCTTCTGTTGGCACTGTAGCAGGTAGCTCACAACTGTGTAGATATGTTCCTTCAAATGCCGGCCCCAGCGCAGCCTTCTTCTGGCACTGCAGCGGTAAGCTCACCACTGTGTAGAAATTTTCCGTCAGGCTGCCGGCCATAGCGCAGCCTTCTGCTGGCATTGAGCAGGTAGCTCACCACTATGTAGACATGTTCCTTCAGACTGCCGGCCCCAGCGCAGCCTTCTGCAGGCAATGGAGCAGGTAGCTCACCACTGTGTAGACATGTTCCTTCAGACTGCAGGCTCCAGCGCAGCCTTCTGCTGGCACTGCAGCAGGTAGCTCACCACTGTGTAGACATGTTCCTTCAGATCTCCGACCCCAGCAGAAACTTCTGCTGGCACAGCAGCAGGTAGCTCACCACTGGGTTGACATGATCCTTCAGACTGCCGGCCTAAGCGCACCCTTCTGCTGGCACTGATGCAGGTAGCACACCACTGTGTAGACATGTTCCTTCAGACTGCCGGCCCCAGCGCTGCCATCTGCTGGCACTGCAGCAGGTAGCTCACCACTGTGTAGACATGTTCCTTCAGATCTGTGGAACCAGCAGAAACTTTTGCTGGCCATGCAGCAGGTAGCTCATCACTTTGTAGACATGTTCCTTCAGACTGCCGGCCCCAGTGCAGGCTTCTGCTGGCACTGCAGCATGTAGCTCAACACTGTGTAGACGTGTTCCTTCAGGCTGCCGGCCCCAGCGTAGCCTTCTGCTGGCACTGCAGCAGGTAGCTCACCACTGTGTAGCCATGTTCCTTCAGACTGCCGGCCACAGCGCAGCCTTCTGCTGGCACTGATGCAGGTAACTCACCTCTATGTAGACATGTTCCTTCAGACTAATGGCGCCAGTGCAGTTTTCTGCTGGCACTGAAGCAGGTAGATCACCACTGTGTAGACATGTTCATTCAGACTGACGGCCCCAGTGCAGTTTTCTGCTGGCACTGCACCAGGTAGCTCACCACTGTGTAGACATGTTCCTTCACACTGACGGCCCCAGTGCAGCTTTCTGCTGGCACTGCAGCAGGTAGCTCACCACTGTGTAGACATGTTCCTTCATACTGCCGACCCCAGCGCAGTCTTCTGCTGGCACTGAAGCAGGTAGCTCACCACTGTGTAGACATGTTCATTCAGACTGCCAGCCACAGCGCAGCCTTCTTCTGGCACTGATGCAGGTAGCTCACCACTCTGTAGACATGTTCCTTCAGACTGCCGGCCCCAGCGCAGTCTTCTGCTGGCACTGCAGCAGGTAGCTCGCCACTGTGTAGACATGTTCCATCAGCCTGCCAGCCCCAGTGCAGCCTTCTGCTGGCACTGCAGCAGGTAGCTCACCACTGTGTAGAGATGTTGTTTCAGACTGACAGCTCCAGCGCAGCTTTCTGCTGGCACTGCAGCAGGTAGCTCACCACTGTGTAGCCATGTTCCTTCAGACTGCCGGCCACAGCGCAGTCTTCTGCTGGCACTGATGCAGGTAGCTCATCACTGTGTTGACATCTTCCTTCAAACTGCCGGCCACAGCGTAGCCTTCTGCTGGCACTGCAGCAGGTAGCTCACCACTGTGTAGCCATGTTCCTTCAGACTGCCGGCCACAGCGCAGCCTTCTGCTTTCACTGATGCAGGTAGCTCATCACTGTGCAGACATGTTCCTTCAGACTGCCGGCCCCAGTGCAGCCATCTGCTGGCACTGCAGCAGGTAGCTCACCTCTATGTAGACATGTTCCTTCAGACAGCCGACCCCTGCGCAGTCTTCTGCTGGCACTGAAGCAGGTAGATCACCACTGTGTAGACATGTTCCTTCAGACTGCTGGTAAAAGCGCAGCCTTCTGCTGGCACTTCAGCAGGTAGCTCACCACTGTGTACACATGTTCCTTCAGACTTCCACCATAGCGCAGTCTTCTGCTGGCAACGAAGCAGGTAGCTCACCACTGTGCAGACATGTTCCTTCAGAGTGCTGGCCACAGCGCTATTTCTGCTGGCACTGCAGAAGGTAGCTCACCACGGTGTAGACATGTTCCTTCAGAATGCCAGCCCCATTGCAGTCTCCTGCTGACACTGCAGCAGGTAGTTCACCACTGTGTAGACATGTTCCTTCAGACTGCCGACCCCAGTGAAGTCTTCTGCTTTCACTGAAGCATGTAGCTCACCAATGTGTAGACATGTTCAGTAGATTGCTGACCCCAGCGCAGCCTTCTGCTGGCACTGAAGCAGGTAGTTCAACACTGTGTAGACTTGTTACTTCAGACTGCCGGCCCTAGCGCAGCCTACTGCTGGCACTGCAACAGGTAACTGCCCATTGTGTAGACATGTTCCATCAGATTTCTGGCCCCAGCACAGCCTTCTGCTGGCACTGTAACAGGTAGGTCACCACTGTGTAGACATGTTCCTTCAGACTGACGTCCCCAACGCAGCATTCTGCTGGCATTGCAGCAGGTAGCTCAGCACTGTGTACACATGTTATATCAGACTGACGGCCCCAGCGCAGCCTTCTGTTGGAATTGCAGCAGGTACCTCACGACAGTGTAGACATGTTCCTTCACACTGCCGGCCCAAGCGCAGCTTTCTGCTGGCACTGCAGCAGGGAGCTCACCACTGTGTAGATATTTTCCTTGAGACTGCCAGCGCAAACGCAGCCTTCTGCTGGCACTGCAGCACGTAGCTCACCACTGTGTAGACATGTTCCTTCAGACTGCCGGCCCCAGCGCTCCCTTCTGCTGGCATTGCAGCAGAAAGCTCACCACTGTGTAGACATGATCCTTCCAACTGTCTGCGCTGCGTAGTTTTCTGCTGGCACTGCAGCAGGTAGCTCACCACTGTGTACACATGTTCCTTCAGACTGCCGGCCCCAGCGCAGCCTTCTGCTGGCACTGCAGCAGGTAGCTCACCACTGTGTAGACGTGTTCCTTCAGACTGCCGGCCCCAGCGCAGCCTTCTGCTATCACTGCATCAGGTAGCTCACCACAGTGTAGACATGTTCCTTCAGACTGCCGGCCCCAGCGCAGCCGTCTGCTGGCACTGCAGCAGGTAGCTTACCACTGTGTAGGGACATGTTCCTTCAGATTGCCGGCCCCAGCGCAGCCATCTACTGGCACTGGTGCAGGTAGCTCACCACTGTGTAGACGTGTTCCTCCAGACTGCCGGCCCCAGCACAGATTTCTGCTCGCACTGCAACAGGTAGCTCACCACTGTGTAGACATGTTCCTTCAGACTGCCGACCCCAGCGCAGCCTTCTGCTGGCACTGCATCAGGTAGCTCACCACAGTGTAGACATGTTCCTTCAGACTGCCGACCCCAGCGCAGACTTCTGCTTTCACAGATGCAGGTAGATCACCACTGCATAGACATGTTCCTTCAGACTGACGGCCCCTGTGTAGTTTTCTTCTGGCACTGCTCAAGGTGGCTCGCCACTGTGCAGAAATGTTCCTTCAGACTGACGGCCCCAGCGCAGCGTTCTGTTGGCACTGTAGCAGGTAGCTCACAAGTGTGTAGACATGTTCCTTCAGACTGCCGGCCCCAGCGCAGCCTTCTTCTGGCACTGCAGTGGGTAGCTCACCACTGTGTAGACATGTTCCTTCAGCGCAGCCTTCTGTTGGCTCTGCAGCTGGTAGCTCACCACTGTGTAGACATGTTCCTTCAAACTGCCGACCCCAGCGCAGTCTTCTGCTGGCACTGAAGCAGGTAGATCACCACCGTGTAGACATGTTCCTTCAGACAGACGGCGCCAGTGCAGTTTTCTGCTGGCACTGAAGCAGGTAGATCACCACTGTGTAGACAGGTTCCTTCAGACTGACGGCCCCAGTGCAGTTTTCTGCTGGCACTGTACCAGGTAGTTCACCACTGTGTAGACATGTTCCTTCACACTGACGTCCCCAGTGCAGCTTTCTGCTGGCACTGCAGCAGGTAGCTCACCACTGTGTAGACATGTTCCTTCAGACTGCCGACCCCAGCGCAGTCTTCTGCTGGCACTGAAGCAGGTAGCTCACCACTGTGTAGACGTGTTCATTCAGACTGTTGGCCCCAGCGCAGCCTTCTGCTGGCACTGCAGCAGGTAGCACACCACTGTGTAGACATGTTCCTTCAGACTGCCGGCCCCAACGCAGCCTCCTGCTATCACTGCAGCAGGTAGCTCACCACTGTGAAGACATGTTCCTTCAGATTGCCGGGCCCAGTGCAGCCTTCTCCTGGCACTGCAGCAGGTAGCTCACCAGTGTGTACACATGTTCCTTCAGATCTCCGGCCCCTGGAGAAACTTCTGCTGGCACTGCAGCAGGTAGCTCACCCCTGTGTAGACATGTTCCTTCAAACTGCCGACCCCAGCGCGGTCTTCTGCTGGCACTGAAGCAGGTAGATCACCACCATGTAGACATGTTCCTTCAGACTGACGGCGCCAGTGCAGTTTTCTGCTGGCACTGAAGCAGGTAGATCACCACTGTGTAGACATGTTCCTTCAGACTGACGGCCCCAGTGCAGTTTTCTGCTGGCACTGCACCAGGTAGCTCACCACTGTGTAGACATGTTCCTTCAGACTGCCGGCCCCAGTGCAGTCTTCTGCTTTCATTGCAGCAGGTAGCTCACCACTGTGTAGACATGTTCCTCCAGTCTGCCGTCCCAGCGCAGCTATCTGCTGGCACTGCAACACGTAGCTCACCACTGTGTAGACATTTTCCTTCAGACTGCCGGCAAAAGTGCAGCATTCAGCTGGCACTGCAGCAGGTAGCTCAACACTGTGTAGACATGTTCCTTCAGACTGCCGACCCCAGCGCAGCCTTCTGCTGGCACTGCAGCAGGTAGCTCAACACTGTGTAGACATGTTCCTTCAGACTGCCGGCCCCAGCGCCGTCTTCTGGTGGCACAGAAGCAGTTAGATCACCACTGTGTAGACATGTTCCTTCAGACTAATGGCGCCAGTGCAGTTTTCTGCTGGCACTGAAGCAGGTAAATCACCACTGTGTAGACATGTTCCTTCAGACTGACGGCCCCAGTGCAGTTTTCTGCTGGCACTGCACCAGGTAGCTCACCACTGTGTAGGCATGTTCCTTCACACTGACGGCCCCAGTGCAGCTTTCTGCTGGCACTGCAGCAGGTAGCTCACCACTGTGTAGACATGTTCCTTCGTACAGCCGACCCCAGCGCAGTCTTCTGCTGGCACTGAAGCAGGTAGCTCACCACTGTGTAGACATGTTCCTTCAGACTGCCGGCCACAGCCCAGCCTTCTGCTGGCAATGAAGCAGGTAGCTCACCACTGTGCAGACATGTTCCTTCAGACTGCCAGCCCCAGCGCAGCTTTCTGCTGGCACTGCAGCAGGTACCTCACCACTGTGTAGCCATGTTCCTTCAGACTGCCGGCCACAGCCCAGCCTTCTGCTGTCACTGATGCAGGTAGCTCAACGCTGTGCAGACATGTTCCTTCAGACTGCCGGCCCCAGCGCACCCTTCTGCTGGCAATGAAGCAGGTAGCTCACCACTGTGCAGACATGTTCCTTCAGAGTGCTGGCCCCAGCGAGCCTTCTGCTGGCACTGCTGCAGGTAGCTCACCACTGTGGAGACAAGTTCCTTCAGACCGCCAGAACCACTGCAGTCTCCTGCTGGCACTGCTGCAGGCAACTCACCACGGTGAAGACATGTTCCTTCAGACTGCCGACCCCAGCGCAGTCTTCTGCTTTCACTGAACCATTTAGCTCACCACTGTGTAGACATGTTCCTTACGATTGCAGACCCCAGCGCAGCCTTCTGCTGGCACTGAAGCAGGTAGTTCGACACTGTGTAGACTTGTTCCTTCAGACTGCCAGCCCCAGCGCAGCGTTCTGTTGGCACTGTAGCAGGTAGCTCACAAGTGTGTAGACATGTTCTTCCAGACTGCCGGCCCCAGCGCAGCCTTCTTCTGGCACTGCAGTGGGTAGCTCACCACTGTGTAGACATGTTCCTTCAGCGCAGCCTTCTGTTGGCACTGCAGCTGGTAGCTCACCACTGTATAGACATGTTCCATCAAACTGCCGACCCCAGCGCAGTCTTCTGCTGGCACTGAAGCAGGTAGATCACCACCGTGTAGACATGTTCCTTCAGACTGACGGCGCCAGTGCAGTTTTCTGCTGGCACTGAAGCAGGTAGATCACCACTGTGTAGACATGTTCCTTCAGACTGACGGCCCCAGTGCAGTTTTCTGCTGGCACTGCACCAGGTAGCTCACCACTGTGTAGACATGTTCCTTCACACTGACGGCCCCAGTGCAGCTTTCTGCTGGCACTGCAGCAGGTAGCTCACCACTGTGTAGACATGTTCCTTCAGACTGCCGACCCCAGCGCAGTCTTCTGCTGGCACTGAAGCTGGTAGCTCACCACTGTGTAGACATGTTCATTCAGACTGTTGGCCCCAGCGCAGCCTTCTGCTGGCACTGCAGCAGGTAGCTCACCACTGTGTAGACATGTTCCTTCAGACTGCCGGCCCCAGCGCAGCCTCCTGCTATCACTGCAGCAGGTAGCTCACCACTGTGAAGACATGTTCCTTCAGATTGCCGATCCCAGTGCAGCCTTCTCCTGGCACTGCAGCAGGTAGCTCACCAGTGTGTAGACATGTTCCTTCAGATCTCCGGTCCCTGGAGAAACTTCTGCTGGCACTGCAGCAGGTAGCTCACCACTGTGTAGACATGTTCCTTCAGCTTGCCGGCCCAAGCGCACCCTTCTGCTGGCATTGCAGCAGGAAACTCAGCACTGTGTAGACGTGTTCCTTCAGACTTCCGTTCCCAGAGCAGCCTTCTGCTGGCACTGCAACAGGTAGCTCACCACTGTGTAGACATATTCCTTCAGACTGCCGTCCCCAAAGCAGTCTTCTGGTGGCACTCCAGCAAGTAGCTCACCACTGTGTAGGAATGTTCCTTCAGACAGCCGGCCCCAGTGCAGTCTTCTGCTTTCATTGCAGCAGGTAGCTCACCACTGTGTAGACATGTTCCTCCAGTCTGCCGTCCCAGCGCAGCTATCTGCTGGCACTGCAACAGGTAGCTCACCACTGTGTAGACATGTTCCTTCAGACTGCCGGCAAAAGTGCAGCATTCAGCTGGCACTGCAGCAGGTAGCTCAACATTGTGTAGACATGTTCCTTCAGACTGCAGACCCCAGCGCAGCCTTCTGCTGGCACTGCAGCAGGTAGCTCAACACTGTGTAGACATGTTCCTTCAGACTGCCGGCCCCAGCGCCGTCTTCTGGTGCCACTGAAGCAGTTAGATCACCACTGTGTAGACATGTTCCTTCAGACTAATGGCGCCAGTGCAGTTTTCTGCTGGCACTGAAGCAGGTAGATCACCACTGTGTAGACATGTTACTTCAGACTGACGGCCACAGCGCAGGATTCTTCTGGCACTGCAGCAGGTAGCTCACCACTGTTCAGACATGTTCCTTCAGACTGCTGGCCCCAGCGCAGTCTTCTGCTGGCACTGAAGCAGATAGCTCAACACTGTGTAGACATGTTCCTTGAGAATGCCGGCCAAATCGCACCCTTCTGCTGGCATTGCAGCAGGAAGCTCAGCACTGTGTTGACGTGTTCCTTCAGACTGCCGGTCCCAGAGCAGCCTTCTGCTGGCACTGCAGCAGGTAGCTCACCACTGTGTTGACATATTCCTTCAGACTGCCGGCCCCAGCGCAGTCTTCTGCTGGCCCTACCACAGGTAGCTCACCACTGTGTAGACATGTACCTTCAGAGTGCCGGCCAAACCACAGTCTTCATCTGGCACTGCAGCAGGTAGCTCACCACTGTGTAGACATTTTCCTTCAGACTGCCGGCAAAAGCGCAGCATTCTGCTGGCACTGCAGCAAGTAGCTCACCACTGTGTAGACATGTTCCTTCAGACTGCCGACCCCAGCGCAGTCTTCTGCTGGCATTGAAGCAGGTAGATCACCACTGTGTAGACATGTTCCTTATGACTACCGACCCCAGCGAAGCCTTCTGCTGGCACTGCAGCAGGTAGCTCACCACTGTGTAGAGATGTCCCTTCAGTCTGCCGGCCCAAGCGCAGCCTTCTGCATGCAATGCAGCAAGTAGCTCACCACTGTGTAGACATGTTCCTTCAGACTGCCGGCAAAAGTACAGCATTCTGCTGGCACTGCAGCAGGTAGGTCCCCACTGTGTAGACATGTACCTTCAGACTGCTGACCCCAGCGCAGTCTTCTGCTGGCACTGAAGCAGGTAGGTCACCACTGTGTAGACATGTTCCTTCAGACTGCCGACCCCAGCGCAGTCATCTGCTGGCACTGAAGCAGTTAGCTCACCACTGTGTTGACATGTTCCTTCAGACTGCGGGCCCCAGCGCAGTCTTCTGCTGGCACTGCAGCACGTAACTCACCACTGTGTAGACATGTTTCTTCAGACTGCCGGCAAAAGTACAGCATTCTGCTGGCACTGCAGCAGGTAGGTCACCACTGTGTAGACATGTACCTTCAGACTGCTGACCCCAGCGCAGTCTTCTGCTGGCACTGAAGCAGGTAGGTCACCACTGTGTAGACATGTTCCTTCAGACTGCCGGCAAAGGTGCAGCATTCTGCTGGCACTGCAGCAGGTAGCCAACCAATGTGTAGACATGTTCCTTCAGACTGCCGACCCCAGCGCAGTCATCTGCTGGCACTGAAGCAGTTAGCTCACCACTGTGTTGACATGTTCCTTCAGACTGCGGGCCCCAGCGCAGTCTTCTGCTGGCACTGCAGCAGGTAACTCACCACTGTGTAGACATGTTCCTTCAGACTGCCGGCAAAAGTGCAGCATTCTGCTGGCACTGCAGCAGGTAGCTCACCAATGAGTAGACATGTTCCTTCAGACTGCCGACCCCTGCGCAGTCTTCTGCTGGCACTGCAGCAGGTAGCTCACCTCTATGCAGACATGTTCCTTAGGACTGCCGACCCCAGCGCAGTCTTCTTCTATCACTGATGCATGTAGCTCACCACTGTGCAGACATGTTCCTTCAGACAGCTGGCCCCAGCGCAGCTTTCTGCTGGCACTGCAGCAGGTAGCTCACCTCTATGTGGACATGTTCCTTAGTACTGCCGAACCCAGCGCTGCCTTCTGCTGGCAATGAAGCAGGTAGCTCACCACTTTGCAGACATGTTCCTTGAGAGTGCTGGCCCCAGCGCAGACTTCTGCTGGCACTGCAGCAAGTAGCTCACCACTGTGTAGACATGTTCCTTCAGACTGCCAACACCAGTGTGGTCTCCTGCTGGCACTGCAACAGGTAGCTCACCACTGTGTAGACCTGTTCCTTAAGATTGCTGACCCCAGCGCAGCCTTCTGCTGGCACTGAAGCAGGTAGTTCACCACTGTGTAGTCTTGTTCCTTCAGACTGCCGGCCGCAGCTCAGCCTTCTGCTGGCACTGCAGCAGGTAGCTCACCACTGTGTAGACATGTTCCTTCAGACTGACGGACCTAGTGCAGCTTTCTGCTGGCACTGCAGCAGGTAGCTCACAACTGTGTAGACTTGTTCCTTCAGCCTGACGGCCCCCGCACAGCCTTCTGCTGGCACTGCAGCAGGTAGCTCACCAATGTGTAGACATGTTCCTTCAGCCTGCCGGCCCCAGCACAGCCTTCTGCTGGCACTGTAGCATGTAGCTCACCACTGTGTAGACATGTTCCTTCAGACTGACGGCCCCAACGCAGCATTGTGCTGGCACTGCAGCAGGTAGCTCACCACTGTGTAGAAATGTTCCTTCAGAGTGTCGGGCCCAGCGCAGCCTTCTGCTGGCACTGCAGCATGTAGCTCACCACAGTGTAGACATGTTCCTTCAGAACGCCGACCCCAGCGCAATCTTCTGCTGGCACTGAAGCAGGTAGCTCACCACTGTGTTGACATGATCCTTCAGACTGCCGGCGCCAGCGCAGTCTTCTGCTGGCACTGCATCAAGTAACTCACCACTGTTTAGACATGTTCCTACAGACTGCCGGCCCCAGTGCAGCCATCCTCTGGCACTGCAGCAGGTAGGTCACCACTGTGTAGATATGTTCCTTCAGACTGACGGCCCCAGTGTAGCTTACTGCTGGCACTGCAGCAGGGAGCTCACCACTGTGTAGACATGTTCCTTCAGACTGCCGACCCCAGCGCAGTCTTGTTGTGGCACTGAAGCAGGTAGCTCACCACTGTGTAGACATGTTGCTTCTGACTGCAGGCCCCAGCGCAACCTTCTGCTGGCACTGCAGCAGGTAGCTCACCGCTGTGTAGACATGTTCCTTTAGACAGCCAGCCCCAGCGCAGTCTTCTTCTGGCACTGCAGCAGGTAGCTCACCACTGTATAGACATGTTCCTTCAGACTGCCGGCCCCAGTGCAGACTTCTGCTGGCACTGCAGCAGGTAGCTCACCGCTGTGTAGACATGTTCCTTTAGACAGCCAGCCCCAGCGCAGCCTTCTGCTGGCACTGCAGCAGGTAGCTCACCACTGTGTAGACATGTTCCATGAGAGTGCCGGCCCCAGCGCAGCCTTTTGCTGGCACTGCAGCAGGTAGCTCACCACTGTGTAGACATGTTCCTTCAGACTGACAGCCCCAGCGCAGCCTTCTGCTGGCGCTGCAGCAGGAAGCTCACCACTGTGTAGACATGTTCCTTCAGACTGCCGGTCCCAGCGCAGCCCTATGCTGGCACTGCAGCAGGTAGCTCACCACTGTGTAGACATGTTCCTTCAGACTGCCGGCAAAAGCGCAGCATTGTGCTGGCATTGCTGCAGGTAACTCACCACTGTGTAGACATGTTCCTTCAGTCTTTCTGCCCCATCGCAGCCCTCTGTTGGCACTGCAGCAGGTAGCTCACCACTGTGTAGTCATGTTCCATCAGACTGACGGCCCCAGCGCAGCCTTCTGCTGGCACTGCATCAGGTAACTCACCACTGTGTAGACATGTTCCTTCAGACTGCCGGCCCCAGCGCAGCCTTCTGCTGGCACTGCAGCAGGTAGCTCACCACTGTGTAGACATGTTCCATGAGAGTGCCGGCCCCAGCGCAGCATTCTGCTGGCACTGCAGCAGGTAGCTCACCACTGTGTAGACATGTTAATTCAGACTGCCAGCCCCAGCGCAGCCTTCTGCTTTCGCTGCAGCAGGAAGCTTACTACTGAGTAGACGTGTTCCTTCAGACTGACGGTCCCAGCGCAGCCCTATGCTGGCACTGCAGCAGGTAGCTCACCACTGTGTAGACATGTTCCTTCAGACTGACGGCCACAGCGCAGAATTCTTCTGGCACTGCAGCAGGTAGCTCACCACTGTTCAGACATGTTCCTTCAGACTGCTGGCCCCAGCGCAGTCTTCTGCTGGCACTGAAGCAGATAGCTCAACACTGTGTAGACATGTTCCTTGAGAATGCCGGCCAAATCGCACCCTTCTGCTGGCATTGCAGCAGGAAGCTCAGCACTGTGTTGACGTGTTCTTTCACACTGCCGGTCCCAGAGCAGCCTTCTGCTGGCACTGCAGCAGGTAGCTCACCACTGTGTTGACATATTCCTTCAGACTGCCGGCCCCAGCGCAGTCTTCTGCTGGCACTACCACAGGTAGCTCACTATTGTGTAGACATGTACCTTCAGAGTGCCGGCCAAACCACAGTCTCCATCTGGCACTGCAGCAGGTAGCTCACCACTGTGTAGACATTTTCCTTCAGACTGCCAGCAAAAGCGCAGCATTCTGCTGGCACTGCAGCAGGTAGCTCACCACTGTGTAGACATGTTCCTTCAGACTGCCGACCCCAGCGCAGTCTTCTGCTGGCATTGAAGCAGGTAGATTACCACTGTGTAGACATGTTCCTTATGACTACCGACCCCAGCGAAGCCTTCTGCTGGCACTGCAGCAGGTAGCTCACCACTGTGTAGAGATGTTCCTTCAGTCTGCCGGCCCAAGCGCAGCCTTCTGCATGCAATGCAGCAAGTAGCTCACCACTGTGTAGACATGTTCCTTCAGACTGCCGGCAAAAGTGCAGCATTCTTCTGGCACTGCAGCAGGTAGCTCACCACTGTGTAGACATGTTCCTTCAGACTGCCGACCCCTGCGCAGTCTTCTGCTATCACTGATGCAGGTAGCTCACCACTGTGCAGACATGTTCCTTCAGACAGCTGGCCCCAGCGCAGCTTTCTGCTGGCACTGCAGCAGGTAGCTCACCTCTATGTGGACATGTTCCTTAGTACTGCCGAACCGAACGCTGCCTTCTGCTGGCAATGAAGCAGGTAGCTCACCACTGTGCAGACATGTTCCTTGAGAGTGCTGGCCCCAGCGCAGACTTCTGCTGGCACTCCAGCAAGTAGCTCACCACTGTGTAGACATGTTCCTTCAGACTGCCAACACCAGTGTGGTCTCCTGCTGGCACTGCAACAGGTAGCTCACCACTGTCTAGACCTGTTCCTTAAGATTGCTGACACCAGCGCAGCCTTCTGCTGGCACTGAAGCAGGTAGTTCACCACTGTGTAGTCTTGTTCCTTCAGACTGCCGGCCGCAGCTCAGCTTTCTGCTGGCACTGCAGCAGGTAGCTCACCACTGTGTAGACATGTTCCTTCAGACTGACGGACCTAGTGCAGCTTTCTGCTGGCACTGCAGCAGGTAGCTCACCAATGTGTAGACATGTTCCTTCAGACTGCCGACCCCAGCGCAGTCGTCTGCTGGCACTGAAGCAGTTAGCTCACCACTGTGTTGACATGTTCCTTCAGACTGCGGGCCCCAGCGCAGTCTTCTGCTGGCACTGCAGCAGGTAACTCACCACTGTGTAGACATGTTCCTTCAGACTGCCGGCAAAAGTGCAGCATTCTTCTGGCACTGCAGCAGGTAGCTCACCACTGTGTAGACATGTTCCTTCAGACTGCCGACCCCTGCGCAGTCTTCTGCTATCACTGATGCAGGTAGCTCACCACTGTGCAGACATGTTCCTTCAGACAGCTGGCCCCAGCGCAGCTTTCTGCTGGCACTGCAGCAGGTAGCTCACCTCTATGTGGACATGTTCCTTAGTACTGCCGAACCGAACGCTGCCTTCTGCTGGCAATGAAGCAGGTAGCTCACCACTGTGCAGACATGTTCCTTGAGAGTGCTGGCCCCAGCGCAGACTTCTGCTGGCACTGCAGCAAGTGGCTCACCACTGTGTAGACATGTTCCTTCAGACTGCCAACACCAGTGTGGTCTCCTGCTGGCACTGCAACAGGCAGCTCACCACTGTCTAGACCTGTTCCTTAAGATTGCTGACACCAGCGCAGCCTTCTGCTGGCACTGAAGCAGGTAGTTCACCACTGTGTAGTCTTGTTCCTTCAGACTGCCGGCCGCAGCTCAGCCTTCTGCTGGCACTGCAGCAGGTAGCTCACCACTGTGTAGACATGTTCCTTCAGACTGACGGACCTAGTGCAGCTTTCTGCTGGCACTGCAGCAGGTAGCTCACAACTGTGTAGACTTGTTCCTTCAGCCTGACGGCCCCCGCACAGCCTTCTACTGGCACTGCAGCAGGTAGCTCACCACTGTGTAGACATGTTCCTTCAGCCTGCCGGCCCCAGCACAGCCTTCTGCTGGCACTGTTGCAGGTAGCTCACCACTGTGTAGACATGTTCCTTCAGACTGACGGCCCCAACGCAGCATTGTGCTGGCACTGCAGCAGGTAGCTCACCACTGTGTAGACATGTTCCTTCAGAGTGTCGGGCCCAGCGCAGCCTTCTGCTGGCACTGCAGCATGTAGCTCACCACTGTGTAGACATGTTCCTTCAGAACGCCGACCCCAGCGCAATCTTCTGCTGGCACTGAAGCAGGTAGCTCACCAGTGTGTAGACATGTTCCTTCAGACTACCGACCCCAGCGCAGCCTTCTGCTGGCACTGCAGCATGTAGCTCACCACTGTGTAGACATGTTCCTTCAGAACGCCGACCCCAGCGCAATCTTCTGCTGGCACTGAAGCAGGTAGCTCACCACTGTGTAGACATGTTCCTTCAGACTACCGACCCCAGCGCAGCCTTCTGCTGGCACTGCAGCAAGTAGCTCACCACTGTGTAGACATGTTCCTTCAGACTGCCGACCCCAGCGCAGTCTTGTTGTGGCACTGAAGCAGGTAGCTCACCACTGTGTAGACATGTTGCTTCTGCTGCAGGCCCCAGCGCAACCTTCTGCTGGCACTGCAGCAGGTAGCTCACCGCTGTGTAGACATGTTCCTTTAGACAGCCAGCCCCAGCGCAGTCTTCTTCTGGCACTGCAGCAGGTAGCTCACCACTGTATAGACATGTTCCTTCAGACTGCCGGCCCCAGTGCAGACTTCTGCTGGCACTGCAGCAGGTAGCTCACCGCTGTGTAGACATGTTCCTTTAGACAGCCAGCCCCAGCGCAGCCTTCTGCTGGCACTGCAGCAGGTAGCTCACCACTGTGTAGACATGTTCCATGAGAGTGCCGGCCCCAGCGCAGCCTTTTGCTGGCACTGCAGCAGGTAGCTCACCACTGTGTAGACATGTTCCTTCAGACTGCCAGCCCCAGCGCAGCCTTCTGCTGGCGCTGCAGCAGGAAGCTCACCACTGTGTAGACATGTTCCTTCAGACTGCCGGTCCCAGCGCAGCCCTATGCTGGCACTGCAGCAGGTAGCTCACCACTGTGTAGACATGTTCCTTCAGACTGCAGGCAAAAGCGAAGCATTGTGCTGGCATTGCTGCAGGTAACTCACCACTGTGTAGACATGTTCCTTCAGTCTTTCTGCCCCATCGCAGCCCTCTGTTGGCACTGCAGCAGGTAGCTCACCACTGTGTAGTCATGTTCCATCAGACTGACGGCCCCAGCGCAGCCTTCTGCTGGCACTGCATCAGGTAACTCACCACTGTGTAGACATGTTCCTTCAGACTGCCGGCCCCAGTGCAGCCTTCTGCTGGCACTGCAGCAGGTAGCTCACCACTGTGTAGACATGTTCCATGAGAGTGCCGGCCCCAGCGCAGCCTTCTGCTGGCACTGCAGCAGGTAGCTCACCACTGTGTAGACATGTTAATTCAGACTGCCAGCCCCAGCGCAGCCTTCTGCTTTCGCTGCAGCAGGAAGCTTACTACTGAGTAGACGTGTTCCTTCAGACTGACGGTCCCAGCGCAGCCCTATGCTGGCACTGCAGCAGGTAGCTCACCATTGTGTAGACATGTTCCTTCAGACTGACGGCCACAGCGCAGAATTCTTCTGGCACTGCAGCAGGTAGCTCACCACTGTTCAGACATGTTCCTTCAGACTGCTGGCCCCAGCGCAGTCTTCTGCTGGCACTGAAGCAGATAGGTCAACACTGTGTAGACATGTTCCTTGAGAATGCCGGCCAAATCGCACCCTTCTGCTGGCATTGCAGCAGGAAGCTCAGCACTGTGTTGACGTGTTCCTTCACACTGCCGGTCCCAGAGCAGCCTTCTGCTGGCACTGCAGCAGGTAGCTCACCACTGTGTTGACATATTCCTTCAGACTGCCGGCCCCAGCGCAGTCTTCTGCTGGCACTACCACAGGTAGCTCACCATTGTGTAGACATGTACCTTCAGAGTGCCGGCCAAACCACAGTCTCCATCTGGCACTGCAGCAGGTAGCTCACCACTGTGTAGACATTTTCCTTCAGACTGCCAGCAAAAGCGCAGCATTCTGCTGGCACTGCAGCAGGTAGCTCACCACTGTGTAGACATGTTCCTTCAGACTGCCGACCCCAGCGCAGTCTTCTGCTGGCATTGAAGCAGGTAGATTACCACTGTGTAGACATGTTCCTTATGACTACCGACCCCAGCGAAGCCTTCTGCTGGCACTGCAGCAGGTAGCTCACCACTGTGTAGAGATGTTCCTTCAGTCTGCCGGCCCAAGCGCAGCCTTCTGCATGCAATGCAGCAAGTAGCTCACCACTGTGTAGACATGTTCCTTCAGACTGCCGGCAAAAGTGCAGCATTCTTCTGGCACTGCAGCAGGTAGCTCACCACTGTGTAGACATGTTCCTTCAGACTGCCGACCCCTGCGCAGTCTTCTGCTATCACTGATGCAGGTAGCTCACCACTGTGCAGACATGTTCCTTCAGACAGCTGGCCCCAGCGCAGCTTTCTGCTGGCACTGCAGCAGGTAGCTCACCTCTATGTGGACATGTTCCTTAGTACTGCCGAACCGAACGCTGCCTTCTGCTGGCAATGAAGCAGGTAGCTCACCACTGTGCAGACATGTTCCTTGAGAGTGCTGGCCCCAGCGCAGACTTCTGCTGGCACTGCAGCAAGTAGCTCACCACTGTGTAGACATGTTCCTTCAGACTGCCAACACCAGTGTGGTCTCCTGCTGGCACTGCAACAGGTAGCTCACCACTGTCTAGACCTGTTCCTTAAGATTGCTGACACCAGCGCAGCCTTCTGCTGGCACTGAAGCAGGTAGTTCACCACTGTGTAGTCTTGTTCCTTCAGACTGCCGGCCGCAGCTCAGCCTTCTGCTGGCACTGCAGCAGGTAGCTCACCACTGTGTAGACATGTTCCTTCAGACTGACGGACCTAGTGCAGCTTTCTGCTGGCACTGCAGCAGGTAGCTCACCAATGTGTTGACATGTTCCTTCAGACTGCCGACCCCAGCGCAGTCGTCTGCTGGCACTGAAGCAGTTAGCTCACCACTGTGTTGACATGTTCCTTCAGACTGCGGGCCCCAGCGCAGTCTTCTGCTGGCACTGCAGCAGGTAACTCACCACTGTGTAGACATGTTCCTTCAGACTGCCGGCAAAAGTGCAGCATTCTTCTGGCACTGCAGCAGGTAGCTCACCACTGTGTAGACATGTTCCTTCAGACTGCCGACCCCTGCGCAGTCTTCTGCTATCACTGATGCAGGTAGCTCACCACTGTGCAGACATGATCCTTCAGACAGCTGGCCCCAGCGCAGCTTTCTGCTGGCACTGCAGCAGGTAGCTCACCTCTATGTGGACATGTTCCTTAGTACTGCCGAACCGAACGCTGCCTTCTGCTGGCAATGAAGCAGGTAGCTCACCACTGTGCAGACATGTTCCTTGAGAGTGCTGGCCCCAGCGCAGACTTCTGCTGGCACTGCAGCAAGTGGCTCACCACTGTGTAGACATGTTCCTTCAGACTGCCAACACCAGTGTGGTCTCCTGCTGGCACTGCAACAGGTAGCTCACCACTGTCTAGACCTGTTCCTTAAGATTGCTGACACCAGCGCAGCCTTCTGCTGGCACTGAAGCAGGTAGTTCACCACTGTGTAGTCTTGTTCCTTCAGACTGCCGGCCGCAGCTCAGCCTTCTGCTGGCACTGCAGCAGGTAGCTCACCACTGTGTAGACATGTTCCTTCAGACTGACGGACCTAGTGCAGCTTTCTGCTGGCACTGCAGCAGGTAGCTCACAACTGTGTAGACTTGTCCTTCAGCCTGACGGCCCCCGCACAGCCTTCTACTGGCACTGCAGCAGGTAGCTCACCACTGTGTAGACATGTTCCTTCAGCCTGCCGGCCCCAGCACAGCCTTCTGCTGGCACTGTTGCAGGTAGCTCACCACTGTGTAGACATGTTCCTTCAGACTGACGGCCCCAACGCAGCATTGTGCTGGCACTGCAGCAGGTAGCTCACCACTGTGTAGACATGTTCCTTCAGAGTGTCGGGCCCAGCGCATCCTTCTGCTGGCACTGCAGCATGTAGCTCACCACTGTGTAGACATGTTCCTTCAGAACGCCGACCCCAGCGCAATCTTCTGCTGGCACTGAAGCAGGTAGCTCACCACTGTGTAGACATGTTCCTTCAGACTACCGACCCCAGCGCAGCCTTCTGCTGGCACTGCAGCAAGTAGCTCACCACTGTGTAGACATGTTCCTTCAGTCTGCCGGCCCAAGCGCAGCCTTCTGCTGGCACTGCAGCAAGTAGCTCACCACTGTGTAGACATGTACCTTCAGTCTGCCGGCCCAAGCGCAGGCTTCTGCTGGCACTGCAGCAAGTAGCTCACCACTGTGTACACATGCACAATCAGTCTGCCGGCAAAAGAGCAACATTCTGCTGGCACTGCAGCAGGCAGCGCACCACTGTGTAGACATGTTCCTTCAGGCTGTCGGCCCCAGCGCAGCCTTCTGCTGGCACTGCAGCATGTAGCTCACCACTGTGTAGACATGTTCCTTCAGAATGCCGACCCCAGCGCAATCTTCTGCTGGCACTGAAGCAGGTAGCTCACCACTGTGTTGACATGTTCCTTCAGACTGCCGTCCCCAGCGCAGTCTTCTGCTGGCACTGCAGCAGGTAGCTCACCACTGTGTAGATATGTTCCGTCAGACTGCCGACACCAGCGCAGTCTTCTGCTGGCACTGAAGCAGGTAGATCACCACTGTGTAGACATGTTCCTTCAGACTACCGACCCCAGCGCAGCCTTCTGCTGGCACTGCAGCAGGTAGCTCACTACTGTGTAGACATGTTCCTTCAGTCTGCCGGCCCAAGCGCAGCCTTCTGCTGGCACTGCAGCAAGTAGCTCACCACTGTGTAGACATGTTCCTTCAGTCTGCCGGCCCAAGCGCAGGCTTCTGCTGGCACTGCAGCAAGTAGCTCACCACTGTGTACACATGCTCCTTCAGACTGCCGGCAAAAGAGCAGCATTCTGCTGGCACTGCAACAGGCAACTCACCACTGTGTAGACATGTTCCTTCAGACTTTCTGCCCCATCGCAGCCCTCTTTTGGCACTGCAGAAGGTAGCTCACCACTGTGTAGACATGTTCCATCAGACTGACGGCCCCAGCGCAGCCTTCTGCAGGCACTGCATCAGGTAGCTCACCAGTGTGTAGATATGTTCCTTCAGACTGCCGGCCCCAGCGCAACCTTCTGCTGGCACTGCAGCAGGTAGGTCACCACTGTGTAGACATGTTCCTTCAGACTGCCGGCAAAAACGCAGCATTCTGCTTTCATTGCTGCAGGTAACTCACCACTGTGTAGACATGTTCCTTCAGACTTTCTGCCCCATCGCATCCCTCTGTTGGCACTGCAGAAGGTAGCTCACCACTGTGTAGACATGTTCCATCAGACTGACGGCCCCAGCGCAGCCTTCTGCAGGCACTGCATTAGTTAACTCACCACTGTGTAGACATGTTCCTTCAGACTGCCGGCCCCAGCGCAGCCTTCTGCTGGCACTGCACCAGGTAGCTCACCACTGTGTAGACATGTTCCTTCAGACTGACAGCTCCAGCGCAGGTTTCTGCTGGCACTGCAGCATGTAACTTACCACTGTGTAGACATGTTCCTTCAGACTGCCGGCCCCAGTGCAGCCTTCTGTTGGCAGTGCAGCAGGTACCTCACCACTGTGTAGACATGTTCCTTAAGAATGCAGGACCCAGCGCAGCCATCTGCTGGCACTGCATCAGGTAACTCACCACTGTGTAGACATGTTCCTTCAGACTGCCGGCCCCAGCGCAGCCTTCTGCTGGCACTGCACCAGGTAGCTCACCACTGTGTAGACATGTTCCTTCAGAATGCTGGCAAAAACGCAGCATTCTGCTGGCACTGCAGCAGGTAGCTCACCACTGTGTAGACATGTTCCTTCAGTCTGCCGGCCCCAGCGCAGCCTTCTGCTGGCACTGCAGCAGGTAGCTCACCACTATGTAGACATGTTCCTTCAGACTGCCGGCAAAAGCGAGCATTGTGCTGGCATTGCTGCAGGTAACTCACCACTGTGTAGACATGTTCCTTCAGACTTTCTGCCCCATCGCAGCCCTCTTTTGGCACTGCAGAAGGTAGCTCACCACTGTGTAGACATGTTCCATCAGACTGACGGCCCCAGCGCAGCCTTCTGCAGGCACTGCATCAGGTAGCTCACCAGTGTGTAGATATGTTCCTTCAGACTGCCGGCCCCAGCGCAACCTTCTGCTGGCACTGCAGCAGGTAGGTCACTACTGTGTAGACATGTCTTTCAGACTGCCGGCCACAGCGCAGTCATCTTCTGGCACTGAAGCTGGTAGTTCACCATTGTGTAGACATGTTCCTTCAGACTGTCGGAACCAGCGCAGTCTTCTGCTGGCACTGAAGGTGGTAGCTCACCACTGTGTAGACATGATCCTTCAGACTGCCAGCCTCAGTGCAGCCATCCTCTGGCACTGCAGCAGGTAGCTCAACACTGTGTAGACATGTTCCTTCAGACTGACGGAACCAGTGTAGCTTACTGCTGGCACTGCAGCAGGTAGCTCACCACTGTGTAGACATGTTCCTTCAGACTGCCGACCCCAGCGCAGTCTTGTGCTGGCACTGCAGCAGGTAGCTCACCACTGTGTAGACATGTTGCTTCTTACTGCAGGCCCCAGCGCAGCCTTCTGCTGGCACTGCAGCAGGTAGCTCACCACTGTGTAGACATGTTCCTTTAAACAGCCGGCCCCAGCGCAGTCTTCTTCTGGCACTGCAGCAGGTAGCTCACCACTGTGTAGACATGTTCCTTCATACTGCCGGCCCCAGTGCAGCCTTCTGCTGGCACTGCAGCAGGTAGCTCACCACTGTGTATACATGTTCCTTCGGACTGCCGGCCACAGCGCAGCCTTCTGCTGGCACTGCAGCAGGTATCTCACCACTGTGTAGACATGTACCATCAGACTGACGGCCACAGCGCAGGACTCTTCTGGCACTGCAGCTGGTAGATCACCACTGTGCAGACATGTTCCTTCAGACTGCTGGCCCCAGCGCAGTCTTCTGCTGGCACTGAAGCAGATAGCACAACACTGTGTAGACATGTTCCTTAAGAATGACGGCCCAAGCGCACCCTTCTGCTGGCATTGCAGCAGGAAGCTCAGCACTGTGTTGACGTGTTCCTTCAGACTGCTGGTCCCTGAGCAGCCTTCTGCTGGCTCTGCAGCAGGTAGCTCACCACTGTGTTGACATATTCCTTCAGACTGCCGGCCCCAGTGCAGTCTTCTGCTCACACTGAAGCAGGTAGATCACCACTGTGTAGACATGTTCCTTCACACTACCGACCCCAGCGCAGCCTTCTGCTGGCACTGCAGCAGGTAGCTCAAAACTGTGTAGACATGTTCCTTCAGACTGCCGGCAAAAGCGCAGCATTCTGCTGGCACGGGAGCAGGTAGCTCACCACTGTGTAGCCATGTTCCTTCAGACTGCCGACCAGAGCGCAATCTTCTGCTGGCACTGAAGCAGGTAGCTCACCACTGTGTAGACATGTTCCTTCAGACTGCCGGCCCCAGCGCAGTCTTCTGCTGGCACTGCAGCAGGTAGCTCACCACTGTGTAGACATGTTCCTTCAGACTGCCGGCAAAAGCGCAGCATTCTGCTGGCACTGCAGCAGGTAGCTCACCACTGTGTAAACATGTTCCTTCAGACTGCCGACCCCAGCGCAATCTTCTGCTGGCACTGAAGCAGGTAGCTCACCACTGTGTAGACATGTTCCTTCAGACTGCCGGCCCCAGTGCAGTCTTCTGCTGGCACTGAAGCAGGTAGATCACCACTGTGTAGACATGTTCCTTCACACTACCGACCCCAGCGCAGCCTTCTGCTGGCACTGCAGCAGGTAGCTCACCACTGTGTAGACATGTTCCTCCAGTCTGCCGGCTCAAGCGCAGCCTTCTGCATGCACTGCAGCAAGTAGCTCACCACTGTATAGACATGTTCCTTCAGACTGCCGGCAAAAGCACAGCATTCTGCTGGCACTGCAGCAGGTAGCTCACCACTGTGTAGACATGTTCCTTCAGACTGCCGACCCCAGCGCAGTCTCATGCTGGCAATGAAGCAGGTAGCTCACCACTGTGTAGACAGGTTCCTTCAGAGTGCTGGCCCCAGCGCAGCCTTCTGCTGGCACTGCAGCAGGTAGCTCACCACTGTGTAGACATGTTCCTTCAGACTGCCGACCCCAGCGCAGTCTTCTGCTGGCACCGATGCAGGTAGCTCACCACTGTGTAGATATGTTCCTTCAGAATGCAGGCCCCAGCGCAGCATTCTGCTGGCAGTGCCGCAGGTAGCTCACCTCTATGTAGACATGTTCCTTCAGACTGCCGACCCCAGCGCAGTCTTCTGCTATCACTGATGCAGGTAGCTCACCACTGTGCAGACATGTTCCTTCAGACAGCTGGCCCCAGCGCAGCTTTCTGCTGGCACTGCAGCAGGTAGCTCAACTCTATGTAGACATGTTAATTCAGACCGCCGACCCCAGCGCAGTCTTCTGCTGGCACTGAAGCAGGTAGATCACCACTGTGTAGACATGTTTCTTCAGACTGCTGGCCCCAGCGCTGCCTTCTGCTGGCACTGCAGCCGGTAGCTCACCACTGTGTAGACATGTTCCTTAGGACTGCCGAACCCAGCGCTGCCTTCTGCTGGCAATGAAGCAGGTAGCTCACCACTGTGTAGACATGTTCCTTCAGACTGCCGAACCCAGCGCTGACTTCTGCTGGCAATGAAGCAGGTAGTTCACCACTGTGCAGAAATGTTCCTTCAGAGTGCTGGCCCCAGCGCAGCCTTCTGCTGACACTGCAGCAGGTAGCTCACCACTGTGTAGACATGTTCCTTCAGACTGCCAGCCCCAGTGCGGTCTCCTGCTGGCCCTGCAGCAGGTAGCTCACCACTGTGCAGACATGTTCCTTCAGACTGACGGCCCCACCGCAGCTTTGTGCTGGCACTGCAACAGGTAGCTCACCACTGTGTAGACATTTTCCTTCAGACTGACGGCCCAAGCGCTGCCTTCTGTTGGCACTGCAGCAGGTAGCTCACCAAAGTGTAGACATGTTCCTTCAGACTGACGGGCCCAACGCAGCCTTCTGCTCGCACTGCAGCAGGTAGCTCACCACTGTGTAAACACGTTCCTTCAGACTGCCGACCCCATCGCAGCCTTCTGCTGGCACTGCAGCAGTTCGCTCACCACTGTGTAGACATGTTCCTTCAGACTGACGGCAGCAGCACAGCCTCCTGTAATCACTGCAGCACGTAGCTCACCACTGTGTAGACATGTTCCTTCAGTCTGCCGGCCCTAGCGCAGCATTCTGCTGTCACTGCAGCAGGAAGCTCACCACTGTGTAGACATGTTCCTTCAGACTGCCGGCAAAAGCGCAGCATTCTTCTGGCACTGCAGCACGTAGCTCACCACTGTGAAGACATGTTCCTTCAGACTGCCGACCCCAGCGCAGCCTTCTGCTGGCACTGCAACAGGTAGCTCACCACTGTGTAGACATGTTCCTTCAGACTGCCAGCACCAGCACAGCCTTCTGCTGGCACTGCAGCAGGTAGCTCACCACTGTGTGGACATGTTCCTTCAGACTGCTGGCCCCAGAGCAGCCTTTTGCTGGAATTTCAGCAGCTAGCTCACCACTGTGTAGACATGTTCCTTCAGACTGCCAGCACCAGCACAGCCTTCTGCTGGCACTGCAGCAGGTAGCTCACCACTGTGTAGACATGTTCCTTCAGACTGCTGGCCCCAGCGCAGCCTTTTGCTGGAATTTCAGCAGCTATCTCACCACTGTGTAGACATGTTCCTTTAGACTGCCGGCACCAGTGCAACCTTCTGCTGGCACTGCAGCAGGTAGCTCACCACTGTGTAGACATGTTCCTTTAGATCTCTGGCCCCAGCAGAAACTTCTGCTGGCACTGCAGCAGGTAGCCCACCACTGTGTAGACATGTTCCTTCAATCTGCCGACCCCAGTGCAGGCTTCTGCTGGCACTGCAGCAGGTAGCTCACCACTGTGTAGACTTGTTCCTTCAGACTGACGGCCCCCGCACAGCCTTCTGCTGGTACTGCAGCAGGTAGCTCACCACTGTATAGACATGTTCCTTCAGACTGCCGGCCCCAGCACAGCCTTCTGCTGGCGCTGTAGCAGGTAGCTCACCACTGTGTAGACATGTTCCTTCAGACTGACGGCCCCAATGCAGCATTCTGCTGGCACTGCAGCAGGTAGCTCACCACTGTGTAGATATGTTCTTTCAGACTGTCGGCCCCAGCGCAGACTTCTGCTGGCACTGCAGCATGTAGCTCACCACTGTGTAGTCATGTTCCTTCATACTTCCGACCCCAGCGCCGTCTTCTGCTGGCACTGAAGCATCTAGATCACCACTGTGTACACATGTTCCTTCAGACTGCCGGCCCCAGCGTAGCCTTCTGCTGGCACTGCAGCAGGTAGCTCACCACTGTGTAGACTTGTTCCTTCAGACTGACGGCTCCAGCACAGCCTTCTGCTGGCACTGCAGCAGGTAGCTCACCAATGTGTAGACATGTTCCTTCAGACTGCCGGCCCCAGCGCAGCCTTCAGCTGGCACTGCAGCAGGTAGCTCACCACTATGTAGACATGATCCTTCAGACCACCGGCAACAGCGCAGCCTTCTGCTGGCACTGCAGCAGGTAGCTCTCCACTGTGTAGACATGTTCCTTCAGACTGAAGGCCCCAGCGCAGCTTTGTGATGGCACTGCAACAGGTAGCTCACCACTGTGTATACATTTTCCTTCAGACTGACGGCCCTAGCGCTGCCTTCTGTTGGCACTGCAGCAGGTAGCTCACCACTATGTAGACATGTTCCTTCAGAATGACGGCCCCAACGCAGCCTACTGCTCGCACTGCAGCAGGTAGCTCAGCACTGTGTAGATGTGTTAACTCAGACTGCCGGTGCCAGAGCAGCCTACTGATGGCACTCCAACAGGTGGCTCACCACTGTGTAGACATGTTCCTTCAGTCTGTCGACCACAGCGCAACCTTCTGCTGGCACTGCAACAGGTAGCTCACCACTGTGTAGACATGTTCCTTCAGACTGCCGCCCAGAGCGCAGCCATTTGCTGGCACTGCAGCAGGTAGCTCACCACTGTGTAGACATGTTCCCTCAGACTGACGGACCCAGTGCAGCTTTCTGCTGGCACTGCAGCAGGTAGCTCACCACTGTGTAGACTTGTTTCTTTAGACTGACGGACCCCGCGCCGCCGTCTGCTGGCACTGCAGCAGGTAGCTCACCACTGTGTAGACATGTTCCTTCAGACTGCCGGCCCCAGCACAGCCTTCTTCTGGCACTGTAGCAGGTAGCTCACCACTGTGTAGAAATGTTCCTTCAGACTGACGGCCCCAACGCAGCATTCTGCTGGCACTGCAGCAGGTAGATCACCACTGTGTAGACATTTTCCTTCAGACTGTCGGCCCCAGCGCAGCCTCCTGCTGGCACTGCAGCATGTAGTTCACCACTGTGTAGACATGTTCATCCAGACTGCCGACCCCACCGCAGACTTCTGCTGGCACTGAAGCAGGTAGATCACCACTGTGTAGCCATGTTGCTTCAGACTGACGACCCCAGCGCAGTCTTCTGCTGGCACTGAAGCACGTAGCTCACCACTGTGTAAACATGTTCCTTCAGACTGCTGGCCCCAGAGCAGCCTTCTGCTGGCACTGCAGCAGGTAGCTCAGCACTGTGTAGACTTGTTCCTTCATACTGATGGCCCAACACAGCATTCTGCTCTCACTGCAGCAGGTAGCTCACCACTGTGTAGACATGTTCCTTCAGATTGTCGGCCCCAGCGCAGCCATCTGCTGGCACTGCAGCATGTAGCTCACCACTGTGTAGACATGTTCGTTCAGGCTGCCGACCCCAGCGCGGCCTTCTGCTGGCACTGAAGCAGGTAGATCACCACTGTGTAGACATGTTCCTTCAGACTGACGACCCCAGCGCAGTCTTCTGCTGGCACTGAAGCAGGTAGCTCAAAACTGTGTAAACATGTTTCTTCAGAAGGCCGGCCCCAGCGCAGCCTTCTGCTGGCACTGCAGCAGGTAGCTCACCACTGTGTAGACTTGTTCCTTCAGACTGACAGCCCCAGCACAGCCTTCTGCTGGCACTGCAGCAGGTAGCTCACCACTGTGTAGACATGTTCCTTCAGACTGCCGGCCCCAGAGCAGCCTTCTGCTGGCACTGCAACAGGTAGCTCACCACTACGTAGACATGCTCCTTCAGACCACCGGCAACAGCGCAGCCTTCTGCTGGCACTGCAGCAGGTAGCTCTCCACTGTGTAGACATGTTCCTTCAGACTGACGGCCCCAGCGCAGCTTTGTGCTGGCACTGCAACAGGTAGCTCACCACTGTGTATACATTGTCCTTCAGACTGACGGCCCTAGCGCTGCCTTCTGTGGGCACTGCAGCAGGTAGCTCACCACTGTGTAGACATGTTCCTTCAGAATGATGGCCACAACGCAGCCTTCTGCTCGCACTGCAGCAGGTAGCTCAGCACTGTGTAGATGTGTTAAATCAGACTGCCGGTCCCAGAGCAGCCTACTGCTGGCACTGCGGCTGGTAGCTCACCACTGTGTATACATGTTCCTTCGGACAGACGGCTCCAGTGAAGGTTTCTGCTGGCATTGCAGCAGGTAGCTCACCACTGGGTAGACATGTTCCTTCAGTCTGCCGGCCCTAGCGCAGCCTTCTGCTGTCACTGCAGCAGGTAGCTCACTACTGTGTAGACATGTTCCTTCAGACTGCCGGCAAAAGCGCAGCATTCTGCTTGCACTGCAGCAGGTAGCTCACCACTGTGTAGATATGTTCCTTCAGACTGCCGACCCCAGCGCAGCCTTCTGCTGGCACTGCAACAGGTAGCTCACCACTGTGTAGACATGTTCCTTCAGACTGCCAGCCCCAGTGCAGCCTTCTGCTGGCACTGCAGCAGGTAGCTCACCACTGTGTAGACATGTTCCTTCAGACTGCCGGCAAAAGCGCAGCATTCTGCTGGCACGGGAGCATGTAGCTCACCACTGTGTAGCCATGTTCCTTCAGACTGCCGACCAGAGCGCAATCTTCTGCTGGCACTGAAGCAGGTAGCTCACCACTGTGTAGACATATTCCTTCAGACTGCCGGCCCCAGCGCAGTCTTCTGCTGGCACTGCAACAGGTAGCTCACCAATGTGTAGAGATGTTCCTTCAGACTGCCGGCAAAAGCGCAGCATTCTGCTGGCACTGCAGCAGGTAGCTCACCACTGTGTAAACATGTTCCTTCAGACTGGCGACCCCAGCGCAATCTTCTGCTGGCACTGAAGCAGGTAGCTCACCACTGTGTAGACATGCTCCTTCAGACTGCCGGCCCCAGTGCAGTCTTCTGCTGGCACTGAAGCAGGTAGATCACCACTGTGTAGACATGTTCCTTCACACTACCGACCCCAGCGCAGCCTTCTGCTGGCACTGCAGCAGGTAGCTCACCACTGTGTAGACATGTTCCTCCAGTCTGCCGGCTCAAGCGCAGCCTTCTGCATGCACTGCAGCAAGTAGCTCACCACTGTATAGACATGTTCCTTCAGACTGCCGGCAAAAGCACAGCATTCTGCTGGCACTGCAGCAGGTAGCTCACCACTGTGTTGACATGTTCCTTTAGACTGCCGGCCCCAGCGCAGTCTTCTGCTGGCACTGCAGCAGGTAACTCACCACTCTGTAGACATGTTCCTTCAGACTGCCGGCAAAGTGCAGCATTTTGCTGGCACTGCAGCAGGTAGCTCACCACTGTGTAGCCATGTTCCTTCAGACTGCCGACCAGAGCGCAATCTTCTGCTGGCACTGAAGCAGGTAGCTCACCACTGTGTAGACATGTTCCTTCAGACTGCCGACCCCAGCGCAGTCTCCTGCTGGCAATGAAGCAGGTAGCTCACCACTGTGTAGACATGTTCCTTCAGAGTGCTGGCCCCAGCGCAGCCTTCTGCTGGCACTGCAGCAGGTAGCTCACCACTGTGTAGACATGTTCCTTCAGACTGCCGACCCCAGCGCAGTCTTCTGCTGGCACTGATGCAGGTAGCTCACCACTGTGTAGATATGTTCCTTCAGAATGCAGGCCCCAGCGCAGCATTCTGCTGGCAGTGCCGCAGGTCGCTCACCTCTATGTAGACATGTTCCTTCAGACTGCCGACCCCAGCGCAGTCTTCTGCTATCACTGATGCAGGTAGCTCACCACTGTGCAGACATGTTCTTTCAGACAGCTGGCACCAGCGCAGCTTTCTGCTGGCACTGCAGCAGGTAGCTCAACTCTATGTAGACATGTTAATTCAGACCGCCGACCCCAGCGCAGTCTTCTGCTGGCACTGAAGCAGGTAGCTCACCACTGGGTAGACATGTTCCTTCATTCTGCCGGCCCCAGCGCAGCCTTCTGCTGTCACTGCAGCAGGTAGCTCACTACTGTGTAGACATGTTCCTTCAGACTGCCGGCAAAAGCGCAGCATTCTGCTTGCACTGCAGCAGGTAGCTCACCACTGTGTAGACATGTTCCTTCAGACTGCCGACCCCAGCGCAGCCTTCTGCTGGCACTGCAACAGGTAGCTCACCACTGTGTAGACATGTTCCTTCTGACTGCCAGCCCCAGTGCAGCCTTCTGCTGGCACTGCAGCAGGTAGCTCACCACTGTGTAGACATGTTCCTTCAGACTGCCGGCAAAAGCGCAGCATTCTGCTGGCACGGGAGCAGGTAGCTCACCACTGTGTAGCCATGTTCCTTCAGACTGCCGACCAGAGCGCAATCTTCTGCTGGCACTGAAGCAGGTAGCTCACCACTGTGTAGACATGTTCCTTCAGACTGCCGGCCCCAGCGCAGTCTTCTGCTGGCACTGCAACAGGTAGCTCACCACTGTGTAGACATGTTCCTTCAGACTGCCGGCAAAAGCGCAGCATTCTGCTGGCACTGCAGCAGGTAGCTCACCACTGTGTAAACATGTTCCTTCAGACTGACGACCCCAGCGCAATCTTCTGCTGGCACTGAAGCAGGTAGCTCACCACTGTGTAGACATGCTCCTTCAGACTGCCGGCCCCAGTGCAGTCTTCTGCTGGCACTGAAGCAGGTAGACCACCACTGTGTAGACATGTTCCTTCACACTACCGACCCCAGCGCAGCCTTCTGCTGGCACTGCAGCAGGTAGCTCACCACTGTGTAGACATGTTCCTCCAGTCTGCCGGCTCAAGCGCAGCCTTCTGCATGCACTGCAGCAAGTAGCTCACCACTGTATAGACATGTTCCTTCAGACTGCCGGCAAGAGCACAGCATTCTGCTGGCACTGCAGCAGGTAGCTCACCACTGTGTTGACATGTTCCTTCAGACTGCCGGCCCCAGCGCAATCTTCTGCTGGCACTGCAGCAGGTATCTCACCACTCTGCAGACATGTTCCTTCAGACTGCCGGCAAAGTGCAGCATTTTGCTGGCACTAAAGCAGGTAGCTCACCACTGTGTAGCCATGTTCCATTAGACTGCCGACCAGAGCGCAATCTTCTGCTGGCACTGAAGCAGGTAGCTCACCATTGTGTAGACATGTTCCTTCAGACTGCCGACCCCAGCGCAGTCTCCTGCTGGCAATGAAGCAGGTAGCTCACCACTGTGTAGACATGTTCCTTCAGAGTGCTGGCCCCAGCGCAGCCTTCAGCTGGCACTGCAGCAGGTAGCTCACCACTGTGTAGACATGTTCCTTCAGACTGCCGACCCCAGCGCAGTCTTCTGCTGGCACTGATGCAGGTAGCTCACCACTGTGTAGATATGTTCCTTCAGAATGCAGGCCCCAGCGCAGCATTCTGCTGGCAGTGCCGCAGGTCGCTCACCTCTATGTAGACATGTTCCTTCAGACTGCCGACCCCAGCGCAGTCTTCTGCTATCACTGATGCAGGTAGCTCACCACTGTGCAGACATGTTCTTTCAGACAGCTGGCACCAGCGCAGCTTTCTGCTGGCACTGCAGCAGGTAGCTCAACTCTATGTAGACATGTTAATTCAGACCGCCGACCCCAGCGCAGTCTTCTGCTGGCACTGAAGCAGGTAGCTCACCACTGTGTAGACATGTTCCTTAGGACTGCCGAACCCAGCGCTGCCTTCTGCTGGCAATGAAGCAGGTAGCTCACCACTGTGTTGACATGTTCCTTGAGACTGCCGACCACAACGCAGTCTTCTGCTGGCACTGATACAGGTAGCTCACCACTGTGCAGACATGTTCCTTCATACAGCCGGCCCCAGCGCAGCCTTCTGCTGGCCGTGCTGCAGGTAGCTCACCTCTATGTAGACATGTTCCTTCAGACGGCAGACCCCAGCGCAGTCTTCTGCTGGCACTGATGCAGGTAGCTCACCACTGTGTAGACATGTTCCTTCAGACTGCTGGCCCCAGCGCTGCCTTCTGCTGGCACTGCAGCAGGTAGCTCACCACTGTGTAGACATGTTCCTTCAGACTGCCGAACCCAGCGCTGACTTCTGAGGGCAATGAAGCAGGTAGTTCACCACTGTGCAGAAATGTTCCTTCAGGGTGCTGGCTCCAGCGCAGCCTTCTGCTGACACTGCAGCAGGTAGCTCACCACTGTGCAGACATGTTCCTTCAGACTGACGGCCCCACCGCAGCTTTGTGCTGGCACTGCAACAGGTAGCTCACCACTGTGTAGACATTTTCCTTCAGACTGACGGCCCAAGCGCTGCCTTCTGTTTTCACTGCAGCAGGTAGCTCACCAAAGTGTAAACATGTTCCTTCAGACTGACGGGCCCAACGCAGCCTTCTGCTCGCACTGCAGCAGGTAGCTCACCACTGTGTAAACACGTTCCTTCAGACTGCCGACCCCATCGCAGCCTTCTGCTGGCACTGCAGCAGGTCGCTCACCACTGTGTAGACATGTTCCTTCAGACTGACGGCAGCAGCACAGCCTCCTGTAATCACTGCAGCACGTAGCTCACCACTGTGTAGACATGTTCCGTCAGTCTGCCGGCCCTAGCGCAGCATTCTGCTGTCACTGCAGCAGGAAGCTCACCACTGTGTAGACATGTTCCTTCAGACTGCCGGCAAAAGCGCAGCATTCTTCTGGCACTGCAGCACGTAGCTCACCACTGTGAAGACATGTTCCTTCAGACTGACGACCCCAGCGCAGCCTTCTGCTGGCACTGCAACAGGTAGCTCACCACTGTGTAGACATGTTCCTTCAGACTGCCAGCACCAGCACAGCCTTCTGCTGGAACTGCAGCAGGTAGCTCACCACTGTGTAGACATGTTCCTTCAGACTGCTGGCCCCAGCGAAGCCTTTTGCTGGAATTTCAGCAGCTAGCTCACCACTGTGTAGACATGTTCCTTTAGACTGCCGGCACCAGTGCAACCTTCTGCTGGCACTGCAGCAGGTAGCTCACCACTGTGTAGACATGTTCCTTTAGATCTCTGGCCCCAGCAGAAACTTCTGCTGGCACTGCAGCAGGTAGCCCACCACTGTGTAGACATGTTCCTTCAATCTGCCGACCCCAGTGCAGGCTTCTGCTGGCACTGCAGCAGGTAGCTCACCACTGTGTAGACTTGTTCCTTCAGACTGACGGCCCCCGCACAGCCTTCTGCTGGTACTGCAGCAGGTAGCTCACCACTGTATAGACATGTTCCTTCAGACTGCCGGCCCCAGCACAGCCTTCTGCTGGCGCTGTAGCAGGTAGCTCACCACTGTGTACACATGTTCCTTCAGACTGACGGCCCCAATGCAGCATTCTGCTGGCACTGCAGCAGGTAGGTCACCACTGTGTAGATATGTTCCTTCAGACTGTCGGCCCCAGCGCAGACTTCTGCTGGCACTGCAGCATGTAGCTCACCACTGTGTAGACATGTTCCTTTATACTTCCGACCCCAGCGCCGTCTTCTGCTGGCACTGAAGCATCTAGATCACCACTGTGTACACATGTTCCTTCAGACTGCCGGCCCCAGCGTAGCCTTCTGCTGGCACTGCAGCAGGTAGCTCACCAATGTGTACACTTGTTCCTTCAGACTGACGGCTCCAGCACAGCCTTCTGCTGGCCCTGCAGCAGGTAGCTCACCACTGTGTACACATGTTCCTTCAGACTGCCGGCCCCAGCGCAGCCTTCAGCTGGCACTGCAGCAGGTAGCTCACCACTATGTAGACATGATCCTTCAGACCACCGGCAACAGCGCAGCCTTCTGCTGGCACTGCAGCAGGTAGCTCTCCACTGTGTAGACATGTTCCTTCAGACTGAAGGCCCCAGCGCAGCTTTGTGCTGGCACTGCAACAGGTAGCTCACCACTGTGTATACATTTTCCTTCAGACTGACGGCCCTAGCGCTGCCTTCTGTTGGCACTGCAGCAGGTAGCTCACCACTGTGTAGACATGTTCCTTCAGTCTGCCGGTCCCAGAGCAGCCTACTGATGGAACTGCAACAGGTGGCTCACCACTGTGTAGACATGTTCCTTCAGTCTGTCGACCACAGCGCAACCTTCTGATGGCACTGCAACAGGTAGCTCACCACTGTGTAGACATGTTCCTTCAGACTGCCGCCCAGAGCGCAGCCATTTGCTGGCACTGCAGCAGGTAGCTCACCACTGTGTAGACATGTACCCTCAGATTGACGGACCCAGTGCAGCTTTCTGCTGGCACTGCAGCAGGTAGCTCTCCACTGTGTAGACATGTTTCTTCAGACTGACGGCCCCCGCGCCGCCGTCGGCTGGCACTGCAGCAGGTAGCTCACCACTGTGTAGACATGTTCCTTCAGACTGCCGGCCCCAGCACAGCCTTCTTCTGGCACTGTAGCAGGTAGCTCACCACTGTGTAGACATGTTCCTTCAGACTGACGGCCCCAACGCAGCATTCTGCTGGCACTGCAGCAGGTAGCTCACCACTGTGTAGACATTTTCCTTCAGACTGTCGGCCCCAGCGCAGCCTCCTGCTGGCACTGCAGCATGTAGTTCACCACTGTGTAGACATGTTCATGCAGACTGCCGACCCCACCGCAGACTTCTGCTGGCACTGAAACAGGTAGATCACCACTGTGTAGACATGTTGCTTCAGACTGACGACCCCAGCCTAGTCTTCTGCTTTCACTGAAGCAGGTAGCTCACCACAGTGTAAACATGTTCCTTCAGACAGCTGGCCCCAGCGCAGCCTTCTGCTGGCACTGCAGCAGGTAGCTCAGCACTGTGTAGACTTGTTACTTCATACTGACGGCCCAACACAGCATTCTGCTCTCACTGCAACAGGTAGCTCACCACTGTGTAGACATGTTCCTTCAGATTGTCGGCCCCAGCGCAGCCATCTGCTGGCACTGCAGCATGTAGCTCACCACTGTGTAGACATGTTCGTTCAGACTGCCGACCCCAGCGCGGCCTTCTGCTGGCACTGAAGCAGGTAGATCACCACTGTGTAGACATGTTCCTTCAGACTGACGAACCCAGCGCAGTCTTCTGCTGGCACTGAAGCAGGTAGCTCAAAACTGTGTAAACATGTTCCTTCAGAAGGCCAGCCCCAGCGCAGCCTTCTGCTGGCACTGCAGCAGGTAGCTCGCCACTGTGTAGACTTGTTCCTTCAGACTGACGGCCCCAGCACAGCCTTCTGCTGGCACTGCAGCAGGTAGCTCACCACTGTGTAGACATGTTAGCTCACCACTACGTAGACATGATCCTTCAGACCACCGGCAACAGCGCAGCCTTCTGCTGGCACTGCAGCAGGTAGCTCTCCACTGTGTAGACATGTTCCTTCAGACTGACGGCCCCAGCGCAGCTTTGTGCTGGCACTGCAGCAGGTAGCTCACCACTGTGTAGACATGTTCCTTCAGAATGACGGCCACAACGCAGCCTTCTGCTCGCACTGCAGCAGGTAGCTCAGCACTGTGTAGATGTGTTAATTCAGACTGCCGGTCCCAGAGCAGCCTACTGCTGGCACTGCGGCAGGTAGCTCTCCACTGTGTATACATGTTCCTTCAGACAGACGGCTCCAGTGAAGGTTTCTGCTGGCATTGCAGCAGGTAGCTCACCACTGGGTAGACATGTTCCTTCAGTCTGCCGGCCCTAGCGCAGCCTTCTGCTGTCACTGCAGCAGGTAGCTCACTACTGTGTAGACATGTTCCTTCAGACTGCCGGCAAAAGCGCAGCATTCTGCTGGCACTGCAGCAGGTAGCTCACCACTGTGTAGACATGTTCCTTCAGACTGCCAGCCCCAGTGCAGCCTTGTGCTGGCACTGCAGCAGGTAGCTCACCACTGTGTAGACATGTTGCTTCAGACTGACAGCTCCAGCGCAGGTTTCTGCTGGCACTGCAGCAGGTGGCTCACCACTGTGTAAACATGTTCCTTCAGTCTGTCGACCACAGCGCAACCTTCTGCTGGCACTGCAACAGGTAGCTCACCACTGTGTAGACATGTTCCATCAGACTGCCGCCCAGAGCGCAGCCATCTGCTGGCACTGCAGCAGGTAGCTCACCACTGTGTAGACATGTTCCCTCAGACTGACGGACAAAGTGCAGCTTTCTGCTGGCACTGCAGCAGGTAGCTCACCACTGTAGAGACTTGTTTCTTCAGACTGACGGCCCCCGCGCCGCCGTCTGCTGGCACTGCAGCAGGTAGCTCACCACTGTGTAGACATGTTCCTTCAGTCTGCCGGCCCCAGCACAGCCTCCTTCTGGCACTGTAGCAGGTAGCTCACCACTGTGTAGACATGTTCCTTCAGACTGACGGCCCCAACGCAGCATTCTGCTGGCACTGCAGCAGGTAGCTCACCACTGTTAGACATGTTCCTTCAGACCGTCGGCCCCAGCGCAGCCTCCTGCTGGCACTGCAGCATGTAGCTCACCACTGTGTAGACATGTTCATTCAGACTGCCGACCCCAGCGCAGACTTCTGCTGGCACTGAAGCAGGTAGATCACCACTGTGTAGACATGTTCCTTCAGACTGACGACCCCAGGGCAGTCTTCTGCTGGCACTGAAGCCTGTAGCTCACCACTGTGTAAACATGTTCCTTCAGAAGGCCATCCCCAGAGCAGCCTTCTGCTGGCACTGCAGCAGGTAGCTCACCACTGTGTAGACTTGTACCTTCAGACTGACGGCCCCAGCGCAGCCTTCTGCTGGCACTGCAGCAGGTAGCTCAGCACTGTGTAGACATGTTTCTTCACACTGACGACCCCAGCGCAGTCTTCTGCTGGCACTGAAGCCTGTAGCTCACCACTGTGTAAACATGTTCCTTCAGAAGGCCATCCCCAGAGCAGCCTTCTGCTGGCACTGAAGCAGGTAGATCACCACTGTGTATACATTTTCCTTCAGACTGACGGCCCTAGCGCTGCCTTCTGTTGGCACTGCAGCTGGTAGCTCTCCACTGTCAAGACATGTTCCTTCAGACTAACGGCCCCAGTGTAATTTTCTTCTGGCACTGCTCCAGGTAGCTCACTACTATGTAGACATGTTCCTTCAGACTGACGGCCACAGCGCAGCCTTCTGTTGGCACTGTAGCAGGTAGCTCACAACTGTGTAGATATGTTCCTTCTGACTGCCGGCCCCAGCGCAGCCTTCTTCTGGCACTGCAGCGGGAAGCTCACCACTGTGTAGAAATTTTCCTTCAGGCTGCCGGCCATAGCGCAGCCTTCTGCTGGCATTGCATCAGGTAGCTCACCACTGTGTAGACATGTTCCTTCAGACTGCCGGCCCCAGCGGAGCCTTCTGCTGGCAATGCAGCAGGTAGCTCACCACTGTGTAGACATGTTCCTTCAGATCTCCGACCATAGCAGAAACTTCTGCTGGCACTGCAGCAGGTAGCTCACCACTGGGTTGACATGTTCCTTCACACTGCCGGCCCCAGCGCAGCCTTCTGCTGGCAATGCAGCAGGTAGCTCTCCACTGTGAATACATGTTCCTTCAGACAGCCGGCTCCAGTGCAGTCTTCCGCTGGCATTGCAGCAGGTAGCTCACCACTGTGTAGACATGTTCCTTCAGTCTGCCGGCCCTAGTGCAGCCTTCTGCTGTCACTGCAGAAGGTAGCTCACCACTGTGTAGACATGTTCCTTCAGACTGCCGGCAAAAGCGCAGCATTCTGCTGGCACTGCAGCAGGTAGCTCACCACTGTGTAGACATGTTCCTTCAGACTGCCGACCCCAGCGCAGCCTTCTGCTTGCACTGCAACAGGTAGCTCACCACTGTGTAGACATGTTCCTTCAGACTGACGGCCCCAGCGCGGTCTTCATCTGGCACTGCAGCGGGTAGGTCACCACTGTGTAGACATGTTCCTTCAGACTGCCGGCCCCAGCGCAGCCTTCTGCTGGCACTTCAGCAGGTAGCTCACCACTATGTAGACATGATCCTTCAGACCACCGGCAACAGCGCAGCTTTCTGCTGGCACTGCAGCAGGTAGCTCTCAACTGTGTAGACATGTTCCTTCAGACTGACGGCCCCAGCGCATCTTTGTGCTGGCACTGCAACAGGTAGCTCACCACTGTGTAGAAATTTTCCTTCAGACTGACGGCCCTAGCGCTGCCTTCTGTTGGCACTGCAGCAGGTAGCTCACCACTGTGTAGACATGTTCCTTCAGACTGACGGCCCCAACGCAGCCTTCTGCTCGCACTGCAGCAGGTAGCTCAGCACTGTGTATACATGTTCCTTTAGACAGCCGGCTCCAGGGAAGTCTTCTGCTGGCATTGCAGCAGGTAGCTCACCACTGAGTAGACATGTTCCTTCAGTCTGCCGGCCCTAGCGCAGCCTTCTGCTGTCACAGCAGCAGGTAGCTCACCACTGTGTATACATGTTCCTTCAGACAGCCGGCTCCAGTGAAGTCTTCTGCTGGCTTTGCAGCAGGTAGCTCACCACTGAGTAGACATGTTCCTTCAGTCTGCCGGCCCTAGCGCAGCCTTCTGCTGTCACTGCAGCAGGTAGCTCACCACTGTGTAGACATGTTCCTTCAGACTGCCGGCAAAAGCGCAGCATTCTGCTGGCACTGCAGCAGGTAGCTCACCACTGTGTAGACATGTTCTTTCAGAGTGCCGACCCCAGCACAGCCGTCTGCTGGTACTGCAACAGGTAGCTCACCACTGTGTAGACATGTTCCTTCAGACTACCAGCCCCAGTGCAGCCTTCTGCTGGCACTGCAGCAGGTAGCTCACCACTGTGTAGACATGTTGCTTCAGACTGACAGCTCCAGCGCAGCTTTCTGCTGGCACTGCAGCAGGTAGCTCACCACTGTGTAGACATGTTCCTTCAGTCTGCCGGCCCTAGTGAAGCCTTCTGCTGTCACTGCAGCAGGTAGCTCACCACTGTGTAGACATGTTCCTTCAGACTGCCGACCCCAGCGCAGACTTCTGCTTTCACTGAAGCAGGTAGATCACCACTGCGTAGACATGTTCCTTCAGACTGACGGCCCCTGTGTAGTTTTCTTCTGGCACTGCTCCAGGTAATTCACCACTGAGTAGACATGTTCCTTCACACTGACGGCCCCAACGCAGCTTTCTTTTGGCACTGTAGGAGGTAGCTCACAACTGCGTAGACATGTTCCTTCAGACTATCGGCCCCAGCGCAGTCTTCTTCTGGCACTGCAGCGGGTAGCTCACCACTGTGTAGAAATATTCCTTCAGGCTGCCGGCCATAGCGCAGCCTTCTGCTGGCATTGCAGCAGGTGGCTCACCACTATGTAGAAGTGTTCTTCAGACTGCCGGCCGCAGCACTGCCTTCTGCTGGCAATGGAGCAGGTAGCTTTCCACTGTGTAGACATGTTCCTTCAGATGCCTGCCCCAGCGCAGCCTTCTGCTGGCACTGAAGCCGGTAGATCACCACTGTGTAGACATGTTCCTTCAGACTAACGGCGCCAGTGCAGTTTTCTGCTGGCACTGAAACAGGTAGATCACCACTGTGTAGAAATGTTCCTTAAGACTGACGGCCCCAGTGCAGTTTTCTGCTGGCACTGCACAAGGTAGCTCAAAACTGTGTAGACATGTTCCTTCACACTGACGGCCCCAGTGCAGCTTTCTGCTGGCACTGCAGCAGGTAGCTCACCACTATGTAGACATGTTCCTTCATACTGCCGACCCCAGCGCAGTCTTCTGCTGGCACTGAAGCAGGTAGCTCACCACTGTGTAGACATGTCCCTTCAGATTGCCGGCCCCAGCGCAGCCTTCTGCTGGCACTGCAGCAGGTAGCTCACCACTCTGTAGACATGTTCCTTCAGCCTGCCGGCCCCAGCGCAGCCTTCTACTGGCACTGCAACAGGTAGCTCACCACTGTGTTGACATGTTCCTTTAGACTGACGCCCCAGCGCAGTCTGTTGCTGGCACTGCAGCAGGTAGCTCACTACTGTGTGGACATGTTCCTTCAGACTGCCGGCCACAGCGCAGTCTTCTGCTGGCACTGATGCAGGTAGCTCATCACTGTGCAGACTTGTTCCTTCAGACTGCCGGCCCCAGCGCAGCCATCTGCTGGCACTGCAGCAGGTAGCTCACCTCTATGTAGACATGTTCCTTCGGACAGCCGACCCCAGCGCAGTCTTCTGCTGGCACTGAAGCAGGTAGATCACCACTGTGTAGACATGTTCCTTCAGACTGCTGGTAAAAACGCAGCCTTCTGCTGGCACTGCAGCAGGTAGCTCACCACTGTGTAGACATGTTCCTTCAGACTTCCACCCCAGAGCAGTCTTCTTCTGGCAACGAAGCAGGTAGCTCACCACTGTGCAGACATGTTCCTTCAGAGTGCTGGCCACAGCGCAGCTTCTGCTGGCACTGCAGCAGGTAGCTCACCACTGTGTAGACATGTTCCTTCAGACTGACGTCCCCAACGCAGCAATCTGCTGGCACTGCAGCAGGTAGCTCAGCACTGTGTACACATGTTATATCAGACTGACGGCCCCAGCGCAGCCTTCTGTTGGAATTGCAGCAGGTACCTCACCACTGTGTAGACATGTTCCTTCAGACTGCCGGCCCAAGCGCAGATTTCTGCTGGCACTGCAGCAGGTAGCTCACCACAGTGTAGACATTTTCCTTGAGACTGCCAGCGCAAACGCAGCCTTCTGCTGTCACTGCAGCAGGTAGCTCAACACTTTGTAGACTTATTCCCTCAGACTGACGGCCCCAGCGCAGCCTTCTGCTGGCACTGCAGCAGGTAGCTCAGCACTGTGTAGACATGTTGCTTCAGACTGCCGGCCCCAGCGCTGCCTTCTGCTGACACTGCAGCAGGTAGCTCACCACTGTGTAGACATGATCCTTCAGACTACCGGCAACAGCGCAGCCTTCTGCTGGCACTGCAGCAGGTAGCTCTCCACTGTCTAGACATGTTCCTTCAGAGTAAAGGCCCCAGTCTAGTTTTCTTCTGGCACTGCTCCAGGTAGCTCACCACTGTGTAGACATGTTCCTTCAGACTGACGGCCAAAGCGCAGCCTTCTGTTGGCACTGTAGCAGGTAGCTCACAACTGTGTAGATATGTTCCTTCAGACTGCCGGCCCCAGCACAGCCTTCTGCACGCAATGGAGCAGGTAGCTCACCACTGTGTAGACATGTTCCTTCAGAAGGCCGGCTCCAGCGCAGCCTTCTGCTGGCACTGCAGCAGGTAGCTCACCACTGTGTAGACATGTTCCTTCAGATCTCCGACCCCAGCAGTAACTTCTGCTGGCACTGCAGCAGGTAGCTCACCACTGGGTTGACATGATCCTTCAGACTGCCGGCCTAAGCGCACCCTTCTGCTGGCACTGATGCAGGTAGCACACCACTGTGTAGACATGTTCCTTCAGACTGCCGGCCCCAGCGCTGCCATCTGCTGGCACTGCCGCAGGTAGCTCACCACTGTGTAGACATGTTCCTTCAGACTGCCAGCCCCAGTGCAGCCTTCTGCTGGCACTGCAGCAGGTAGCTCAGCACTGTGTAGACATGTTGCTTCAGACTGACAGCTCCAGCGCAGCTTTCTGCTGGCACTGCAGCAGGTGGCTCACCACTGTGTAGACATGTTCCTTCAGTCTGATGGCCCCAGCGCAGCCTTCTGCTGGCACTTCAGCAGGTAGCTCACCACTGTATAGACATGTTCCTTCAGACTGCCGGCCCCAGTGCAGCCTTCTGCTGGCACTGCAGCAGGTAGCTCACCACTGTGTAGACATGTTCCTTCAGATCTGTGGCCCCAGCAGAAACTTCTGCTGGCCATGCAGCAGGTAGCTCATCACTTTGTAGACATGTTCCTTCAGACTGCCGGCCCCAGTGCAGGCTTCTGCTGGCACTGCAGCATGTAGCTCAACACTGTGTAGACGTGTTCCTCAGGCTGCCGGCCCCAGCGTAGCCTTATGCTGGCACTGCAGCAGGTAGCTCACTTCTGTGTAGCCATGTTCCTTCAGACTGCCGGCCACAGCGCAGCCTTCTGCTGGCACTGATGCAGGTAACTCACCTCTATGTAGACATGTTCCTTCAGACAGCCGACCCCAGGGCATTCTTCTGCTGGCAGTGAAGCAGGTAGCTCACCACTGTGTAGACATGTTCCTTCAGACTTCCACCCCAGCGCAGTCTCCTGCTGGCAACGAAGCAGGTAGCTCACCACTGTGCAGACATGTTTCTTCAGAGTGCTGGCCCCAGCGCAGCTTCTGCTGGCACTGCATCAGGTAGCTCACCACTGTGTAGACATGTTCCTTCAGAATGCCAGCCCGAGTGCAGTCTCCTGCTGGCACTGCAGCAGGTAGTTCACCACTGTGTAGACATGTTCCTTCAGACTACTGACCCCAGCGCAGTCTTCTGCATTCACTGAAGCAGGTAGCTCACCACTGTGCAGGACATGTTCCTTCAGAGTGCTGGCCCCAGCGCAGCCTTCTGCTGGCACTGCAACAGGTAGCTGCCCATTGTGCAGACATGTTCCTTCAGATTGCCGGCCCCAGCACAGCCTTCTGCTGGCACTGTAACAGGTAGCTCACCACTGTGTAGACATGTTCCTTCAGACTGACGTCCTCAACGCAGCATTCTGCTAGCATTGCAGCAGGTAGCTCACCACTGTGTAGGGACATGTTCCTTCAGATTGCCGGCCCCAGCGCAGCCTTCTGCTGGCACAGGTGCAGGTAGCTCACCACTGTGTAGACGTATTCCTTCAGACTGCCGGCACCAGCACAGCCTTCTGCTGGCACTGCAGCAGGTAGCTCACCACAGTGTAGACATGTTACTTCAGACTGCCGACCCCAGCGCAGACTTCTGCTTTCACTGATGCAGGTAGATCACCACTGCGTAGACGTGTTCCTTCAGACTGACGGCCCCTGTGTAGTTTTCTTCTGGCACTGCTCCAGGTAGCTCACCACTGAGTAGACATGTTCCTTCAGACTGACGGCCCCAGCGCACCCTTCTGGGGGCACTGTAGCAGGTAGCTCACAACTGTGTAGACATGTTCCTTCAGACTGTCGGCCCCAGCGCAGCCTTCTTCTGGCACTGCAGCGGGTAGCTCACCACTGTCTAGAAATTTTCCTTCAGGCTGCCGGCCATAGCGCAGCCTTCTGCTGGCATTGCAGCAGTTGGCTCACCACTATGTAGACATGTTCCTTCAGTCTGCCGGCCTAAGCGCAGCCTTCTGCTGGCACTGCAGCAGGTAGCTCACCACTGTGTAGACATGTTCCTTCAGACTGCCGGCCCAGCGCCGTCTTCTGGTGGCACTGAAGCAGGTAGATCACCACTGTGTAGACATGTTCCTTCAGACTAATGGCGCCAGTGGAGTTTTCTGCTGGCACTGAAGCAGGTAGATCACCACTGTGTAGACATGTTCCTTCAGACTGACGGCCCCAGTGCAGTTTTCTGCTGGCACTGCACCAGGTAGCTCACCACTGTGTAGACATGTTCCTTCACACTGACAGCCCCAGTGCAGCTTTCTGCTGGCACTGCAGCAGGTAGCTCACCACTGTGTAGACATGTTCCTTCATACTGCCGACCCCAGCGCAATCTTCTGCTGGCACTGAAGCAGGTAGCTCACCACTGTGTAGACATGTTCCTTCAGACTGCCAGCAACAGCGCAGCCTTCTTCTGGCACTGCAGCAGGTAGCTCACCACTATGTAGACATGTTCCTTCAGACTGCCGGCCCCAGCACAGTCTTCTGCTGGCACTGCAGCAGGTAGCTCGCCACTGTGCAGACATGTTCCATCTGCCTGCCAGCCCTAGTGCAGCCTTCTGCTGGCACTGCAGCAGGTAGCTCACCACTGTGTAGACATGTTGCTTCAGACTGACAGCTCCAGCGCAGCTTTCTGCTGGCACTGCAGCAGGTAGCTCACCACTGTGTAGCCATGTGTCTTCGGACTGCCGGCCACAGCGCAGTCTTCTGCTGGCACTGATGCAGGTAGCTCATCACTGTGTTGACATCTTCCTTCAGACTGCCGGCCACAGCGTAGCATTCTGCTGGCACTGCAGCAGGTAGCTCACCACTGAGTAGCCATGTTCCTTCAGACTGCCGGCCACAGCGCAGCCTTCTGCTGGCACTGATGCAGGTAGCTCACCTCTATGTAGACATGTTCCTTCAGACAGCCGACCCCTGCGCAGTCTTCTGCTGGCACTGAAGCAGGTACATCACCACTGTGTAGACATGTTCCTTCAGACTGCTGGTAAAAGCGCAGCCTTCTGCTGGCACTTCAGCAGGTAGCTCACCACTGTGTACACATGTTCCTTCAGACTTCCACCATAGCGCAGTCTTCTGCTAGCAACGAAGCAGGTAGCTCACCACTGTGCAGACATGTTCCTTCAGAGTGCTGGCCACAGTGCAGCTTCTGCTGGCACTGCAGCAGGTAGTTCACCACTGTGTAGACATGTTCCTTCAGACTGCCGACCCCAGTGAAGTCTTCTGCTTTCACTGAAGCATGTAGCTCACCAATGTGTAGACATGTTCAGTAGATTGCTGACCCCAGCGCAGCCTTCTGCTGGCACTGAAGCAGGTAGTTCAACACTGTGTAGACTTGTTACTTCAGACTGCCGGCCCTAGCGCAGCCTACTGCTGGCACTGCAACCGGTAGCTGCCCATTGTGTAGACATGTTCCATCAGATTTCCGGCCCCACCACAGCTTTCTGCTGGCACTGTAGCAGGTAGGTCACCACTGTGTAGACATGTTCCTTCAGACTGACGTCCCCAACGCAGCATTCTGCTGGCATTGCAGCAGGTAGCTCAGCACTGTGTACACATGTTATATCAGACTGACGGCCCCAGCGCAGCCTTCTGTTGGAATTGCAGCAGGTACCTCACGACTGTGTAGACATGTTCCTTCAGACTGCCGGCCCAAGCGCAGCTTTCTGCTGGCACTGCAGCAGGTAGCTCACCACTGTGTAGATATTTTCCTTGAGACTGCCAGCGCAAACGCAGCCTTCTGCTGGCACTGCAGCACGTAGCTCACCACTGTGTAGACATGTTCCTTCAGACTGCCGGCCCCAGCGCTCCCTTCTGCTGGCATTGCAGCAGAAAGCTCACCACTGTGTAGACATGATCCTTCCAACTGTCTGCGCTGCGTAGTTTTCTGCTGGCACTGCAGCAGGTAGCTCACCACTGTGTACACATGTTCCTTCAGACTGCCGGCCCCAGCGCAGCCTTCTGCTGGCACTGCAGCAGGTAGCTCACCACTGTGTAGACATGTTCCTTCAGACTGCCGGCCCCAGCGCAGCCTTCTGCTATCACTGCATCAGGTAGCTCACCACAGTGTAGACATGTTCCTTCAGACTGCCGGCCCCAGCGCAGCCGTCTGCTGGCACTGCAGCAGGTAGCTTTCCACTGTGTAGGGACATGTTCCTCCAGATTGCCGGCCCCAGCGCTGCCATCTACTGGCACTGGTGCAGGTAGCTCACCACTGTGTAGACGTGTTCCTCCAGACTGCCGGCCCCAGCACAGATTTCTGCTCGCACTGCAACAGGTAGCTCACCACTGTGTAGACGTGTTCCTTCAGACTGCCGGCCCCAGCTCAGCCTTCTGCTGGCACTGCAGAGGGTAGCTCACCACTGTGTAGACATGTTCCTTCAGACTGCCGACCCCAGCGCAGCCTTCTGCTGGCACTGCATCAGGTAGCTCACCACAGTGTAGACATGTTCCTTCAGACTGCCGACCCCAGCGCAGTCTTCTGCTTTCACAGAAGCAGGTAGATCACCACTGCATAGACATGTTCCTTCAGACTGACGGCCCCTGTGTAGTTTTCTTCTGGCACTGCTCCAGGTGGCTCGCCACTGTGCAGAAATGTTCCTTCAGACTGACGGCCCCAGTGCAGCGTTCTGTTGGCACTGTAGCAGGTAGCTCACAAGTGTGTAGACATGTTCCTCCAGACTGCCGGCCCCAGCACAGATTTCTGCTCGCACTGCAACAGGTAGCTCACCACTGTGTAGACGTGTTCCTTCAGACTGCCGGCCCCAGCGCAGCCTTCTTCTGGCACTGCAGTGGGTAGCTCACCACTGTGTAGACATGTTCCTTCAGCGCAGCCTTCTGTTGGCACTGCAGCTGGTAGCTCGCCACTGTGTAGACATGTTCCTTCAAACTGCCGACCCCAGCGCAGTCTTCTGCTGGCACTGAAGCAGGTAGATCACCACCGTGTAGACATGTTCCTTCAGACTGACGGCGCCAGTGCAGTTTTCTGCTGGCACTGAAGCAGGTAGATCACCACTGTGTAGACATGTTCCTTCAGACTGACGGCCCCAGTGCAGTTTTCTGCTGGCACTGCACCAGGTAGCTCACCACTGTGTAGACATGTTCCTTCACACTGACGGCTCCAGTGTAGCTTTCTGCTGGCACTGCAGCAGGTAGCTCACCACTGTGTAGACATGTTCCTTCAGACTGCCGACCCCAGCGCAGTCTTCTGCTGGCACTGAAGCAGGTAGCTCACCACTGTGTAGACATGTTCCTTCAGACTGCCGGCCACAGCGCAGCCTTCTGCTGGCACTGATGCAGGTAGCTCATCACTGTGCAGACATGTTCCTTCAGACTGCCGGCCCCAGCGCAGCCATCTGCTGGCACTGCAGCAGGTAGCTCACCTCTATGTAGACATGTTCCTTCAGACACCCGACCCCTGCGCAGTCTTCTGCTGGCACTGAAGCAGGTACATCACCACTGTGTAGACATGTTCCTTCAGACTGCTGGTAAAAGCGCAGCCTTCTGCTGGCACTTCAGCAGGTAGCTCACCACTGTGTACACATGTTCCTTCAGACTTCCACCATAGCACAGTCTTCTGCTGGCAACGAAGCAGGTAGCTCACCACTGTGCAGACATGTTCCTTCAGAGTGCTGGCCACAGTGCAGCTTCTGCTGGCACTGCAGCAGGTAGCTCACCACTGTGTAGACATGTTCCTTCAGAATGCCAGCCCCAGTGCAGTCTCCTGCTGGCACTGCAGCAGGTAGTTCACCACTGTGTAGACATGTTCCTTCAGACTGCCGACCCCAGTGAAGTCTTCTGCTTTCACTGAAGCATGTAGCTCACCAATGTGTAGACATGTTCAGTAGATTGCTGACCCCAGCGCAGCCTTCTGCTGGCACTGAAGCAGGTAGTTCAACACTGTGTAGACTTGTTACTTCAGACTGCCGGCCCTAGCGCAGCCTACTGCTGGCACTGCAACAGGTAGCTGCCCATTGTGTAGACATGTTCCATCAGATTTCCGGCCCCAGCACAGCTTTCTGCTGGCACTGTAGCAGGTAGGTCACCACTGTGTAGACATGTTCCTTCAGACTGACGTCCCCAACGCAGCATTCTGCTGGCATTGCAGCAGGTAGCTCAGCACTGTGTACACATGTTATATCAGACTGACGGCCCCAAAGCAGCCTTCTGTTGGAATTGCAGCAGGTACCTCACGACTGTGTAGACATGTTCCTTCAGACTGCCGGCCCAAGCGCAGCTTTCTGCTGGCACTGCAGCAGGTAGCTCACCACTGTGTAGATATTTTCCTTGAGACTGCCAGCGCAAACGCAGCCTTCTGCTGGCACTGCAGCACGTAGCTCACCACTGTGTAGACATGTTCCTTCAGACTGCCGGCCCCAGCGCTCCCTTCTGCTGGCATTGCAGCACAAAGCTCAACACTGTGTAGACATGATCCTTCCAACTGTATGCGCTGCGTAGTTTTCTGCTGGCACTGCAGCAGGTAGCTCACCACTGTGTACACATGTTCCTTCAGACTGCCGGCCCCAGCGCAGCCTTCTGCTGGCCCTGCAGCAGGTATCTCACCACTGTGTAGACATGTTCCTTCAGACTGCCGGCCCCAGCGCAGCCTTCTGCTATCACTGCATCAGGTAGCTCACCACAGTGTAGACATGTTCCTTCAGACTGCCGGCCCCAGCGCAGCCGTCTGCTGGCACTGCAGCAGGTAGCTTACCACTGTGTAGGGACATGTTCCTTCAGATTGCCGGCCCCAGCGCAGCCATCTACTGGTACTGGTGCAGGTAGCTCACCACTGTGTAGACGTGTTCCTCCAGACTGCCGGCCCCAGCACAGATTTCTGCTCGCACTGCAACAGGTAGCTCACCACTGTGTAGACGTGTTCCTTCAGACTGCCGGCCCCAGCTCAGCCTTCTGCTGGCACTGCAGAGGGTAGCTCACCACTGTGTAGACATGTTCCTTCAGACTGCCGACCCCAGCGCAGCCTTCTGCTGGCACTGCATCAGGTAGCTCACCACAGTGTAGACATGTTCCTTCAGACTGCCGACCCCAGCGCAGTCTTCTGCTTTCACAGAAGCAGGTAGATCACCACTGCATCGACATGTTCCTTCAGACTGACGGCCCCTGTGTAGTTTTCTTCTGGCACTGCTCCAGGTGGCTCGCCACTGTGCAGAAATGTTCCTTCAGACTGACGGCCCCAGCGCACCGTTCTGTTGGCACTGTAGCAGGTAGCTCACAAGTGTGTAGACATGTTCCTCCAGACTGCCGGCCCCAGCACAGATTTCTGCTCGCACTGCAACAGGTAGCTCACCACTGTGTAGACGTGTTCCTTCAGACTGCCGGCCCCAGCGCAGCCTTCTTCTGGCACTGCAGTGGGTAGCTCACCACTGTGTAGACATGTTCCTTCAGCGCAGCCTTCTGTTGGCACTGCAGCTGGTAGCTCACCACTGTGTAGACATGTTCCTTCAAACTGCCGACCCCAGCGCAGTCTTCTGCTGGCACTGAAGCAGGTAGATCACCACCGTGTAGACATGTTCCTTCAGACTGACGGCGCCAGTGCAGTTTTCTGCTGGCACAGAAGCAGGTAGATCACCACTGTGTAGACATGTTCCTTCAGACTGACGGCCCCAGTGCAGTTTTCTGCTGGCACTGCACCAGGTAGCTCACCACTGTGTAGACATGTTCCTTCACACTGACGGCTCCAGTGTAGCTTTCTGCTGGCACTGCAGCAGGTAGCTCACCACTGTGTAGACATGTTCCTTCAGACTGCCGACCCCAGCGCAGTCTTCTGCTGGCACTGAAGCAGGTAGCTCACCACTGTGTAGACATGTTCCTTCAGACTGCCGGCCACAGCGCAGCCTTCTGCTGGCACTGATGCAGGTAGCTCATCACTGTGCAGACATGTTCCTTCAGACTGCCGGCCCCAGCGCAGCCATCTGCTGGCACTGCAGCAGGTAGCTCACCTCTATGTAGACATGTTCCTTCAGACACCCGACCCCTGCGCAGTCTTCTGCTGGCACTGAAGCAGGTACATCACCACTGTGTAGACATGTTCCTTCAGACTGCTGGTAAAAGCGCAGCCTTCTGCTGGCACTTCAGCAGGTAGCTCACCACTGTGTACACATGTTCCTTCAGACTTCCACCATAGCACAGTCTTCTGCTGGCAACGAAGCAGGTAGCTCACCACTGTGCAGACATGTTCCTTCAGAGTGCTGGCCACAGTGCAGCTTCTGCTGGCACTGCAGCAGGTAGCTCACCACTGTGTAGACATGTTCCTTCAGAATGCCAGCCCCAGTGCAGTCTCCTGCTGGCACTGCAGCAGGTAGTTCACCACTGTGTAGACATGTTCCTTCAGACTGCCGACCCCAGTGAAGTCTTCTGCTTTCACTGAAGCATGTAGCTCACCAATGTGTAGACATGTTCAGTAGATTGCTGACCCCAGCGCAGCCTTCTGCTGGCACTGAAGCAGGTAGTTCAACACTGTGTAGACTTGTTACTTCAGACTGCCGGCCCTAGCGCAGCCTACTGCTGGCACTGCAACAGGTAGCTGCCCATTGTGTAGACATGTTCCATCAGATTTCCGGCCCCAGCACAGCTTTCTGCTGGCACTGTAGCAGGTAGGTCACCACTGTGTAGACATGTTCCTTCAGACTGACGTCCCCAACGCAGCATTCTGCTGGCATTGCAGCAGGTAGCTCAGCACTGTGTACACATGTTATATCAGACTGACGGCCCCAAAGCAGCCTTCTGTTGGAATTGCAGCAGGTACCTCACGACTGTGTAGACATGTTCCTTCAGACTGCCGGCCCAAGCGCAGCTTTCTGCTGGCACTGCAGCAGGTAGCTCACCACTGTGTAGATATTTTCCTTGAGACTGCCAGCGCAAACGCAGCCTTCTGCTGGCACTGCAGCACGTAGCTCACCACTGTGTAGACATGTTCCTTCAGACTGCCGGCCCCAGCGCTCCCTTCTGCTGGCATTGCAGCACAAAGCTCAACACTGTGTAGACATGATCCTTCCAACTGTATGCGCTGCGTAGTTTTCTGCTGGCACTGCAGCAGGTAGCTCACCACTGTGTACACATGTTCCTTCAGACTGCCGGCCCCAGCGCAGCCTTCTGCTGGCCCTGCAGCAGGTATCTCACCACTGTGTAGACATGTTCCTTCAGACTGCCGGCCCCAGCGCAGCCTTCTGCTATCACTGCATCAGGTAGCTCACCACAGTGTAGACATGTTCCTTCAGACTGCCGGCCCCAGCGCAGCCGTCTGCTGGCACTGCAGCAGGTAGCTTACCACTGTGTAGGGACATGTTCCTTCAGATTGCCGGCCCCAGCGCAGCCATCTACTGGTACTGGTGCAGGTAGCTCACCACTGTGTAGACGTGTTCCTCCAGACTGCCGGCCCCAGCACAGATTTCTGCTCGCACTGCAACAGGTAGCTCACCACTGTGTAGACGTGTTCCTTCAGACTGCCGGCCCCAGCTCAGCCTTCTGCTGGCACTGCAGAGGGTAGCTCACCACTGTGTAGACATGTTCCTTCAGACTGCCGACCCCAGCGCAGCCTTCTGCTGGCACTGCATCAGGTAGCTCACCACAGTGTAGACATGTTCCTTCAGACTGCCGACCCCAGCGCAGTCTTCTGCTTTCACAGAAGCAGGTAGATCACCACTGCATCGACATGTTCCTTCAGACTGACGGCCCCTGTGTAGTTTTCTTCTGGCACTGCTCCAGGTGGCTCGCCACTGTGCAGAAATGTTCCTTCAGACTGACGGCCCCAGCGCACCGTTCTGTTGGCACTGTAGCAGGTAGCTCACAAGTGTGTAGACATGTTCCTCCAGACTGCCGGCCCCAGCACAGATTTCTGCTCGCACTGCAACAGGTAGCTCACCACTGTGTAGACGTGTTCCTTCAGACTGCCGGCCCCAGCGCAGCCTTCTTCTGGCACTGCAGTGGGTAGCTCACCACTGTGTAGACATGTTCCTTCAGCGCAGCCTTCTGTTGGCACTGCAGCTGGTAGCTCACCACTGTGTAGACATGTTCCTTCAAACTGCCGACCCCAGCGCAGTCTTCTGCTGGCACTGAAGCAGGTAGATCACCACCGTGTAGACATGTTCCTTCAGACTGACGGCGCCAGTGCAGTTTTCTGCTGGCACTGAAGCAGGTAGATCACCACTGTGTAGACATGTTCCTTCAGACTGACGGCCCCAGTGCAGTTTTCTGCTGGCACTGCACCAGGTAGCTCACCACTGTGTAGACATGTTCCTCCAGTCTGCCGTCCCAGCGCAGATATCTGCTGGCACTGCAACAGGTAGCTCACCACTGTGTAGACATTTTCCTTCAGACTGCCGGCAAAAGTGCAGCATTCAGCTGGCACTGCAGCAGGTAGCTCAACACTGTGTAGACATGTTCCTTCAGACTGCCGACCCCAGCGCAGCCTTCTGCTGGCACTGCAGCAGGTAGCTCAACACTGTGTAGACATGTTCCTTCAGACTGCCGGCCCCAGCGCCGTCTTCTGGTGGCACTGAAGCAGTTAGATCACCACTGTGTAGACATGTTCCTTCAGACTAATGGCGCCAGTGCAGTTTTCTGCTGGCACTGAAGCAGGTAGATCACCACTGTGTAGACATGTTCCTTCAGACTGACGGCCCCAGTGCAGTTTTCTGCTGGCACTGCACCAGGTAGCTCACCACTGTGTAGACATTTTCCTTCAGACTGCCGGCAAAAGTGCAGCATTCAGCTGGCACTGCAGCAGGTAGCTCAACACTGTGTAGACATGTTCCTTCAGACTGCCGACCCCAGCGCAGCCTTCTGCTGGCACTGCAGCAGGTAGCTCAACACTGTGTAGACATGTTCCTTCAGACTGCCGGCCCCAGCGCCGTCTTCTGGTGGCACTGAAGCAGTTAGATCACCACTGTGTAGACATGTTCCTTCAGACTAATGGCGCCAGTGCAGTTTCCTGCTGGCACTGAAGCAGGTAGCTCACCACTGTGTAGACGTGTTCCTTCAGACTGCCGGCCCCAGCTCAGCCTTCTGCTGGCACTGCAGAGGGTAGCTCACCACTGTGTAGACATGTTCCTTCAGACTGCCGACCCCAGCGCAGTCTTCTGCTGGCACTGCATCAGGTAGCTCACCACAGTGTAGACATGTTCCTTCAGACTGCCGACCCCAGCGCAGTCTTCTGCTTTCACAGAAGCAGGTAGATCACCACTGCATAGACATGTTCCTTCAGACTGACGGCCCCTGTGTAGTTTTCTTCTGGCACTGCTCCAGATGGCTCGCCACTGTGCAGAAATGTTCCTTCAGACTGACGGCCCCAGCGCAGCGTTCTGTTGGCACTGTAGCAGGTAGCTCACAAGTGTGTAGACATGTTCCTCCAGACTGCCGGCCCCAGCACAGATTTCTGCTCGCACTGCAACAGGTAGCTCACCACTGTGTAGACGTGTTCCTTCAGACTGCCGGCCCCAGCGCAGCCTTCTTCTGGCACTGCAGTGGGTAGCTCACCACTGTGTAGACATGTTCCTTCAGCGCAGCCTTCTGTTGGCACTGCAGCTGGTAGCTCACCACTGTGTAGACATGTTCCTTCACACTGACGGCCCCAGTGTAGCTTTCTGCTGGCACTGCAGCAGGTAGCTCTCCACTGTGTAGACATGTTCCTTCAGACTACCGACCCCAGCGCAGTCTTCTGCTGGCACTGAAGCAGGTAGCTCACCACTGTGTAGACATGTTCATTCAGACTGTTGGCCCCAGCGCAGCCTTCTGCTGGCACTGCAGCAGGTAGCTCACCACTGTGTAGACATGTTCCTTCAGACTGCCGGCCCCAGCGCAGCCTCCTGCTATCACTGCAGCAGGTAGCTCACCACTGTGAAGACATGTTCCTTCAGATTGCCGGGCCCAGTGCAGCCTTCTCCTGGCACTGCAGCAGGTAGCTCACCAGTGTGTAGACATGTTCCTTCAGATCTCCGGCCCCTGGAGAAACTTCTGCTGGCACTGCAGCAGGTATCTCACCCCTGTGTAGACATGTTCCTTCAAACTGCCGACCCCAGCACAGTCTTCTGCTGGCACTGAAGCAGGTAGATCACCACCGTGTAGACATGTTCCTTCAGACTGACTGCGCCAGTGCAGTTTTCTGCTGGCACTGAAGCAGGTAGATCACCACTGTGTAGACATGTTCCTTCAGACTGACGGCCCCAATGCAGTTTTCTGCTGGCACTGCACCAGGTAGCTCACCACTGTGTAGACATGTTCCTTCACACTGACGGCCCCAGTGCAGCTTTCTGCTGGCACTGCAGCAGGTAGCTCAACACTGTGTAGACATGTTCCTTCAGACTGCCGACCCCAGCGCAGTCTTCTGCTAGCACTGAAGCAGGTAGCTCACCACTGTGTAGACATGTTCATTCAGACTGTTGGCCTCAGCGCAGCCTTCTTCTGGCACTGCAGTGGGTAGCTCACCACTGTGTAGACATGTTCCTTCAGCTTGCCGGCCCAAGCGCACCCTTCTGCTGGCATTGCAGCAGGAAACTCAGCACTGTGTAGACGTGTTCCTTCAGACTGCCGTTCCCAGAGCAGCCTTCTGCTGGCACTGCAACAGGTAGCTCACCTCTGTGTTGACATATTCCTTCAGACTGCCGTCCCCAGAGCAGTCTTCTGCTGGCACTGCAGCAAGTAGCTCACCACTGTGTAGGAATGTTCCTTCAGACAGCCGGCCCCAGTGCAGTCTTCTGCTTTCATTGCAGCAGGTAGCTCACCACTGTGTAGACATGTTCCTCCAGTCTGCCGTCCCAGCGCAGATATCTGCTGGCACTGCAACAGGTAGCTCACCACTGTGTAGACATTTTCCTTCAGACTTCCGGCAAAAGTGCAGCATTCAGCTGGCACTGCAGCAGGTAGCTCAACACTGTGTAGACATGTTCCTTCAGACTGCCGACCCCAGCGCAGCCTTCTGCTGGCACTGCAGCAGGTAGCTCAACACTGTGTAGACATGTTCCTTCAGACTGCCGGCCCCAGCGCCGTCTTCTGGTGGCACTGAAGCAGTTAGATCACCACTGTGTAGACATTTTCCTTCAGACTAATGGCGCCAGTGCAGTTTTCTGCTGGCACTGAAGCAGGTGGATCACCACTGTGTAGACATGTTCCTTCAGACTGACGGCCCCAGTGCAGTTTTCTGCTGGCACTGCACCAGGTAGCTCACCACTGAGTAGACATGTTCCTTCAGACTGCCGGCCCCTGCGCAGCCTTCTACTGGCACTGCAGCAGGTAGCTCACAACTCTGTAGACACGTTCCTTCAGACTGCCGGCCCCAGCGCAGTCTTCTGCTGGCACTGCAGCAGGTAGCTCGCCACTGTGTAGACATGTTCCATCAGACTGCCAGCCCCAGTGCAGCCTTCTGCTGGCACTGCAGCAGGTAGCTCACCACTGTGTAGACATGTTGCTTCAGACTGACAGCTCCAGCGCACCTTTCTGCTGGCACTGCAGCAGGTAGCTCACCACTGTGTAGCCATGTTCCTTCAGACTGCCGGCCACAGCGCAGACTTCTGCTGGCACTGATGCAGGTAGCTCATCACTGTGTTGACATCTTCCTTCAGAATGCCGGCCCCAGCGTAGCCTTCTGCTGGCTCTGCAGCAGGTAGCTCACCACTGTGTAGCCATGTTCTTTCAGACTGCCGGCCACAGCGCAGCCTTCTGCTGGCACTGATGCAGGTAGTTCATCACTGTGCAGACATGTTCCTTCAGACTGCCGGCCCCAGCGCAGCCATCTGCTGGCACTGCAGCAGGTAGCTCACCTCTATGTAGACATGTTCCTTCAGACAGCCGGCCCCAGTAGAGTCTTCTGCTGGCATTGCAGCAGGTAGCTCACCACTGTGTAGACATGTTCCTCCAGTCTGCCGTCCCAGCGCAGCTATCTGCTGGCACTGCAGCAGGTAGCTCACCACTGTGTAGACATGTTCCTTCAGACTGCCGGCCCCAGCGCAGCCTCCTGCTATCACTGCAGCAGGTAGCTCACCACTGTGAAGACATGTTCCTTCAGATTGCCGATCCCAGTGCAGCCTTCTCCTGGCACTGCAGCAGGTAGCTCACCACTGTGTAGACATGTTCCTTCAGACTGACAGCTCCAGCGCAGCTTTCTGCTGGCACTGCAGCAGGTAGCTCACCACTGTGTAGACATGTTCCTTCAGGCTGCCGACCCCAGCGCAGCCTTCTGCTGGCACTGCAACAGGTAGCTCACCACTTTGTAAACAAGTTCCTTCAGACTGACGGCCCCAGCGCGGTCTTCATCTGGCACTGCAGCAGGTAGCTCACCACTGTGTAGACATGTTCCTTCAGACAGCCGGCCCCAGAGCAGTCCTCTGGTGGCATTGCAGCAGGTAGCTCACCCCTGTGTAGACATGCTCCTTCAGTCTGCTGGACCCAGCGCAGCCTTCTGCTGGCACTGCAGCTGGTAGCTCACAACTGTGTATACATGTTCCTTCAGACAGCCGGCCCCAGCGCAGGCTTCTGCTGGCGCTGCAGCAGGTAGCTCACCACTGTGTTGCCATGTTCCTTCAGACTGCCAGCCCCAGCGCAGCTTTCTGCTGGCACTGCAGCAGGTACCTCACCACTGTGTAGCCATGTTCCTTCAGACTGCCGGCCACAGCCCAGCCTTCTGCTGTCACTGATGCAGGTAGCTCACCGCTGTGCAGACATGTTCCTTCAGTTTGCCGGCCCCAGCGCAGCCTTCCGCTGGCACTGCAGCAGGTAGCTCACCTCTATGTAGACATGTTCCTTCAGACTGCCGACCCCAGCCCAGTCTTCTGCTGGCACTGCAGCAGCTAGCTCACCACTGTGTAGACATGTTCCTTCAGACTGCCGACCCCAGCGCAGTCTTCTGCTGGCAATGAAGCAGGTAGCTCACCACTGTGCAGACATGTTCCTTCAGAGTGCTGGCCCCAGCGCAGCCTTCTGCTGGCACTGCTGCAGGTAGCTCACCACTGTGGAGACATGTTCCTTCAGACCGCCAGAACCACTGCAGTCTCCTGCTGGCACTGCAGCAGGTAACTCACCACGGTGAAGACATGTTCCTTCAGACTGCCGACCCCAGCGCAGTCTTCTGCTTTCACTGAACCATTTAGCTCACCACTGTGTAGACATGTTCCTTACGATTGCTGACCCCAGCGCAGCCTTCTGCTGGCACTGAAGCAGGTAGTTCGACACTGTGTAGACTTGTTCCTTCAGACTGCCGGCCCCAGCACAGACTTCTGCTGGCACTGTAGCAGATAGCTCACCACTGTGTAGACATGTTCCTTCAGACTGACGGCCCCAGTGCAGTTTTCTGCTTTCACTGCACCAGGTAGCTCACCACTGTGAAGATATGTTCCTTCACACTGACGGCCCCAGTGCAGCTTTCTGCTGGCACTGCAGCAGGCAGCTCACCACTGTGTAGACTTGTTCCTTCAGACTGCCGGCCCCAGCACAGACTTCTGCTGGCACTGTAGCAGATAGCTCACCACTGTGTAGACATGTTCCTTCAGACTGACGGCCCCAACGCAGCCTACTGCTGGCACTGCAGCTGGTAGCTCACCACTGTGTATACATGTTCCTTCAGACTGCCGGAACCAGCGCAGCTTTCTGCTGGAACTGCAGCAGGTAGCTCACCACTGTGTTGACATGTTCCTTCAGACTGCCAGCCCCAGCGCAGCTTTCTGCTGGCACTACAGCAGGTACCTCACCACTGTGTAGACATGTTCCTTCAGACTGCCGACCCCAGCGCAGTCTTCCGCTGGCACTGAAGCAGGTAGCTCACCACTGTGTAGACATGTTCATTCAGACTGTTGGCCACAGCGCAGCCTTCTTCTGGCACTGCAGTGGGTAGCTCACCACTGTGTAGACATGTTCCTTCAGCTTGCCGGCCCAAGCGCACCCTTCTGCTGGCATTGCAGCAGGAAACTCAGCACTGTGTAGACGTGTTCCTTCAGACTGCCGTTCCCAGAGCAGCCTTCTGCTGGCACTGCAACAGGTAGCTCACCACTGTGTAGACATGTTCCTTCAGACTGCCAGAACCACTGCAGTCTCCTGCTGGCACTGCTGCAGGTAACTCACCACGGTGAAGACATGTTCCTTCAGACTGCCGACCCCAGCGCAGTCTTCTGCTTTCACTGAACCATTTAGCTCACCACTGTGTAGACATGTTCCTTACGATTGCTGACCCCAGCGCAGCCTTCTGCTGGCACTGAAGCAGGTAGTTCGACACTGTGTAGACTTGTTCCTTCAGACTGCCGGCCCCAGCACAGACTTCTGCTGGCACTGTAGCAGATAGCTCACCACTGTGTAGACATGTTCCTTCAGACTGACGGCCCCAACGCAGCCTACTGCTGGCACTGCAGCTGGTAGCTCACCACTGTGTATACATGTTCCTTCAGACTGCCGGAACCAGCGCAGCTTTCTGCTGGAACTGCAGCAGGTAGCTCACCACTGTGTTGACATGTTCCTTCAGACTGCCAGCCCCAGCGCAGCTTTCTGCTGGCACTACAGCAGGTACCTCACCACTGTGTAGACATGTTCCTTCAGACTGCCGACCCCAGCGCAGTCTTCCGCTGGCACTGAAGCAGGTAGCTCACCACTGTGCAGACATGTTCCTTCAGAGTGCTGGCCCAAGCGCAGCCTTCTGCTGGCACTGCAACAGGCAGCTCACCACTGTGTAGACATGTTCCTTCAGACTGCCGGCAAAAGTGCAGCATTCAGCTGGCACGGCATTAGGTAGCTCAACACTGTGTAGACATGTTCCTTCAGACTGCCGACCCCAGCGCAGCCTTCTGCTGGCACTGCAGCAGGTAGCTCACCACTGTGTAGACATGTTGCTTCAGACTGACAGCTCCAGCGCACCTTTCTGCTGGCACTGAAGCAGTTAGATCACCACTGTGTAGACATGTTCCTTCAGACTGCCAGAACCACTGCAGTCTCCTGCTGGCACTGCTGCAGGTAACTCACCACGGTGAAGACATGTTCCTTCAGACTGCCGACCCCAGCGCAGTCTTCCGCTGGCACTGAAGCAGGTAGCTCACCACTGTGTAGACATGTTCATTCAGACTGTTGGCCATAGCGCAGCCTTCTTCTGGCACTGCAGTGGGTAGCTCACCACTGTGTAGACATGTTCCTTCAGCTTGCCGGCCCAAGCGCACCCTTCTGCTGGCACTGCAGCAGGTAGCTCACCACTGTGTAGACATGTTCCTTCAGACTGTCGACCCCAGCGCAGTCTTCTGCTGGCAATGAAGCAGGTAGCTCACCACTGTGCAGACATGTTCCTTCAGAGTGCTGGCCCAAGCGCAGCCTTCTGCTGGCACTGCAACAGGCAGCTCACCACTGTGTAGACATGTTCCTTCAGACTGCCGGCAAAAGTGCAGCATTCAGCTGGCACTGCATTAGGTAGCTCAACACTGTGTAGACATGTTCCTTCAGACTGCCGACCCCAGCGCAGCCTTCTGCTGGCACTGCAGCAGGTAGCTCAACACTGTGTACACATGTTCCTTCAGACTGCCGGCCCCAGCGCCGTCTTCTGGTGGCACTGAAGCAGTTAGATCACCACTGTGTAGACATGTTCCTTCAGACTAATGGCGCCAGTGCAGTTTTCTGCTGGCACTGAAGCAGGTAGATCACCACTGTGTAGACATGTTCCTTCAGACTGACAGCCCCAGTGCAGTTTTCTGCTGGCACTGCACCAGGTAGCTCACCACTGTGTAGACATGTTCCTTCACACTGACGGCCCCAGTGCAGCTTTCTGCAGGCACTGCAGCAGGTAGCTCACCACTGTGTAGACATGTTACTTCATACAGCCGACCCCAGCGCAGTCTTCTGCTGGCACTGAAGCAGGTAGCTCACCACTGTGTAGACATGTTCCTTCAGACTGCCGGCCCCAGCGCAGCCTTCTGCTGGCACTGCAGCAGGTAGCTCACCACTGTGTAGACATGTTCCATCAGACTGCCAGCCCCAGTGCAGCCTTCTGCTGGCACTGCAGCAGGTAGCTCGCCACTGTGTAGACATGTTCCATCAGACTGCCAGCCCCAGTGCAGCCTTCTGCTGGCACTGCAGCAGGTAGCTCACCACTGTGTAGACATGTTGCATCAGACTGACTGCTCCAGCGCAGCTTTCTGCTGGCACTGCAGCAGGTAGCTCACCACTGTGTAGCCATGTTCCTTCAGACTACCGGCCACAGCGCAGCCTTCTGCTGGCACTGATGCAGGTAGCTCATCACTGTGTTGACATCTTTCTTCAGACTGCCGGCCCCAGCGTAGCCTTCAGCTGGCACTGCAGCAGGTAGCTCACCACTGAGTAGCCATGTTCTTTCAGACTGCCGGCCACAGCGCAGCCTACTGCTGGCACTGATGCAGGTAGTTCATCTATGTGCAGACATGTTCCTTCAGACTGCCGGCCCCAGCGCAGCCATCTGCTGGCACTGCAGCAGGTAGCTCACCTCTATGTAGACATGTTCCTTCAGACAGCCGACCTCTGCGCAGTCTTCTGCTGGCACTGAAGCTCAGCACTGTGTAGACGTGTTCCTTCAGACTGCCGTTCCCAGAGCAGCCTTCTGCTGGCACTGCAACACGTAGCTCACCACTGTGTTGACATAATCCTTCAGACTGCCGTCCCCAGAGCAGTCTTCTGCTGGCACTGCAGCAAGTAGCTCACCACTGTGTAGACATGTTCCTCCAGTCTGCCGTCCCAGCGCAGCTATCTGCTGGCACTGCAACAGGTAGCTCACCACTGTGTAGACATGTTCCTTCAGACTGCCGGCAAAAGCGCAGCATTCAGCTGGCACTGCAGCAGGTAGCTCAACACTGTGTAGACATGTTCCTTCAGACTGCCGACCCCAGCGCAGCCTTCTGCTGGCACTGCAACAGGTAGCTCACCACTGTGTAGACATGTTCCTTCAGACTGCCGGCCCCAGTGCAGCCTTCTGCTGGCACTGCAGCAGGTAGCTCACCACTGTGTAGACATGTTCCTTCAGACTGACAGCTCCAGCGCAGCTTTCTGCTGGCACTGCAGCAGGTAGCTCACCACTGTGTAGACATGTTCCTTCAGGCTGCCGACCCCAGCGCAGCCTTCTGCTGGCACTGCAACAGGTAGCTCACCACTGTGTAAACAAGTTCTTTCAGACTGACGGCCCCAGCGCGGTCTTCATCTGGCACTGCAGCAGGTAGCTCATCATTGTGTAGACATGTTCCTTCAGACAGCCGGCCCCAGAGCAGTCTTCTGGTGGCATTGCAGCAGGTAGCTCACCCCTGTGTAGACATGTTCCTTCAGACTGCCGACCCCAGCGCAGTCTTCTGCTGGCAATGAAGCAGGTAGCTCACCACTGTGCAGACATGTTCCTTCAGAGTGCTGGCCACAGCGCAGCCTTCTGCTGGCACTGCTGCAGGTAGCTCACCACTGTGTAGACATGTTCCTTCAGACCGCCAGAACCACTGCAGTCTCCTGCTGGCACTGCTGCAGGTAACTCACCACGGTGAAGACATGTTCCTTCAGATTGCCGACCCCAGCGCAGTCTTCTGCTTTCACTGAACCATTTAGCTCACCACTGTGTAGACATGTTCCTTACGATTGCTGACCCCAGCGCAGCCTTCTGCTGGCACTGAAGCAGGTAGTTCGACACTGTGTAGACTTGTTCCTTCAGACTGCCGGCCCCAGCGCAGCGTTCTGTTGGCACTGTTGCAGGTAGTTCACAAGTGTGTAGACATGTTCCTTCAGACTGCCGGCCCCAGCGCAGCCTTCTTCTGGCACTGCAGTGGGTAGCTCACCACTGTGTAGACATGTTCCTTCAGCGCAGCCTTCTTTTGGCACTGCAGCTGGTAGCTCACCACTGTATAGACATGTTCCTTCAAACTGCCGACCCCAGCGCAGTCTTCTGCTGGCACTGAAGCAGGTAGATCACCACCGTGTAGACATGTTCCTTCAGACTGACGGCGCCAGTGCAGTTTTCTGCTGGCACTGAAGCAGGTAGCTCACCACTGTGTAGACATGTTCCTTCACACTGACGGCCCCAGTGCAGCTTTCTGCTGGCACTGCAGCAGGTAGCTCACCACTGTGTTGACATGTTCCTTCAGACTGCCGACCCCAGCGCAGTCTTCTGCTGGCACTGAAGCAGGTAGCTCACCACTGTGTAGACATGTTCATACAGACTGTTGGCCCCAGCGCAGCCTTCTGCTGGCACTGCAGCTGGTAGCTCACCACTGTGTAGACATGTTCCTTCAGACTGCCGGCCCCAGCGCAGCCTCCTGCTATCACTGCAGCAGGTAGCTCACCACTGTGAAGACATGTTCCTTCAGATGCCGGGCCCAGTGCAGCCTTCTCCTGGCACTGCAGCAGGTAGCTCACCAGTGTGTTGACATGTTCCCTCAGATCTCCGGCCCCTGGAGAAACTTCTGCTGGCACTGCAGCAGGTAGCTCACCACTGTGTAGACATGTTCCTTCAGCTTGCCGGCCCAAGCGCACCCTTCTGCTTGCATTGCAGCAGGAAACTCAGCACTGTGTAGACGTGTTCCTTCAGACTTCCGTTCCCAGAGCAGCCTTCTGCTGGCACTGCATCAGGTAGCTCACCACTGTGTAGACATGTTCCTTCAGACTGCCGTCCCCAGTGCAGTCTTCTGCTTTCATTGCAGCAGGTAGCTCACCACTGTGTAGACATGTTCCTCCAGTCTGCCGTCCCAGCGCAGCTATCTGCTGGCACTGCAACAGGTAGCTCACCACTGTGTAGACATGTTCCTTCTGACTGCCGGCAAAAGTGCAGCGTTCAGCTGGCACTGCAGCAGGTAGCTCAACACTGTGTAGACATGTTCCTTCAGACTGACGGCCCCAGTGCAGTTTTCTGCTGGCACTGCACCAGGTAGCTCACCACTGTGTAGACATGTTCCTTCACACTGACGGCCCCAGTGCAGCTTTCTGCTGGCACTGCAGCAGGTAGCTCACCACTGTGTAGACATGTTCCTTATTACTACCGACCCCAGCGCAGTCTTCTGCTGGCACTGAAGCAGGTAGCTCACCACTGTGTAGACATGTTCCTTCAGACTGCCGGCCCCAGCGCAGCCTTCTGCTGGCACTGCAGCAGGTAGCTCACAACTCTGTAGACATGTTCCTTCAGACTGCCGGCCACAGCGCAATCTTCTGCTGGCACTGCAGCAGGTAGCTCGCCACTGTGTAGACATGTTCCATCAGACTGCCAGCCCCAGTGCAGCCTTCTGCTGGCACTCCAGGAGGTAGCTCACCACTGTGTAGACGTGTTGCTTCAGACTGACAGCTCCAGCGCAGCTTTCTGCTGGCACTGCAGCAGGTAGCTCACCACTGTGTAGCCATGTTCCTTCAGACTGCCGGCCACAGCGCAGCCTTCTGCTGGCACTGATGCAGGTAGCTCATCACTGTGTTGACATGTTCCTTCAGACAGCCGACCCCTGCGCAGTCTTCTGCTGGCACTGCAGCAAGTAGCTCACCACTGTGTAGACGTGTTGCTTCAGACTGACAGCTCCAGCGCAGCTTTCTGCTATCACTGCAGCAGGTAGCTCACCACTGTGTAGACATGTTCCTTCAGACTGCCGGCAAAAGCGCAGCATTCAGCTGGCACTGCAGCAGGTAGCTCAACACTGTGTAGACATGTTCCTTCAGACTGCCGACCCCAGCGCAGCCTTCTGCTGGCACTGCAACAGGTAGCTCACCCCTGTGTAGACATGTTCCTTCAGACTGCCGACCCCAGCGCAGTCTTCTGCTGGCAATGAAGCAGGTAGCTCACCACTGTGCAGACATGTTCCTTCAGAGTGCTGGCCACAGCGCAGCCTTCTGCTGGCACTGCTGCAGGTAGCTCACCACTGTGTAGACATGTTCCTTCAGACCGCCAGAACCACTGCAGTCTCCTGCTGGCACTGCTGCAGGTAACTCACCACGGTGAAGACATGTTCCTTCAGACTGCCGACCCCAGCGCAGTCTTCTGCTTTCACTGATCCATTTAGCTCACCACTGTGTAGACATGTTCCTTACGATTGCTGACACCAGCGCAGCCTTCTGCTGGCACTGAAGCAGGTAGTTCGACACTGTGTAGACTTGTTCCTTCAGACTGCCGGCCCCAGCGCAACGTTCTGTTGGCACTGTAGCAGGTAGTTCACAAGTGTGTAGACATGTTCCTTCAGACTGCCGGCCCCAGCGCAGCCTTCTTCTGGCACTGCAGTGGGTAGCTCACCACTGTGTAGACATGTTCCTTCAGCGCAGCCTTCTTTTGGCACTGCAGCTGGTAGCTCACCACTGTATAGACATGATTCCTTCAAACTGCCGACCCCAGCGCAGTCTTCTGCTGGCACTGCACCAGGTAGCTCACCACTGTGTAGACATGTTCCTTCACACTGACGGCCCCAGTGCAGCTTTCTGCTGGCACTGCAGCAGGTAGCTCACCACTGTGTAGACATGTTCCTTCAGACTGCCGACCCCAGCGCAGTCTTCTGCTGGCACTGAAGCAGGTAGCTCACCACTGTGTAGACATGTTCATACAGACTGTTGGCCCCAGCGCAGCCTTCTGCTGGCAGTGCAGCAGGTAGCTCATCACTGTGTAGACATGTTCCTTCAGACTGCCGGCCCCAGCGCAGCCTCCTGCTATCACTGCAGCAGGTAGCTCACCACTGTGAAGACATGTTCCTTCAGATTGCCGGGCCCAGTGCAGCCTTCTCCTGGCACTGCAGCAGGTAGCTCACCAGTGTGTTGACATTTTCCTTCAGATCTCCGGCCCCTGGAGAAACTTCTGCTGGCACTGCAGCAGGTAGCTCACCACTGTGTAGACATGTTCCTTCAGCTTGCCGGCCCAAGCGCACCCTTCTGCTGGCATTGCAGCAGGAAACTCAGCACTGTGTAGACGTGTTCCTTCAGACTTCCGTTCCCAGAGCAGCCTTCTGCTGATACTGCAACAGGTAGCTCACCACTGTGTTGACATATTCCTTCAGACTGCCGTCCCCAGAGCAGTCTTCTGGTGGCACTGCAGCAAGTAGCTCACCACTGTGTAGGAATGTTCCTTCAGACAGCCGGCCCCAGTGCAGTCTTCTGCTTTCATTGCAGCAGGTAGCTCACCACTGTGTAGACATGTTCCTCCAGTCTGCTGTCCCAGCGCAGCTATCTGCTGGCACTGCAACAGGTAGCTCACCACTGTGTAGACATGTTCCTTCTGACTGCCGGCAAAAGTGCAGCGTTCAGCTGGCACTGCAGCAGGTAGCTCAACACTGTGTAGACATGTTCCTTCAGACTGCCGACCCCAGCGCAGCCTTCTGCTGGCACTGCAGCAGGTAGCTCAACACTGTGTAGACATGTTCCTTCAGACTGCCGGCCCCAGCGCCGTCTTCTGGTGGCACTGAAGCAGTTAGATCACCACTGTGTAGACATGTTCCTTCAGACTAGTGGCGCCAGTGCAGTTTTCTGCTGCCACTGAAGCAGGTAGATCACCACTGTGTACACATGTTCCTTCAGACTGACGGCCCCAGTGCAGTTTTCTGCTGGCACTGCACCAGGTAGCTCACCACTGTGTAGACATGTTCCTTCACACTGACGGCCCCAGTGCAGCTTTCTGCTGGCACTGCAGCAGGTAGCTCACCACTGTGTAGACATGTTCCTTCATACTACCGACCCCAGCGCAGTCTTCTGCTGGCACTGAAGCAGGTAGCTCACCACTGTGTAGACATGTTCCTTCAGACTGCCGGCCACAGCGCAGCCTTCTGCTGGCACTGATGCAGGTAGCTCATCACTGTGTTGACATGTTCCTTCAGACAGCCGACCCCTGCGCAGTCTTCCGCTGGCACTGAAGCTCAGCACTGTGTAGACGTGTTCCTACAGACTGCCGTTCCCAGAGCAGCCTTCTGCTGGCACTGCTACACGTATCTCACCACTGTGTAGACATGTTCCTTCAGACTGCCGTCCCCAGTGCAGCCTTCTGTTGGCACTGCAGCAGGTAGCTCACCACTGTGTTGACATAATCCTTCAGACTGCCGTCCCCAGAGCAGTCTTCTGTTGGCACTGCAGCAGGTAGCTCACCACTGTGTAGACATGTTCCTTCAGACTGCCGGCAAAAGCGCAGCATTCAGCTGGCACTGCAGCAGGTAGCTCAACACTGTGTAGACATGTTCCTTCAGACTGCCGACCAAAGCGCAGCCTTCTGCTGGCACTGCAACAGGTAGCTCACCACTGTGTAGACATGTTCCTTCAGACAGCCGTCCCCAGTGCAGCCTTCTGCTGGCACTGCAGCAGGTAGCTCACCACTGTGTAGACATGTTCCTTCAGACTGACAGCTCCAGCGCAGCTTTCTGCTGGCACTGCAGCAGGTAGCTGACCACTGTGTAGACATGTTCCTTCAGGCTGCCGACCCCAGCGCAGCCTTCTGCTGGCACTGCAACAGGTAGCTCACCACTGTGTAAACAAGTTCCTTCAGACTGACGGCCCCACCGCGGTCTTCATCTGGCACTGCAGCAGGTAGCTCACCACTGTGTAGACATGTTCCTTCAGACAGCCGGCCCCAGAGCAGTCTTCTGGTGGCATTGCAGCAGGTAGCTCACCCCTGTGTAGACATGCTCCTTCAGTCTGCTGGCCCCAGCGCAGCCTTCTGCTGGCACTGCAGCTGGTAGCTCACAACTGTGTATACATGTTCCTTCAGACAGCCGGCCCCAGCGCAGACTTCTGCTGGCACTGCAGCAGGTAGCTCACCACTGTGTTGACATGTTCCTTCAGACTGCCAGCCCCAGCGCAGCTTTCTGCTGGCACTGCAGCAGGTACCTCACCACTGTGTAGCCATGTTCCTTCAGACTGCCGGCCACAGCCCAGCCTTCTGCTGTCACTGATGCAGGTAGCTCACCGCTGTGCAGACATGTTCCTTCAGACAGCCGGCCCCAGCGCAGCCTTCTGCTGGCACTGCAGCAGGTAGCTCACCACTGTGTAGGGTCATGTTCCTTCAGATTTCCGGCCCCAGCGCAGCGTTCTGTTGGCACTGTAGCAGGTAGCTCACAACTGTGTAGACATGTTCCTTCAGACTGCCGGCCCCAGCGCAGCCTTGTGCTGGCACTGCAGCGTGTAGCTCACCACTGTGTAGATATTTTCCTTCAGACTGACGGCCATAGCGCAGCCTTCTGCTGGCACTGCAGCGGGTAGCTCACCACTGTGTAAGTACTTTCCTTCAGCCCCCGCGCAGCGTTCTGTTGGCACTGTAGCAGGTAGCTCACAACTGTGTAGACATGTTCCTTCAGACTGCCGTCCCCAGCGCAGCATTCTGCTGGCACTGCAACAGGTACCTCACAACTGTGTAGACATGTTCCTTCAGACTGCCGGCCCCAGCGCAGTCTTCTCCTGGCACTGCAGCTGGTAGCTCACCGCTATGTAGACATGTTCCTTCAGACTGCCGACCCCAGCGCAGTCTTCTGCTGGCACAGAAGCAGGTAGCTCTCCACTGTGTAGACATGTTCCTTCAGACTGCCGGCCATAGCACAGCCTTCTGCTGGCACTGCAGCGGGTAGCAGAAGTTTCTGTTGGGGCCGGAGATCTGAAGGAACATGTCCACACAGTGGTGAGCTACCTGCTGCAGTGCCAACAGAAGGCTGCACTGGGGCCGGCAATCTGAAGGAACATGTCTACACACTGGTGAGCTACCTGCTGCAGTGATAGCAGGAGGCTGCGCTGGGGCCGGCAGTCATAAGGAACATGTCTACACAGTGGTGAGCTACCTGATGCAGTGCCAGCAGAAGGCTGCGCTGGGGCCGTCAGTCTGAAGGAACATGTCTACACAGTGGTGAGCTACCTGCTGCAGTGCCAGCAGAAGGCTGCGGTGGGGCCGTCAGTCTGAAGGAACAAGTCTACACAGTGGTGAGCTACCTGCTGCAGTGCCAGCAGGAGGTTGGGCTGGGGCCGGCAGTTGAAGGAACATGTCTACACAGTATTGAGCTACCTATTGCAGTGCCAGCAGAAAACTGCGTTGGGGTCGGCAGTCTGAAGGAACATGTCTACACAGTGGTGAGCTACCTGCTATTGTGCCAGTAGAAGACTGCGGTGGGGCCGTCAGTCTCAAGGAACAAGTCTACACAGTGGTGAGCTACCTGCAGCAGTGCCAGCAGGAGGTTGGGCTGGGGCCGGCAGTTGAAGGAACATGTCTACACAGTGGTGAGCTACCTGCTGCAGTGCCAGCAGTAGTTTCTGCTGGGGGCGGAGATCTGAAGGAACATGTCCACACAGTGGTGAGCTACCTGCTATTGTGCCAGTAGAAGACTGCGCTGGGGCCGGCAGTCTGAAGGAACATGTCTACACAGTGGTGAGCTACCTGCTGCAGTGCCAGCAGAAGGCTGCGGTGGGGCCGTCAGTCTGAAGGAACAAGTCTACACGGTGGTGAGCTACCTGCTGCAGTGCCAGCAGGAGGTTGGGCTGGGGCCGGCAGTTGAAGGAACATGTCTACACAGTGGTGAGCTACCTATTGCAGTGCCAGCAGAAAACTGTGCATGGGTCGGCAGTCTGAAGGAACATGTCTACACAGTGGTGAGCTACCTGCTATTGTGCCAGTAGAAGACTGCGCTGGGGCCGGCAGTCTGAAGGAAAATGTCTACACAGTGGTGAGCTACCTGTTGCAGTGCCAGCAGAAGGCTGCGCTGGAGCTGTCAGTCTGAAGGAACATGTCTACACAGTGGTGAGCTACCTGCTGCAGTGATAGCAGAAAGCTGCGCTGGAGCTGTCAGTCTGAAGGAACATGTCTACACAGTGGTGAGCTACCTGCTGCAGTGCCAGCAGAAGGCTGCACTGGGGCAGGCAGTCTGAAGGAATATGTTTACACAGTGGTGAGCTACCTGTTGCAGAGCCAGCAGAAGGCTGCGCTGGGGTCGGCAGTCTGAAGGAACATGTCTACACAGTGGTGAGCTACCTGCTGCAGTGCCAGCAGAATGCTGCTCTTATGCCGGCAGTCAGAAGGAACATGTCTACACAGTGGTGAGCTACCTGCTGCAGTGCCAGCAGAAGCTTCTGCTGGGGCCGGAGATCTGAAGGAACATGTCCACACAGTGGTGAGCTACCTGCTGCAGTGCCAACAGAAGGCTGCACTGGGGCCGGCAATCTGAAGGAACATGTCTACACACTGGTGAGCTACCTGCTGCAGTGATAGCAGGAGGCTGCGCTGGGGCCGGCAGTCAGAAGGAACATGTCTACACAGTGGTGAGCTACCTGCTGCAGTGCCAGCAGAAGGCTGCGCTGGGGCCGTCAGTCTGAAGGAACATGTCTACACAGTGGTGAGCTACCTGCTGCAGTGCCAGCAATAGGTTGGGCTGGGGCCGGCAGTTGAAGGAACATGTCTACACAGTGGTGAGCTACCTATTGCAGTGACAGCAGAAAACTGCGCTGGGGTCGGCAGTCTGGAGGAACATGTCTACACAGTGGTGAGCTACCTGCTATTGTGCCAGTAGAAGACTGCGCTGCGGCCGGCAGTCTGAAGGAACATGTCTACACAGTGGTGAACTACCTGTTGCAGTGCCAGCAGAAGGCTGCGCTGGGGCCGGCAGTCTGAAGGAACATGCCTACACAGTGGTGAGCTACCTGCTGCAGTGCCACCAGAAGGCTGTGTATACATGTTCCTTCAGACTGCCGACCCCAGTGCAGCCTTCTGCTGGCACTGCAGCAGGTAGCTCACCACTGTGTAGGCATGTTCCTTCAGACTGCCGGCCCCAGCGCAGCCTGCTGCCGGCACTGCAGCAGGTAGCTCACCATTGTGTAGACATGTTCCTTCAGACTGCCGACCCCAGCGCAGCCTTCTGCTGGCACTGCAGCAGGTAGCTCACCACTGTGTAGGGTCATGTTCCTTCAGATTTCCGGCCCCAGCGCAGCGTTCTGTTGGCACTGTAGCAGGTAGCTCACAACTGTGTAGACATGTTCCTTCAGACTGCCGGCCCCAGCGCAGCCTTGTGCTGGCACTGCAGCGTGTAGCTCACCACTGTGTAGATATTTTCCTTCAGACTGCCGGCCATAGCGCAGCCTTCTGCTGGCACTGCAGCGGGTAGCTCACCACTGTGTAGATACTTTCCTTCAGCCCCCGCGCAGCGTTCTGTTGGCACTGTAGCAGGTAGCTCACAACTGTGTAGACATGTTCCTTCAGACTGCCGTCCCCAGCGCAGCATTCTGCTGGCACTGCAACAGGTACCTCACGACTGTGTAGACATGTTCCTTCAGACTGCCGGCCCCAGCGCAGTCTTCTCCTGGCACTGCAGCTGGTAGCTCACCGCTATGTAGACATGTTCCTTCAGACTGCCGACCCCAGCGCAGTCTTCTGCTGGAACAGAAGCAGGTAGCTCTCCACTGTGTAGACATGTTCCTTCAGACTGCCGGCCATAGCACAGCCTTCTGCTGGCACTGCAGCGGGTAGCAGAAGTTTCTGTTGGGGCCGGAGATCTGAAGGAACATGTCCACACAGTGGTGAGCTACCTGCTGCAGTGCCAACAGAAGGCTGCACTGGGGCCGGCAATCTGAAGGAACATGTCTACACACTGGTGAGCTACCTGCTGCAGTGATAGCAGGAGGCTGCGCTGGGGCCGGCAGTCATAAGGAACATGTCTACACAGTGGTGAGCTACCTGATGCAGTGCCAGCAGAAGGCTGCGCTGGGGCCGTCAGTCTGAAGGAGTATGTCTACACAGTGGTGAGCTACCTGCTGCAGTGCCAGCAGAAGGCTGCGGTGGGGCCGTCAGTCTGAAGGAACAAGTCTACACAGTGGTGAGCTACCTGCTGCAGTGCCAGCAGGAGGTTGGGCTGGGGCCGGCAGTCAGAAGGAACATGTCTACACAGTATTGAGCTACCTATTGCAGTGCCAGCAGAAAACTGCGCTGGGGTCGGCAGTCTGAAGGAACATGTCTACACAGTGGTGAGCTACCTGCTATTGTGCCAGTAGAAGACTGCGGTGGGGCCGTCAGTCTGAAGGAACAAGTCTACACAGTGGTGAGCTACCTGCTGCAGTGCCAGCAGGAGGTTGGGCTGGGGCCGCCAGTTGAAGGAACATGTCTACACAGTGGTGAGCTACCTGCTGCAGTGCCAGCAGAAGTTTCTGCTGGGGCCGGAGATCTGAAGGAACATGTCCACACAGTGGTGAGCTACCTGCTGCAGTGCCAACAGAAGGCTGCACTGGGGCCGGCAATCTAAAGGAACATGTCTACACACTGGTGAGCTACCTGCTGCAGTGATAGCAGGAGGCTGCGCTGGGGCCGGCAGTGAGAAGGAACATGTCTACACTGTGGTGAGCTACCTGCTGCAGTGCCAGCAGAAGGCTGCGCTGGGGCCGTCAGTCTGAAGGAACATGTCTACACAGTGGTGAGCTACCAGCTGCAGTGCCAGCAGAAGGGTGCGGTGGGGCCGTCAGTCTGAAGGAACAAGTCTACACAGTGGTGAGCTACCTGCTGCAGTGCCAGCAGGAGGTTGGGCTGGGGCCGGCAGTTGAAGGAACATGTCTACACAGTGGTGAGCTACCTATTGCAGTGCCAGCAGAAAACTGCGCTGGGGTCGGCAGTCTGAAGGAACATGTCTACACAGTGGTGAGCTACCTGCTATTGTGCCAGTAGAAGACTGCGCTGGGGCCGGCAGTCTGAAGGAACATGTCTACACAGTGGTGAGCTACCTGTTGCAGTGCCAGCAGAAGGCTGCGCTGGAGCTGTCAGTCTGAAGGAACATGTCTACACAGTGGTGAGCTACCTGCTGCAGTGCCAGCAGAAGGCTGCACTGGGGCAGGCAGTCTGAAGGAACATGTCTACACAGTGGTGAGCTACCTGTTGCAGTGCCAGCAGAAGGCTGCGCTGGGGTCGGCAGTCTGAAGGAACATGTCTACACAGTGGTGAGCTACCTGTTGCAGTGCCAGCAGAAGGCTGCACTGGGGCAGGCAGTCTGAAGGAACATATCTACACAGTGGTGAGCTACCTGTTGCAGTGCCAGCAGAAGGCTGCGCAGGGGTCGGCAGTCTGAAGGAACATGTCTATACAGTGGTGAGCTACCTGCTGCAGTGCCAGCAGAAGGCTGCACTGGGGCCGGCAGACTGAAGGAACATGTATACACAGTGGTGAGCTACCTGCTGCACTGCCAGCATAAGGCTGCGCTGGGGGCAGCAGACTGAAGGAACATGTCTACACAGGGGTGAGCTACCTGCTGCAGTGCCAGCAGAAGTTTCTGCTGGGGCCGGAGATCTGAAGGAACATGTCCACACAGTGGTGAGCTACCTGCTGCAGTGCCAACAGAAGGCTGCACTGGGGCCGGCAATCTGAAGGAACATGTCTACACACTGGTGAGCTACCTGCTGCAGTGATAGCAGGAGGCTGCGCTGGGGCCGGCAGTCATAAGGAACATGTCTACACAGTGGTGAGCTACCTGATGCAGTGCCAGCAGAAGGCTGCGCTGGGGCCGTCAGTCTGAAGGAACATGTCTACACAGTGGTGAGCTACCTGCTGCAGTGCCAGCAGAAGGCTGCGGTGGGGCCGTCAGTCTGAAGGAACAAGTCTACACAGTGGTGAGCTACCTGCTGCAGTGCCAGCAGGAGGTTGGGCTGGGGCCGGCAGTTGAAGGAACATGTCTACACAGTATTGAGCTACCTATTGCAGTGCCAGCAAAAAACTGCGTTGGGGTCGGCAGTCTGAAGGAACATGTCTACACAGTGGTGAGCTACCTGCTATTGTGCCAGTAGAAGACTGCGGTGGGGCCGTCAGTCTCAAGGAACAAGTCTACACAGTGGTGAGCTACCTGCTGCAGTGCCAGCAGGAGGTTGGGCTGGGGCCGGCAGTTGAAGGAACATGTCTACACAGTCGTGAGCTACCTCCTGCAGTGCCAGCAGAAGTTTCTGCTGGGGGCGGAGATCTGAAGGAACATGTCCACACAGTTGTGAGCTACCTGCTGCAGTGCCAACAGAAGGCTGCACTGGGGCCAGCAATCTGAAGGAACATGTCTACACACTGGTGAGCTACCTGCTGCAGTGATAGCAGGAGGCTGCGCTGGGGCCGGCAGTCAGAAGGAACATGTCTACACTGTGGTGAGCTACCTGCTGCAGTGCCAGCAGAAGGCTGCGCTGGGGCCGTCAGTCTGAAGGAACATGTCTACACAGTGGTGAGCTACCTGCTGCAGTGCCAGCAGAAGGGTGCGGTGGGGCCGTCAGTCTGAAGGAACAAGTCTACACAGTGGTGAGCTACCTGCTGCAGTGCCAGCAGGAGGTTGGGCTGGGGCCGGCAGTTGAAGGAACATGTCTACACAGTGGTGAGCTACCTATTGCAGTGCCAGCAGAAAACTGCGCTGGGGTCGGCAGTCTGAAGGAACATGTCTACACAGTGGTGAGCTACCTGCTATTGTGCCAGTAGAAGACTGCGCTGGGGCCGGCAGTCTGAAGGAACATGTCTACACAGTGGTGAGCTACCTGTTGCAGTGCCAGCAGAAGGCTGCGCTGGAGCTGTCAGTCTGAAGGAACATGTCCACACAGTGATGAGCTACCTGCTGCAGTGCCAGCAGAAGGCTGCACTGGGGCAGGCAGTCTGAAGGAACATGTCTACACAGTGGTGAGCTACCTGTTGCAGTGCCAGCAGAAGGCTGCGCTGGGGTCGGCAGTCTGAAGGAACATGTCTACACAGTGGTGAGCTACCTGTTGCAGTGCCAGCAGAAGGCTGCACTGGGGCCGGCAGACTGAAGGAACATGTATACACAGTGGTGAGCTACCTGCTGCACTGCCAGCATAAGGCTGCGCTGGGGGCAGCAGACTGAAGGAACATGTCTACACAGGGGTGAGCTACCTGCTGCAGTGCCAGCAGAAGTTTCTGCTGGGGCCGGAGATCTGAAGGAACATGTCTACACAGTGGTGAGCTACCTGCTGCAGTGCCAACAGAAGGCTGCACTGGGGCCGGCAATCTGAAGGAACATGTCTACACACTGGTGAGCTACCTGCTGCAGTGATAGCAGGAGGCTGCGCTGGGGCCGGCAGTCAGAAGGAACATGTCTACACAGTGGTGAGCTACCTGCAGCAGTGCCAGCAGAAGGCTGCGCTGGGGCCGTCAGTCTGAAGGAACATGTCTACACAGTGGTGAGCTACCTGCTGCAGTGCCAGCAGAAGGCTGCGGTGGGGCCGTCAGTCTGAAGGAACAAGTCTACACGGTGGTGAGCTACCTGCTGCAGTGCCAGCAGGAGGTTGGGCTGGGGCCGGCAGTTGAAGGAACATGTCTACACAGTGGTGAGCTACCTATTGCAGTGCCAGCAGAAAACTGTGCATGGGTCGGCAGTCTGAAGGAACATGTCTACACAGTGGTGAGCTACCTGCTATTGTGCCAGTAGAAGACTGCGCTGTGGCCGGCAGTCTGAAGGAAAATGTCTACACAGTGGTGAGCTACCTGTTGCAGTGCCAGCAGAAGGCTGCGCTGGAGCTGTCAGTCTGAAGGAACATGTCTACACAGTGGTGAGCTACCTGCTGCAGTGGTAGCAGAAAGCTGCGCTGGAGCTGTCAGTCTGAAGGAACATGTCTACACAGTGGTGAGCTACCTGCTGCAGTGCCAGCAGAAGGCTGCACTGGGGCAGGCAGTCTGAAGGAATATGTTTACACAGTGGTGAGCTACCTGTTGCAGAGCCAGCAGAAGGCTGCGCTGGGGTCGGCAGTCTGAAGGAACATGTCTACACAGTGGTGAGCTACCTGCTGCAGTGCCAGCAGAATGCTGCTCTTATGCCGGCAGTCAGAAGGAACATGTCTACACAGTGGTGAGCTACCTGCTGCAGTGCCAGCAGAAGCTTCTGCTGGGGCCGGAGATCTGAAGGAACATGTCCACACAGTGGTGAGCTACCTGCTGCAGTGCCAACAGAAGGCTGCACTGGGGCCGGCAATCTGAAGGAACATGTCTACACACTGGTGAGCTACCTGCTGCAGTGATAGCAGGAGGCTGCGCTGGGGCCGGCAGTCAGAAGGAACATGTCTACACAGTGGTGAGCTACCTGCTGCAGTGCCAGCAGAAGGCTGCGCTGGGGCCGTCAGTCTGAAGGAACATGTCTACACAGTGGTGAGCTACCTGCTGCAGTGCCAGCAATAGGTTGGGCTGGGGCCGGCAGTTGAAGGAACATGTCTACACAGTGGTGAGCTACCTATTGCAGTGCCAGCAGAAAACTGCGCTGGGGTCGGCAGTCTGGAGGAACATGTCTACACAGTGGTGAGCTACCTGCTATTGTGCCAGTAGAAGACTGCGCTGCGGCCGGCAGTCTGAAGGAACATGTCTACACAGTGGTGAACTACCTGTTGCAGTGCCAGCAGAAGGCTGCGCTGGGGCCGGCAGTCTGAAGGAACATGCCTACACAGTGGTGAGCTACCTGCTGCAGTGCCACCAGAAGGCTGTGTATACATGTTCCTTCAGACTGCCGACCCCAGCGCAGCCTTCTGCTGGCACTGCAGCAGGTAGCTCACCACTGTGTAGGCATGTTCCTTCAGACTGCCGGCCCCAGCGCAGCCTGCTGCCGGCACTGCAGCAGGTAGCTCACCATTGTGTAGACATGTTCCTTCAGACTGCCAACCCCAGCGCAGCCTTCTGCTGGCACTGCAGCAGGTAGCTCACCACTGTGTAGGGTCATGTTCCTTCAGATTTCCGGCCCCAGCGCAGCGTTCTGTTGGCACTGTAGCAGGTAGCTCACAACTGTGTAGACATGTTCCTTCAGACTGCCGGCCCCAGCGCAGCCTTGTGCTGGCACTGCAGCGTGTAGCTCACCACTGTGTAGATATTTTCCTTCAGACTGCCGGCCATAGCGCAGCCTTCTGCTGGCACTGCAGCGGGTAGCTCACCACTGTGTAGATACTTTCCTTCAGCCCCCGCGCAGCGTTCTGTTGGCACTGTAGCAGGTAGCTCACAACTGTGTAGACATGTTCCTTCAGACTGCCGTCCCCAGCGCAGCATTCTGCTGGCACTGCAACAGGTACCTCACCACTGTGTAGACATGTTCCTTCAGACTGCCGGCCCCAGCGCAGTCTTCTCCTGACACTGCAGCTGGTAGCTCACCGCTATGTAGACATGTTCCTTCAGACTGCCGACCCCAGCGCAGTCTTCTGCTGGCACAGAAGCAGGTAGCTCTCCACTGTGTAGACATGTTCCTTCAGACTGCCGGCCATAGCACAGCCTTCTGCTGGCACTGCAGCGGGTAGCAGAAGTTTCTGTTGGGGCCGGAGATCTGAAGGAACATGTCCACACAGTGGTGAGCTACCTGCTGCAGTGCCAACAGAAGGCTGCACTGGGGCCGGCAATCTGAAGGAACATGTTTACACACTGGTGAGCTACCTGCTGCAGTGATAGCAGGAGGCTGCGCTGGGGCCGGCAGTCATAAGGAACATGTCTACACAGTGGTGAGCTACCTGATGCAGTGCCAGCAGAAGGCTGCGCTGGGGCCGTCAGTCTGAAGGAACATGTCTACACAGTGGTGAGCTACCTGCTGCAGTGCCAGCAGAAGGCTGCGGTTGGGCCGTCAGTCTGAAGGAACAAGTCTACACAGTGGTGAGCTACCTGCTGCAGTGCCAGCAGGAGGTTGGGCTGGGGCCGGCAGTCAGAAGGAACATGTCTACACAGTATTGAGCTACCTATTGCAGTGCCAGCAGAAAACTGCGCTGGGGTCGGCAGTCTGAAGGAACATGTCTACACAGTGGTGAGCTACCTGCTATTGTGCCAGTAGAAGACTGCGGTGGGGCCGTCAGTCTGAAGGAACAAGTCTACACAGTGGTGAGCTACCTGCTGCAGTGCCAGCAGGAGGTTGGGCTGGGGCCGGCAGTTGAAGGAACATGTCTACACAGTGGTGAGCTACCTGCTGCAGTGCCAGCAGAAGTTTCTGCTGGGGCCGGAGATCTGAAGGAACATGTCCACACAGTGGTGAGCTACCTGCTGCAGTGCCAACAGAAGGCTGCACTGGGGCCGGCAATCTGAAGGAACATGTCTACACACTGGTGAGCTACCTGCTGCAGTGATAGCAGGAGGCTGCGCTGGGGCCGGCAGTCAGAAGGAACATGTCTACACTGTGGTGAGCTACCTGCTGCAGTGCCAGCAGAAGGCTGCGCTGGGGCCGTCAGTCTGAAGGAACATGTCTACACAGTGGTGAGCTACCTGCTGCAGTGCCAGCAGAAGGGTGCGGTGGGGCCGTCAGTCTGAACGAACAAGTCTACACAGTGGTGAGCTACCTGATGCAGTGCCAGCAGGAGGTTGGGCTGGGGCCGGCAGTTGAAGGAACATGTCTACACAGTGGTGAGCTACCTGTTGCAGTGCCAGCAGAAAGCTGCGCTGGAGCTGTCAGTCTGAAGGAACATGTCTACACAGTGGTGAGCTACCTGCTGCAGTGCCAGCAGAAGGCTGCACTGGGGCAGGCAGTCTGAAGGAACATGTCTACACAGTGGTGAGCTACCTGTTGCAGTGCCAGCAGAAGGCTGCGCTGGGGTCGGCAGCCTGAAGGAACATGTCTACACAGTGGTGAGCTACCTGTTGCAGTGCCAGCAGAAGGCTGCACTGGGGCAGGCAGTCTGAAGGAACATATCTACACAGTGGTGAGCTACCTGTTGCAGTGCCAGCAGAAGGCTGCGCAGGGGTCGGCAGTCTGAAGGAACATGTCTATACAGTGGTGAGCTACCTGCTGCAGTGCCAGCAGAAGGCTGCACTGGGGCCGGCAGACTGAAGGAACATGTATACACAGTGGTGAGCTACCTGCTGCACTGCCAGCATAAGGCTGCGCTGGGGGCAGCAGACTGAAGGAACATGTCTACACAGGGGTGAGCTACCTGCTGCAGTGCCAGCAGAAGTTTCTGCTGGGGCCGGAGATCTGAAGGAACATGTCCACACAGTGGTGAGCTACCTGCTGCAGTGCCAACAGAAGGCTGCACTGGGGCCGGCAATCTGAAGGAACATGTCTACACACTGGTGAGCTACCTGCTGCAGTGATAGCAGGAGGCTGCGCTGGGGCCGGCAGTCAGAAGGAACATGTCTACACAGTGGTGAGTCTGAAGGAACATGTCTACACAGTGGTGAGCTACCTGCTATTGTGCCAGTAGAAGACTGCGCTGGGGCCGGCAGTCTGAAGGAAAATGTCTACACAGTGGTGAGCTACCTGTTGCAGTGCCAGCAGAAGGCTGCGCTGGAGCTGTCAGTCTGAAGGAACATGTCTACACAGTGGTGAGCTACCTGCTGCAGTGATAGCAGAAAGCTGCGCTGGAGCTGTCAGTCTGAAGGAACATGTCTACACAGTGGTGAGCTACCTGCTGCAGTGCCAGCAGAAGGCTGCACTGGGGCAGGCAGTCTGGAGGAATATGTTTACACAGTGGTGAGCTACCTGTTGCAGAGCCAGCAGAAGGCTGCACTGGGGCAGGCAGTCTGAAGGAATATGTTTACACAGTGGTGAGCTACCTGTTGCAGAGCCAGCAGAAGGCTGCGCTGGGGTCGGCAGTCTGAAGGAACATGTCTACACAGTGGTGAGCTACCTGCTGCAGTGCCAGCAGAAGCTTCTGCTGGGGCCGGAGATCTGAAGGAACATGTCCACACAGTGGTGAGCTACCTGCTGCAGTGCCAACAGAAGGCTGCACTGGGGCCGGCAATCTGAAGGAACATGTCTACACACTGGTGAGCTACCTGCTGCAGTGATAGCAGGAGGCTGCGCTGGGGCCGGCAGTCAGAAGGAACATGTCTACACAGTGGTGAGCTACCTGCTGCAGTGCCAGCAGAAGGCTGCGCTGGGGCCGTCAGTCTGAAGGAACATGTCTACACAGTGGTGAGCTACCTGCTGCAGTGCCAGCAGAAGGCTGCGGTGGGGCCGTCAGTCTGAAGGAACAAGTCTACACAGTGGTGAGCTACCTGCTGCAGTGCCAGCAATAGGTTGGGCTGGGGCCGGCAGTTGAAGGAACATGTCTACACAGTGGTGAGCTACCTATTGCAGTGCCAGCAGAAAACTGCGCTGGGGTCGGCAGTCTGGAGGAACATGTCTACACAGTGGTGAGCTACCTGCTATTGTGCCAGTAGAAGACTGCGCTGCGGCCGGCAGTCTGAAGGAACATGTCTACACAGTGGTGAACTACCTGTTGCAGTGCCAGCAGAAGGCTGCGCTGGGGCCGGCAGTCTGAAGGAACATGCCTACACAGTGGTGAGCTACCTGCTGCAGTGCCACCAGAAGGCTGTGTATACATGTTCCTTCAGACTGCCGACCCCAGCGCAGCCTTCTGCTGGCACTGCAGCAGGTAGCTCACCACTGTGTAGGCATGTTCCTTCAGACTGCCGGCCCCAGCGCAGCCTGCTGCCGGCACTGCAGCAGGTAGCTCACCACTGTTCTGCTGGAGATCTGTCTCAAAGAAGGCCTGCTCTGTCTGCCCTGTATGGATGTCGGCCTGTCCATCAACATTTACTGACGGATGTGCTCGCTGCCAATAGCTTTCAACTTCCGACATTCCGTTTCTACGACCTAAGAGCCGTAAAAATACCTCATGCTTTTAGTGTCCTACCAGGCTCTATGAACATCTGCCCAGGCTGTTAACTTTCTAGAGTCTCACTCAAGGTGCGTCAAGTTGTAATGAAGTTTTTAATAATTTTCCGTATGTGGAAAATAGGTGAGTAACTTGTCCTCTCCCACGGTTTAGGAGACAATCTGGGCAGCCGTCTTATTCTGTATGCAGGTAATGCTCCCGTTTATCGTATAGTGAAGCTATCAGAAGATCAAACCCAGTTGCAAACAGACTTTGATAAGATACGTGGGTTGCCCGGAAAGTAATGCAGCGTATTTGTTCTTCAACCATTGTATATATAATATAATGAGAATTACACACATGAAAGAACGGTGTTTTATCGACACACCCTATTCATCCACTTAATCTCCACCCAATTCTATGGCCTTCCTCCAGCGCCGAACGAGGCGTGCGCGCCCTGTCAGTATCAGTCCTCGACTTGGTGGAGGAGCCAGTGCTACACTGCGTCAAACATGTCCTCATCGTCCTCAAAATGTCTTCCATAAATGGTATTCTTTAATAGCCCACACAAGTGGAAGTCCGAGGGGGCTAGGTCAGGACTGTAGGGTGGATGGGGTAACACTGTCAAACCCTGTTTTGCGATGTTGTTCAGCAGTCCTCAGACCTGTCTGGGGCTGAGCGTTGTTGTGTTGCAGAAAAACATCTCCTGAGTTGCTGGGCTGCCGAAGTCGCTGGAAGCGCATCTTGACTTTTGTTAATGTGTTGACATATGCTTCTGAATCAGTTGGCGTCACATCAATGAGAATTACATTTTCACAGTCCCAAAACACGATGATCATGACCTTACCGGCAGTTGCTTTGAATGCTTTCTGCTATGGGGTGAGGGAATGGCCCCATTCCATCGACTGTCGTTTTGTTCCAGGCTCAAAATACTGAACTTATATTTCCTGTCACAATATCGGACAAGAAGGCCTCCCCCTCAGCTTCAAAGCGTTGCAACAAATCAAGACAAATGGTTTTTCTGTGGGATTTGTCATCCAGCGTTAGACATCACGGGACCCATCTTACACACACTTTTGAATATCCAAGAGTACGGATAACTGCATCCACACTTCTTTGCTGATTGACAGATGCAGCGCCCGTTGCTGAGTCGTAATGCCTCTGTCCTCGCAAATGACATCAGCTCGTTTCAACATCTCAGGTGGATGGTCATGCAGCAAATAGTGGAGCTCCACCGATCCGCCTTCTGATGACCTCACTCTCTGGGTCCAGCGACTAACTGCACTTCTGTCGGCAGCAGGTGCTCCATAGACTATGTTCCCTACAGTTTCTTTCTCTGCAGTGAGAAATTCAACGACGGCGCGTTGCTTGTAAAGTAGGTACTTCACCTAAAGACGCAGTTTTGAAACTGTCCTGCAGCTACGCTGTCTGTCAAAGGTGACAGAAACTTTTGCGCGCTCACTCAGGCAGATACTACATACGCAATGTTTCTCATTGGTAGTACTTTTTTCAGCTGAGAAAAAAATGTGCTGCGTTACTTTCAGGGCAACCCTCGTATCTGTATGGTGCGAAAATTGGCAATTAACCCTAAATAATGAGAAGTGTGAGGGCATCAACATGAGTGCTGAAAAGAATGCGCTCAATTCCGGTTACATGATAAATCAATCAAATTTAAAGGCCGGAAATGCACCTAAATATTTATAAAATTAAAATTCGAACAAATCAAATTGGAAAGAACATACAGAAAATGTTGTGTGGAGGGTGAGCCAAAGACTACGTTATCTTGGTGGAACACTTAGCTCTTAGAAGATGCAACAGAGTTGCTAAGGAGACTACCGACACAACGCTCGCTTGTCCGTCCTCTTTTGGAATACTGCTGCGCGGTGTAGCATCGTTACCACATACTATTAATGGAGTACATCCACAAAGCTGAGAGACTGGAGCACGTTTCATATAATCGAGAAATAGGAGAGAGAGTTTCGCTGACATGATAAACGACTCGGAGTGGACCTTACTAAAACAAAGCCGTTTCTCGCCGCGGCGGGATCTTCTCACCAATTTTCAATCACGAGCTTTCACCTTTGATTGCGTATTACTTTGTTGACACCGACCTACATTGAAGGAAACGATCATCATAATAAAACAAAGGAAAATCAGAGCTCGCGCAGAAAGATATAGGTGTTCGTACTTTCGGCGAAACTTCCGAGAGTGGAATAATAGAGAGAATTATGGTGAATGTAGTTCCACAAATACTCTGCCAGGCACTTGGGGGTGATTTGTAGAGAATCGGCGTAGATGTTGATGTAGAGAGACAAAGACCCAAACTGATCAAACATTGTGTCACCATCCGACTCAGAAGTCGATTACTACACTTGCATCTTACCAGGTTGATTGGTTGATTTGGAGGAGGGGACCAAACAGCGAGTTCATCGGTCCCATCGGATTAGGGAAGGATGGGGGAAGAAAGTCGGCCGTGCCCTTTCGAAGAAACCTCCCCGGCACTTGCCTGAAGCGATTTAGGGAAATCACGGGGAACCTAAGACAGGATGGCCGAACGCGGGTTCGAACAGTCGTCGTCCCGAACGCGAGTCCAGTGTGCTAACCACTGCGCCACCTGGCTTGCTCTTACCGAGTATAAACAGTAATTCCCGGCAGTAGAATTGTAAAGAGAGTAGATTTCTGAGGAACTGCGAAAGTGAATCACTCCTCTGGATGAACCTGGTAGCGCTCTCCATTGATACAGGATGACATTTAAGGAACTATAGGGAAAAGAAACGTAAATTAGTTACAAACAACGCTGTGCACACACTTTACTTAACATGTAAACGTCACTGCACATATTCGGTTTCATGTTACGACATGTTCGATATGACTGCCATTACTGGCCATAATGTGGTGCAGACGAATTGGGAAATTCTGCATGACCTGCTGAAGGGGCGGAATATCAACGCTGTCAATGTGATGCTGAATGGCTGTTTTCAACTCAGCAATGGTTTTGAGTTTATTTATGTACACCTTGTCTTTAATAGAGCCGCAAAAAAAGGAGTCGCATGTGTTTAGATCCCGAGAACATGGCGGCCAATCGAGACCCATGCCAGTGGCCTCTAGGTACACCAAAACCAGAATTCTGTCCCCAAAGTGCTCCTCCAGGACATCAAGCAGTCTCCTGCTTCGATGGATCCAGCTCCGTCTTGCATTAACCACATCTTGTCGAAATAAGGATCACTTTGGGTAATCAGGATGAAATCATTTTCCAAAGCCTTCACGTACCGTTCTGTAGTTACCGTGTCATCAAGGCATGCCGCACCAATTATTCAGTGTCTGAACATTGCACACCACACAGTCAGGGTGCAGAGACTTCTCGATCGCGAAATGCAGATTCTCTCTCCCCCAAATGCGCCAATTTTGCTTATTGACAACCCATCCAAATGAAAGTGGGACGCATACTGATTCCCATCATACCCTGCGAGCAACCGTCCGGTTTCAACGTCCTAGCGCAAACCGCTCAGAAGTTAAGACGATTTTATTTCATGTAGTTAAATAATTTCTACCCTGTAGTTTGCAGCACAGAGGGGTCTTGTGTGGCCTGATGTCCTGGGAACTGCAGACACGTGGCTTTCCACGAAATGCCCTAGCTGCAGCTAATCGGGAGGAAGATGTTCTCGGAACTCCTCATGCAGCGCTCTCCTACTATCAGTTTCTTGTATTTCTATGTAATTCCCAAAACTGTTTTATTTGTAAGCACTCTGGTTCGTGTTGCTCTTGCGAGACGGCTGTCTTGAACTCCTCTGTGTCGCTGTTCCCACTCTGCCATCCTCGTGGTGCATTTCTAATTCATCCGCGGCAACCGTATTTTGATGTCGCCAAGGAACCCCTGTCCGCCCTCCCCCCACACAACCGTGAAGCTGCCGTCTGCACCCCTCCCCCTACCCTCCTCAACAACGTAACGCTTAACCGGGAAGGCGCCGTCCGACCGCACTACGGGGGTTACAATGAAACACAAACACACACACACACACACACACACATATATATACACATACACTACTTGCTGCAACAAACACTCTTCTGCGATCGCCTAAGGTAAGCATCTCCTGCAACTTCTGAAATGCAACCGTTGTGAAGCGTCTGTCAGACGGGATTTACGAGACATAAAACTTGATACTGTTCGTCACTCAGCAGATCTCTTACGAACGCAGGTTTAAATGTGTTAACCTTACACTCTGAAAATATTATTTCGCAAACGTAACGTTTCAGGCAATGCAACATTAGAGTAAATTTAGCAACGAGTGATCTATCTGACTACAAACTCGATAACATACATTGCTCCAACAAATACGATGCAGAATGGAACTTAGTTTTGGCCAAGTGTTACTCAGCCGTATCTTGTGGCATAGGATCTATATTAATGACTTTACTACAAAATTTTGAAATTACTTACCACACATAATAACTTTAAGGCTCAAGTACAAACTAAAGGGCAGTGGCAACAGTCTTGAAACGGCCCATCAAAAAGCAAGCGACTACAGCTCTTTCATTTCTGCTGGGAAAGTTACAGGTGGCCTGTACCTCACTTGACTACTGTCCCCCTGTAGTTTGTCACAAGCGACGAACACGTGTAATAAGGCGATAAAAGTGAGAGCATTTATTTTTGGTAGGTTTTGTTTCACAACTATATACCTGATTTCTCAGTTTTTTCCTATATATTTTTCTAAAGAAACTTGTTAATTTTAGAGTAAGTCTATGAATTTAAGACGCGTGAACAGTGACGTTAATATTAGGCGACAGAAACTTTAAATATATCTTGGACGTATAGTAAAACAGTAATTTAATTTATTAATGCAAACTGTTATTACTTTGTTGCTAAACAGCAACAAAATCGATGACACAGTTTAAAGACATGCAAAAATTTTGCTTATCTATTGGAACTGTCGCTTTGCTTATCTTTCTCGTTTATTTATTAACAATACTGCTAAAGGTTGCAAATTCATTTCAATTTCAATTTGTCATTGAATAATGTTAGTAATGATGTTTGCTTGACTTATTATTAATCTAAATACTTCAAAATTCCCCCTTATAATGGGTAAGAGTAACAATAAGAAGACAGTTCACAATTTCGGTCTTTCAGAATGGGGAACATTTTAGCGAGCAGGAAGTTTTCAAATGGAGAACTGACATGGTAAACATTTTCCAATACATGGTACAGCAACGAGTAATATACAATGAAGAGGGGAACAGCCTATATCGGTTAGAGGGATGTATTCATTATTTGTTCACCAATGATGCATTTCGCATGATTGACACATCTTCAGAATAGCATACACAAAAAATATTCATTTCGTTAGAAGTGCAAAATTAGAGTTACTAGCAAGTAACTGTGACACGGCTTATTAAATATTAGATCGTGTTATGTATATGGGATACCGACCGTACGAACCGCCCAGAAAATTATTTACCTTGTCAAATATATGGGAACATTGCGTGGTGCCGTATAAATCAACAGAGCTGAATACAGCCGAAAAAATCACACCCATTGACGATAAATATTTCGCACAGCACGAAATAGGAGAAGAAGATGAGTTTGGTTTGTAGGGCAATCAGCTGCGTGGTCGTCAACGCCCGTACAGTCACAATTTTCACACAGTCCAATTTTTACACAATCCAGTCTGGCCACAGTCAAGAATGATGATGATGAAGAAATGATAACGACAACACAAACACCCAGTCCCCAGGCAGATAAAATTCCCAATCCTGCCGGGTATCGAACCCGGGACCCCGTGATCCAGAGGTAGCAATGCCAGCCACTAGAAAAAGAAAAACGAGAGAACAGATTATCCTGCAGAAGCATGCGACCCAGTCCAGTGAATGCAAAACACCATCAGACCTATTTAGATCTGTCACCATGCATACATGTGAGAGGTGTATTTCTCATATCCGAGCAATGTCCTTAGTACTGGACATGCGAACACACTGAGCCATACGGCCTCAAGTGTCCATGTACCACAGCAGGTGGCATTAGTATACCGTGCGTTACGGAGTGTAATGGAATTGCCAAATATAAGCAAGTATTAAATAGTTAAATAAGAGTCACTACAACAAGCAATTTAATATCATTGTCGCCAAAAGCAAAAATCCAGCTGCTTGGAAACCACTAAAACAAAGTTGAAAAACGAAATGCCTGCTCCAGCAAACTAGTATACAGCAAGGAAATTGGGAAATTTGTGGTAAGGTCTTATGGGACCAAACTGCTTAGGTCATCGGTATCTAAGCTTACACACTACTTAATCTAACTAACTTACGCTAAGGACGACACACACACCCATTGCCGAGGGAGGACTCGAACCTCGGACGGGGGAGCCGCGGGGCTGTGACAAGGCGCCCTAACACGTGGGGCTACCCTGCGCGGCTACCCCGCGAAGGCACATTTAAACACGCTTGAAGAATGCTGAAAACATTTTTGACTTTGTTGTCAATGTAATATGGCGGACGAGAGGCGCAGAAAACAAACACAGGGCTGTATCCACGTAAGTGCTTTACCACGTGTGAGAAAGACACTCATCGCCAAGGTAACAATCTTTATCTGAGTGATTGACTGGCAGTATCGAAAAGCAGCCTTTTAAATGATAACTGTTTATTACAAGAAGTAAAGCAACTACAACTTCTGTGAATGAATGTCTACACTGTTTGAGAATGGCAACGTCTCAAGGAACAGGGAAACAAACAAGAGACCGATAGCTGGTAGGCCGTCTACGCATTAGCAGCAGGGTGCCGTAATGACGAGATCCCACTAGGCAATAAGTTCGTAGGCAGTCACATGTGAATATGGCGAAGCAGTGCTCGCAGGAACGGCTGATGGTGGTGCAGCAGTGGAGGTGGTTCATTTCAAGGGCAAGCCGGCACCATGGCGGGCAGCAGCAGAGGCAGTGGCAGGTGGGGTCCGTAGCAGAGACCTATACTGAAGACTTTGAGCGGCTCTCGGTCAGTCAGAGCCTAGAGCATAACTGGCTATCGAAGTGTGGAGCGCCAACCTAAATAGATGCGTGCAGAAGGATACAACAGATTTGTCACATGGACATATGCCTTTGCAGATGTATGCAGGACCTATGAGTGTAGTGACTGATGGGTGTTCCAACTTTCAAGCCACATAGTGTTGGGGCTGGCACCCACAGATGCTATGGTGGCTGCACGTAGCTTGACCTCCAAGGTGAGGCAGATGCCATTCCTGAGTTGCAGTGGCCTGAGGTGTGGTTGCTGAATACACAGCAGCCCAGCCCTGCATAAACTGCATATCTACTATATTACGTTATAACACGAATGTCACTACATTAATTAGCTAGGCAGTTAAAATTGCTTTTAACAATCAGTGAAGTGTGTTCTAGACTTCTGTGTAACATACTCTTGGTAGGTACCCCATAATCTGAACGCCAACTTGCATCGAATTAGAATTTTCTCTGTGTGGTAATCCCGATTTGACTATGTCTGTTGGGACTGCCTCTGTCCACCCAGTTATGCATTTGAGTTTGTTGGTCCCAGCAGTTGAACCGAGGCTATTCCTGACATGGGGAATCAGACAGCTTTGGCAACTGCAACTAACAAACAGTTCAAATTCTAACTGGTACACTTCAGTGAATCTTCGACTCTCTGAGCTACTGGGAAGTCAAATTTTTCTTCCTCCTCTGAAACCATTGGGCGAACTTCCACTGTAACTGTAGGCAGAGGTCGATATTGGGTGGTACAATCCAGGGCCAGGAGCAGTATGGTTTTTTATTAGTCGCTCATCCAGTTCCTCTTCCCCCACCACTTGTGAGACAGGGCCCTGCGCTTTGGACTGCTAACTGGCAATGGCGAAGTTGCATGGCTGTATGTACTCTTTAATGCATAAAATATAAAATGCTCGGCCCTGCACGCTGCGTTTCAACCTGTTCGTTACTGTAACAGTTTAGTATCATATATTGCTGTTAACAGATACATACAAGTTGCATAAGCATGCATATCGAAGTTTAGATCTCCCATATGGCTGTTAAAACGCAAGCCACGTTTTGGTAAATATACAGTGCAGAGACAATTAGGGAATTTTTAACCAGACCACTAGTATGTTTACAAGGCTTATAGTTCAGCGAAAAGCCTAGGAAACTGAACAATTAAAAATTCCCTGGGATAAATATACTTCCTTCTTTTCTTCTTTCTCTTGTTCCATAGTGCCACATTGGCGCTGGCCTGGCATGCTTACTAACAGGTTTGAAATAGGATAATGGGTTGCTCGAAACCCTTTCTGTTTACACCTTATTACCCGTGACTGAATACTTGTACTCCAACTGTCCACCTGTATTAGCTAGGTACATGAGTGAAAGTTTTGCAGATCACCTAATAGGATATGGGAAACTGCCTAAAATGCATCTACAGTGCCTCGAGGAATGACATTCGTAATTAATACGCCTGGCAGATTCGTCGTGCGTCTGACACCCCCTTTCCAATCCCGGAAGCAGCCCCTTTATGCGAACACCTATCCATGTGGCCTGGTCTTAAATACATTACATTAACAAACACTTATTTAAATAAATAATTTTTACGGACTTTATGAGTAGCTCACCACCTGTGGAGTTACGTGTTTCTGCAGTCATGTCCATTCACAAAATGTTGTCGTATTTTAACGTTTGTTTCTTAGTTTAATTTAATGTACTTGTGAACTACACCAATGAACGTATTGCGCCGAAAATACGTTTTGATTTTTGGGATTCATCTCTACAAACGTGCCTGTTGAAACAGAATTATCGCAGTAAAAAATATGTCAAACGTTCTGAAATCCATAATTTCAATTCCTCTGTTGTGTCAATCCCTTACCGTACCACAAAGAATTACATACACCATAAAATTATTTCTTATAGGTTGTGCGGTACTTGGTTACATACACTGACACCGTCGTAGCCTGCTGATGAACTGTTATGCATGACATGACAGTAATATAACGTGACATTCGTCTTCTGAGCGCTACGCAAGTTACTGAGTTCACTGTGAAATATTATTCATACTCCTTGATAGTTAGTTGTAGTCGTTAGTGGTGACATGTGAGATGATATTTGCGACTCTACTGACGATTCCAAACTCTGTCTGGGGAAATGGTGAAGCTTATTGAAGGCTTTCAGCTTACGAAGAAAGGAATAGCCCGAGCGGTCTGGTGGTGAGACTCTGAGACTCAACGGGGCGCAGTGATAATTTGTGGCAGTCGGTGCAGAGCCGGAAGTGGGCGGCTCTCAGCGTGCTGACGTGACCTGGCCCTGGCCCGGCGCCCCGGACTCTCCCAAGCCATTGTGCCGCGATCGCGCTGGGCGTGACAGGTGGCGCCATAAAAGGTCGGAGCGCACTTGCTGGCGGCGGCCGTCACGCCCCATAAATCACCAGCTGGCCACACACGGCGCCTGCAGTCCTCACACAAAACACACACCCACAACCACAAGTCTCTTGGGCTTCAAGCAGTACATATTTCCACACCTCTATGGTACCGACAGTAAATATTTCACTTCGTTTTCAGTTTTGGTGTCACACTGCATCCTCTCTTTTTGGTGTGATGTAATTTTCTGCTCTTGTCGGCGTATAGTTTTAATGTGGCAACTCGTTTCGAAACACTTAAAAAATACACTGATGGAAATAAAAAAAAGGCAACACCAAAAATTATTAATATAAAGAAATGAAATTTTGGAAACAGATTTGACTAGGTAACATATTTAAGTTATTCACATTGCAAGACCACATGTTAATACAGGTGTGAGATAATCTTTCGCAAATGTCAAATGCTGATACATTAATAAGCAGTGTAACCGCCATAATGTCAGACGGCATAGCTGAGCGAACTAAGGCGCCTTGCTACAGTTCACGCGGCTCCCCCCATCGGAGTTTCGAGTCCTCCCTCGGCAATGGATGTGTGTGTCGTCCTTAGAGTAAGTTAGTTAAAGTTAGATTAAGTAGTGTGTAAACCTAGAGACCGATGACCTCAGAAGTTTGCACCCGCAGAATGTTGAATACAAGCATGCAAACGTGATCGCAATACATTGTACAGATGCCGGTTTTCAGTTTGTGGGGTGGAGTTCCATTCCTGTTGCACTTCGTCAGTGAATACAGGCATGCTTGATGCTGTATATGAATGACGCGAATAGTTGTCCGTTGGTGTCCCATATCTGATTGATTGTAAGCAGACCTGCTAATTGAGTAGGCCAAGGAAATTCTGTAGAGCATGTTATGTTACAACAACAGTATGTGGGCGATCGTTATCCTGTTGGGAAACACCCCTGCAGGTAGAAACATCAGCCTGACGTACAGATTTGGAGTCAGGGTGAGTGGGGTAACGACGAGAGTATTTCTGCTGTCATACGAGATTGCACCACAGGTAATACCTCCAGGTGTATGAGTTTGTCCAGAGTATCCAGCACGTAGGCAGGTTGGTTGCAGGTCATCAGCTGACCTCCTTATAACCGATTGGTTCAAATGGCTCTGAGCACTATGCGACTTAACTTCTGAAGTCATCAGTTGCCTAGAACTTAGAACTAATTAAACCTAACTAACCTAGAGACATCACACACATCCATGCCCGAGGCAGGATTCGAACCTGCGACCGTAGCGGTCGCTCGGTTCCAGACTGTAGCGCCTAGAACACACCGGCCGGCTTATAACCAATTCATGACCATCATTGGCACCGAGGCAGAACCAGCTTTCATCAGAAAACACAACACGTATCCACCCTGCTGTCCAATGAGCTCTCGTTTCACACCACTGAACTCGCAAATACCGGCGGTTTTGCTGACTTGGAGCTGGCCTTGAACTAACCGATTTGTAAAGTTCGTTGTGTCACTATGGTGCCAGCTGCTCCTCAGATTGCTGCTGAAAATGCAGTGTGAGGCGCCAGACCCTTACACCGACACGGTGGTCTTCTCTCTCAATAGTGCCACGCGGCCATCTGTAGCCCAGTCTGTTGGCGACCGTACATTTCCGTGACGACTGCTGCCGACAGTCATGGACGACGGCTACATCCCTGCCAAGTTTTTTGCATAATCGCATAAGGAACATCCATCTTCTTATAGCCCTGACTCATGACCTCATTAAAACTCAGTGAGGTGTTGATAATGGCGCGTTTTTCACATAAAGCTCATTCCTGACTAACATCAACTCTCCGCATCTAATCTCAAAGTCAACGACCGTTAAGGGTATATTTAACGCAAACCTTATTTTCATCTTCATAGTGGCGCTACTGGTGCCATTCTTACGTGATTGGCGCGAAAATTGAATAGGAATAATCTTTTAGATGTAGAAACACGCCTACAAAGTTTCATTTCTTTCGTAGAATTCTTTCTAGGTTTTGTGGTTTTTATTCCGTTTCTGTTTTTTGAGTTCTGTTGTTACTCTGCGTCTTTTTCTTTGAGCGTAATAGAAACTGCAGCTTTTCTCGCCAAATAATTCTAATACGACAGTACTTACAGAAGTAAGTTTTAGAATTATTGCAAATACCACAAGAAATTCAAGACACAACAACCTCTTGATACACCTGATATGCTAAACGTCAGTCAAATATTATGCACTAATTGTCAATAATAGGCGAATAAAATGTGCACGGTGAAGATGTACAAAATTCCAGACTGTTGATCTTGCCTTGGTGTACGAAGACTGCTTATTGCTAGACAGCCATGAAAACATCCCTACAACTCATTCGAACACTCATGCAATAATTAGCCATGAAAGAGAATTTCTTGGCCAGTCATGAATCCCATAATTTACAGGACAGTCCAAAACATCCGCTGTATGACTTATGCTATTGCAATTGTTCTTAGTTCAAAAAATGGTTCAAATGGCTCTGATCGCTATGCGACTTAACATCTGTGGTCATCAGTCGCCTAGAACTTAGAACTAATTAAACATAACTAACCTAAGGACATCACACACATCCATGCCCGAGGCAGGATTCGAACCTGCGACCGTAGCAGTCGCGCGGTTCTGGACTGAGCGCCTAGAACCGCGAGACCACCGCGGCCGGCTAATTGTTCTTAGTGTGAGCAGGTATCGACACACCCAAGTAGAGGTAGGTGGGCGTAAGACCATTATCTGCCAACATACCTTTCTCAATACATTCGGAAACCTACGTTTTTTGTCGCCAAGAACACTAACCCCATTACAACTGCTTCCAGAGTGGATAATTGTACGATTCCCGTTAACAGGTCAGGCGCGCACTAAACGCAAGAAGTTTGTACTAAAGTAGCGGATTAGGTTTGGTGTCCACATGAGCTTTTTTCCGTGTTAGAGAAACCCTTTCCCCTTGAAACCAGAGGCGAATTGCCTACGAAAATCGAAGTTCATTCTCTGAGAATGTTTGTCCTCGCAGCATCCAAGGAAAAGTCCCAGAAATAATATTGCTTGTGGAAAGTATAATGCCAAGATAGGATTAGGAACAGGCGATTAGTCGAAACCTAATTCATAATGGAATATTTATCGTAAGGGTAGGTTAGTACCCAATGGTGGTGGCGTATTCCTTGCTCTACAGAATGTAAAGAAAGATAGCAAATTATGTTTGCTTAGCAACAGACAGGATACGAATTGCAGAGTATCTGAGTAGTCAGCATCAAAGATTCAGTTCTGAGGGCGAAGATGTGTAGCAAAAATGGGAAAATTTCAAACCAGTCGTTCAATATTCCTTAGACAAGTATGACGCGAGCAAGGTCAAGGGACAGTGAAGGACTACTGTGGTTCAATAACCGAACAATGATTCATCACAGATTAAAGACATCTAGCTGACGAACAAACGCTGAACAAAGGCAAAATGAGCGTAAGGTGAGCGATGAGAGAAGCTTTCAACGACATTAAAAGTCTGAGTGAAAACCCTAAGAGACTCTGATCTTGCGATAGTTCGGTAAGCACTTCATTCATTCAGTGACCATATTGGTTTCTAAGCAGAAGATAATGATAAGAATTCATTATTCCGAAATGTTTGCCACCACGGAAGATCGTTATATGACCCTCCTTTCAACCATGGTACGAGCGTCGAAATGGAAGGTATGGAGATAACCGATCGTCGAACAGAAAAGTTCGCTCAGTCTGTGTCTAGCTGCTGGACTGGGAAGACGGGCGTAGTTGTTTACTATGTGAACTGTGTGTTCAATGCATATATAATTTGTAATCGTGCAGCTGAGGACTGTGTTGATAGCCACCAGCAATGTGTTTGGAAACAGTGATATTTGGTGAATGTATGAAGAAGACTACAATTCATCAAATAATGAAGATATAGGAAGATGTGGCAAAGTTACACTTCAGAAATTATGCTGAAAAATGCTTGTGCTGTAACTGTAGCTGACTCGAAAAAATCCAGTCAGTCTTCCGAAGCGCGAGAGCCAAGACGTGCACCACAGAGCTGGAGGAGAGCACACGCAGCGCGGGGCTCACGGAAGCGCCACGAGCCAGCCGCAGGGGCGGCCGCTCGCCGAGCACTTCCTGCCACGGTGGAAACAACGGCAGCCCTCATCCTTCCCATACCCGGCGCACGGATACGCTTTGTCGCTGAACGCAAATTGCTTTGAAAGTTACTACATCTGCTGTGCAAGCAATGTCCGGAATACTGCCACATACACTACTGGCCATTAAACTTGCTACACCAACAGGAAATGCAGATAATAAACGAGTATTCGTTGGACAAATATATTATACTAGAACTTACATGTGGTTACATTTTCACGCAGTTTGGGTGCATAGATCCTGAGAATTCAGTACCCACAACAACCACATCTGGCCGTAATTACGGCCCTGCTACGCCCTGGCTTTGAGTCAAACAGAGCTTGGATGGCGTGTACAGGTACAGCTGCCCATGCAGTTTCAACACGATACCACAGTTCATCAAGATTAGCGACTGGCGTATTGTGACGAGCCAGTTGCTCGGCCACCATTGACCAGACGTTTTCAGTTGGTGAGAGATCTGGAGAATGTGCTGGCCAGGGCAGCAGTCGAACATTTTCTGTATCCAGAAAGGCCCGTACAGGACCTGCAACATGCGGTCGTGCATTGTCCTGCTGAAATGTATAGTTTCGCAGGGATCGAATGAAGGGTAGAGCCACGTGTCGTAACACATCTTAAATGTAACGTGAACTGTTCAAACTGCGAACAAGAGGTGACTGAGACGTACAACCCAATGGCACCCGATACCATCACGTCGGGTGATACGCCAGTATGGCGATGACGAGTACACGCTTCCAATGTGCGTTCACTACGATGCCGCCAAACATGGATGCGACCATCATGATGCTGTAAACAGAACCTGGGTTCATTCAAAAATGACGTTTTGCCATGAGTGCATCCAGGTTCGTCGTTAAGTGCAACATCGCAGGCGCTCCTGTCTGTGATGCCTGTCAACGGTAACTGAAGCCATGGTGTCCGAACTGAGAGCCATGCTGCTGAAAACGTCGCCGAACTGTTCGTGCAGATGGTTGTTGTCTTGCAAACGTCCCCATCTGTTGACTCAGGGATCCAGACGTGGCTGCACGATCCGTTACTGCCATGCGCATAAGATGCCTGTCATCTTGACTGCTAATGATACGAGGCCGTTGGGATCCAGCACGGCGTTTCGTATTACCCTCCTGAACCCACTGATTCCATATTCCGCTAACAGTTATTGGATCTCGACCAACGCGAGCACGAATGTCGCGATTCAATAAACCGCAATCGCGATAGGCTACAATTCGACCTTCATCAAAGTCGGAAACGTGATGGTACGTATTTCTCCTTCTTACACGAGGCATCACAACAACGTTTCACTAGGCAACGCCGGTCAACTGCTGTTTTTGTATGAGAAATCGGTTGGAAACGTTCCTCATGTCAGTACGTTGTAGATGTCGCCCCCGGCGCTAACCATGTGTGTATCCTCTGAAAAGATAATCATTTGCATACCACAGCATCTTCTTCCTGGCGGTTAAATTTCGCGTCTCTAGCACGTCATCTTCGTGGTGTAGCAATTTTAATGGCCAGTGGTGTACATAATATGAAGATGTCACACGAAACAAAACTGACACTTCACAAAGAGAGTGAGGGAGCTTGCTAGATGATGTGAGAAGATTTAATGTAAATGCGAAGTAAATACACATTTTATTTCGAGGAATACCACCACCGCACTTGAACACAGAGTATAAAAGAAAGATCGCGGCACACTTGTGGCAGCACCCCTGAGACAATTCGCTTGCTTTTGTGAGAAATACTAAATACTTTCCTTGTCTTTGGGCACGAGTTACTTCGGATGTAACTAAATCCAACTGAATATGTCTCAAAATTTACCTTCAAAAGATCGCTGCACGGTAGTTTGCCACATTTTGCTGTTTATTTTATTTATTTATTTATTTATTTAACTTGATCAGATCAGGGCCATCAGGCCCTCTCTTACATCGGACCAGTGTTCCACACATGAAGCATTTCACACATCAGAGTTACATCATGACCATAGTTTAAATGAGAAATTTGCTTACTCTAGTGACAATATGAATAAAGAGTAGTAACTAAGACCTAATAAAGTAAATGCGGCAGTATTTTTACAACAGGTGCTATACATACAGATTATGATAAAAGCAACAATAATAACAGTAAAAATGCAATGATAAACATGACTAAGACTTAATAAATTAAATTCTGGCAGTGTTTTTACAGCAGGTGCTATACATACAGATTATGATAAAAGCAATAATAATAACAGTAAAAAAATCAAATAATAATGACAAACATGAGAAGGATTGGCAATAGTAATGAAGGTTTGTGCAGATGTACATAATATCTTGGTGTGTAAAGTAGATGTTTACTAGTTTAGCGTATTTTGGGGAATGGAGATTTAAGGAGGGGGAAAGAGGGAAATAATGAGCTAAAGTGCATTCATGTACAAAGGAAGGAATTACTGTTGCTTAAGTAGATACGTCATTAACTGTTTTTTGAAGCTGGACATGTTTTTAAGTTCTCTAACATAAAGCGGGAGGTTATTTCAGAGTCGGGTTCCCGCTACTGTAAATGACTTGGCGAAGGTGACTGAGCGATGCAGTGGAACGGAGAGGATTTTATTATAATGGGAACGTGTGTTTCTGTCATGTTGTTCCGACATGAGCGTTAGGGACGAGGAGAGATATGAAGGACAGTTTACATTTATAAGGCAGTAGATGATACAGAGTGTATGGAAATCTCTGCGTTTGTCTGCACGCAGCCAGGACAATTTTGCATATGCTTGTGAAATGTGATCAAAAAGTCGAACGTCACAGATATATCGGACGCAGGCATTCATGACCAGTTCTAGACGTCGGGAATTTTCCTGAGAGAGGACTTGTAGGATAATATCTCTGTAGTCAATGATTGGGAGTATAAGCGTTTGTACTAATTTCTTTTTCAGATCGAAAGGGAAGAGTTTTTTATATTTTTGTAGGACATGAAGGGATGCTGATGCTTTTTTGCACACTGCTGTTACGTACTCTGTCCAATTTTGATTTCCATCTATTATTACACCCAAACTCTTTGCTCAGGGAGAGAAGTTAATATTTGTTCCATTTAAGAGGTGGTAAGGATTCCCGATGTTTTGGGCTAATGAGCTTAGAGTGACCAACAAGTACCGCTTGGGTTTTAGATGGGTTTAGTTTTAGACCTATGTCCTGTGCCCATATTGACAGTGCATCGAGGTCAGTATTGAAATTTTCAATTGCTTTCTTCAGATTGCTAGGTTTCGCACTTAGATACAACTGAAGGTCATCAGCATACATATGGTATTTGCAATAGGTCAGAACCGATGACACATCGTTGACATACAGAGAGAAGAGTATAGGACCTAATACTGAGCCTTGGGGAACGCCTGACACTACCTGCCGCCATTGTGAGACGTCATGTATGAGCGAAACCATTGCACTGCACTTGGTGAGAAATTTAGACCGCTAAGTTTGGCCAGTAAGATGACGAAGTCGACAGTATCAAATGCTTTGCTGAAATCTAAGAAGCAAGTGGTAGTCGCTTCTTGTCTGTCCATGGCAAGTTTCACGTCATCTGTCACCTTTATCAGAGCAGATGTTGTGCTTCGATGTTTACGGAAACCTGATTGGTATTCGTCTAGTAGGTTGTTAGTAGTGAGGTAGATGGTTGAGCTGGTCATGAACTATATATTCTAAGGCCTTTGATAGTGCAGGAAGAAGGCAGATGGGGCGGTAGTCAGAGGGTGCTGTGGCTATGTCCTTTTTAGGCAGTGGCTTAATTTGTCCCAGTTTCCAGGCCTCATGGAAAACACTTGTGATTAATGAATCGTTGAAAATGTCTGTAATAGAGGGCAGTAGTTGGTCAATAATAAGTTTTACCATCTGGATAGTGATACCATCATGTCCAGTAGATGCTGATCTAATCCGCATTATGGCTTTCTTGACAGTACTGCAAGTGACGTGCTGTAGATAGAATTTTTCTTTGCTACAGTCGTTCAACCCCACGAAGTAATCAATGACTCTCTGTTTTTTTTTGCGGTACAATTTTGGTTGTAGGTAACGTGAAGAATCGGTTTAGTTCTTCAGCTGGGACCATGTGATTTTCTGCAACTTTTATTTTGCCTAAACCGAGACTACGAAAATTTTTCCACAGGATAGCTGGTCTACATCTATTGTCAGCTAATGTACGGGCATGTCTGAGCTTAGCGTTTCTCACCGCTTGACTGACTTTGTTTCGTTTAAGCTTGTATACAGAATGATTTTCAGGTGTAGGGTGTATCTTGTATGCTCGATGTGCAGCATCTCTGAGATTCATGAGCTGTTGTACTTCATCAGTCAGCCAGGGTGCAGGTTGCCTTTTTACTTTTCTGGTCTTTATTGGAGCATATTTGTCATACAGTTGAGTAATTTTGTTAGTGAAATTTATTCGTTTGGGTCTCGGTATGTAGATAGTTTTTGTTTCTTTCTAGGACATTCTAGTGAATACGTCATGGAAATGATGTCATGAGCAGACATGCCAGGCGCAGATATTTGAGAGGTCCGGATTATTCTGATCGGAGATTTCGTTGCGAATATATCAATGAAAGAGTGACTGGTAGTCGTGTGATGAGTAGGTGCCAGCTGAAGTAGCGTCATATTTGAGGAAGAAAGCATCCTCTTAAATTTCCCAATGGAAGAACTATTGCACAGAAAATTAATGTTTTGTCACCTGCTGTAATTACATGTTCATATGACGATTCGAGACTAGAGAGGGCAGTTTCGAAACAGGCGAACCCACCTACTTTAGGAGGTTTGTAAGGGACACATATTAAGCACTTTCTGTTAAGTGATTTGATCTCTATGAACATATATATTCCACTTGTTTATCTACATTGTTGTCTGATGTGTGTAGTACTGTAGGTGACAAATCAGAGCGTATGTACGCCCCTACTCCGCCCTCTCGTCTGTTGCATCTGTCGTGCCTGAGAAAGATACAGCCACCTAGGTTTACGGAAGTTGTAGGAATACTTGGTTTGAGCCAAGTCTCTGACAAAAGTATTACGTGTATGTCAGCAGTTTGAAATATATATTTGAACACGTCGAAGTGAGCTGGCAGAGTCTGGACATTTGCATGTGCAACATGCAACTTGGTGCGTTCGGGTGTTGATTGCCCAAGGAGGCTGCCGACTGATGTTTGCGGGTCGTGGTTGGCGGTGACTAGAGGGTCTGGCATGAGGAATGCGTGTGAAGGAGGGGGGTCAGGGAGTGTCCTCCCAGTTCTGTGCAGTGAAAGCAGTCGGGATGGGGAGGGCGTAGGTTCCCAGGGAGGCAACGGGATGTGCGGCCAAGGTCAGCAATGTCTGCAACGGTTCTGGAAGCAGCTGTGGACTGGTAGAGGAAGGAATTTCGCTGAACACAATCAGAGTAATCTGCACGTTACGAGAGAGTATGATATTAATTTCACTTATGATGATTGCAACTAAAGTATGATGGTGGGTTGCTAATTAAGCATGGAAGTGAGACTACCTTATGTAATAATTAACAAAATTACATGAGAAAAACAATTAAAGATGAAAATAGTTATGTGGAGAAACGAAAAGTTGATAATACAAATAATAACAAAAATTACAATAGAAACAATAATTAGCGATAAAAAAATAGTTATGTAGAGAAACGAATAATTTGATAATACATTAGTTAAGATATAGTTGACAGTGTAAACAGTATAAATATACAGGTTAGTGGCAGCAAGATTAGACATGATTTAGCTTCTAATGCACAGGCTTTCAAGTTCATTAACACTGCAAACTGTTTTCTTTCCGTTTTCGGTCTTAACCATTATCCTGCCGTCATTTGTCCATACGTTCTGTAGCCCAAATTTCGAAATCGCGCTCTTCAAAATATTTAGTCTTTCAGAGGTCAGATCCTCGCGTACTGTCATACCCGACTTCGTGAGATTCTTCTTTGCTCTGAAGATTTCAGATCTTTTCCTATACGACATAAACTTCACTATTATAGGTCTTGGTTTTGTAGATCCTGGCGACTTACGACCCACTCTATGACTTCTTTCAATGTCACTCAGAGTCATCTGCACGCCTAGCTTTTCTTGGACAAGGTTTATCACAAGTTCATCTGTGCTCTCTCTGCTGCTCTCTGGAATGCCGAACAGTCTGAGATTATTGCGTCTCTGATATTGTTCGAGCTCGTCTGTCTTCTCGATCAATTTCTGTTCGAGCAGTCGTGCTTTCTCCTCACTTGCTTTTAACGATGTGTCGAGTGCACGGATCTCGCTCGCATTCGATTCCAGAGTTTTCTGTATTTTGTCCATCACTGCTGCAGTGACAGCATCAGTGATGGTTTGAGCAACGAGCCCGAGCGTCTCCTTAGCCTGCAGTGTGGCACTCACCTCAGCCTTCACGAGTGCGGCGATGTCAGCGATGCCGGGCGAAGCGGCCGCAACTTCCGGTGTAGACTCCACGGCTGCGCTGCCTCCGGCCTGGCCGTTGGCTGCACTGCGCGTTGTTCGGTGATTTTCCATTTTAAGTGCGATTCCGTGTAATTGGTGCTCAGTATGTGATGTGAAATACGACACTCGGCAGTAGATATACAGCTTTAGTATATGTAGACCAGCCTAACTGCTTAAAACACCTCCAGATTTCACGTAAATTTGCGAGCCAAGCTAACGCACGTCACTCACTCGCCGCCATCTTTGCAATGCCTCCATACTTGAATACAGACTCTAAAACCATGGCGACACACTTGTGGTGCCGCCCAGAGACACTTGCTGCGCTTTTGTGGGAAATGCCACAGCCTTCCCTTGTCTTTGAGCACGGACTGCATCAGGAGTTATTAAACCTTACTGGATACGTCCCCAAGAACACTTTCAAAAAGATCACTGCACAGTTAATTGCTACAGTTTTCGATGTATACCGCCACACTTGAACACAGACTCTAAAAGATTGCTCCACACTTGTGAAACCTCCATCAAACACTTCATACGCTTTTGTGGGATATAGATCGCAAACTGATATCAGCTACAATTTTAAGGTAGCTGTAATTTCGCACCTTACGATCACTCATCTACATAATTTTCCATGATTGTTTGATAGGTTCTACATCGTATATGTGGTTGTTGTTGTGGTCTTCAGTCCTGAAACTGGTTTGATGCAGCTCTCCATTCTACTCTATCCTGTGCAAGCTCCTTCATCTCCCAGTACCTCATGCAACTTACATCCTTCTCAATCTGCTTAGTGTATTGATCTCTTGGTCTCCCTCTACGATTTTTACCCTCCACGCTGCCCTCCAATGCCAAATTGGTAATCCTTTGACGCCTCAGAACATGTCCTACCAACCGATCCCTTCTTCTGGTCAAGTTGTGCCACAGACATCCCTTCTCCCTAATCCTATTCAATACATCCTCATTAGTTATGTGATCTACCCATATAATCTTCAGCATTCATCTGCAGCACCACATTTCGAAAGCTTCTATTCTATTCTTGTCCAAACTATTTCTCGTCCATGTTTCACTTCCATACATGGCTACACTCCAAACAAATACTTTCAGAAATAACTTCCTGAAACTTAAATCTATACTCAATGTTAACGAATTTCTCTTCTTCAGAAACGATTTCCTTGCCATTGCCAGTCTACATTTTATATCCTCACTACTTCAACCATCATCAGTTATTTTGCTCCCCAAATAGCAAAACTCATTTTCTACTTTAAGTGTCTCATTTCCTAATCCAACCCCCTCAGCATCACTTGACTTAATTCGAATACATTCCATTATTGTTTCCTTCACTGCTTGCTCAATATATAGATTGAATAACATCGGGGAGAGACTACAAAACTGTCTCACTGCTTCCCTTCCTTGTCCCTCGACTCTAATAACTGCCATCTGGTTTCTATACAAATTGTAAATAGCCTTTCGCTCCCTGTATTTTATCCCTGCCCCCTTCAGAATTTGAAAGAGAGTATTCCAGTCAACATTGTCTAAGGCTTTCCATAAGTCTACAAATGCTAGAAACGTAGGTTTGCCCTTCCTTAATCCAGCTTCTAAGATAAGTCGTAGGGTCAGTATTGCCTCACGTGTTCCAACATTTCTACGTAAGCCAAACTGATCTTCAAGGTCGGCTTCTACTAGTTTTTCCATTCGTCTGTAAAGAATTCGTTTTAATATTTTTCAGCTGTGACTTATTAAACTGATAGTTCGTTAATTTTCACATCTGTAAACACCTGCTTTCTTTGGGATTGGCATTATTATATTCTTCTTGAAGTATGAGGGTATTTCGCCTGTTTCATACATCTTGCTCAGCAGATGGTAGAGCTTTGTTAGGACTGGCTCTCCCGAGGCCGTCAGTAGTTCCAATGGAATGTTGTCCACTCCGAAGGCCTTGTTTTGACTCAGGTCTTTCAGTGCTCAGTCAAACTCTACATGCAGTATCGTATCTCCCATTTTATCTTCATATACATCCTCTGCCAATTCCATAATATTGTCCTCAAGTACATCGCCCTTGTATAGACGCTCTATATACTCCTTCCACCTTTCTGCTTTCTCTTCTTTGCTTAGAACTGGGTTTCCATCTGAGCTCTTGATGTTCATACAAGTGGTTCTCTTATCTCCAAAGGTCTCTTTCATTTTCCTGTTGGTAGTATCATCTTAGCCCTAGTGAGATAAGCCTCTACATCCTTATATTTGTTCTCTAGCCATCGCTGCTTAGCCATTTTGCACTTCCTGTCGATCTCATTTTTGAGACGTTTGTATTCCTTTTTGCCTGCTTCATTTGCTGCATTTTTATATTTTCTCCTTTCATCAATTAAACTCAATATTTCTTCTGTTACCCAAGAATTTCTACTAGCCCTCGTCTTTTTACCTATTTGATCCTCCGCTGCCTTCATTCTTTCATCCCTCAAAGCTTCCCATTCTTCTTCTACTGTATTTCTTTCCCCTGTTTCTGCCAATTGTTCCCTTATGCTCTCCCTGAAACTCTGTACAACCTCTGGTTCTGTCAGTTTACTCAGGTCCCATCTCCTTAAATTCCCATCTTTTTGCAGTTTCTTCAGTTTTAATCTACAGGCCATAACCAACAGATTGTGGTCAGAGTCCACATCTGCCCCTGGAGATGTCTTACAATTTAAAACCTGGTTCGTAAATCTCTGTCTTACCATTATATGATCTATCTGAAACCTGTCAGTGTCGCCAGGCTTCTTTCATGTGTACAACCTTCTTTTATGATTCTCGAACCAAGTGTTAGCTATGAATAAGTTGTGATCTGTGCAAAATTCTACCAGGCGGCTTTCTCTTTCATTTCCTAGTCCCAATCCATATTCACCTACTACGTTTCCTTCTCTCCCTTTTCGTACTGTCGAATTCTAGACCCATGAGTATTAAATTTTTGTCTCGCTTCACTACCTGAATAAATTCTTTTATCTCATCATACAATTCTTCAATTTCTTCGTCATCAGCAGGGATAGTTGGCATATAAACTTGTACTACTGTAGTAGGTGCGGGCTTTGTATCTATCTTGGCCACAATTATGCGTTCACTATGCTGTTTGAAGTAGCTTACCCACATTCCTATTTTCCTTTTCATTATTAAACCTTCTCCTACATTACCCCTATTTGATTTTGTGTTTATAACCCTGTAGTCACCTGACCGAAAGTCTTTTTCCTCCTGCCACCGAACTTCACGAATCCCCACTATATCTTAACTTTAACTGATCCATTTCCCTTTTTAAATTTTGTAACCTACCTGGCCAATTTAGGGATCTGACATTCCACGCTTCGATCCGTAGAACGCCAGTTTTCTTTCTCCTGATAATGACATCCTCTTGAATAGTCCCCACCCAGAGTTCCGAATGGGGGACTATTTTACCTCCAAATTATTTTACCCAAGAGGACGCCATCATCATTTAATCATACAGTGAAGCTACATGTCCTCGGGAAAAATTACGTCCGTAGTTTTCCCTTGCTTTCAGCCGTTCGCAATACTAGCACAGTAAGGCCGTTTTGGTTATTGTTACAAGGCCAAATCAGTCAATCATCCAGACTTTTGCCCTTGCAACTACTGAAAAGGCTGCTGCCCCTTTTCAGGAACCACACGTTTGTCTGGCCTCTCAACAGATACCCCTCCATTAATCATACAGAAAAGCTACATGTCCTTGGGAAAAATTACATTCGTCGTTTCCCCTTGCTTTCAGCCGTTCGCAGTACTAGCACAGCAAGGCCGTTTTGGTTATCGTTACAAGGCCAAATCAGTCAACCATCTAGACTTTTGCCCTTGCAACTACTGAAAAGGCTGCTGCTCCTTTTCAGGAACCACACGTTTGTCTGGCCTCTCAACAGATACCCCTCCATTGTGGTTGCACCTAGGGTACGGCTATCTGTATCGCTGAGGTACGCAAGCCTCCCCACCAATGGCAAGGTCCATGGTTCATGGGGGAAGACATCGAATTTATGAATATATAACGAAGACTGACAGTGTCACGTACACCTTGTAAATAGTTGTTAATGCTTATTGCATGAAAGGTGATGGAGTCCAAAACGGCGTAATGAATGAGTGGCTATAATAGTAGAGGTTAGAAAGCCAATAGAAATGAAACGGCATGCGTAACTCAAGCTCTAGGTGGGAAAGCATGTACAGGTGTGTTGGTTCTGCTTAACACTGGAAGTACACAAGATGGAGGACAGTCGGACCACCAGAACGCTGAAGCAGTGGCCGGCCAGTTTTGTACCAGGGCTGGAAGGATAACCCGATAATATATTGGAAACTCTGAAAATCTTGGATGCAGCAGAGACTAATGAGGAAGGGTCACTGCAGAAATGAGGCAGGCTGGGTTATTTCCAAGGATTTGTTCTCTGAGAAGCATAATATTGTATGAGTATAGGTATTTCCTCGCAAACTTTCCGTGCTGGACGACAAAAGACTAAATATGGTTGGGCGGCATTCGGAAGAATGTGTAGAGAGCGAGAATATTCCGTGGTTTCGAGAATATGATTGGCCTTCTGCACTTACGAGAAAGGGGAGCCTAGTTTTGCTGGGAAGCCAGCAGTGGAGAGAAGAGGTGTTCCTTTTTGAGCGCTCATGTTGGACGGCCGCTCAGTATCATCTTTGTATGATGGCAACAACAACGCCCCTCACATGAAGTCATTAAAGATCACATAACTCACTTTGAGCGAACAGTAGGGCTGAACAAAAATGACTGACAAGGCACAATGCATCTTGTAGAGGGTATAGTATGCATGTATAGGAATAATTAATGTCGGGTGATCGTTTTAAGCTAATTCACACGACATGAAAAACTTCGTGGAAACGGGTCGATTTACTGGAGGCTAGATTATCACACCTCCCCCCATGAACCATGGACCTTGCCGTTGGTGGGGAGGCTTGCGTGCTTCAGCGATACAGATAGCCGTACCGTACGTGCAACCACAGCTGAGGGGTATCTGTTGAGAGGCCAGACAAACGTGTGGTTCCTGAAAAGGGGCAGCAGCATTTTCAGTAGTTGCAAGGGCAAAAGTCTGGATGATTGACTGATCTGGCCTTGTAACATTAACCAAAACGGCCTTGCTGTGCTAGTACTGCGAACGGCTGAAAGCAAGAGGAAACTACGGACGTAATTTTTCCTGGGGACATGTAGCTTTACTGTATGATTAAATGATGATGGCGTCCTCTTGGGTAAAATATTCTGGAGGTAAAATAGTCCCCCATTCGGAACTCTGGGTGGGGACTATTCAAGAGGATGTCGTTATGAGAAGAAAGAAAACTGGCGTCCTACGGATCGGAGCGTGGAATGTCAGATCCCTAAATTGGGCAGGTAGGTTACAAAATTTAAAAAACGAAATGGATCAGTTAAAGTTAAGATATAGTGGGGATTCGTGAAGTTCGGTGGCAGGAGGAAAAAGACTTTTGGTCAGGTGACTACAGGGTTATAAACACAAAATCAAATAGGGGTAATGCAGGAGAAGGTTTAATAATGAAAAGGAAAATAGGAATACGGGTAAGCTACTTCAAACAGCATAGTGAACGCATAATTGTGGCCAAGATAGATACGAAGCCCTCACCTACTACAGTAGTATAAGTTTATATGCCAACTAGCCCTGCTGATGACGAAGAAATTTAAGAAATGTATGATGAAATAAAATAAATTATTCAGATAGTGTAGGGTGACGAAAATTTAGCAGTCATTCGTGACTGGAATTTGGTTGCAGGAAAAGGGAGAGAAGGAAACGTAGTAGGTGAATATGGATTGGGGGAGAGAAATGAAAGAGGAACCCGCCTGGTAGAATTTTGCACAGACCACAACTTAATCATATCTAACACTTAGTTTAAGAATCATGGAGTTACTAAAAGGTATCAGGTAGATTATATAATGGTAAGTCAGAGATTTACGAACCAGGTTTTAAATTGTAAGACATTTCCAGGGGCAGATGTGGACTCTGACCACAATCTATTGGTTATGACCTGTAGATTAAAACTGAAGAAACTGCAAAAAGGTGGGAATTTAAGGAGATGGGAACTGGATAAACTGAAAGAACAAGAGATTGTACAGAGTTTCAGGGAGAGCATAGGGGAACAATTGGCAGAAACAGGGGAAAGAAGTACAGTAGAAGAAGAATGGGTAGCTTTGAGGGATGAAAGAATGAAGGCAGGGGAGGATCAAGTAGGTAGAAAGACGAGGGCTAGTAGAAATCTTTGGGTAACAGAAGAAATATTAAATTTAGTTGACGAAAGGAGAAATTATAAAAATCCAGTAAATGAAGCAGGCAAAAAGGAATACAAACGTCTCAAAAATGAGATCGACACGAAGTGCAAAATGGCTAAGCAGGGATGGCTTGAGGACAAATGTAACGATGCAGAGGCTTATCTCACTAGGGGTAAGATAGATATTGCCTACAGGAAAATTAAAGAGACCTTTGGAGATAAGAGAACCACTTGTATGAGCATCAAGAGCTCATATGGAAACCCAGTTCTAAGCAAAGAATGGAAAGCAGAAAGGTGGAAGTAGTATCTAGATGGTCTATACAAGGGCGATGTACTTGAGGACAATATTATGGAAATGGAGGAGGATGTTGATGAGGATGAGATGTGAGATGTGATACTGCGTGAAGACTTTGACAGAGCACTGAAAGACCTGAGTCGAAACAAGGCCCCGGGAGTAGACAACATTCCATTGGAACTACTGATGGCCTTGGGAGAGCCAGTCCTGACAAAATTCTACCGTCTGGTGAGCAAGGCGTATGAAACAGGCGAAATACCCTCAGACTTCAAGAAGAACATAATAATTCCAATCCCAAATAAAGCAGGTGTTGACAGATGTGAATATTACCGAACAATCAGTCTAATAAGCCACAGTTGCAAAATACTAACGCGAATTCTTTACATACGAATGGAAGAACTAGTAGAAGCCGACCTCGGGGAAGATCAGTTTGGATTCTGTAGAAATACTGGAACACGTGAGGCAATACTGACCTCACGACTTATCTTAGAAGAAAGATTAAGGAAGGGCAAACCTACGTTTCTACCATTTGTAGACTTAGAGAAAGATTTTCACAATGTTGACTGGAATACACTCTTTCAAATTCTAAAGGTGGCAGGGGTAAAATACAGGGAGCGAAAGCCTATTTACAATTTGTACATAAATCAGATGGCAGTTATAAGAGTCGAGGGACATGAAAGGGAAGCAGTTGTTGGGAAGGGAGTAAGACAGGGTTGTAGCCTCTCCCCGATGTAATTCAATTTGTATATTGAGCAAGCAGTAAAGGAAACAAAAGAAAAATTCGGAGTAGGTATTAAAATCCAGGGAGAAGAAATAATAACTTTGAGGTTCGCCGATGACATTGTAATTCTGTCAGAGACAGCAAAGGACATGGAAAAGCAGTTGAACGGAATGTACAGTGTCTTGAAAGGAGGGTATAAGATGAACATCAACAAAAGCTAAACGAGGATAATGGAATGTAATCAAATTAAGTCGGTTGATGCTGAGGGAATTAGATTAGGAAATGAGACACTTAAAGTAGTAATGTAGTTTTGCTATTTGGGAAGCAAAATAACTGATGATGGTCGAAGGAGAGAGGATATAAATGTAGACTGGCAATGGCAAGAAAAGCGTTTCTGAAGAAGAGAAATTTGTTAACATCGAGTAAGTGTCAGGAAATCGTTTCTGAAAGTATTTGTATGGAGTGTAGCCATGTATGGAAGTGAAACATGGACAATAAATAGTTTGGACAAGAAGAGAATAGAAGCTTTCCAAATGTGGTGCTACCGAAGAATGCTGAAGATTAGATGGGTAGATCACATTAGTAACGAGGAGGTATTGAATAGGATTGGGGAGAAGAGAAGTTTGTGGCACAACTTGACGAGAAGAAGGGATCGGTTGGTAGGACATGTTCTGAGGCATCAAGGGATCACCAATTTAGTCCTGGAGAATAGCATGGAGATTAAAAATCGTAGAGGGAGACCAAGAGATGAATACACATAGCAGATTCAGAAGGATGTAGGTTGCAGTAGGTACTGGGAGATGAAGAGGCTTGCATAGGATAGAGCAGCATGGAGAGCTGCATCAAACCAGTCTCAGGACTGAAGACCACAACAACAACAGATTATCACAGGGAAGTATACAAAGTAACTGTTGCCGGCCGGTGGGGGAGCAGCGAAAGGAAGCGAGAATAGGCAGCTTAGGGCGGCCCAAGCTCTGAGAAAGCGGTAATGGGTCGCGGCCTCCAGCTGCCTTAAGATGAGTGACAGTGAGTGGGTGGTTGACCTCAACCCCATGCTGGTATACCAGGAAGCAGGCGGATAACTTGTACACCTGTTGATAAATGTCCGTTGTCCCATTTCAGCGAAACATACGGGAAAGCCGCACAAAGCTACAGTGGAACGGTCAACAGATCCCAAAATATGTGTGTTCGTGACTATAGGAACTTCACGCTGAATTCACGGTCTGCAGAGCCTGAAGCAAATCAGGTGAAGAGCGACAGAATGAATTACTCCGGCCTCCGAGGAGAACGTATGACCAACGAATTTGAAGTACCCTCCTGGGAGTCAGAATTCCGGAAAAATTGGTGTTTTGTAGACGCTAACCTTGATGGGTAGACCTAGGAGGAGCTAGATAGCAGAAGTTGAGAGGAAGGGAAATTTTGTGGAATTTGTTCACTTCCCAGGGCAGGCACTGGTTGGCGCTGGGAAGCAACACATAATTAACCTGACTTGTGCTGCAATTGGCGTAAGTGATTTTGCTGGAGGGGAAACCGATGCGAAGAGCGGACTGTGGGAAGTCTCCGTAGGGTCACTTCCGTTCCCAGCTTGCCTAGAGTGCGGATATGGCGTTCTTTACTCAGCTTGCCTGAGAAAGAGTGAGCATTTCTGCAGTTTAGGACTTAGCAAATGGAACAATTGAGCTGGGAGATAGTAAGTTTTGGTTCAGCTATGTACTGAGCAATATAGCTAGGAGTTAATAGACGAGCACAGTCTTGCAGCACCACATAGTGGACCGACGTCCGCACAACGGCACCGCTCCGCCACGCCGAATTCGGTGATATTGCGCCAGCTCCGGCCACTGATTAATTTGTTGGATCACGTCGGCAAAGTTTCCACGAGGGTTTCATGGGCCGTGTATTGTAGAATTCTTCTCGCACTTTGCATTACGCCTGGGTCAGTCGATAGGACTTACTTTTGAGTTATCGCGCTTTGCTCCACGCAAACGCAATTTATTACCACTGCCTATTAGCAGAGGCATGTAATGTGATGATTGAAGGTCTTGAGTTAAAATAAATCTGTCCTAATCGTCTGCATCTGTTTTCAATCAAGTAGTTGAAATCCCAAGTCACTTTCTTAATTAATTTTATGATCAACATTTGCATCTGGTGTTCAATAGCTGAATATAACATCAATGTGCACCCCTTTTTAATTAAAAGGGATGAATTCTGAATCAATTAATGTCAACACTGCCACCGCAGTTCAATCAGGAGTCACAGGGCCTTATTAGTTTCTTTGCGTTATCCGAGATTGCGGCAGTTTTGCACTCTCTGTTGATCTGTTGCCTGGGGTGAACACTCACCAAAACCAGATAAGTGACGGGAGGGGTGTTACAGTTTTTGTTGGTACACACGGATTTGCTATCATTGGTCTCAGGAGATTTTATAGTTAGAACGGTTAGGCACTGTACTGTTGCGAACTTATACGATTCTGGACTTCGCCTCTGGATTGAGAATCGTCTTTGAGTGGGCAGCGTTCAGTGACGGAGAGCATTTCTCCTGCTTATGCTCTTGGAGGCGTTGTCTGAAATCTGTGCTTGTGGCTGGGAGTTCACGTATCTCGTCCGTAGAACACCGAGAGGAGGGGACAGATTTAGATTATACTAGTCAGAGGACCGTCTTATGCGGTCCTAGTATTTGATTGATTTTTTTAAATATATTTTGTGGCTGGAGTTCTTCGGCCATCGACAACGTGTACCAGAGACATCTCTCCGACGCAGGGGACGCAGCACATGCGTTGATATTGCTAACTTCTTCGGCTTATTAGATTCGGGCAATTGATCAATCGTATTAGTTAGGATTTTCATTTATGTCCATTGGACATTGATATATAAACATTTTTAATATAAACTGCTTTTAATGTACAATAAATGTATAAACAGAAATAGCACTTATCTTTGGTAGTTACTAGTACTTTTAATCACTCATTTATGTTTATGTTGTAATTCATATGTTAAAATACAAGAAGGAGGGGATAATCACCATTAAGAGACCGTAAGATCTGCTTCAGGAGGTAGTCAAACAGGGCCAAATCTACATTTTCGCGTTCAGTATTTCCACCGCGCACATTCATTTTACACCCGTCTGGAGTAGGATCTTGGACAATATCCGATTTTACACGTAAAAACGACGATATTTGGAAGTCGAAATAAATATCTCTGTGAGTCTGAACAGGACGCTCACCGCATTTAGAGTTTTAGCTGCTTGTTTGATGTCTCTGTCTGGGAGAGAGAAAAATTTCTGAGTCCTACAGCTACTGTGATCTTCATCACTGTTCTGAAACGCTGAGCGGGCTCAGTTTATATTTGCTGCTCGAGTCAGGGATGTCATCTTCCTCACTTCTCAAAGCACGCCGGTATCTAAGACCGGGAAATGAGAACTATTATATATCTAAAAGTTCATGACATATTTCCAATCCCACAACAGAGCGTGAAAAAAAAAGCACAAACTAAAGTCGAAGCACATTCCGGGATACAACTAGTGTGGATTTGGAAGAAAGCTTCGAAAACGCTTGTCACGAGGGGTAAGGAGATTAATCTCCTCGACGAAGCATGACCGGATTTTAGCTGATAATGGCGTTGGTTGGGTTGTTTGGTGGGGAGACCAGACAGCGAGGTCATCGGTCTCATCGGATTAGGGAAGGATGGGAAAGGAAGTCGGCCGTGTCCTTTCGAAGGAGCTCTCCCGGCATTTGCCTGGAGGAATTTAGGGAAGTCACGGAAAACCTAAATCAGGACGACCGCACGCGGGATTGAACCGTCGTCCTCCCGAATTCGAGTCCAGTGTGCTAGCCACTGCGCCACCCCGCTCGGTAGCTGATAAGGCTGAGGCGTTACGCAGAAGGGAGGGTATTGGTACAGGTCAACGCACTGACCATTTTCAGTTCATGAAACCAAGAGTCGAAAAATTAATTTCCGTTTGGGAGTGATGAAATTGTGAACGCTGCATATCATGCACTAAAAAAGAAGAAGCAGAAGATGGGAATCAGAGGTGTTTGAAGAACTGTATCCTGGCAGCAATGTATACAGCTAAAAACGCTCTAAAGCAGAAAGGAGCGGAAAGAAAAAGAAGGCCGGTTACGTCAGCTCGAGTCCTACCAGTGCCCAGGGCGCCTGATGGTTTTCAGCCATTCGTCATCCCAGCATACTCCGCTCTCTCGGCGCTGGGTTTTCTCGCTGGTGGTGCTGCAACTATTGTTCGAACAGTCAAGAATGAGGAAAGCTCCAGTCGCAGTTAGAAGAAGCGAGAAGACATAACAGCATGATCAGAAAAGGACTATACTTGAATACCAACACGAAAGGATTTAGTCTATTAATAAAAAAAGCCCTTTATCAGTCCTACCAGACAGGTGCTCGCAAATACTGATCTACTCATGTTTGTTAGAAAATATTCAACATTCCCAGATTCCATGGTATGTTTATGTGGTATATATTACCGACGACTATGTGGGAAGCAGATGAATGTGGTATTGTGAATTTAGATGTCGCAGGATGTACCGACACTCACTTGGTATCAAATGTATGAAAAATGCAAACACCGTCTACCATTACGACTCATTTGGTACTTCACTTGCAGAAGACGTGTGTTCCACAATTTTCGACGCTATCAGGACTTTAAAACATGACTCTGCAGGCATCTATGCATCCTGTTTCTCTTGACTTTTACAAAAAAGAATATATATACGGAAGACCTTTAAATATTCCTTTATCAGTTGAGGCTCAGATGCAAATCGTATACTTGGACTTCAAAAAATGACCAACTGTGTTACATGAAAATTACTTCCCTACAATTGATTTAAGCATTGGTGAATGGAGTATTGCATCGATCGCAGTTCTTCACCCAATGGGTGAAGCTATCTGTGTCCATATAAAGTAACTTTTGTTCCACGAAATTAGTCTTAGCAAAAGCATAGTGGAACCGCTACATGAGGAATTTGAAGATGTCCAGTACACTAATCTACAAATTGATAGGTTTCCTAAACTCTACTGAAACCTTCGACATCTCCACAGCAACAAAATTCTGACTGAAAGTTGTGATTTGCTTAAAATTTGGTCTGGAGATGCACTTCCTTAAGCATCACGGCACCTCCCATTTGGTCCTAATCAAAATATCGTGTTCATTTCTTATATTCTGCTTGACTTAACCTAAAATGGAATTATTTATTAATTTATAAAGCTTTTTTTCGGAATCATTAGTCGCGCCCGCCCTCTTTTCGGTATTTAATTCAACATATTCCTTAAACCAAGAACCAATGGGACTGCTTGAAGGACATAGCCCAGGTGATTTAACGTAGCTCCATCCCTAAGCTGAGAAACTGCTGCGGAAGCTGATAATGAATTACATACTTCTGCTTATATCCAACAGTAGTCATCACTTTAGGGGCAGTGTTTCTTCACGGAACTTCTTGCTCTAGACGTAACGGCAAGTCTCTTGGCATTTCATTCAAACTAACAGAATATATGTCTACTTCCACCACGTACCCTACATCAGAATCAGTTGCCAGACCTAATATTTTTGAAGAAAACGGCTGTTTATGGACTACGTAATCCACCAACCACTCTGAGGGATATACGCCGAATCGCCGTTGAGGAGTGGGACAGTCTGGACTAACAGTGCCTCGATGAACTTGTGGATAGTATGCCACGATGAATACAGGCAAGCATCAATGCAAGAGGACATTCTACTGGGTATTTGACGTACTGGTGTGTACAGCATTCTGGACCACCACCCCTGAAGGTGTCTCTGTATGGTGGTACAACACGCAATGTGTGGTTTTCATGAGCAATATAAAGGATGGAAATGATGTTTATGTTGATCTCTATTCCTATTTGCTGTACAGGTTCCGGAAGTCTCGGAAACGAGGTGATGCAAAACGTTTTTGATGTGTGTATGGTATTTAACCGCATGACTATATAAATCTTTATACTCCTCCTATTCGGTCAGGAGGACGTTGTTGCTATAAGACCTGTCAACATCACATGAGAGTTTTTGAAGCTCAGTTAGCAACAAAGCAGCAGGAATGTCCACAACAGAAGGTTCATAGTGGTTAAGATTTGAATCATATGAGCATAGAAACTGGTACACTGCCACATGTAGTATGTGGTTTCGCATGAAGGTGGTATGGGAAGTAAGGGGTTTTATTTCACAGCGGATGATACAAGCAAGGAGACATTCTAAGTCAGCGTATACTACAAATAGGCGTTGGACCTGGTGGTGAGCACTCTTAAATTTAATGAACTTGTTTTCTTCTGAAGGCATAACGATGTGTACAGGTTCCTTGAATTAACAATCCCCCAGATGTCTTTTTAATTACTTTTCTTCCTAAAATACATTTAGACACCTGACGCAAATGTGATTTTTACACTTAAGTTCATTGAGTCTCTTCTGCGTTATTCGAAAAATAGAGTTGTCCAACGACAACATGCAACTCCTGCTTCCATTGCTGATTGTCATCATCATTATTAGCTTCACCTCATTTGTTTTTATGCTTCTTCAGGCCCTAAACGTGAACCGATATTCCGAGATTCGGTTCCTCAAATTTAAGTATGTCCTAAATCTTTACGAGGAACTTGATGTCGTCAAAGTTATAACACCATGAATGTTAAGGTTTATACCGTATCGAGATGTGCACTGTGGATGATCCTTACAATTGAGATTTCTTTCGCAAGCTATGATTGACCAGGCAAACCAGGACTGATCGTTTTCATTTTAGACTTTAAGACATGTCTTCTTGCCAGTTCTGTTCTTAGGGATCATGAAATAACTGGACCCTCATTTTAATGGATCATTAATGTGGATGTCGAGGTGTGCTATTTGGTTGAGTGCTTTACTGAGACTCTTACTTCCATGTCGGAAAACAGGGACAATATAGCACCAAAGCTGGATTCACGACACCACTCAGCTATTGATGTGCTCCGAGATGTTGTTGCTGTTGTGGTTTTCAGTCCTGAGACTGGTTAGATGCAGCTCTCCATGCTACTATATCCTGTGCAAGCTTCTTCATCTCTTCTTTTGTTTCTTTCACTGCATGCTCAATAAACAGATTCTATAACATCGGGGAGAGGCTACAACCCTGTCTCACTCCCTTCCGAACCACAGCTTCCCTTTCATGCCTCACGACTCTTATAACTGCCATCTGGTTTCTGTACATATCGGAAATAGCTTTTCGCTCCCTGTATTTTACCACTGCCACCTTCAGAATTTTAAAGAGATTATGCCAGTCAAAGTTGTCAAATGCTTTTTCTAAATCTACAAATGCTAGAAACGTAGGTTTGTCTTTCCTTAATCTAGCTTCTAAGATATGTCATAGTGTCGCGTCCCAAGCGTGGGTTTTGCGAGGGATTGAGCGACAGGGTTCGTAAACGGGAATTAGCCGGTTGACCTAATTGAGAGGGAGACTTTTGATCTGGCTAAGATGTTAAATTCCCTGGTGTGAAGGTACAAGGCTAGGATGTTGGTAGAAGTAAACTCGTATGGACGTTATAAAAGTTCTAATTTATTCATAAAGAATACAGATCACCCTAACTGCGTAGTGATTGTACCTACAGAATAGCCAAGCCCATTACAGAGACGGTGACTGACTTCCACCGTTCTGACTGCCTGATAGAACTTTCCAGCACTTTGCTGCCCACACTAGCACCCTACGTCAGAGTCCCGCGGTCGCTGCCTAAACGCTCATCGGCGACTATCTCCAACTGTCTGCCTGCAGCCCGCCCTCAGCCCAGGTCGGCTGCTACTCACGCTGACTACCGTCGCTGCCTAAACCCGAGAGAGAGAGATCCCCGGAGCGGCGTGCCTCCGAGTTTTGTTAGCTCTTCCCCTTCGACCCCGCCAGCGCTTGGCATGACGTAGCGTCGAGTGCAACTTTTCCTTATTAGGGATTGTTTTAGTATTAACTTCAGTACTTTTCTTCAGAAGCTGGGTGGAGGGGTAGAGGGGCCTCTCCCTATATGGTCACGCACTGCGTCCTGAGCCCTTCATTGGCTCCTCATGACGTAGTGCGGTCCCCACCTAGGGCCCTCTTTCTTTCTCTCTCCGCTCCCAGACTTCTCCCTCTAGCCAAGAGTGTTGATACTGTAAGTTATTGCTTATTAAGGGACCTGCCCAGAGCGCCCTTTTTATCTTAATAGCTGAGTCTGCTTCCTTGCTTATCACCCGCAGCTGCCTGGCCGCTTGGACCGCCGCCTCGGCTATCTGGCTGCGTCGTTATCTTTTGTGACCCCTCTGACACGCCTGGCGTCCCCTGTTAACTCTATCTCCCCGTATGATTTCTGGTGTATTGTCTGAGAACAACTGCATTTAGACTTGGCTTTTCTGCGGTTACAACAACTCCCCCGCCAGGGAAATTGGCGTTACTCCTCAGAGTAGCGTCAATTGTGACTCTTTTATTTTTTTTCCATTACATGCTTTACAGATTTGTTTATTACATTAGCATCTGATATGTTATATTTTTCATTTTCATTTAGTAAAGTCAAATTCATTAAACACACAATAATACAATAACATTATACATGCCTAACATTCAGTTATGTCAAAAGCATTTGCATTAAAATCAAAAGACACTTTCATTGATACATACATTCACATTTCAATTAGAATTACATTTCAAATACAGTTACATTTCAATTACACATTTCAAATACAGTTACATTTCAATTACATATTTCAAATACAGTTACATTTCAATTACACATTTCAAATACAGTTATTTAACGTCTGTTTCTGAAAGCGACCGTATCACCTTGGTCTTTTCCACATCTTTCATAAATTACTATCTCTTCAGTTTCTTTATTACTGTGTCTTCTAGCTGAACTAGTCTCTGGGTATTGGTTCACTATGGTATTTCTTATACATACTTTTCCACAACAATCACTGTCTTCAAAATATTTCCATATACTTTTAAAACAGTCTTTACAACATTACAGTTTTTACAACAGCATGTTATTATGATTAGAATAACTATTGATATGGCTACATACGTAGTTATGGAGTAATGTGTGAGGTACCTGGAGTACTTCATTTCCTCCTCTTGTCTCTCTACCATCTTCTGGACATCATCCAGTCTTTTTCCTGCGACTTTCAAGTCGTCTAACTGTGTTATTACCTGGTCCAATGGCAAATCTAATGCTAACGTTGAGACATTCCTTTTTTCCTTGTTTACCACGCAACAATCGAATTCTAGATTGATCTGCGGAACTATGTCTTTCTTCGTCACATTACTCTGAATCACTCTATCTGTTTGTATGAACACTCTAGTGCCATACCCCTCACATTTACTGTAAAAACTAATTTTTCCTACCCCTTTTATTACTAGGTCCTTTGGTGGTTCCCTTCCACACAATACTGTTAAGCCTTCTTCCTTCGATGCTACATATAGCCATTCGTTACTGTTTAGATGAGTCCAAAGGCTCTGATTCAGTGCGACTATTTTTCGCACACAATCTTCCGGAATTTCTCTTACCGGTTGCAACAATTTGGCTTCGCACTCTTCGTGGTCGAATGTTGACAGCAAGGCGAATGCTTGTTTGCACAGTCTCCTATTTTTACTTAGCTCCTTGCATTTTAGTTCCTCCGCAGAAAGTTTCGCGTACTGCCTTTTGGATTCATCTATTAGTAAGAATTCTTTCTCTGGCTGTATGTACACATATTTACCTTTCATGTTTGGAATTTCTTTTGGTAGTGGGAGTACTCTATACAAATTGAAATTGTTATTATTTATTAATGGAATATTAATTACATATCCTAGTATGCTACCCGAGATGAAAACATCTAAATCAATTATTCTTAACAATAGATAACCTGAGGACTCCGTAAGAGGAACAGGAAACTTTACATCTTTTAGTTCTTCCCGTATTAAACTTAGGTATTTTACAATTTGGACTGGATTAATTATATGAGGCTCTAGTATTCCCTTCTGAGCATTTACAATGGCATTTATCATTTGTTCGTATTCCTCTTCGATCTGACCAAACACTGCCGATAGTTGTAATACTTGCTCTGTTACTGTGGCGAAGGACGCTACACGTTTAAACCCTATATCGGTTTCCTTCACGTATTCCTTCATGAATCGTTCTAGTCTTTGCATACCTGTCTTCAGAACGTGCTCATTTGACTCTAGTGTATATACCGTCCTGTTTACTCCCGCCAATGTTGCTCTTACCACTGCCACCTGTTCCTTTGTTAGCCTCAACAACCCTTCTGAGTTTTTCTCCATAGCGTCTATTCTTTCCTTATAGTATGCTACATCTGCTTCGTCCAACGTCCCGAACAGTATTTTACTTACCTGCCCAACGAAGTTGAATACTCCTCTCTTCCTTCTGGTCTCGTGTTTCGTTAGCTGCTGTACTAAAAGTTGCAATCCTGTGATTTTTTCCACATGATGGGTTACTTGTTGGTCTAGTACCCTGCATTCTATTAATCCTACATTTAATTGTGTTAGTGTTTCTCGGCACGTTTGTACCGCTGCCCTACCATACCTCTCTGCATTCTGAAACCTTTCTGTTATTATATCTAGATTTACGTATGTGACTATTCTCCATGTGGTACTGTATATTTCTACCTGTCCTCTGTTATCGTAATATAGTCCTGATGAACTCGGAAATGGCGTCACTTGGTACTCATTTGTTGCATGCTCTGATGCAGTGATGTAGTATGCTGTTATCACTATGACGAATTTCACGACCTGCCACTTGAGTGCCATACCTGAAATTTAAAAGAATTGTTTCAGCCTGTTGGCATGTACTTTTGTTTCCTTATTTCTTTTAACTTTTATTACTACGTTAGGACCTTCCACTTTTACTACTTCAAATGGACCTCTCCATTGTGAATCTAATTTCCGAGATCTACCCCGTCTCACCGACTCATCGTGCAGTAATACTTTATCTCCTACCTTGAAGTTTTTTGGATTTTGTTTCATGTCATACTGTTCCTTACTGATTTTCTTACTTCTTATAATCGAGTCTCTGGCCACTCCGTGGGCTTCCTGCATTCTCGCTCTTAGTTTATTTACATACATTTCATAATTGTAACTTACCTGCTGTGTTTCTTGCTGCAGTACTCCTGGTATGTTAACCTTTCTTCCGTATAGTAATTCAAATGGTGTGTATCCTGTGCTGCTGTGTGGTGTAGTGTTGAACACAAAAATTGCATACGGTACCCATTTGTCCCAAGAACTTTGATCTCCTGTTACAAAGTGTCTGAGATACTCTACAATAGTTCTATGACTTCTTTCTAGTGCACCATTTGATTCAGGGTGGTACGCTGTAGTATTTATACGCTTTACCTTCAACAATTTACATACACTTTTAAATACATCACTCAGAAAGTTAGACCCTTGATCTGTTAATAATACTGATGGAATTCCATACCTTAATACTACGTTTTCCACAAATGCCTCAGCTACTGTTTCGGCATCTTGTTTGTCAATTGGGATTGCTAAGGTAAATTTACTCAGATCGTCTTGGAATGTTAACATGTACCTTTTTCCTGTATTAGATACATCTAGTGGACCCACTATATCCATCGCACACTTTCCGAATACTGTTTCTGCTGTGTCTGTAATTTCTAAGGGCATCCTAGTTTTCATTTGCGTGTTTTTATTCTTTTGACACGATGGGCATTTCCTAATGTAATTTTCAATGTCACGCTTCATTCCGCGCCACTGCTTGTATGCTTTAATTCTTTCGAGTGTCCTGTGCATTCCTTGGTGACCTCCCAAGGGATTGTCATGCATTTCCTTTAGTATATTTTCTTTTTCTTCGGGACTAATTTCCTCACCACTATCCGTTTCCTGTTCTATTTCACTCGACACTTGTGCTTGCCGCACGTTTACGGAACTTTCTTCCCCATTTGCTTTTGCTGCCGAGATCTCTGTCTCCACCTTCTGCTTCGCATCTATCTCTTCCTTCCCTTCATGCCTTATTCTACTCAGCGCATCCGCATTACTATTTAACTTTCCTGGCTTGTATATTACTTCATAATCATACTCCTCGAGTTTCAGTCTCCACTTCAGGAGTCTCGAACTCGGATCTTTGACACTAAATATCCACGTTAGTGGCTTATGGTCTGTCACTACAGTGAACTTTCTGCCATATACATATGGTCTGAACTGTTTTACTGCGTAAACTATAGCCAACAACTCTTTTTCCGTTGTGCTATAATTTAGTTCGGCTTTGTTCAATGCTCTGGATGCATATGCGATGGGCAAGCCTTCGCCAATCTTCTTACCTTGCGATAACACTGCACCCAAGGCTGCGTTACTCGCATCCGTTGTAATGATGAACGGTTTCGTAAAGTCAGGGTACTGAAGTAACGGAGGGTTTATTAATTTCTCTTTTAGTTCTTCGAACGCATTGTTCTGACGTTCGCTCCATCGGTACTCCACTCCCTTTTTTAAGAGCACATGGAGAGGTTTCGCAATCTTGCTGAAGTTAGCAATGAAACGGCGGTAGTAACCTATCAATCCGAGAAACCCTTTTAGTTCCTTAGTTGTCTTTGGCTGTGGGAAGAACTTCACCTTCTCCACCTTCGCCATATCTGGTGATATTCCTTTGTCAGTGATGCAATGACCTAGGAAGATTACTTCCTTCCTCAGGAATTCACACTTGTCTGGTTGCAGCTTCAAATTGTGCTCTCGCAACCTGTCAAATATTTCCCGGAGCTTTTCGTTATGCTCCTGCAGGTTTTTCCCATAGCATACTATGTCGTCTAGATATACAAAGCATTTCACTCCTTGTAAACCTGCCAAGACTGTATTCATCAGTCTCTGAAAACATCCTGGGACTCCCTTCAGTCCCATCGGCATTCGTTTGTATTCGTAATGCTGATAGTTTGAGCTAAATGCCGTTTTCTCTCTGTCCTTCTCGTCCGTCAATATTTGATGGTACCCGCTTGCGAGGTCAAGCGTCGAGAAGTACTTAGCTTGCCCTAACTGATCCAGTATCTCGGAGATATTCGGTAGTGGAAATGCATCGCCTACAGTGATATCATTTAATCGTCTGTAGTCCACTACGATTCTCCATTTCTGTTTGCCACTAGCGTCTAGCTTCTTTGGAACTAACAGTAACGGTGCGTTCCAAGCGCTCTTACTCTCGACAATTATGTCATCTCTTAGCATCTGCTCTATTTGCTCCCTTAGCACTTCCTTTTGCGCTTCCGGGATCCTGTACGGTCTAGCGTTTACTACCTTTCCCGCGTGTTCCGGTGCAATCGGTATTCTGTGCTTCACTGCGGAAGTATAGGACAGGTTGTCCCCTGGTAGATGAAATACATCTCCGTATTCCGCGCAAACCTCTGCTAGAGCGCTTTTCTCTTCAGCGTTCAAATGATCCATTCTTAATTGCCTTCGCAACACACTAGTACGACTTTCTGTCTTTCCTATGACATTAGTACAACATTTTACTTCGCGTATTTTCCCTACTTTTTCTAATTCTTCCGTCATTAACCTGACGTTTCCTAACTGCACTCTGTCTTCTGACAAGTTTAATGCACTTACTATGCATTTCCCATTTCGCACTTTTACTAACGCTTCAGGTACATGTACCCCTTGTGCAATCTCCTGCCTAGGAATAATCATTTCCTTTTCGATTCCCCTTTCTACATTTCCTTCCACCTTTAATAACATTATTTGTTCCTCTCGGGGCCCTATTTCCCCGCCCACTTCTGAATCTTGTTCGTTCTCATGTCCCTTTGGCTCTTCCTCTACTACTAAGGGTATATCTCGCCCTTTTAGTCTCACTATTTTACCTGCATAGTCTAACTTAACTCTATGCTCTGTCAAGAAATTTCTGCCTATCAGTCCGTCGTACGGAATATCTAATCCTCTCCCGTACACGTGAAATTTTTGCCCTACTTGCTCAGAACCGTCCACACTTAAGTGTACCTGTACCGTACCTATTGTACTGACGGCCTCACTGGTTACACCTTTTAGCCGAAGCCTTTCCGCTTCATTAATTGCAAGTGTACTATTTATCGGAATACTCGTTCTCTTGAGCAGACACAACTGTGCTCCAGTGTCTATTAGCAACTTCAAATATCTTTTTAATTCTATGCAGTATAAAACCAAAACGTCATTTTCTGTTGCACAGTCGATTACCCTAACTGAGGGTTTACCTATCGCAACAAGGCCCGACTGTGCGGCCTTGCCGCCTCTTAGTTTCCCTGCACCACTTTACCGGTTTTGCTCGATACTGGCACCCTGCCTTTTCTCCATGCGTGCCAGGGCCCTGCGTGACAATCTTTCGCGTAATGTCCCGGCCGCTTACACTTGAAACAAGCAACGTCTTTTACCCTCGTACACGGAACTCCACAGTTCCCTGGTAGATTACATTGTGGGCACCTCCACTCTCGTAACCCTCCATCAGCTTCCCTATGATTTCCTCTAAAGTCTCTTGTATCTATCGGCTGAATTTTTCTTAATCTTACCCGGCATTCCGCGTCTGTATGTCCTGGCTTGTCGCACCCGTAACAAAAATTCGTAAACTCTTTGCCTGTCATTATCCGTAGTCTTCCCTCTGGCCTATCCTTTCTACACTTGCTTGCCATGTGCCCTCTCAATCCACAATTGAAACATTTCAAATCTCTAATATCTCTGGTATTCTTCACCGTTTCCTTTCCCCGGTTGAAAGTTACTCTTGGGGCTAGTCCCCGCTCTTTCATTGACAGTATTGCACTTTCTTCTTGCAATGCTAGTTCCACGGCCGCTGCTAGCGTGATTTCATCGCCTCTACTTCTTACTATCGTCTGTATTCTATCATTGCTTAACCCTTGTATAAAGCATGCTCTTCCTAGTGAATCAACCAGTTCTATTGCACCCTTTAAGTTCTCCCTAGCCGTAACTCTGCTTACTGCTTCCCTGAAATCCCTTTGCATTTCATCTATTCGGCTTGCCCATGTCGCAATTGGCTCTCCTTGTCCCTGTCTCGATTGAAATATCTTGCACGCGTAGTAGTCAATGGTACGCTTACTTGCATAATTTTCCTCTAGAACATGTTTTACTTCCTGCCATGTCCCCGTGCGTTCCCTTACTTGCAGCCTCGATCTGGCGTCTCCGGTTATTTTGGCTTTAACAGACATCAGTAACGTTTCGTGTTCCTCCTGTTTCACAAGTTCAAATGCAGCGTCTACATTTTCAATAAACTCCCTAAGATCTCTCTTATTTCCTTCGAACACTTTTGGAACTATACACAAGGCTTCTTTCACTCATATATCTTACCGCTACTGGAGGATGACGGAACTTCGTTAGTTTGGGCCATCTTACCAACTTAACTATGTTAGCACTTTACAATACAAGATACAAAATTCTTAATATAATTTTATATGTACCGCTTCTCTTGTGGTGCGCCGTCTGTTCCGCTGATCCGCGTTGTCCCGCGTTGTGCCGCGCTGCTCCGCGCTGTCTCTGTGCTCTCTATGCCCGCGCTGTTCCGCGCTGCCGCGATGCGTCGGCCGCCGCTCTGCTGGGCTGTGCCGACCCCGTCGCTCGCCTCGGCTGCCGCTGCTACGGCTGCTGCCGCTGCTCGGCCCGGACCCCCGGTCTCGAACGCTGGCTGCTTAGGCACCTCTGTGCCTCGTCGCTCCGCGACGTGCTGCCGCTATCCTGCGTTGCCCTGCACCAGCGAGGACTACTTCTCTGGACACTGTCGTAGTGGGGCTACTAATGCTGAAAGTTGCGAGTCGCCACAACTTCCTGCTAATTGCCACAGTCGCTGTAGCAAAATCTACGGGCTCCTATCTCCTTTTTGCCTATATGCCTTTGTGGTACCCCACACCAGGCACCAAAACTTTTATTTATGTCGCGTCCCAAGCGTGGGTTTTTCGAGGGATTGAGCGACACGGTTCGTAAACGGGAATTAGCCGGTTGACCTAATTGAGAGGGAGACTTTTGATCTGGCTAAGATGTTAAATTCCCTGGTGTGAAGGTACAAGGCTAGGATGTTGGTAGAAGTAAACTCGTATGGACGTTATAAAAGTTCTAATTTATTCATATAGAATACAGATCACCCTAACTGCGTAGTGATTGTACCTACAGAATAGCCAAGCCCATTACAGAGACGGTGACTGACTTCCACCGTTCTGGCTGCCTGATAGAACTTTCCAGCACTTTGCTGCCCACACTAGCACCCTACGTCAGAGTCCCGTGGTCGCTGCCTAAACGCTCATCGGCGACTATCTCCAACTGTCTGCCTGCAGCCCGCCCTCAGCCCAGGTCGGCTGCTACTCACGCTGACTACCGTCGCTGCCTAAACCCGAGAGAGAGAGATCCCCGGAGCGGCGTGCCTCCGAGTTTTGTTAGCTCTTCCCCTTCGACCCCGCCAGCGCTTGGCATGACGTAGCGTCGAGTGCAACTTTTCCTTATTAGGGATTGTTTTAGTATTAACTTCAGTACTTTTCTTCAGAAGCTGGGTGGAGGGGTAGAGGGGCCTCTCCCTATATGGTCACGCACTGCGTCCTGAGCCCTTCATTGGCTCCTCATGACGTAGTGCGGTCCCCACCTAGGGCCCTCTTTCTTTCTCTCTCCGCTCCCAGACTTCTCCCTCTAGCCAAGAGTGTTGATACTGTAAGTTATTGCTTATTAAGGGACCTGCCCAGAGCGCCCTTTTTATCTTAATAGCTGAGTCTGCTTCCTTGCTTATCACGCGCAGCTGCCTGGCCGCTTGGACCGCCGCCTCGGCTATCTGGCTGCGTCGTTATCTTTTGTGACCCCTCTGACACGCCTGGCGTCCCCTGTTAACTCTATCTCCCCGTGTGATTTCTGGTGTATCGTCTGAGAACAACTGCATTTAGACTTGGCTTTTCTGCAGTTACAACAATAGGGTCAGTACTGCCTCTCGTGTTCCAATATTTCTACGGAATCCAAACTGATCGTTGCCGAGGTAGGCTTCTACTAGTTTGTCATTCGTCTGTAAAGAATTCACGTTAGTATTTTGCAGCCGTGACTTATTAAACTGATTGTTCGGTAACTTTCGCATCAGTCAACACATGCTTCCTTGGCGCTGGAATTATTATATTCTTCTTGAAGTCTGAGGGTATTTCGCCTGTCTCGTATATCTTGCTCACCAGGTGGCAGCCCCCAAGGCTGTCAGTAATTCTAATGAAATGCTGTCTACTCCCAGGGTTTTGTTTCGACTCAGGTCTTTCAATGCTCTGTCAAACTCTTCACGCAGTATCATATCTCCCATTTCATCTTCATCTACATCCTCTTCCATTTCCGTAATGTTGTCCTCAAGTACATCGCCCTTGTATAGACCCTCTATATACTCCTTCCACCTTTCTGCTTTCCCTTCTTTGCTTAGAACTGGGTTTCCATATGAGCTCTTGATATTCATACAAAGGTCTCTTTAATTTTCCTGTAGGTAGTATCTATCTTACCCCTGGTGAGATAAGTCTCTACATCCTCACATTTGTCCTCTAGCCATCTCTGCTTAGCCATTTTGCACCTCCTGTCGATCTCATTTTTGAAACTTTTGTATTACTTTTTGCCTGCTTCTTCTTCATCTTTTTTCGAATAACACATTGGGAGGGTACGATGAATCAACTTTGGCTAATCTTCATTGCATTAGATTTCCTCAGTTTCCAAACTTCCTTCAGGCTTTTAGAGTGTTGTTCCCTTTCTTCTTGAGTCCACTTTCGACTAGTTATTTTCTTTCTCTCCTGAAATTGTGCCTTTTGAACTGCCTTTCTGAAATGTGTTCTGTTTTCTATTGTGTCTATTGTAACTCCATCATTTTCAATGGCCTTTTCAGTCTCTATGAACCATGCTGGCTTGGATTTGTAGCTATTTAGTAATGTGAATATCCGCTTGGTTAGTCTGTTGTTATCCATTCTGAATATATGCCCAAAAAACTGTAGTCTCCTCTTCCTCATTGCATCAGTTAGTTTCTCCGTTTTCAGATATAGCTCTCTGTTTGGTCTTAACCTGTATTCAGCATTATCTTTTCTTTTAGCTCCCAGTATTTTCCTTCAAATTCTTCTTTCGACCTTCTCTAGTTTCTCAAGATCTCCATTTCTTGTTAGTTTAAGTGTTTCTGCCGCATAGAGAGCTTCAGGTTTGGCCACTGTTTGGTAGTGTCTTAATTTCGTGTTCCAGGACAAGAATTTTTTATTATAAACGTTTTTGGTCATATGAAACACTCTTTCCATTTTGTGCACTCTAGTTTCTATAGCTATCATTTCTTTGGCATTGTATATAATCCACTCTCCTAGGTATTTAACGGAATCTGTTTTGTGTATTGTGTTGTTGTCAACTGCAATATTTTGAGAAGCATCACAGGTTTTGTCATAAACTTTGTTTTTCATAGGATATTTGTAGTCCTGCTTTGGCTGCTTGTTATTGTAGTTCTCTTATTTGTTCTTGGGCATTGTCTAGTGAATCTTTAATCAATGCCATGTCATCTGCGAAGGCTAAACAGTCGACAGTGATCTTTTTTGGATTTCTCCCTAGTTGAATCCCTTTAGTATTGATGGCCTTCCTCCATTCTCGAACTACTTTCTCCAAGACACAATTGAAAAGCAGTAGTCCCTGTCGAACACCTGACTTTATTTCAAACGATTTTGAGAGCTCTCCCCTAAATTTTACTTTCGATTTTGTATTTGTCAAAGTACCTTTAATTATTGCAGTTGTTTTAGCATCGAGTCCCAATTCTTTTAAGATATCAAACAGTGTATTTCTGTCATCTGAATCATAGGCTTTTTTAAATCCACAAAAGTAATTACATATTTTAAGTTCCTGATTTTCCTGATTTCTATTATGTTCTTTAAATTTAGTATTTGTTCTGCACATGACCTAAATCCAGCCTGATACTCTCCTAGCTGTTTGTCAAGTATCTCTCCTGCTCTTTTTAAAAGCGCCTTAGACAAGATCTTATAGGTTACTGGTAAGAGGGAGATTCCCCTATAATTGCTAGGATCTGGTTTCTTCCCTTTTTTATGTAGTGAATGTATTAATGCAGATGTCCAGTCTGGTATTAATCTGTGTGTTGTCCAGATTTCTTTTAGTATTTCTGATAGACACTGTATCATGTTGTCACTAGAGTACTTCCATAGTTCAGCAACTATATTATCCTCTCCAGGGGCTTGATTATTTTTAAGCTCTTTTATGATTTCTTATATTTCTTCTGTGGTTGGCGGCTTGGAGTCTGGTGGTGTTGGGTTTACAATATTGAAATTAAATTTTTCTTTCGGTGGATAACAGTTATGTAGTTCTTCAAAATATTCAGCAAGTATTCTACAGTTCTCTGTGCTATTGTATGCAGTTTTCTGCATTTTTGGGTCCATGAAAAATAGACTAGGAGGAGAGTATTTCTTTAAGTGACTTTTGAAAGTTTTGTAAAAGTCCCTAGCATTGTTCTGTTTGAAGTTGGAGTCTATTGATGCTAGTTGGTCTTCTATGTATTGAACTTGGATCTTTTTAAGGCCTTTTGAAGCTTGCTTCCGGGCTTCTTTTAGGGAGTTCCTATTTTTATCATTTTTGTTTGCATTCCAAATGTTCCAAGCTCGTTGTCTTGTTAGGCTTAGTTTGTCACACTCATCATTCCACCAGGCATGTTTCCCTGTTTTGGTAAGGAGAATGGTTTCTTCTGCTGTCTGTGCTATATCTTTTTGAAGTTGTTCCCATGTTTTAGGTGTTTTCTTTTCCAAAAGTGTCCTGAAATTGTGTTCCTTGGTTAATTTCTGAGTGTCAAACTTTTGAGGTTGATATTCGCTCTTTCTTTTATATATTGATCTAATTTTGAATTTAACGACAGATAGATAGTGATCTGAATCTAAACTTGCACTCTTAGCAACTTTTACAGTGAGTATCTATGATGCAGACAGTCTGCTTATAGCAACATGGTCAAGTTGTTTCTCCTCACAGACTGGATTCGGGGATACCCATGTAGTTTGTTTTCTAGAGAGTTTTTTGAAGTATGTAGACTTTAGAGCTATGTCATGTTCTCTGAATAAACTAATAAGTCTTTTTCCATTTGCATTGGTTCTTTTATGTGCAGGGAATTTGCCTACTATGGATTGGTGATGACGTTCTTTGCTGATTTGAACATTAGAGTCTCCCAACAATATTATTCTGTTTTTGGATGAAATCCGGTCTAAGGTGTTTGCCTGCTTCATTAACTACATTTTTATATTTTCTCCTTTCATCAATTAAGTTCAATATTTCTTCTGTTACCCAAGGATTTCTAGTAGCCCCCGTCTTTTTGCCTACTTTATCCTCTGCTGCCTTCACCAATTCATCCCTCAATGCTACCCATTCTTCTTCTACTATATTTCTTTCCCCCATTACGGTCAATTGTTCCCTTATGCTCCCCCTGAAAATCTGTACGACCTCTGGTTTAGTCAGTTTATCCAGGTCCCATTTGAAACGTCCCCTTAAAAAAATTAATGAATTACTGTGCCGATAAAACTCTTACATTATTTGCTTTTCAAACAGCTGAGCAGAACTGAACGTACTCAGACATTTCGCTCTTTACCTATTCTGATCAACACTAAGCTGACACACAATATTTTTGGCGCAACGCAATCTGATTTTCAATAATTCCCACAAAAGAATGGCCCTGACTAACATTAACGTATACCTTTCATGAATGACTTACCTCACAAAAATCTTATTTACTCGAACTACTGCAATACAGCGAGCGAAACTACTGCCAGCTAAATAAAAGGTTCGAACTACTGTAGGCACTGACTACTGATAGGTATAGTTAGCAGTTCATGACATCCAGTCTTACAAATTTACTGTCTCTGATGGACACAAGTCCAGATCATCCACTCTCAAAACTCCGCCATCTCTCTCCCCACATCCACCACTGCTGACAGCTCACCTCCAACTGCGCAACGCTATGCGCTGTTAACAGCCAACTGCCCAACACTACAATAGCCAACAACAATGAAAACCAACCACAGAGTGCACACAGCACAGCGAGTGATTTTCATACAGAGCGCTACGTGGCGTTACCAACATAAATCCTAACCAGCCTTCTTACACATCTCCTGAAATTCCCACCTTTTTGCAGTTTCTTCAGTTTTAATCTACAGTTCATAACCAATAGATTGTGGTCAGAGTCTACATCTGACCTGGAAATGCCTTGCAATTTAAAACCTGGTTCCTAAATATCTGTCTTACCATTACATAATCTATCTGAAACCTGTCAGTATATCCAGGCTTCTTCCATGTATATAACCTTCTATTATGATTCGTGAACCAAGTGTTGGCTATGATTAAGTTGTGCTCTGTGCAAAATTCTACCAGTCGTGTTCCTCTTTCATTTCTTCCCCCCAATCCATATTCACCTACTACGTTTCTTTCTCTCCCTTTCCCTACTACCGAATTCCAGTCACCCATGACTATTAAATTTTCGTCTCCCTTCACTATCTGAATAATTTCTTTTATTTCATCATACCTTTCTTCAATTCCTTCGTCATCTGCAGAGCTAGTTGGCATATAAACTTGTACTACTGTAGTAGTAGGCGTGGGCTTCGTGTCTATCTTGGCCACAATAATGCGTTCACTATGCTGTTTGTAGTAACTTACCCGTACTCCTGTTTTTTTATTCATTATTAAATCTACTCCTGCATTACCCCTATTTGATTTTGTTGTTATAACCCTGTATTCACCTGACCAAAAGTCTTGTTCCTCCAGCCACCGAACTTCACTACTTCTAACTTTAACCTATTCATTTCCCTTTTTAAATTTTCTAACCTACCTGCCCGATTAAGGGATCTGACATTCCACACTCCTATCCGTTGAACGCCAGTTTTCTTTCTCCTGATAACGACGTCCTCCTGAGTAGTCCCCAGGCCGAAGATAGGAATGGGGGAATGTTTTACCTCCGGAATATTTTACCCAAGAGGGCGTCATCATCATTTAACAATACAGTAAAGCTGCATGCCCTCGTGCTCCGAAATATGATGTCATTATTACCCCACATGTACTGCAGGGTTTTTCCTTCAGCAGCACCCTGCTGGTTGGAAGGGTGAATCAACTCGCAGCAGAGTACTGTGCTCCATTTCATGGCATTATACATGGAATCATCCTGGGTTTTTACGAGCTCTGCCTTCAGGGACGCACCCTTCTAGAAACCTGACTGGGTCGCAGTATCCCCCTGGTCGGATTTTCAGTTCCAGTAAGTAAGGCTCTAGAAACCGACGAGTATTCTAGAGGCGTCATGACGCCGCTAGTGTGATGTCCAGTATCAGGATGGGATAGAGTACTACTGCTAGCCACAGGTTCTTTATCATTAACACTACTGCAACGTGGTGGTTACGTGCAAACCGGTGACAAGTGAAAAATAAGTACAGAGGAATTGCAAGATACAACTAATTTATTACTGATCAAAAGTTTAACCCAAAGGGCATAGTACTTACCCAAAAACTTTGTACAAGTGTCTCTTATTTACAAATCAGAAAAATACATTATCCAATATCTTTGTAATTGAATTAGGTGCAAACAAGGACTTCTTATAAGCGCTTTAATAATAAAAGGTAAAATCAGTTTCATTTAACAAGGGCACTTGAATAATAAAGATGAAACAAGTTTCTTTTGAACAGGATACATAAGTCAAAAAAATACATTACACAAAACCTTTCTGATTGAATTACTTGCAAACAAGAACTTCTTGTAATTTCTATGCTGACTGTAACCATTTCAATAATAAAAGGTAAAATCAGTTTCATTTAACAAAGGGCACTTGAATAATAAAGGTGAAATAAGTTTCTTTTAAATAGGTCACCTGGGCAAGCGAAATAGGACAATTCACATAATTTCCAATTTCCGCTACCCATCAAGAATTTCTCTAAGTTCAACTCCTGCTGCACGTAAGGTGTGATTCAGAACACTATTCTCCTTCCATTATGGTTTTGAAGGTAAATATATAAGCAGTATAGCAGACAGAACAGAGGCCTTGGCGTACCAATGCAGAGGAAACTTAACTTAATGCAAGATCCTCACTCACTGCAGTCCAAAGAACTCAAAGGCCGCCGTATCGGTTGCCATTTTCCCCGCGGCCAAAAGAACCTCCGTTCCCTCTGGTACTGGTCGGCCAAGGCGTCATACTCCGGACATCGATTCAGACACGGACTAGGTGCGCGCTGCAGTGCTGCAACAGAAAAGCACAAACACACAGCCACAGCCAAAAGAAACAATGTTAACAGCCCCAGAATATAGTAAGATAAAATTCTGCAAAGATAGATCACGTCAAGACAAAGGCAAATTAAAAATGGTTAAAAGCATTAACTGTAGACTTCAAATATCAAAATATTTAAAATTGCCCCAGCACAAACAGACTAGTTTTAAAAAGCAACTATAATACAAAGCATAATATTATTACACCAGTACGTCGCAGTTCCAATACAAGCCGGCCGCGGTGGTCTCGCGGTTCTAGGCGCGGAGTCCGGAACCCTGCGACTGCTACGGTCGCAGGTTCGAATCCTGCTTCGGGCATGGATGTGTGTGATGTCCTTAGGTTAGTTAGGTTTAAGTAGTTCTAAGTTCTAGGGGACTAATGACCGCAGCAGTTGAGTCCCATAGTGCTCAGAGCCATTTGAACCATTTTTTTCCAATACAATATTGACACTTATAAGAAAAGGTACAAGCTAGTGACAACACGGGTAGGCCTGATTGCAAAACTAGAAAGCTTGAATGTCTACTTCTTCAATAGACACCTGCCTGATACATAGTTCTACTCCACTAGCAAAATGAATAACGCATTGCTCAGCGTCCTGTGTAGAAGACCATGGAGCAGTCACGCCTCAAGAACTTGCAATAACAGGCCCGCTTCCGCACTCCGAGCCATATACACCGGTCAAATCCAGCTAACTCCATGCAAACACCAGTTTCACCCTCTAAGCAGCGACACGTACCGGCCAACGAGGCAACGATAAGCAACGCCAGAGGGAAACAATCGATCCGGGTGAATCGAACGGAGAAAGCAATTGGTGCCGGCGCCTCCCCACGAATCAACTACAACTAGGACAAGACTGTGACTACCCAGTGGATGACAGCATCGGAGAGTACGCTCCCTCAGGGGAGCACCATAGGTATCGCTGTCGAACAGTTGGAGCCAGAGTACAAGAAGATGGCGGCAGTGAGGTCGAGCACCTAAGTTGCGGTGACTGTGTCTGGCGACGCTGCTGCTGCATGTTGGAGCCTTCACCACCGCCAGCTGGGGGGAGGGGGCTTGGAGATCGTCCACGGGTGCTAGAGGGTACGCGATGGTGCAGGAGCTGATGCTGCAGCGGTCGCTGCTGATGCTTCTGCCTCTTCTGCAACCGCCACTGATGCTTTGCGCGCCGCTGCGCCGCTCGGGCATGTGTTGCATTCCAGCTCCTGCAACTGCCACTCTAGTGCCAGAGCTTAAGTGTTGTCGTGCTGATTGTCTTAATCCTAGGACGCCTAAGAAGAGGGGGGGGGGGTTCGTTGAACCCACTTTTTTTTAATGTCCCCTGCTTTTGCCCAAGTAACTTTTATACAACATATTCCCTTTGAGTTGTTGTTTGTTGGCTATTTTAAGAAACGTTAGTGTCAATCTATTTTATAGAAAATTCCTGCTTTGAAAGAAAAAATAAATAAACTTATTATGGGTCCAACGACCCCCCCCCCCCCTTAGGCTTCCATGCTACAGAAAATTTCCTTTAATAGGATTTCGTATTCCTCATTTCTGCAACAATCCAAGTTAGTTTCTTGTTGGTTGGTATTCTTGATATTCACAACAATCGGTTTAGTTTCAGAGGAAGTGATTGTTGATGTCAGTTGCAGGTTATTTATCTTGTAAACTTGCAGTGAGTTAGTGCAGTTCCCTAATGTTCGCACCCAGTCTTAGAAATGACTAAAAGAATACCTGACTTGTCTTTAGAAAGAGTTCTGAATGAAAGTTTAGATGAAGATTCTTACTCGGGGAATGAAAGTGAATATGAGGATGGTGTTATGGAGTATGATTCAGATCGGGAAAGTGACGTGGATGTTAGATAAGATGAAGATAGCACAGCTTCAGGCAGTGACCATCAGGATGTTATTGTGGCCAAGTTTGGAAGAAGGTACGTAACCACACAGCCTAGAATTCCTCGGTGGTCTGTTGCTAATATCGTAAGACAGCAGGCAGGAGTAACTCCAGCTGGTGTTTGCCATTCACCTGGAGAAGCCTTGAAGTTACTTCTTACGCCTGACATCATGGATGTTATAGTAAAACATTCAAATGAAGAGGCAGTTAGGCGAAATGTTACTTTGACTAGTTAGAAAGAATTGTATGCCTTTATAGGAATCCTGATACTTATGGGGCAAATAAGGACAATTCTGTCAGTGTACTCAATCTTTGGTCAGACCGAATGGGTCAGCCAGTTTACAAGGGTATTATGGCAAGAGAATGTTTCCTGGAACTTATTGCAATCATGAGATTGGATGACAAAAGTACCATCCAGCTAAGAAGGGAAGCAGACAAGTTCAGAGCAATCCATTATGTTTTCAACAAAGTGAATGAGAGGTTTCGTCTACTGTATAAACCAGGGGTCGACCTTACCATTGAAGAGATGCTCAACCTGTTTAGAGGGCGTTGCCCCTTCAAAGTATTCATGAAGGATAAACCGGGCAAGTATTGCATCCTTATACGCATGACGTCCGATGCAGTTGACAGATACGTCTTGAATATGGAACCCTATGCAGGTAATGTTCAGAATTTGTCGAAAGAAGAACGGGGTTCAGCAGCTGGTAGCACCTGTGAAAAATACTGGTAGAAATATTACTACAGAACGATACTACACATCAGTGGATTTGGCTGAAGAGTTATACCAAGACTACAAAGTTACTACAGTAGGATCTCTCCAGTCAAACAGGAAGCATATTCCAGACATAATGAAGAACAGGTCAAATCGAGCGCTATATTCATCAATGTTCTTGTTCACAGACCCATCAACAGGTAGGCCTCCCATAACTTTGGTGTCCTACATAGCAAAAAATAAAACAAGTAAAAACTGACTGGTGTTGTCAACAATGAACCAAGATAAAGGCACTTTTGGAGGAGAGAAGAATAAAACCGAGATAAATGCATATTATAATTCCACTAAAGGTGGAATTGATACCATTGTTCAAATGGCGCGTATGTACACCTGCAAGAGGGGAACAAAGAGATGGTCTCTATTTGCATTTTACTCTCTCATCGACACTTGTGCTATCAATGCAACCACCATATTCTTCCAGCAACATCCAAGATGGAATGAAAAGAAACACACCAAACGGAAACTTTATCTTCTCCAAGCTGAGATGGAACTAGTGAAATTGTAGATAGAAGAAATAACTGCCAATGCAAGAGGGTTATCTAACCAAATTGTTCAATCAATGGAGACTATTCTACAAAAGAAAATCAAAGAAGTCACAACACAAGCACGTCAGCGTCCTGTAGGGAAAGGTTCTTGCCATATTTGTGTAAGAAAAGCTAAAACAAAGAAGCAGAAGTAAAACAATGTAAGTAAACCAAAACAGTATTGTCGACAGTGTCACAAACATGTGTGTAACACACAATTGTGAAGTGTGTCTCTTGCCTTGAAGTTGAGAACTCAAGAGTAGTCTATTGTATATGAACACATTTGTATTTTATGTTGTAATATGTCAATTTTTTATTCACTCAATCCAATATTTATAACAGTTAACAACATTTATAAGCCGATGCCTTAGTTAAAATAAATAAACCATTTTAAAAGTTATAATTTTTCGTCACCAAACTTTTTTAATACCTGTGGGCTCGCCGAATGCTACCTCCGCCCCCCCCCCCCTCTCTCTTCAGGCATCTAAGTTAGAAAAAAAGGCATGCGCGTGCATACGAATAACGACAAAAAATTAAGTACAAGCTAAAGATTTAAAATAAATGTATGCTCTAAACGAATAACAACATTCCGGAATAATACTAATTACGAGGGCAAGTCAAAAATTATCTGCATTTTTCATTCTATCGTTTATTGACATGAAGCTATGGGTACACAATGCAAATCATTTTTCGACGTGATCTCCGTCCCTCTCAATGCACCTGGCCTTCCAAGTAAAAGGTTTTCGGTTGGTCGTGAAGTCACATTTGCACCCATCTCGCGCGTCCACAGGCATATCGGCGACCACGCAAAGCATCCTTGAGTGGCCCAAAGAAGTGAAAGTCAATTGGGGCAATGTCTGGACTGTAGGGAGGGTATTCCAATACCTCAAATTTCGTCTTGTTGATGTTTTCAGTAGTGTGACGGGCCGTGTGTACCGTGCAGTGTCATGCAACAACAAAACCTTCTTCGACAGCAAACCTCGGCGTTTAGTGCGAATTCCTGGCTCCGGCTTCTTTTCTAACAGTTCACTATACCGCGCTCTGTTGATAGTCGTTCCCTTTCCCATGAACTCTGTCAGTATGGCCACCTGTGAGTCCCGAAACACGGTTAACATAACCTTCTCTGCTGATGGCCCCGTCTGGCGTCGACGATCCGGGGTGTCTTCACTGCATACTCTGGCTCGTAGTGATGCACCTGTGTTTCAACCCTGGTGACAATTCTCCTCAAAAATTAATCACCTTCGTTGGTGAAGCCAGTGGGTAAGCGTTGACAGACCCTAATATCGGTGAGCTTATGGTCTTCGGTAGGCGTTCTTGGTACCCACCGTGCACAGATCTTATGGAAACCGAGTTCGTCGTGGATGATGTGCTGGGCGAGGCCATAGTTGATGATCAAAGCAGATGCTACCTCTTCGATAGTGGTTCGCCTATTCGCCAGAACCATCTCTCGAGCTCGCTGAGCCGGCCGGTGTGGTCGTGCGTTTCTAGGAGGTGGTAATCCTGCCTCGTGCATGGATGTGTGTGATGTCCTTAGGTTAGTTAGGTTTAAGTATTTCTAAGTTCTAGGGGACTGATGACCACACATGTTCAGTCCCATAGTTCTCAGAGCCATTTGAACCATTTTTGAGCTCGCTCAATGTTATCATCTGTACTGGAGGTTGATGGCCGTCACACTCCCTCTTCGGGCGTTACACTTCTTCGACCACTTTTAAACTTCCCAACCCAGACCCAGTTGTACGTGATAGTGCACTTCTCCTTTATTGTGACTGAGCCGTGCTGCGGCTTGCGTTTGTGCTGTTTATAGATTTCCGCCCTCTTTTGCACGCCAGACGGTATCGTTTAGTGGGCATGTTTATGGTTGTTTGTCTTCTTCTCGTGTTGACTGGCGCCACTCGTCTTCGCAAGCGTCCCCTGTCTACTGGTGGCAGCAGCGGCGGTTATATATATGTAGTAACTGTTGCCCTATTTTGGGGCGACGTCGTTATTTTTCCGGGTCGTGTGAGCGGGCCAGTTAGCCTGGGGACTCAAGAGGGGCCAGTCTGCGCTGTGGGAGAACAAGCCGGAACCGCTGGAAGCGCGCATGGACGGCCGGATGGAAGGGCTGTGGTCACGGGGGTGTCCGAGCTCGTCGTAAACCAGATAGTGCAGGCTTTAAGATGAGTGCATTTCAATTCGCGTAGAGAAACCTCCACCACCGTGACATCTCGCGATTCTCCAGTGCAGTGTTGCTGCCCGTAGTGTCGCCGAGGCGAAGAGCAGCGAGAGGAGTGCTTGGGGAAACCGGATCTGATTAGCTTTCCTCGACTTCTTATTACTATTTCCTGTGTTCAGCTTCTTACGGTTTGTTAAGTTCAACCAGCGGTACTTTTCCTGCCTGCTGGCCGCTAACGCCCCAGTTACCTGCCTGGGGGTTACTGTATGTAACGCCAGTATACGGCTCCTCGCCTTGCCGCTGCTGTCCGGTAAGGCGTGTTGCGCTGATAGCATTCTTGATTGTAGGTCGTTTGTGACTCTTCTACTCTGGTGGTAGTGATTCCTTTCGCGTTCCGGGCGCTCTAAGCACAGTATTCTGGGGGTGTAGTCCAATCTGCTGGTTCCGGCTTTCGCGTGTTGTGTCTTCCTTGCATTTGGTTCATCGGATGTCAGGTAGCTTCAGCAAGATTATCATAAGTCATTCGTTAGACTGCCACTAGTCTGAGTTCCCACCTTGCGAAGTAAATGCAACTATTGGCTGCCCATCTCGTCGCTCTCGAAAGTATTTGTTACCGGACATTCTCAGAGGTCGATTCCTGTGACTGGTCCTTGTGTTTTATTATTGTATTATTTATTCACATACCTTGTAATGCCTACATTAAAGGGTGTGTATTGAGAGGCACCCACATGTCTTGCTCATATTGTGGCATCAAGCAGTCAGGCCTGCAAGATGAGTGGTCTGCCAAGCAAGTGGATTTATTATTATTTCTCGCAAAAACATCAATGACTGATTATGAGCTCTAGTACCCACAGTGAAGCTACAAATTATTCTCCTGTTTGAATAATACGCAACGGAAACGGATCTCGCACATCTGACTATTAGTAATTTACACCACTCTGATTGTTCACTACGCACTGGCAATACCACATTTTCTTTCTTACCCAACAGCTTTCATCAACACGTGGCCATCGCACCGAATATGAATGGCGCACACATTATAAATTCTGGATATCATGACAACACACTATTCGAAGAACAAGGCCACCAATCTCTTTCTTTTCACTATCTTTTTTATTCCGATTAATTCTATTACGATTCAAAGATAACCGAAACACACCGTTACATTTTATACAACAATTACACATGAGAAACTCCGCCCAGTGGGCATGGCTTTTCGATGGTGGTTCTCTATCTTATGGTCTCGTAATTATCTAACGCTGCAGTGCACTTTCTGGAGAGAATGATGGATCTTTTTCTATATTTCACACTTAGACTCTCACACCCATCATCACGAAAATTTACTCCAGACCGAGCGGTACAAAAAGGAACATGCATAACCCACTGCCTCTGAACCTATCTTGTTACTCTCCCATGCAAACCACACATACTTAAATTGCATAAAATACATCACACTGACGACATAGAATACACCACAAACAATACTCACAACGTTAGAATCACATCACTTTCAGCTTTCCCACTTCAATTAGTATTCATCCCAGTTTCACACTACACTGCCCCACTTCGTAACTTTTCTTTCCTACTATGAACTCTGGAGGATATGTGCACGTCTTCCTGTGCAATGCAAGCCAAGTGCCGTTGCTGGGTAGACAGCTGACTCTCCTTGCTTCTCTCTCAGAGTATTAGAGTTTGAACCTAGCGTCACACGGTAACATAACACGCAAAGTAATATTAAGATTATATTCTTCACACACGCCAGTCCTCAACTGATACCTTGGACAAGCACTTATCTTTATCGTTAGTCTCATACGCAGATTGAGACTCACACAGTACTCACCACGTGTAACTGCTCGTCTCTAATTTCTAGTCCTGCACATGCCATTTCTTAAATAATTCCCACTTACAGTACACTCACCAGTAATTCAGCTTAACTTTAGCAATCGGAAGTATTTCAACTCAGTACTAGCACTCGCAAGTATTTCAACTTATTGCTACACGTGGTATTACTGTGACTGTTAGTCACTTCTGAAGATTACTACGATCCCCTTAATTTTCCCTGCCTGTCATTTAATTCTCCCCCCAAAAATTCCAGAAATAGAGGAATAATTATTCCAAACTACTCATAAGTATTTCACATGCATACCATCTCTCCACCCTTTTGTCTTTACGGAGCGCACCTAAGACAGGTCTTACCGACACTAGATCCTGCAGCAGAGAGCTGAAACATGGCCGATCTCGCACCTCCGCCGAGGTGGGGGAGCACCATGCCACCGTATTGGTCAGCCACATTTCAGGCGCTCGAAGCTCCGGTAAATTTCATCTCTTTGGTTCCTCCAAAGGTGACCAAAGGACCGTCTCAAAGATGATCATATATTGCACACTCACTGTCTGCGGTTAGCAGACGACCATACATTCATTCATTTCACAGATCTCACCAAATTGGATGTAGGGATTTATTTTCTGCGAGTGCACATGTGATCAATTAAATAAATAAATTGTCCTTCTTTCCTACACTGGTATCCGGCATCAGTGTATTAACTGAAGTTGAATTGTTATTACAAAAAGTATGCTGTTCTGACAAGTGTCACGAAGAACGCTGTACCTATTTTCAATTTTGGGCAGTACTGTACCCTTTCAGTATGTCTAGTTAATAGTTATGGTCGCCTCCTGGAATAAATCTGGCAGTGTAAGGGTTGTGTTACAAGTTTACCACGATCTTATTTCACCCGTTTGTTGGCCAGTTGCTTGTTTCTTTTAATGAACCTCTCCATGTATTTGCTGTTTTACAGCACGTTTCGCAATTTTTTATATGATTGCCGTTCCTGGCGTGTAACGCCTTCAACCATGATTGTGGTCTATCATTTTTTTTAAATAATTTGATATTTGTATTTTGCAGTAAGCCTAAAAACCTTAGTTACCACCATTCCCGGAGTCTGACATCTTCTGCTGTATTTCAATACCTGTAAGTTGTAATTGCAACGAGTTCTTAAACATTCTTAATTTATTGCCATTCTTGGCGTGTAAGACCTTCAACCATGACCAAAGTGGTTTTTTTCCAAACCTTATCTGTATCTGTATTTTCTTGTGATTTGCTAAATTGTAATGCTTTGAAAACACAAGTATTTGCACAGTTGTTTATTCCAACATTAATAACATGTGGCATTTTTTATTATTTGTTAAGTCTCGAATTACTGTTTTAAAAATAAATGTGCGTGACTGTAAAAAGCAACCAATACTAACTGATTACGGCCCCGTCCACAATCGTAACCGAATCTTGCCTTGCCTTGACAATCAGGTGTCAACTGGTAGCAGAGCGTGGTTACGATTGTAATATCGCCATTTCAGTTACTGCTGGTTTGATTTGTTAAACTCTGTTAGTGTTTCATGATTTCTGCCTTTGGTAATGTGTTCTATTTTAGGTGATCAGCACTGTAATGGCGGTCAGGCAGTGCCCCGGCACTAGCCTATTGAGGAAGGACCACCTCATGAGGTGGCGATAAGACACCAGTCTATTGAAGGTCGTGTTCCGGACTTAGAAGCCAGCTTGTGTGCTACCGTTCTTCAGCCAGCTGACGTTGTGGGTGTTGTGGGTGAGACAAAGAGACAAAGGTAGCCATTGAGTTTTTGCTTAAAGCTGTTAGGAGTCTTGAGGACAACATCGGATTTTTGGAGGGCACTCAACCTAGTGGCAGTCAGGTAGACAGGGTGTGGGCACAGTTGATAATTTAGCCAACTGGGTATCTGACTTATGGGAATTAAAATTAGAGGACTGTAATAAGGAAACAAGTGTGATCCTTGGTAATGAATTGCAATTTTAAGTCAAATGTTTGGAGCTTGATTGGAAGAGAATGCGGGGGCAGGATTTGTTACCTTCGAGGCGGTGCGCTAGCGAGCCCGGGAATAACGCCCTTATGTCCTCTGAGTGGTTAGTCGGGGCGTTTGCTAAATTTCCTAATCCCCTGGTCCATCTGTTTCGAAACATCACAGAATTAGCTATAGTCCCACTTGAGCAAATTGGAAAGGTGTTATGGTTGTTGGTACGCTTTCAGCAATACGCTGATGCGTTTGGTGTTTTGAATCTGGTATTTTAGTCTCTATTGTATCCTTTAATTACAGGTGAATTGAGGACTCTGGTATCCAGGGCTATGGCAGAAGGGTTTTCATTGCAGCAGTTGAAGGAGCTTGTGATTAGCGAAAGATTGACCACAGGAGTTCATAAACAGATCGAGTGTTTCTACGTTTGGCTGATGCAGCAAGATAGGGAGGAGTTGCATCAATACACGGAAAGGGTTAAGACGGCCTGTTTAGCCCTGTTAGTCTACTTCCCAGAACAGCAGTTAGTTTCAGTTGTCGTGAGGGGAATGCGAGCGGCGGATAAGTCACATTTTGTTTTTCGTGGTCGTCTATCCACTTGGGAGGAACATGTCCCCACTGCAGCGATATCCGCGTTGCCGCTCTCGGACGATAGACACCGTGAAGTTGGAGTTCAGCCCATGGGCGTCACTGAGGCGCCCCAGATTACCAACATCTCCAGAACGGCGGAGCCTTGGCTGGTGAAATGGCGTCTGAGAGTAAACGTCGAGAAGTGCGAGGCCGTTCTGTTGACTAGAAGACCGAAGCAACTGTGCAAACATCAGCACCGCAACCCAATAACACTACACACACGCCCAATATGTTTCCGCGAGAAGGTCAAATACCTCGGTGTCTGGCTGAACGGGAAACTACTCTGGGGGGACCACATTCAACACGTGACCAACGAAGCTAACGCGAGGCTCAAACAACTCTACCCTATGCTTAACAGGCGTAGCACACTGAACAGGAGGGTGTCTAGGTCCATGTACATGACACTTATTCGACCCCTGATGACGTACGCAGCCCCTGTCTGGGGATACGCTGCGCCAACTCGCCTGCACCGTCTGCAGCTCATACAGAACAAAGTACTCAAAATCATAAGCGATGCTCCGCGCTACACAGGCATCGCGGACCTTCACCGGAAATACCGGCTAGATACTATCTTGCAGGTATTCCAAAAACTCTCCACACGACACTACAATAACACGAGACACTAGCGCAACCCGTTTATCCTTTCTCTGGGTAACTACGACCACAACCATAGATGGAAACATAACAGAACAAAGACACTACTGGCTAGGAACTAAACATCTATGGTCCATAGAACGCTAACACGACAGTACTGGCGAGCCCCTGCAACATAGCTATTACTGGCAACCCCAAATGTTCGACCAGCCGCAAAACAGGCAACCGCAGGGAAACCGTACTGTACACAGCACGCAAACCAACCACACACACCCTCTACACCGTCTGTGAGCCGATCTATGACCGATCGCCCACTAATGTACAACGACCTTGAACTGTTGCAGGGACGCAGCAACTGCAGCAAGCGCCGCAACAAGCTCCAACAACGATAAAGGTAATGATGCTCGATACCTCGCACTAACACAACCACACCTTGCATGCACTGTCGCAAATAGCAAGCCGCTACTGCCCTTAGTACCCGTCCTACTGTCGCAGAGGTTTTTTTCCCTTGGCGCTGGCCTTGGCACTTTTTTTACTCTGCCCCTATAACCGCTACCCTTCGATCGCTTTCGTCCACTTTCTATCTCCTGATGGACTATGTTAATGAGTAATCATACCCAGACGCATGGATAACATCACAGCCCGCATCCTGTGACTCCTGATTCAAAAACTAACATGTTATACGGAGGTGAAAGTAGAACTTTTGGTTTGGTCACCACGTTGGTGTGGGCGTGGAGGGGCCCAATCCTTTTTTTTATATATAAAAAAAGAAACCAACATCAGCTGAGTCTGCTAAAGGGGAATCGTGGCGTTGTTTCAGGTTCGGTTGAACAGGGCATTTAGCTCGTACTTGCCTTCAGCCGCGGACACCTAGAGTCAATAAAAGCTGCCCGGCTAGGCAACGACCCCGGGGTCGAGCCTTTAAACCCTAGTGTGCCTGTGTTGCTCCTCGATCATCACCCCCACTGCCTAATATTTGTTCACGAGTAGGTGGCGATCAATTTGTGATCGTTTGCATTCTGGTAGCTTCTTTTCATTGCTGAGCTTGGAATGGTTTCTCGAATTTGGTCATCTAGCAGGACTTAAGCTGGTGACTTCTTTGGTGGATAGATGTCGGGTTGCCAATGGGCAGGTGTTGCCTCTGCATGGTTGGCCCCAAGGTAGTGTCTCGGTTTGGGATTTCTCATGGACCTTGTATTTGGCCTTGGTTAAGTAGCTGCCGGTCGATTTGATTTTGGGATGTGATTTTATCAGTAAAACTGGTCTTATCTTAAAATGTTCGGAGTACACCTTTTTCTTTAAGTTAGCTTTTGGTCAGAAATTTGGGATCTGTGAGTGTACTAAAAGTAAGATGCATCGAGATGCGAGAATGCTGGCTGTTTATTCTAAGGTTAGTGAGTTTGGTCTCACCCATCTTTCTTCCCAGTAGGCCTCTGAACTAAGTTGTTTTTTGAGGAGGTTCCCAGAGCTTCTCTGTGATAGACCCGGGGTTACTAATGTTCTTGACAACCATATTCGTCTGTCTGACCATATTCCCGTCAGGCAGTCCCCGTATCATCTCTCACTGCCTAAGATGAAGTTACTAAGGGGAAAGATTTCCAAAATGCTTGAGCAGGGAGTTATTAGGCCTTCTACATCCGCTTATAGCTCCCCTATATCCCTCATCCCTAAGGATCAGGGACGGGACTTTCCGCCTGTTGTTGACTACTGTCGCCTAAATAAGAAGATTGTCCTCGAATCGGTACCTTTACCTGACCTTCATAACTCTTTGACCTGGTTTCCTGTGGCTAACTGGTTTACTGTGCTCGACCTGAATCAAACCTGTCATCAGATTCCGTTAGCCGAAGAATGTAAGCACATTACAGCGTTTTGTATTGAGTGGAATTTGAGTTTAATAGGGTCCCCTATGGTTTGGCTAATGGTGCAGCCGTCCTTACTCGTTTGCTGAATAATATTCTTGGAGACTTGAAATTAGTCTGTGTTTACAATTACCAAAACAATTTGGTGATTTGCAGTCGTTCGTTTCAAGAGCATTTGGAACATATCCAGCAAGTTTTCGCTAGGTCGCAGGGAGCCGGTTTGACTGTTAAACACAATAAGGTGACATTAGCCAGGCAGCAGGTATCCTTCCTAGTATTCGCATTGATCAGGAGCGGACTAAGGCCTTGAGAGCCCTTCCGCCGCCCACTGATAAGCGAGGGATTGGCGAGTTCATAGGGATGATGAATTATTTTAGGCTTTTTGCCCCTAATTTTCCTCAGTTGTCGGCTCCTGTAAATGAACTGCGCCAAAAAGAGGTGCATTTTGAGTGGGGACCTGCTCAAGAGGCTGCGTTTGAGCCCATTAATGCGGCTATGGCGAGTCCTCCTGTTCACGGAGTGCCCGATTTCAACAAGAAATTTGTTGTCCTAAGCCACGCATCGAATGCGGGAATTTCGGCAGTCCTCCTCCAGGAGTTCGAGGGTCAAATGCAGCCATTAGCATACGCATCTCGCCGGCTAACCAGCATCAAGCTCAAATATTCGGTTTACGAATGTGAGGCGTTGGTCGTCTTGTTCACGCTGGATAAGTACCGGTTTTATCTCGAACATAAGATATTTCATCTAGAGACTGACTATCATGTCTTAAGCTGGGTGCAAGCCAGAGCTCGTAAAACTGCCTTGTTTCTTTTAATTAACCTTTGCTTATATTTGCTGTTTTACAGTATTTTTATAAATTTTCTATATAATTGAAGTTCCTGGCGTTTAAGGCCTTCAGCCGTGATTGTGGTCACTTACTTACAAAAAATAACTGCCATTCCTGGCCTCTGATACCGTCTGCTGTGTTTGTGGCCACTTACCTTTTAGTATTTAAACATTCTTAATTTATTGCCATTCTTGGCGTTTAAGGCTTTCAGCCGTGATCACAGTGGTTTTTCTTGTTTTTCCTTTTTTTTTTAAAAAAAAAACATAATCTGTATCCGAATTTCTGTATTTCATGGTGCTGTTTGTAGGTTTCTGTTCTCCGTTTAGTTGACATGGTTGGGGTTGCTTATCTTTTTCTTGTGTTGATTGGCGCCACTTGGTTTCGCAAGCGTTGCCTGTCCACTACTTGCAGCAGCGTCGGTAATCGGTATTTAGTAACTGTGGCCGTATCTTTGGGGCGACGTCGTGCTTCTTCCGTGTCCTGGCAATGTGTAGTTTGGTTGAGGACTCAGGAAGAGCCAGGTTCGCGCCGTCCGCGAACATGCTGGGGCCGCTGGCAGCGCGCATGGATTGCTGGATCGAAGGCCTGTGGTCACGAGGGAGCACGGCCTCGTCGTAAACCAGTTCCTGCAAGTTTTAAATTGAGTGCATTTGGATTAAAGTAGAGAAACTTCCACCATTGTGAGGTCTTGCGATTCTCCAGTGCTTGGATTTGCGTTGCTGCTCGTAGTGTTGCCAAGGCGAAGAGCACCAAGTGGAGTGCTTGGGGAAGGCGAATCTCATTAGCTTTTCTGGACTTCTAATTACTGTTTATTGCGATTAGTTTGTTACTATTTGTTAATTTCAATCAACTTTTTCCTGCCTTGTGGCCGCTAACGACCCTGTTACCTGCCCTTGGGGTTAGTGTACGTAACGGCAGTGTCGTTTTCTTGTCTTGCCGCTGCTGTCCGGTGAGGCCTGTAGTTTTGACAGCTTTCTTGATTGTAGGTTGGTTGGCGATTTTTCTACTCTGGTGGTAGTGGTTCCTTTCTCGTTCTGGGCGCTCTAAACACAGTATTCTGCAGGTGGAGTCCAGACCGCCGGTTCCGGCTTTGACCTATTTTTCCATCTTGCATTTGGTTTAATGAACGTCAAGTAGGCTCGGCAAGATTATCATTAGTCATTCGCTAGACTGCCACTAGTCTGAGTTACGATCTTGTGAACTGAATGCAATTCTTGGCTGCCGACCTCATCGCTCGCGAAAGGGTTTTTTGCCAGACCAACTTAGAAGTCGAATCCTGGTGCACCGTCTGTGACTGGCTCTTGGGATTCATGATTCTATTTGCTGTTTTATTGTATGTTTCTAAATGTTTTATATAATTGTCATTCTTGGCATTACAGCAGGTTTAAATGACTGTGCTGCCAAGGTTACCATAATTTTGCCTCACCTCTTTGGTGATCAGTTTCTTGCCCTTTAATTTAATCGTCGCTGTTGTATTTGCTGTTTTACTATATGTTTTTAAAATTTTTATATTACTACCATTTTTGGCGTTACGGCACGTTTAAATGATTGTGCTACCAAGTTTATCATCATTTTGCCTCACCCGTTTGGTGATCAGTTGCCTGTCTTTCTAAATTAACCTTTACTGTTGAATTGATGTTTTACAGTGTATTTGTTTATTTTTTTATAATTTCAGTTCATGGCGTTAAAGGCCTTCAGCCGTGACTATGGTTACTTGCCTGATAATTATGATTGGGGATCACAGTGGCTTGTTTTTAAAACATTATTTGCTGTGTCTGTATGTTCATTTGGTAAACTGTAACGCACTGAAACTACTATTAATTACACAGTTGATTATTTTGTCATTAATAACGTGTGCTACCTTTATTATCGTTTTAAAATGAAGGTGTGTAATGGCAAAATAGTAACTGATTACGGCCCCGTCCCCCGTCCACAATCGTAACAGAATCCTGCCTTCCTTGACTACCAGGTTTCAGCGATGGTAGTCTGCGATGAATGTCTGCCCCTTTGACACCCTCCGACCGGAGGAATCGCATCACCGGTCGTCGTTACTCTTTGGTGCACACTTGTAATGGAGCTGCCATGCTGTATCTCCAACAGAAGCAAGAACAGTGCCGTAAATAAGATCAAACTGTCACAGCATTACCACAACAGTATAATAATGACATGAGCAATGTAACAAACGCTGTGGCAATAGTGTAGATAATTTTCGACTTGTCCTCGTATTTGCTGTGACGACGACGGCTATTCTGTATCCAAGGACAGAGCAGTTCTGTCGGGCTTTTAGCAGTTCTCCCACCCACCGCTACTTCCTCACCCTCCTCCAAAGGGGCGAGACGGCGTTGCTTTGCAGCTTCTTCAACAGTTGCCATTTCACGCATCCACTCTTGTATTTCACCCTCGCTTTGAAGTCATCTATCCTGCTCGCTGGCGCTTCCCACAGGACTAAAATACTGACTGTAACCATTTCTGGAGAATGGAAGAGACATACACACAGAAGATCGTACGAAAAATTGTATTCTTTAGCTCACTGAAACGTAAACAGGAAAGCATATTCTTTAGCTCACTGAAATATGAACAGAAAATCGTATTGTCTAGTTCACTAAAATTACTTATGTATGAAAAAAACACACACACACACACAAACCCGCGCGCGCACACACACTGAAATTGAAAATAGTATTCAGCTACTTTGAAGACTGAATAGATGGCTCCTGGCTATCAGCCTCAACCCATACCCCTACATGTCCTTTATCCTCCACGGACATGCTAAAAAAGGAAAAAAAAGTCTCATATAACTCAGTGCACCATGTTACGAAAAATAAATGTTCATACATTCCCCAGCTGTCATCATTAACACCCTAGTACATTACATGAACAAAAATATTTTCTCTAACACTTAATGTTACCAAAAAATGCACTCACTTTCTTACTGCGCCAACTCGTTATGGAATAAAAATTCGGCCCACACTAAAATTACAGCAGTAAACAACGAAAAAAGTATGCCAAATTTAAACGAACGCAATATCTCCAAGATTAGCTATCTTTAACAGAAGCTCGAAATTTAGCGCCGGCGTCAATTCGAGATGCTTATAATAGTGTCCGCAACGACACTTTGTCTCGAAACAAGGAAGAAAATCGAAAGAGATTCTGGTCGTATGTAAAGCATTCTAGCTCCAAGACAGAATCAATGCCTTCTCTGCGCAATAACAATGAAAATACCATTGCCGACAGTGCTACCAATGCAGAAGTACTTAACAGTCTTCCGAAATTCCTTCACCAAATAAGACGAAGTAAATATTCCAGAATTCGAATCCAGAATAGCTGCCAACATGAACAACTTCCAAGTAGATATTCTCGGAGTAATAAAGCATCTTCAGACTCTTCATAAAAGTCAGTCTTCCCGGTCCGTATTGTATACCAATTAGGCTCCTTTCAGCGTATGCTGATGCATTAGCTCCACATTTAAAAATCATAAACAGTCGCTCACTTGACGAAAAATCCGTACCCAAACACCGGAAAGTTGCACAAGTCACACCATATTCAAGAAGGGCAGTAGCAGTAATACACTGATTTACAGGAATATTTCAATAACGTCGATATGAAGGTGGGTTTTAGAACATATATTGTGTTCGAATATTATGACCTACCTCGAAGAGAACGTTCTATTGACACATAGTCAATACGGATTTAGAAAACATCTTTCTTGTGAAACATATCTAGCTCTTCACACACCAAGTGCAGAGTGCTATTGACAAGGGATTTCAAACTGATTCCGAATTTCTAGAAGTCCAGAAGACTTCTGACACTATACCACACAAGCAGCTTGTAGTGAAATTGCGTGCTCCTGTCAGAGAGGTCACAGTTCGTAGTAACTGAAGGAAAGTCGTCGACTAAAACAGAAGTGATGTCTGGCGTTCTCCAAGGTAGTGTAACAGGCCCCTTGCTGTTCCTCATCTACATAAACGATTTGGGAGGCAATGTGAGCAGCCGTCTTAGGTTGTCTGCAGATGGCGCTGTCGTTTTTCAATTAATAAAGTCATCAGAGGATCAAAAGAAATTGCAAAACGATTAAGAAAAGATATCTCCATGGTTTGAAAATTGGCAATTGATCCTAAATAATGAAAATTGTGCAGGCTGTAAATTTAGCTAAATATCTAGTAATTACAATTACGAACAACTTAAACTACAAAGAACACAAAGAAAATGTTTCGGGGAAGCCAAACTAAAGACAGCGTTTTTGTTGACAGGACATTGTGGATAGCAATGTGCGGCTGTTTGCTTATGATGCTGTGGTGTACAGGAAGGTGTCGTCGTTCAGTGACTAGGAGGATACAAGATGACTTGGAGAGAATTAGTGATTGGCGTAAAGAATGACAGCTAACTCTAAATATGTAAATTAATGCAGGTGAATAGGAAAACGAATTCCGTAATGTCTGAATACTCCA